>NW_026652279.1:9771391-10371391 GCF_009828535.3 Hylobates moloch | reverse complement strand
TGGGGTTTCACCGTGTTAGCCAGGATGGTCTCGATCTCCTGACCTCGTGATCCTCCTATATGCTACTATAAAGACACATGCACATGTATGTTTATTGTGGCACTATTTACAATAGCAAAGACTTGGAACCAAGCCAAATGTCCATCAATGGTAGACTAGATTAAGAAAATGTGGCACATATACACCATGGAGGCCTCAGCCTCCCAAAGTGCTGGGATTACAGGCATGAGCCACTGCACCCAGCCATGAATGGATTTTAAATAAATAAATAACTGAATGTTCAAATGAATGAATGAATACATGGACTCACATGTTTCCAATTCTTTTGCTATGTTTTGTGTAGAGGCAAGTAAGTAGTTTGCGAAATCTCAGAGCTAACAGAACAAGCCCTAAGGCATGTCCTATAAGATTCAAAGTCCAAGGTACTGACTTCATATTTTTAATAATTACCAATTTTCATAATATTAGTACTGAAAAACTTGTTAATAAAATCAATTGCATGGACTTGAAATTATTTTACCTAATGCATTCATCTTTGGTTTTCATGAGGCTTTACTGGAATACAGCACAGCAAAACTTGCAGTAATATTTAGTTACTTCCACATTTTGTAACAAGTTTAATTGGGCATTGAGCCACAAATATTTATTCATATTAAACCCACTTGTCTAGGAATTAGCTGCTTTTCAGGCTCAATATGTCAAACTTTTTTGTAGAATAAGCATTTTAAACCTTTTTGGAGTTAGCAAAAATCTATTGTTTAATGACCTCTTTACAAAGAAGCAAAAGAAAAAACATGCACATCTGTGTCCTTGTAGAGAGATGATACTGTCTTCACTTTTGCCTTTAAATCCTTTTTATACAGTAACAAAAACATAAATTTTAAATTGTCCTTGAGATTACTGTCTAAATTGCTAATAATTATTTAAAACACCCCTTGCCACGCTTTAGTACCTATCCCATGTGTTTTCACAAAATAGCATATTTATCATCATCAATATAAATCTCATTAAAAACACACATTAGGCATTCATCTGTACATTCTATTCTGGTCCTATACCAAAGGGTTTTAGAGAAAAGAAAAGAAACAATTTAAGTCTGAGAAGTCCTTTAAAAGTTACTATTGAAATTTATTTTCATTCTTGCAAGATTTCATTCTCTTAAATATCTAGATTCTTCTCCCTCTCTGCCCCATGTATGTAGAAGATTTCACTTTCTACCAAATTTATTACCTAATCTGATTTTCAAAAAAGTATTTGAAAGGGCAGAGCAGGATGGCAGAATAGAACTCTCCAGCAATCATTGTCCTGCAGAAGCATCCACTTAAACAACTCTCCACGGAAAAAAATACCTTTACAAGAGCTATATGGCTATAGCATAATAATAAGAAAAGACACACTGAAGAGAGTAGAAGGAACAGCTTTATATTACCTGTGTCATCCTTTCCCCAATCCCACGCAACACAGCACACAGAGAGATATCATTCCCTTAGGAGAAAGAGAGGAAAGTGAGCATCGAACTTTGCCTTGGTCCCCAACACTGAGACTACCACAGAAAAACCCAGCACCAGGCAGACCCTCATCATCCCTAAATGCAGTCTTATACCCATGGACTGAGCCCCAGTGTCAGGTGGAAACCCATAGTCCCCATGAAACTGTTTCAATCTCTGGCCTGTACCACAGCTGGCTGACTACAATGGCCTTGGATCTCAGAAAGACTTCGGCAGCAGGCAGGCCTCAGCAGCTGTAGACTTTGGCTGTGCCGCATGCTATGCCAGCCTCAGCAGCCAGACAATTCCAACTCAGCATTGTGCCAACCACAGCAGTTCTGGGCTTAGGGTACTACTAGCACTGCAACAGTTGCAGTGATCACAGACTTAGCAAACATGCTAGAGACCTACCCAGAATCTCTGCAATCACAGGCATTCTGTGAAGGGCATTCCCAGACAAAGCCAAACTGTGAAGACAGAAATAAGTACTTCTTCAATGTGCAGACACCTATCCATGACCACAAGAATCAAGAACAATCAGAGAAACATGAAAAAACAAAACAAAACAAAGACCAATATCAAAGTGACAAAATAAAGTTCCAGTGACCAACCCCAAAAAGATGGAAACGTATGAACCACTTGAAAAAGATTAAAAATACTATTTTAATGAAGCCCAGCAAACTTCAATAAACTACAGAGAAACAATTAGACAAAATTAGGAAAACAGTAAATGACCACACTGAACAATTTAACAGAGATACTGAAATAATAAAAAATATTAAACTGAAATTCTGGAGCTTAAAGATACAACAAACAAAATGAAAAATGCAGTAGAAAGCATCTAGAGCAGAATTAATTAAGCAGAAGAATCTGTGAACTTGTAGACAGGTTGTTGAAAATACATAGTTATAGGAGAAAAAAGAAAAATGAATGAAAGCGAATAAAGAAAGCTTACAGGATTTATGTGGCAGCATCAAAAAAGCAAAGGTCTGAGTTATTTTGAGTTCAAAAGGGAATAGAGAAAGACAAAGGGGGTAGAAAATTTATTTAAAGAAGTTATAGCAGAAAACCTTCAAAACCTGGAGAAAAATAAATGTTCAGGTAAAGAAAGGTCAAAAACCTGATTCAAATCAAACAAGACTACTCCTACCCAAAGGCATATTGTACCCTATGACATATTACAATCAAACCGTCAAAGCTTGAAGACCAAAAGAGGAGCCTGAAAGCAGGAAGATAAATGAAGAAAATAACACATAAGGGACATCCAATATGCCTAGAAGCAGACTACATAGCAGAAATCTTACAGGCCAGTGGGATGATATATTCAAAGTGTTGAAGAGAAATAAATGCCAAGCAAGGATTCTGTATCCCGCAAAGCGATCCTCCCGAAATGAAGGGGAGATAAAGACTTTCCCAGACAAACAAAAGCTGAAGGATTTCACTACCACCACACCTGTCTTAAAAGAAATGCCAAAAGAAGTTATTCGAGCTGTAAGAAAAGGACACTATTAACATAAAAACATCTGAAAGTATAAAACCTACTGGCAAAAGTAAGTAGACAGTCAAATTTAGAATACTCTAATATTATAACAGTGATCGGTAATTTATTTATATCTCTAGTATAAAGGTTAAAAGAGGAAACTATTAAAAATGATAACTACAATAATTTTAGAGATATGCAATATTAAAATGTGTAAATTATGACATCAAAAATTCAAAATATAGGGGGAGAGTAAAAAAGAGAGACGGTTTTTTTTTTTTAGATAATTGGGCTTTTAAAAAAAAACTTTTATTTTAGTTTCAGGGGTACATGTATAGGTTTGTTATATAAACTCATGTCATGGGGGTTTGTTGTACGGATTATTTTATTACCCGGATACTAAGCCCAGTACTCAATATTTATTTTTTCTGATCCTCTCCATCCCTCCACCCTCCACCCTCAAGTAGGCCCCAGTGTCTGCTGTTCCCCTCTAGTGTCCGTGTGTTCTTATTATTTAGCTCACATTTGTAAGTGAGAACATGTGGTATTTGGTTTTCTATTCCTGCATTAGTTTGCTGAGGATAATGGTCTCCAGCTTCGACCATGTTCCCGTAAAAGACATGATCTCATTTCTTTTTATGCTGCATAGTATTCTATGGTGTACATGTATCACATTTTCTATATCCAGTCTACCACTGATGGGCATTTAGGTTGATTCAATGCCCTTGCTATTGTGAATAGTGCTGCAATGAACATATGCTTGCATGCATCTTTATGATAGAATGATTTATATTCTTTTAGGTATATACCTAGGAGTGGGATTTCTGGGTCAAATTGTAGTTCTGTTTTAGCACTTTGAGGAACTGCCACATTGCTTTTTACAATGGTTGAACTAATTTATACTCCCACCAACAGTGTATAAGCATACCTTTTTCTCTGCAACCTTGCCAGCATCTGTTATTTTCTGACTTTTTAACAGTAGCCATTCTGACTGATGTGACATAGTATTTCACTGTGATTTTGATTTGCATTTCTCTAATGATCAGTGATATTGAGCTTTTCTTTTTTCATATGCTTGTTGGCCATATGTATGTCTTCTTTTGATAAGTGGCTTTTCAAGTCCTTTGGCCACTTTTTAATGGGTTGTTTTATTCTTATAAATTTGTTTAAGTTTCTTGTAGACTCTGGATATTAGTCCTTTGTCAGATGAATAGACTGCAAAATGTTTTCCCATTCTGTAGGTTGTCTGTTCACTCCAATGATAGTTTCTTTTGCTGTGCAGAGCTGTTTAGTTTAATTGGATCCCATTTGTCAATTTTTTGCTTTTGCTGCTATTGTTTTTGATGTTTTCATCATGAAATCTTTGCTCGTGCTTACATGCTGACTAGTATTGCCTAGATTTTCTTCTAGGGTTTTTATAGTTTTGGGTTTTACATTTAAGTCTTTAATCCATCTTGAGTTAATTTTTGTATATGGTGAAAAGAAAGAGTTCAGTTTTAATCTTCTTCATATGGGTAGCCAGTTATCCCAGCACCATTTATTGAATAGGGACTCGTTTCCTTATTGATTATTTTTGTCAGCTTTGTTGAAGATCAAATAATTGTAAGTGTGTGTCCTTATTTCTGGATTCTCTGTTCTGTTTTGTTCCATTGGTCTATGTATCTGTTTCTGTTGTCTATTTACCACGCTGTTTCAGTTACTATAGTTCTGTAGTATAGTTTGAAGTCTGGTAACATGATGCCCCTATCTTTTTTCCTTTTGCTTAGGATTGCCTTGGCTATTTGGGCTCTATTCAGGTTCCATATAAATTTTAAATACTTTTCATAGTTCTGTGAAGAATGTCATTAATAATTTGATAGGAATAGCATTGGTTTGGGCAGTATGACCATTTTAATGATACTGATTCTTCCTATCCATAAGCATAGAATGTTTTTTCATTTGTTCGTGTCATCTCTGATTTCTTTGAGTAGTGTTTTGTAATTCTCATTGTAGAGGTCTTTCACCTCCCTAGTTAGCTATATTCCTAGGCATTTTCTTCTTTTTGTGGCAACTATGAATGGGATTGAATTCCTGATTTGGCTCTCAGCTTGGCTGTTGTTGGTGTACAGGAATGCTAGTGTTTTTTTATGTTGATTTTGTATCCTGAAACTGTTGAAGTTGCTTATTAGCAGAAGGAGCTTTTGGATCGAGGCTATGGGTTTTTCTAGATATAAAATAATGCTGTCTGCAAACAGAAATAGTTCAACACCCTCTCTTACTATTGGGTGCCTTTATTTCTTTCTTTTTCCTGATTGCCCTGGCCCGGACTTCCAATAATATGTTGGATAAGAGTGGTGAGAGTGGGAACCCTTGTCTTGTGCTAGTTTTCAAGGGGAATGATTGTAGCTTTTGTCCATTCAGTATGATGTTGGCTGTAGGTTTGTAATAGATGGATCTCATTATTTCGAGGTATGTTCCATCAATAATTAGTTTATTGAGAGTTTTTAGCATGAAGGGATGTTGAATTTTATCAAAAGCCATTTCTTCACCTATTAAGATAATCATGTGGTTTTTGTCTTTAGTTCTGTTTATATGATGAATCACATTTATGATTTGCATATGTTGAACCAGCATCCCAGGAATGAAGCCTACTTGATCATATTGGATTATCTTTTTGATGTGCTGCTGGATTCAGTTTGTCAGTATATTGTTGTGTATTTTTGCAATGTTCATCAGGATTATTGGCCTGAAGTTTTCTTTTTTTGTTGTGTCTCTGCCAGATTTTGATATCAGGATGATGCTGGCCTCATAAAATGAGTTAGGGAGGAGTCCCTCCTCAATATTTTTGCTTAGTTTCAGTAGGAATGGTACCAAGTCCTTCTTTATACATCTGGTAGAATTTGGCTGTGAATTCTTCCTGAGCTTTTTTTGGTTGATAGACTGATTCAATTTTGCATGTCGTTATTGGTCTATTCATGGATTCAGTTTCTTCCTGGATTAGTCTTGGGAAGGTGTATGTGTCCATTTCTTATAGATTTTCTAGTTTCTGTTCATAGAGGTGTTCATAGTAGCTTCTGATGGTTATTTGTATTTCTATGGGTTCACAGGTAACCTTCCCTTTACCAGTTATAATTGTGTTTATTTGAATCTTCTCTCTTTTGTCCTTTGTTAGTCTAGCTAGTGGTCTATTTTATTTTATTTTTCAAAAAAACAGCTCCTGAATTTGTTGATCTTTTGAATGGTTTTCATATGTCTCAGTCTCTTTCCTTTCAGCTCTGATGTTCGTTATTTCTTGTCTTCTGCTAGCTTTGGGGTTGGATGGCTCTTGCATCACTAGTTCTTTCAGTTTTAATATCAGGTTGTTATTTTGAGATCTTATTGGTTTTTTTTTGTTTGTTTGTTTTTGTTTTTGATTTTGACAGAGTTTTGCTTTATAGCCCAGGCTGGAGTGCAGTGGCATGATCTCGGCTCACTGCAACCTCCACCTCCCAGGTCCTGGTTCAAGCAATTCCACTGCCTCATTCTCCTGAGTAGCTGGGAATACAGGAATGCACCATCACTCCCAGATAATTTTTGTATTTTTAGTAGAGACAGCGTTTCACTGTGTTAGCCAGGATGGTCTCGATCTCCTGACCTCGTGATCTGCCCGCCTCAGCCTCCTAAAGTGCTGGGATTACAGGCATGAGCCACCGTGCCTGGCCAACATCCTTTTCAGACAAACAAATGCTGAGGGAATTTGTTACCAAGAGACCTGCCTTAAAAGAGCTCCTCAAAGAAGCACTACATATATAAAGGAAACATCATTAGCAGCCACTACAAAAACACACTGAACTACACAGAACAATGACACTATAAAGTGACCACACAAGCAAGTCTGCATAATAACCAGCTAACAACATGACAACAGGATCAATTCCACACACATCAATACTAACCTTGAATCTAAATGATCTAAATGCCCTCAGTTAAAAGGCACAGAGTGGCAAGTTGGATAAAGAAGCACAACCCGTTGGTATGCTATTTTCAAGAGGCCCATCTTACATGAAGTGACATACATAGCCTCAAAATAAAGGGGTGAAGAAAAATGTATCAAGAAAATGGAAAACAGAAAAAAACAGGAGTCGTAATCCCAGTTTTTGATGAAACAGACCTTAAACAAACAAAGGTCAAAAAAGACAAAGAAGGGCATTACATAATGGTAGACGGTTCAATTCAACAAGATCTAACTATCCTAAATATATATATATATACCCAACACAGGAGCACTCAGATTCATAAACAAGTTTTTAGTGACCTTCAAAGAGACTTAGACTCTCACACTGTAATAGTAGGGGGCTTCAACACCCCACTTACACTATTAAATACATCATCAATGCAGAAAATTAACAACACATTTAGGACCTGAACTCAGCACTGGACCAAATGAATGTGACAGACATCTACAGAACACTCCACTAGAAAAACAACAGAATATATATTCTCATCGCCACATGGCACATAATCTAAAATCAGCCACACAATTGGAGATTAAAAACATCTTCAGCAGACACAAAATAAATGAAATCATACCAATCATTCTCTCAGACCACAGTGCAATAAAATTAGAAATCAAGACTAAGAAAATGACTCAAAACCATGCATTTATATGCAAATTAAACAACCTGCTCCTGAATGACTTTTGGGTAAATAATGAAATTAAGGCAGAAATCAATTTCTTTGAAACTAGTAAGAGCAAAGATTGAAAATACCAGAATCTCTGGAACACAGCTAACACAATGTTAAAGTGGGCATTTACAGTACTAAATGTCCACATTGGCAAATCATGAGGTCAGGAATTCAAGACCAGCCTGGCCAACATGTTTAAAATATACAAAAAAAAAATGAGCTGGGTGTGGTGGCGGGCACCTGTAGTTCCAGCTACTTGGGAGGCTGAGGCAGGAGAAGTGGTGTGAACCCAGAAGGCAGAGCTTGCAGTGAGCTGAGATCATGCCACTGCACTCCAGCCTGGGCAAGAGAGCAAGACTCCATCTCAAAAAAAAAAAAAAAAAAAAAAAAGATCTCATTTCTCCTTCACTTATGAAGCTTAGTTTGGCTGGATATGAAATTCTTGGCTGGAATTTCTTTTCTTTAAGAAGGGTTGAATATAGGCCTCCAATCTCTTCTGGCTTGCAGGGTTTCTGCTGAAAGGCCTGCTGTTAGTGTGCTGGGCTTCCCTTTGTAGGTGACCTGTCCATTTTCTTTAGCTGCTTTCAACATTTTTTCTTTCATTTTGACCTTGGAGAATCTGAAGATTATGTGTCTTGAGGTGATCTTCTTGTGAATTATCTTGTAGGGGTTCTCTGCATTTCCTGAATTTGAATGTTGGCCTCTTAGCTAGGTTGGTGAAGTTCTCATGGATGATATCCTGAAATACATTTTCCACATTGCTTCCATTCTCCCCATCTCTTTCAGGGATACCAGTGAGTCATAGATTTGGTCTTTTAAGTAATCTCGTATTTTTTGGAGATTTTGTTCATTTATTTTTTTTTACTCTATTCTTGTGTAATGTCTTATTTCATACAGGTAGTCTTCAAGCTCTGAGATTCTTTCCTCAACTTGGTCGATTTTTCTATTAATACTTGCAACTGCATTATTAAATTCTTGTAGTGTGTTTTGCAGCTCTATCAGGTTTGTTACATTCTTTTCTATACTGGCTGTTTTGTCTGTCAGCTCCTGTATTACTTTATTGTGTTTCTTAGCTTCTTTGGATTGAGTTTTGATGTTCTCCTGAACTTCGATAATCTTCCTTCCTATTCATATTCTGAAATCTATTTGTCATTTCAGACATTGCAGCCTGGTTAAGAACCCTTGCTGGAGAACTATGTCATCATTTGAAGGAAAGAAGGCACTCTGGCTTTTTGAGTTGGCAGAGTTCTTGTCCTGGTCCTTTCTCATCTCTGTGGGCTGATGTTCCTTCAGTCTTTGAAGTTGTTGTCCTTTGGATAGGTTATTTTTCTTTTATCCTATTTGGTGACCTTGGAGGTTTGATTGTGGTATAAGATGGTTTCAGTTGACTGGCTTCATTTCTGGAAGATTTTAGGGGACCAAGGCTCAGCTTAGGATTCCTGGAATGCATGCTGTAACTCTGGGGGACTGGTATTGGGCCCCAGGTTTGTTCTCTGGTCCCTTGAGGTTAGGAACCTGTTAGACTGGAAGGGCTGAGGTGCTCCCAGCCTGCCAGTCACGATACTCCAATGGGTGGTGCCAGCCAAAGTGTTTCATAGTGTGGTGGCCGTGGAATCTATCCTCATTTGTATGTGTCAGCAGCAGTGGCAGTGGCAGCATGGCAGGGTGCACACTTGTCAGCTGTGGCAGGACGCTAGCAGGTGCTGGGCTGCTGGCCTCCATGTAGGCATTCACAGCAGTGGTGGTGGCAGTACAGCATGGGGTGACAGGGGCCTCCAATGGTGTCTGTGTGTTCATGCTGATGGTGGTGTTAACACAGCGGTGGGGTACTGGTGGATGCAGGACTGTGTGAGCCCTCTGTGTGCATTTATGCAGGTGGCAGTGGCTTCTCAGGATGGGGGTGGGTCTACTGTTCTCCACGACTAGTTTTGGGCAGGCGGTAGTGTCACTGTGGGGTTGGGGGCTGGCAGGTGTGGGGTGCTGGTGTGTGTGGGGCTGCTGAGCTCTGGGCACCAACACTCTAATAGCAATGGTGATATGTGGCTGGTGGGAGTATGCACTTACACCAGCAGCAGTGGTGTGTCAGGGAGCATGTGCCATGCATGCTAGCAGGAAAGGGGAGGCAAGGTCTGCCTGTGCACATACTCACCATCAAAGAAATTTGGGGCATGGCTGTGGGTGAGTACATGCAGGTAAAGCAGCATGAGGGGGGCTGCAGTTGGGGGAGGGAATGGGCAAGCTGGTGTGTGTCTGTAGGGGCCACTCTGCTGCAGCTCTCTGTTGTAAGGTGTGATCTACCAGCACAAGAGCTATAATGTGGGCCCCTAGGAAGTATTTCCTTGACAACTGAGACTGTACTGCAAGCAAGAGTGGCCAGGCTGGGGCCAGTAAATTGAGGGCTGCTTGGGTTGGAGCGGCCCCATCTCCGAGGCAAGAGCATCCTGCAGAGTTCAGGTCTGACAGCTCTCCCTAGGGCTAAGGTCTCTTATGGGGCAAGTTAAGCCTAGTGGGTTGGCCGTTCCTGGCTGTGCTCCACTACAGATGTTCCTGCACCAAACCCTCTGGGCTACACTCTGGCTGGAGTTCTGCTCCTACCATTTCTCTAAGCAGGTCTCCCTGCCAACTCAAGTGTCTGCGGTGGTCATGGGGTCTCCTCCTGCCTATATTCCAGAGGCCTTTGGTGAGAGTGGGTTGCTTCTTGCCTGTTCAACTCACCCTTTCCCCAGGAGTTACTGGTGGCCAGGAATGAGTCTGGGGGGATGGTAGCTTCATGTATGGTTTCCAGCTTTGTCCCCCTTCAGCCCAGCATCTGTGTCTTCCTTCTGTCCAGTCTCAATGACTTCCATCTGAGACCTGCTAAGAGTGTACCAGTCCTTCTGGTGTTCAAGTCCTTCAGTGGCAGAGAATCCCTCTGGCTGTGTCTAGTTAGCCATCTTGCCCCAGAGGGGTTTTTTGCAATTAAAATTAAGTTGTTTTCAGCCTAAAGCAATCTGTTAAAAGACGTTTTTGTAAGACTCATGATAATCACAAAGCAAAATCCTATAATAGATACACAAAAAATAGAAAGCAAGGCATCAAAACATACTACTACAGAAAATCACTGAACTACAAAGAGAGGAAGAAAGGTGGAAA
Source organism: Hylobates moloch (assembly GCF_009828535.3). Taxonomy (NCBI): domain Eukaryota; kingdom Metazoa; phylum Chordata; class Mammalia; order Primates; family Hylobatidae; genus Hylobates; species Hylobates moloch. The sequence goes on along the minus strand of NW_026652279.1, from coordinate 10,360,648 downwards.
GTATCTGCAAAACAACTAGAAAACAATGAATAAAATGGCAATACTAAGTCCTTACCTACAAATAATTACCTTGAATATAAATGGATTAATTTATCCAATTAAAAGACAAAGCATGGCTGGATAAATTTTACAAAATGAGACTCAAGTATATGCTGCCTACATAAGGAAGGACACACATAGACTAAAAGTAAAGGGATAGAGAAAGATATTCCATGTAAATGGAAACCAAAAGAGAGGAGAAATAGTTATACTTAAACTGGATATAAAATAGACCTTAAGCCAAAAACTATAAGAGACAAAGAAGGTCATTATATAATGATAAAGGGGTCGATTTAACAAGAAGATATAACAATTGTACATATATAAGTATCCAACGTTAGAGTACTGAAATAGAGGAAGCAAATATTAATAGATCTGACGGAAGAGGTGGACTCCCATACAGTAATACCAGGGCATTTCAACACCTCACTTTTATCAATGATAGATCACCCAGACAGAAAATAAACAAGAAAACATTGGACTTAAATTACAGTCTAGACCAAATGAACTTAACAGACATGTACGGAACACTCTATCTAACAGCAACAGAATACACATTCTTTTCAACTGCAAGTGGAACGTTCTCCAGGACAGATCATATGTTAGGCCACAAAACAGATCATAATAAACCTAAAAAGACTGAAATCACGTTACTATCAAGTATATTTTCTGACCACAATGGAATAGAACTAGAAATCAATAAAAGAAAGAGTTTAAATAATTCATACATACATGGAAATTAAACAACATGCTACTGAACAACAAATGGGGCAATTAAAAAATTTAAAAATTTCTTGAAACAAATGAAAATGGAAACATAACATACCAAAACCAATGGAATACAGAAAAGCAGTTCTAAGAGGTAAGTTTACAGCAATAAACGCCTACATCAAAAAAGTAGAAAGATCTTAAATAAACAACCTAATGATAACCCTCAAGGAACAAGAAAAGCAAAAACAAATCAAAACCCAAATTAGTAGAAGGAAAGAAATAATAAAGAACAGAGCAGAAGTAAACTGAAGAGACCAGAAAAACAATAGAAAATATCAATGAAACAAAGAGTTGGTGTTTTGAAAAATACACAAAATTGACAACACTTTGGCTAGACTAAGAAAAAAGACTCAAATAAATCAAATAGATAAAAAGGAGACATTATAATTGATACCACAGAAATACAAAGGATAAGAGAATACTATGAACAATTATATGCCAAAAATTAGATAATCTAAAACAAATAGATAAATTTCTGACATGTATAATCTACAAAGATTGAATTATGAAGAAATAGAAAATCTGAACAAACCAATAATTAGTAAGGACATTGAATCAGTAATAAAAAGTCTCCCAGCAAGAAAAGCCCAAGACTTGATGACTTCACTGCTGATTTCTACCAAACATTTAAAGAAGTACCAATTCTTCTAAAACTCTTCAAAAAATTGAAGAGGTAGGAATACTACCAAACTCATTTTGCAAGGCCATCATTACCCTGATACCAAAACCAGACTAAGACATAACAACAACTACAACAACTACAACAAAACTATAGTCTAAAATCCCTAATGAACATAGATGTAAAAATCCTAAACAAAATACTAGCGAACAGAATTCAATAGTGCATTGAAAAGATCATTCACCATGATGAAGTGAGATTCCTTTCAAGGATGCAAGGGTGGTTTAACATACGCAAATCTGTAAACATGATACGTCACATTAAAAGAAGGAAGAACAAAAACCACACGATCATTTCAACAGGTGTAAAAAATGATTTCACAAAATATAACATTCCTTCATTATAGAAACTCACAACAAATTAAGTATAGAAAGAACGCGTCTCAACACAAATAAAGGCCACATTTGACAAACTCATGGCCAACATTTTACAGAACAGGGAAAAGTTGAAAGTTTTCCTCTAAAATCTGAAACAAGACAAGGATGACCACTCTTGCCACTTATATTCATTATAATACTGGAAGTTTTAGCTAAAGCAATTAAGAAAATGAAAGAAATAAAAGGCACCCAAATTGGAAGGAGGAAGTTAAATTGTCCATATTTGGAGATGACTTGATCTATACATAGAAAACGTAAAAGATTCTATTAAGAAGCTGTGAGAACAAAAAACAAATTCAGTGAAGTTACAGGATACAAAGTCAACATACACAAATCAATATTTCTATACACTAACAGTGAACTCTCTAAAAAAGAAGTCAAGGTAAGGCATGGTGACTCATGCCTGTAATCCCAGTGCTTTGAAAGGCCGAGGTGGGAGGATCACTTGAGCTCAGGAGTTCAAGACCAAACTGGGCAAGACGGTGAGGCCCTATATCTACAAAAAATAAAAAAAAATTTAGCCAAGCATGGTGGTGTGCACCTGTCGTCTCAGCTACTTGGTAGGCTGATGTAGGAGGATCCCTTGAGCCCCAAAGTGCAAGGCAGCAGTGAACTATGATTGCGCTACTGCCCTCCAGCCTGGGTTACAAAGTAACACACCATCAAAAAAAAAAAAAAAGTCAAGAAAACATTTATAATAGTTACAAAAAATAAAATTCTTAGGAATAAATTATCAAAGGATGAGAAAGAGCTCTATACTGAAAATTATAAAACATTGATGAAAGAAATTAAAGACATAAATAAATGGAAAGATATCACATACTTCTTATAGATTGCATGAATTAACATTGTTAAAATGTCTATACTATCAAAAGCAATGTACAGATTTAATGCCATCCCTATTAAAATACCAATGACATTCTTCACAGAAATAGAAAAAACAATTCTAAAATTTATATGGAACAACAACAAAAAAAGACCCCGAATAGCAAAAGCAATCTTGAGCAAAAAGAACAAAGCTGGAGACATTATATTACCTGACTTCAAAATATACTGCAAACCTATAGTAACCAAAACAACATGGCATTTGCATAAAAACAGACACAAAGCCAAGTGGAACATAATAGTGAGCCCAGAAATAAACTAATACATTCACAGCCAACAGATTTTTGACAAAGGTGCCAAGAACACATCATGGCGAAGAGACAGTCATGTCAGTAAATTGCGTTGGGAAAACTGGATATCTACATGTAGAAGAATGAAATTAAACCTTTATCTCTTACCATATAGAAAAATCAATTCAAAATGGGTTAAAGATTTCAGTTTAAGTCCTGAATCTATGAAACTACTCAAAGAAAACATAGAATAAAATCTCCACGACACTTGTGGGCAATTATTTTCTGGTTATGACCTAAAAATCACAGGCAACAAAAGCAAAATTAGACAAATGGGATTACATAAAAAAACACCATTAGAAAAATTAAAAACACAAAAAAATTAAACCTAAATAAATTAAAAATCCTTTGTTGTGCAGAAACACAACAAAGGAAATAATCAACAGAGTGAAGAGACAACTTACAGAATGGGGGAGAATACTTAGAATCTATACATCTGGTATGGAGTTAATAATATCCAGAATCTAAAAGGAACTCAAACAACTCAACAGCAAGAAAAAAACCTGATTTGAAAAGGAGAAAAAAAAAATGAATAGAGATTTCTCAAAAGAAGACATACAAATGGCCAACAGTTATATGAAAAAACGCTCCACATCAGCCATCATCAGGGAAATGCAAACCAAAACAACAGTGAGATATTCTCTCACTCCTGAAAAATGGCTATTATAAAAAAGATAGAAGACAACTGGTGTTGACAAGGATGTGGAAAAAAGGGAACCCTTGTGCACTGTTGGTGAGAATATACCGCCATTATGGAAAACAGTATAGAGGTTCCTCAAAAAATTAAAAATAGAACTACTGCGTAATCCAGCAATCCCACTACCGGGTATGTATCCAAAGGATATGAAATCAGTATGTTGAAGAGATAGCTGAACTCCCATGTTTATTGCAGCACTATTCACAATAGCCAAGATTTGGAATCAACTTAAGTGTCCAACAACAGACAAATGGTTAAATAAAATATGTTGTATACATACATAATGGAGTACTATTCAGCCATTTAAAGAGAAGGCAATTCTATCATTTGTGACAACATGGATGAACCTTGAGGACATAGTATGAAGTGAATTAAGCCAGGTACAGAGGGATAAATACTGCATGATTTCATTCATAAGCAGAATCTGAAATAGTTGATCTCATAGAAGTAGAGAGCAAAATGGTGTCTACCAGTGGCTGGGGTGGTTAGGAGGAAGTGGGGTAGGGAAATGTTGGTCAATGGCTATACACTTACAGCTAGATAGGAGGAATAAGTTTGGAGATCTGTTGTATAACGTAGTGACTATAGTTAATGACAATATATTGTATTCTTGAAAAGTGCTAAGAAAGTGGATTTTAAGAGTTCTCATCACAAAAATAATGATAAGAAGTAATTCGTTTGTTAATTAGCTAGATTTAGCCATTCCACAATGTGTATATAGATACTCCAATACCTCATGCTGTACACAATACGTACACATAATTTTTATGTCAATTAAAAAATAAATTTGAAAAAACTATGTGACGCCCACATTTCACTGTTTTCGGCTAGAGTTGTTTTTGTTACGTGGTTGTTTATTTTGACTTTATTTAACGCTATCACATTTAACTGCATTGAATGCCATTCACAATAAATGCTAAAACACAACTCTAACTATGAGCAAATATCCTACTACAATATGTGAAGCACTCAATATTTTCTTATCATACTAAAAAGTGTGAATTAAATTATAATATAATGAGAAACTAGTAGTTTGAAGTCATTCCAAATGTGGTGAATCTTCACCAGTGCATAAAATTTTTCAGTGATTTTGAAAAACATCAGAGTGGTTTAAGCCTTGAAGCTTTCACCCAATAACCAAAAAAGGGCCCAAAACAAACAAGCATAGCTAAGCATTTCATCCTGGAAGCAGCTTACTGAATTAATAAGACAAGTCAATTAATGTAATGCTCTGTTGCTTCAGGATAAAACATGAAAATGGAAAAATGTGAGCTGTTTACCATATTGGGATCAAGCAACTAGGAAGACTGAACAAAACATCTTCCCTACTCTAATTATTAAAGAAGCACTTAACATGGCTTCTGCCATGGATTGAAATGTATTTCCCCCAAATTCATACATTGAAGACCAAGCCCCCAGGGTGACTGTGTGTGCTCTTTCTCTCTCTTTCTCTGCCACATGAGGACAGAGTGAGAAGGCAGCCATCCACCAGCCAGGAAGAAAGCCCTTGAGAGATAACAAATTGGCCAGCACCTTAATCTTGGACTTCCCAGCCTCCGGAACTGTGAGAAAATAAATGTCTGTTGCTTAAGCTACTTAGGCTTTGGTGTTCTTATTGGCAGCTTGAGCCAACTTATATGGCTTCCCATGGCTTTCTGGAGAAGAGTACCCTGGAGGGGAGGTTATAGTGGGCACTGAATGGGCATTCAGAAAGCTATCTCTTTTTCTTCCTACGTGTACAATTGGACTTTTTTTTTTTTTTTTTAAACCAGTTTTCCCTATAGTTAGGTGGGGCCATAAGCCAGAGTCCTGCTTAGTGGAATGTGGGCAGTTGTATTTTATACCACTTCCAAGCCTGTCCTTTAACATCTCTGGAGTGGTCCTCTGAGCTTGCTCTCTCTTCTTTGCTTGCTGATAGGAAGCAGAGGCTCCATGGAAGGTTTCATAGGCTCTGAAATGTAGAAACCTCTCAAGTATTTTTAGCTTGGAATCCAAGGACCCCTTTATTTATGGATAAAATTCAAGGAGTTCAACCATTTTCTAAGCTTGGTTAGAAAATTCTGCATCTGTATTTTCAGGAGACACTAACTTGAATTTTGCACTTCCTTCTATTATGAATGTAGGCAAATCACCATCATGCTGTTACAAGTACCTATGACTTTGTCACCTAGAGAAATTACAGATTTTTCATATCACATTATAGTTGTTGTGGATATTTCAAAGTATTTTTACCCTCAAGACTCCTTAAAAATTATGATAGTTATGAAACTTGTTTCTAGGTTTTGTTATTTAATACTTTAATAATGAAGCATGTATATTACTATATATTAAATTTGTTTTTAAATAGTTTGATCACTGAGTTTTAATATAATTTTCTTTAAATCCCATGAATTTTATTTTACCCATTTTAAAACTACTACTGTGGAAAAGCATTGACAGACTACACCAGACTGCCCAGTATCCAAGGCAGAAAGAGGTTAAGAATTTTGGAGCCAGATGGAAGGAACCTGTGTCAGTGTTACATGGCGGGGGGAAATAAACATTTGTTGGGTTAACCTACAGAGATATCAAAGTTGTTTGTTATATTTGTTAGTCTTCCCTCTAAAACATGGGTTGGCAAAACTTTTCTGTAAAAAAAAAAACAGATAGTAAATATTTGGGGCTTTGTGGGACTCACAGTCCCTGTTGTAATTATTTAACTCTGCCATTGTAGAGTGAAGGCAACCATAGATAATACACAAATGAGTGCACTTGGCAGTGTTCCAGTAAAGCTTTATGTATAGACACTGAAATTACGATTTTATAGAATTTTGATATGTCACTAACTGTATTCTTAAAAAAAATGTTTCCCAATCATTTAAACATATAAAAAATATTCTTACCTCAGAGGGCATACAAAAGAAGGCAGTTGCCAACCTCTGATCTGAGACATGGGTCAGGTGATCCTTTGGGGAAGGGTTAGGGAGTGTCGTTGTCGTTGACTGTTGAACTTCCTGGATGATTCAATTCCAAAACATATCCTTACTAGCTATGTCACTTAATAGCAATCTGAAGCAATTCTGTGTTGTCTACTCTTCCTAAATCCAAATCCTAACACTATGTATGTTTAGTTTAGAATAGTGGTTCTCTGGCCTGGCTGTGCTTTAGAATAACATATGATACTTTAAAAAGAAATATTGAAGTCTGGGCCTCACACTGTACCCATTAAGTCAGAATCTCTGGGGTTTGGGACTCGGGCATTTTTACAAAGCTCCCCAGGTGATCTCATGCAAAAGAATGTTAGTATAGACGTGCTGAGGGCAAAGATAAACACTTGTCCTGTGTCCCACAGTGGGGGCAATGAACAAAAATAGAGATTTCTTCTTTCACCATCTTGGACTTCAATTTATTTCATTTCTATTAGGTTGAAAACAGCACTTATCATTTTGGTTAAACAAATATAAAACATCTCCTCTCTTCTAACACATACCATGTTATCAGGCTAGAGCTATTACCAAATATGAATGACTAGCGTGTAACCTCTTGCCCAGAGTTTAAAAACTGTTGTTTAGGGAATGGTTTTGGCTGTCTGTCTCCTTTTCTTTTTTCTTTTTCCCTTTTTTCCTTCTCAGCCTCATTCCCTCCCTTTCTTGTTCCTTCCCACCCATGTTCCCTTCCAACACACTGAGAACCTACTATGTGCCTCCTAGGTACTTTTCTGGATGTCCTGAGATTTGTTTCAGTTTGTCTGTACATTGTCTTAAAAATTTTCCATTATTTTCCAGCATCTAAAAATAGGAAGATTTCATAGAACAATTAGAGGAGATGGTGATCCTGTACATTTCCACATGGTGACAATCAGGTGCATCTGAGTAACAGGATTCTTTGACACTGGGTTCTTTCTGCTTAGCTACAGTTCTGCCCCTTCCGAATGTCTCATATGCACCTACATTCTCATGGAACTGAAATTCTTCAGCCTTTAGAAATTTGAGCTGTGGCCTCTTAGGTAGCCCAGTTCTTTAAAAAAATATTCTATAGTCTGCACCTTTACTCTCACCCTGCAACTAAGTGCCACATTCTCAGATGAAAGTATACTCTTCTGCTATCATCCATATCGGAGGTCTGCAAACTATGGCTCCTACACCAAATCTGGCTTGCTGCTTGTTTTTGTAAACAATTTTGTAATTAAGTTGTATCAGAATACAGCCCTGTCCATTTGTTTTTGTATTGTGTATGGCTCTTTCACATATTGATGGCAGAGTTCAGTAGTTCCCTGCGAAGTCTAAAATAATTACTATCTGTTCCTTTGCAGAAAATACTTTCTAACCTATGATCTAGACTTTTGGTGGAAGACATTTGTGCATCAAGACATCTGTTACAACCTGGCTGATTTCAATTTTAGCTTTTCATTCAGATATTTCATATTATTGTGGTATCCACTTAATTTCTTGTAGCACAAACCAGAGGCCCCTTTCTATTAGAAGAGACCAGCTTTAGTAAGAGGAAACAAACGTGGAAAGAGGTTATTGACATTGACATCTGTTATTCTTTTGCTAAAATACTTTTGCCTGGATGTTAATTTGAATCATGCTTATGATTTTTTTAGTCAATTGTTTCTTTAAACAGTCATTAGGCGGAATGTTTTATTTCATCTTATTATGTAAATGTTGTTACCTTGCTTGGAGAACAAAATCACTGCTTTACTCTTCAGCAAATTCCCACTTACTCCCAATCGCATTGAACCCTACAGTGTAATAGGAATGGTGATGGAGGAAAGAAGCTAATTGTTTCAGAGCATTCGACCATTTTGAACACTACAATCGCAGCTAATCTACTTGAAATATGCTTAAGATATTATGCTCATTTTATGTCTCCAGCCAGCAGGAAAAAGATCCAGTTTATTGGGTTAGAGCCAAATGTACAACAGTGGTAAGACACATATCAAAGTTGCTAATCTTTTTTCCGGAAAAGATTGTCTGAAAAAAGAATAATTTAAAAACTCTTTTCTTTCACCTTCTCTGTACATTTGCTCAAACAACTGACTAGAGTTTGTTAAAATAAAATTTTCTCTATGTAAAATGCTGACTTGCAACACTTTCTTAATCTTTCTCTGTCCTGGACAATGGACTTTTTGTTGAGCTTTATGTACTGGGTTCCAAACAAGAGAAAATATAACGTAATATATAATTCACCATGGTAGCCTGTAGCATGAAAATGTTCTACAGAAAGGGGTATCAATGTTCTTGTCATTCCACATGTGTTTTGTCAAGTACCTTGCAAGTGCCTAAGATTGTTCTCAAGTATAAGGGAATAATAAAAAATAATAAGCATGAGGAAAATGTGGCTTAGCTTTATTAAGATACAATGTTAAGAGCCCTGAAATTGGACCTGATATCTCATCACAGCTTTACTATCAAGAAGCCCTGATGACACAGGCAGAATGGCTTCAATTATCTGGGCTGTGTGTACTCTTCTACACAATGTGGACACCACCATCTATCGCCCAAAAGCTGACCGCCAATGTTATTTTTACTTTGGAGATGACCAAATAAAATGATAGAGCATTTGTGCTTTGTAAAGGACTCTACAAAAGAAGGGAGTTTTTAATGTGCTGCTCAGGAAGACCTTGACATTTCTACCAGAATTTCTTCTGTAGTTTTCTTTTAAAAGTCCTTGGCAAGACCTCAGTAAGTTTCAGTTGGCTGAAGATGGGGCAATTTGAGCATCAGTAAGGATAATACGTGCAAAGGAGAGAAACACATCAAATATGTTTACTTCCATAAAGTCATTATCATACTAAAAAATTCATTAGCTTCTTTGAAGGTTGCTGGTGGAAGAATTCCATATTTTGAAAGCTGATAAACCAAGAGAATCAAGCATTTATCACGCTTTCTTATAAAATCCGTACCTCTGGATAACGATGTGAGAAAATTTCTCTTTAGAGAAGTATTCAGCTAACAAACGAAGGAAGAACAATAAAATTTAAAATACCACCCTTTGTAACTGCTAAAATACTAGTGTATCTGAGAAGTTGTTATCAATGGCTGATAATGTCATGAAAAGAGACAACCAGACATTATGTGCCTCTACAAGGAAACACACATCTCCACCTATGAAGTCTTGCCCGAAAAAACAAAGAACAAGAAAATCCAAGGTAAATCTGATCAAGCCTTTAGATTTAACTACTAATTTATAGAAAATTCAAGAGACAAAGCAACATTTTAAACAACACCATGGAGATGTTATCAACAAAATGCAGACTTTGGGAAAACTTCACAGAACAGAGATAATTCACTTCTTCAAAATTTTTTCAAAGAAGAAGAAAAGAAAGGCAGAAAGGAAACATGTCAGTTAAAATGGACATTAAGAGACATCTCAATCAATTATAATATATGGAACTTATTTGGACTCAAGCAATTTACTGAAAAATTGTAAGACAGTAGAACGTGGGAAATATCACTGACTTGGTAGTTGATAGTATTAATAATGTATTATTGTTTATTTGTTTTGATAATTGTATTATGGTTAAGTTTGAGGAAAATGGCTTATTTTTTAAAGATACAGTGTGGTATATTTACAGAAGATATGACTTGCTTTAAAATAATCTGGGGTTGGGAAGTGGTTGGGTATATGGATGAAGCAAGATGGGCCTTTACTAGCACTTGTTGAAACTGAGTGATGAGTACAGAAGAGTTATTACACAATTCTATCTACTTTTAAGTTTGAAAATTTGGATTGTCTCTGTTCTGTAAAGTTTTCCCGAAGTCTGCATTTTGTTGATAATATCTCTGTGGTGTTGTCTAAAATGTTCCTCTGTCTCTTGATTTTCTGTAAATTAGTAGTTAGATCTAAAGGCTTGATCAGATTTACATTGTATTTTATCTGTTCTTTGTTTTTTTTAGGCAAGACTTCTTTATAGGTGGAGATGTGTATTTCCATCAAGAAGCACATAATGTCTGGTTGACTCTTTTCATGACATTGTCATGCTGACTACTTTTATGTTTGAAATTTTCCATAATTAAAAGTTAAAAAACATGAAGCAAAAGAGTTCCAACATGAAATGATGGTAATGAACTTCCTGCATGTTCAGGAGTTTTGGCCTGGGAGCTGGCAGTTCTAATAGCAGATAGGGCAGAGTGAAGGCCTAAATGAGTCACTTTTCTACAGATTATTAAATTATGTTGGGATCAGTCAACTTTGAAACCCACAGAACTTTAAAGCTGCCTCACTAAAATCCATCTCTCTCTCTCTTTCCCTCTCTCTCTCTCACACACATTTCAAATGTCATTAAAATCTGTTAAAAATCTCAGAAGTTATAAAAACCAACATAATACCACCAATTCTATCCCCACTGAAAGACTATCCCCAAAATAGACTTTTAGTCTATCTTGAGTTTCTTTAATAGTGTGCTCAATCTGACCCGAATCTATTATTCTTTTTAGATATAAGCTTAAACCAGTGTGAAAAGCTGAGTGGTCAACTTGAAGGCTAGACTTCATTTTATTCAAAGAGAGAATTAATTGTACGTTAAGATTAAAATATTCAACAAAAAGGAGTTTTTATTTCCAGTTGTAGAATTCATAGTGCTTCTGTTAAGAGGTCAAATGGAATTATCATAGAAAAATACAAGACATGTCTCTAATCCTACTATGCGATTTTAAAATCTTCACTTGATGTTTAGAATAAAGAATGACATTATTGAATAAAATACATTCCTTTCCTCTCTCTTTGGGACTATGGTCAATGTTTAAACTTAATGATTGTTTCATTAAAATCCCATCTCACAAGTAAAAGTGATTCGCAGGAGGTTACAGAAGGCATTCTTGCAGTGATATCAGCCAGTGGCCAGCAGGCTGGGATATCAACTTTGTGAAGGTCTACGCTGCATTACCCACGTCTTCTAGGATGCTCTGGGGGGATATTTTATTTTGGAAAAAGAAATGAAGTATTTTAAGAATTTTAGATTTTCCTTGAAACCATTACAGACATCCCTGTGTATGCCAAAACTTGGTTGCAGAATCACTGACTTAGATCCTTGTTTTAAGTCTTCAGTACTTGGAAGGGGCCAATTACTGAAAATAAAAACTGGAAAGATTGTTTGCTGTTTTTGGTGACACCAGTAGCCCATAGTGCTTCTATAATTCTGCAAGCACTCTGCTACTAGGTTTTGCATTTGAAGCCCTTCCCATGCCTTGAGGCCCTCTTAGCTGCTATTTGTTTGTGTGAGACAAAGTTTCAATCTCGCTGCCCAGGCTGGAGTGCAATGGAGCCATCTGGCTAACTGCAACCTCCGCCTCTGGGGTTCAAGTGATTCTCCTGCCTCAGCCTCCAGAGTAGCTGGGATTACAGGTGCTCGCCACCAAGCCTGGATAATTTTTGTATTTTTGGTAGAGAGGGGGTTTCACCATGTTGACCAGGCTGGTCTTGAACTGACCTCAGGTGATCCACCCGCCTTGGCCTCCCAAAGTGCTGGGATTACAGGCGTAAGCCACCATGGCTGCTGGCCCTTACCTACTATTTTAAATGAAAAATAAAAAAATAAATATTTGAGAAACAGGAAAACATCTAGCTTGGAATCTTTTTCGTGTTTTTATCCTCTGCCTTGAAGCACATTGCTGAACTTTTCCTCTTTGAGAAACATATTTTTGAACCTTAAGGGATATTGCAAATTCTCAAAAATACTGCACATCCTAGTCATATTTATTTAGGAAAATAACCCAGAATCCTGCAAATATTGCATAGATTACTGCACAAGAAAACATGCCACACTGCTATCTTAAAAGTTGGGATGAAATATGACAGATAGACAGGTGAGGGGACCAAATCACACAACTAGGACAGCCCTTGAAGTGCTCTCTAAGGGGTGAAAAGTCGTGGCTATTTGTCAATTTAGAAATCCAGGGAATTGCACTATAAACTTTTTATACATTTTGGTTATATTTGCATGCTGCTAGGGCCATGGTTCTCAACAAACACAATACCTAAATCTAAAAATACCTTTGAGGGCCACATGGAAATTTGTGCAATGATTTCTTGGTTGTTACAGCAGTTGTGGGATGCTGCTACTATGTGGTAGGCTGGGAGAAGTGCTATATGTCCTGAAGTGTACGATGTATTTCTGCTCAAGGAAGAATTGCTGTCCCACTGAATTGTTAATGTCTCATTGAACATTAATGTAAGTGAAAAACCTGCTCATAATGATATAAGCCCAGAAATGAACTCAGTTTATAAAAAGTAATTTTTAAAACTTCAGACATAATTAACATTCCATTAAATTTACTCTTTTTAAGTGGTCTATAATTTGGTGGTTTTCAGTATATTCATAAGATTGTACAACGATTACCAGTATCTAATTCTAGAACATTTTAATCTCCAATTAGCAGTCACTCCCTCATGTCCCCCTTCTTTCTAGCCCTCAGAAATTAAATTACTTCTGTCTTTATAGATTTACCTATTCCAGACATTTCATATAAATGGAATCATATAATATGTGACCTTTTGAGTCTAGCTTCTTTCACTTAGCATAAGGTTTTCAAGATTCATCCATGTTGTAATATGTGTCAATATTTCATCCGTTTGTATGCTTGAGTAATATTTTATCATATGAATATGCCCCAGTGTCTTTTATCTATTTGTCAATTGATGGATGCTTGCGTTGGCATTATTTTGATTTATGTTAAAATTACCCAGGAATGCAACTACCATGTAAATTGGGGAAAGATTGTACTCTTTTGTTCTAAATTTTACTAAGAATCAGTTATCATTTTAGAAAAATCATGTCAGCAACAGTAGCCTGGCTTGTGGATTTGAATCATCAATAAAACAACTTGTTTTTATTTACAATGTTGTATTCTTGAGTTTATATCTACACACCTACACCCATGTGCACACATATTTTTACTTAGCTTGTATTTTCAAATATAAAACATAATATGGCAACTGTATCTAGGTAAATTTACTTCCCTTAAATCTAATACTTTTTCATTATAAATATGTGCACAACTCTATATCATTATGTCTTCTGGCATTATGTGCCAGACTATTTACAAATTAAAACAAACATTTTTAAACAGATTTTCTTATATTTCTCCTTTATCTCACATTTGAGAGTTATACTGATTTTTCTGAATTACATATATAGGGATGTTATACTATTCATGAATTTCATTTCGAGAGAGTAAGGAGATATCAGAAAATATCTGTTATCAAAAGGCAGTATTAGATCTTGTAAAGTTGACAATCACTGTATTAGGGCAAGACTGTGGTGAGATTATCTTTGTGAGAACTGTCCCTCTGACACAGGCTACACATTTCTTCAGTAGTATTTGTACACACATAGGCATTGTTTAGCTCCTCAGGGTATTTGAGACAAGTGATTTGCATATTTCTGTTGAATTCTGCAAATTTGCCACAATGACAAATTAATTAACAATGGCCATTGCACCTTTGAGTTAGAGGTGACTATTCCTATTTAAAAATTTTCCCTGACGTAAGAAACACAAAAATGTAATGAGACAAAAAAAAAATCTGGTGTCTTCTTTTTAGACATTGCTGAAAAGATTGTTGAGATTTTAAATAGCATGCTAAAGCTAGAATGCAAAATAGAGTTGAGAGATTTTTGTCTAGATGAATTTTCATTAATTGCATATCCGATAACTCATATGTTATTGCTTTATAAACCTAGTATATAATTAGATGATATCTATAAATCTGATAAAGCATTATCTGTAAAGGTACTGGTGAGATCTCTGGCTAAAATATTAAGTTACTTATTCAATTTTACATTTTTTAACCAATTCATGCCTTCAACCATTTTATAGTTTTGGCCAATTTACGTCTCACCTATTTGTATTTGGTCTGCTTCCCTGTTATCAAACTCTTGGCAGGTTCATCTTTGCAGTTATAGTTGTATCTGACTGAATATCTCTGAAGTCTTTCTGCCAGTCTCCATGAAAGAGGCCATTGGTTTATTATAAAATTCCTATGACTCCAAGTCATTTCCATTATCATCCTATTACTGATGTAACTGACTAATTAGAGATGGAGCTGGATTGCCTCAAGAGTGGCTTACTTACTCTGAAGAAACAGATGCCATTGAAATTGGTTAAAAAAAAAAAAGAAAAAAGAAATAGAAAAGAAAAAAAGAAAAAAAAACTACCCTGTTTTTGCCAGGAAGCAATGCTGTTAGACAGTTAAGGGATATCTGTATCTCTGAACAAAGCAACCTCCTTATAGATGGTATGAGCTGCTCTTCTGAATCTAGAATTCATTGTGTCAAAAGAATCTGGCATTAGAGAGTATCTCTAATTTCATTTTCATTATATAGATAATGAAACAGGCTCAGAGAACCACAAATTCTGGGAAAGAAAAGACAGTATAGGAATTAATCCTTCTACAACGTTCCTAACGGTTCTTCCAGTTTATGTTTGAACACCATCAATAACAAGAAACTCACTACCCACCAAAGAAAGTCTGCTGGGTGGTTCATTCTTATATTAAACTGAAATGTGTTTGGCTATAAATTACATGCACTCTTTAGAAATTAATTAAATTCCTTTTCTAAATGACAGACCTTTAATTACTTAAATGCAGCTCTCGTTCTTGATCCAATTATTGTTTTTCCATGAATCTGAACACTGTGTTCTTAGACTGTTTCTAATCATCACAGCTGCTTTTGTCTGCTTGTCTAATTTACTTGAACTTGCTTCATCCATGCAAGGTAGTCAATGGCCATTTTGAATGTAGATCACCTGCAAAATTGGTCTGCACGCCACGCCAATGCCCTCTTTCACATAGTTGATAGTAAAACATTGCATAAGACATAGTCAGGACAGAACCCAGGATTCTGCTATGAGAAATCTTTCTCTAGCATGTGATTAGTCCATGAATTAAAAACATTTAAATATGGCTATTCATTAAGATTATGAACCTACGCAATGTTTTACTAACATCCAGCCTTCTCCATAATAGGCCAGGTGTCAGCAAACTCTTTTATATAATGGATCAGATAGTAAATATTTTATGCTTTCAGAGCCTTAAAGTCTCCGTTGCAGCCATTCTACTACCATTGTTGTGCAAAAGCAGCTATAGCCAGTATGTAACAAACGTTGTGTTAGAATAAAACTTGATTTTTAAAAAGTCAGCAGGCCAGATTTAGTGTAAGAGCCAGTTTCCCAATCTCCGGTCTGGACTTGAACTTTCCTAAATTCTAGATGTATTATGTCCATCATTTAAAAACTTAATCCCTCAGACTAAAAAATGAGGCCAATGGAAAAGGTGTCTGACATGATTTTTTTCTCAGTGAACTCAAGCTGGCCTCTAGTGATTACTGTTTCCTTAATTATTCATAAAAATTCCCTTAAAGATACATTCTAGAATACATCTCAGGGTCACTAGTCTACAGTTTTCAGAACCGACTTATTTTGTAAAATAATTATAACTATACTTAACTGATTCTAACTTCTGGCACCTCTCCTTGGTGCCTCAAAATTTCTTAGCATTGGTGTGGCAATATTTCTATAGTTTTTTTTTTTTTCTTCTGCTTTTAGGAATGTAGTTCTTATGCAGGGAGTGATATACAGGACCTGGCTGTTACCGGCTTGTGAGAGCCGGCTGTGTACATCTCTTCCCAACTCCACACTGCTATCTTGAAATCAGCTGTAGTGAGAGGATTTACACCACAGGAATCAATAGATGGTACAAATCAGGGCTTTCCCTTTCCCTCTGTCATGCATCCTGGATAATTCAATCATTGAGGAGAGCAAGATGCTGTCTTACAAATCTCTTCCCCTGTCTTGGGTTTATTTTTCTCTTGACACTATTTCTTTTAGGCATTTTAGCAAAAACAACATAGTTGCTGGAGAAAAATCTGAATTCTCTATCACCTACACATTATTGGATTCAGGCAGTAGGTTTGTCCCTTCCTTGTTTTTCTTGCTTTGAACTTAACTACAAAAAGCTCTTTAGGTTGCTCTTAGCGTTTTTGGGAAGCCATAAGTCACTGGGGGAATTTAACTTTCCTTAGTATGTTCTTCCAGGTTTCTGTCATTCTTATATATAGTCTTTCTTGATGGTTTGCTTTTGCTAAATCTTTTGCCAATGTCTTTTAAAATTCCAAACTGTTTCTTTAGCTAGCTTACCATATTTCCTCATTGTTCTCATTTGCTCTTGCCTGCATAGGATGCCAGTTCTAAGAACTGATTTGAGAAATTTAAGTGACTCCCTCAGTGAGGACTAAAAATTAGGACTCTTTTAACCCAATGCATTTACTGGGATGCTGTGCTTTCTTTAACATTCAGTAAAAGAAGATACTGGGATTAAGAGACAAATTTGAAACCTTCTCATTCATAATTCAATTTGAACTTTGTTCACTGACAATGAGGCTAGGTCTCATGGGAGTAGACCGAATCAGATGAAACTAAAGCTTTCTCTCTATGAATAACCTCTAAAAGACTCAGCATAGTCTTATGCTTGTTTATCAAGATGGCCTTAGATAATTCAGTCCACTGAACGGCAATTGATTGATATAGCTGAGGCTTGAATCTAAGTCATCATCTCCTCCATGAAAGGAATAGTATTATTCACTGCTCTGTCCTTAGGCTTTAACATGGTAAGTCTTCCATGTGCATTACTAAATACCACAAAAACATCCTTACTGGTCCTCTCAGTTTACTTGGGCGCCCTTCAATCTGTTCTCCATTTTGAAACCAGAGTTGTCATCTTAAAAGCTGTCTTAGGATTTTATTTGAAAGATGAAGCCAGGAAGCACTGATAAAGAAGTAAGGAAATAAGACAGGAAATTAAGGGAAGCCAATAAAGTGTGTGTTTATGGGCAGGCTGCAGCTTTGGGTAACTTGGGATCAGTCTTATTTGGGAATTCTTAAATGCCGAAGAGAACTGTGCGGTTCGATATGATGGCCACTGGCTGAATGTGGCTTTCTAAATATAATTTTAGGTTAATTAAACATTTAAAATTAAATAAAACTAAAAATCAGTTTCTGCATTGCAACTGCCACATTTCAAGTGCCCAGTAGATCCACGTGCCAACTGGCTAAAACACCGGATGGCTCAGATACAGAATATCTTCCCATTGCAGAAAGTTCCACTGGGTAGCACTGATGTAGAGCATACCTCAGTGTTGCCCATCTGGGAGCAAGGAAGCTGGAAATTGATATATCAGTCGTATTTGTCAATGGTTGCTCTCCTAATTCCCTGACATGCCTGGTTTACCCTGCACGTATAAGGGAACAAGGACAGAATATGGATAGACACCAATAGTATCTGCTGTAAGTATAAATCAGATTGTGTCACTCTTGGCTTAAAAATCCTTTTTCATGGCTTCCTGCTACAATTCAGATAAAACCCACACTCTTCATCATGCCCTACATGGCCCCATAATCTGACTTCAAGGTTACTTCCCCAATCTCATGCCACTTTGCTCTCAATTACTCTGCTTTCAAATCAAACTGAAAGAGACTTTCTGTAAGTTTCACAAACACATTGAGTTCTTCCTTGGCTAGAGCAGTGGCACATACTAATTTGTCCACTTGAAACGCCCCCACTGGTTCACTCCCACTCCCCCTCAGCTCTCTGCATGGCTGTATCTTGCTATCCTCTAGTTCTCAGCTAAATGCCACCTCCTCCAGGAGATGTTCCACGGTCATCTTACCTAAAGTTAGCGTTTCCCTCCCATTGTTTACTTCCTTGGCTTGTTTTGAATTTCTTTCATATCATGATTTTTAATTATTTGTTTACTTTTGTTTTTGTCTGTTTCCTCTAGAACAAGGTAAGCTCTGAAGTCTCCCCCAGTATCTAGTAGTCTACCTGACACATACTAAGAACTCAACAGATATTTGTTTATTGAATAAATAAGTGAATTAATGAACAAAAAAAGTCTTTACCAGTGAGGTGGGTGTAAGAGAGGCATGCAAGGTCACACCTCTGCAGTATGCAGGGTTATGTGTGAATCTGCTTGGACAGTTAGCCTGAATGACAAACGGGCTGAGTGTGAGGGAAAGAGTGGCCTGGCCATGGCATTGTGTATAGTTGCTGATCATGGTCTTACACACCAGATGGCGCAAGTCATTAGCAACTCAACTTCTGAATTAACACTCTGGACACCAGCAGGGTGCATTCTCCAACATGCTATTACTTGCTTGTGTCAATGGCATCACTCAAGTGTGGGTTATACTGGCATTTTACAGTGGCTTAAAAACACTGTCTAGCAGATGGAGAATTCTACAAAGTTGAGCAAGCATCTGTCTAGTCTTCCAGCTTTCTAGAAAAGGAAAATGAAAAAAAATTTTGGTTGTTTTTGCTAAGTTTGTCTGTCTTGAGTGGAGCTAGCAGAGACACAGGGAGCACCTAGGTGACACCTTAGTAATTTGAGAATGACACAGTAACAGTTATCTGGGAATAACCATTGCTTATCTACTGCTTTATATTTGTACAACATTCCCACTTGCTCCATTTCTCTAATCCGCCCATAACCTTTAAGTTTTGTATAATGATTTCCATTTTACATGCAAAAACTCTGGGAGAGAGGTTGCAAGCTTTTCTGGGTTGAATTTTTAAATGGAAGGCAGGGACTTGAAACTTTGAGGAGTTCTTTTCGACACACACAGTGCCTTTTAGGCATGAGATGTAAAGGGAAGAAGAGAGGAGAAAATGTGATAGTGGTGAGATGAGCGGTGGGCAGGGGGTGGTGGTGAGAAACCTTGAAAACTTCTCGGTATAGCCATCTCGGGAGGAGTCAGATTAGGATCCAAACACAGCAAGAACTCACATGGAGTCCAGGTATAAATGTAGACAGCAGCAGGAGTCATGAAATGATTTTATGTGACTCAACATAGAATCAGAGGGGGAGGCCATTTTTATTGGGGAGCCAGTACCTAGCATTGAGTAGATGTACAAGCATCTCGGGACTTTTTGCACTAACTGGTAGGCTCTGCCAACCTTATACTGCTTCCTTTTGGTCCCCAGTGTTTGCTCCTGCACTAACTTGGTTACCCCAAAGTTGGAGCCCATGGAAATGCAATAATTTTACTCCATTCTAGCAGAGAGGTTGGCTCCTTTTTGCAACCTTGACATTTCACCCAGCAGACGACAACTGATGTGCCCATGGCATTCTCGGTGGCATAGGAAAGACAGGCTGTAGGTTATGTGTAATTGCCTGCAAACTAGCCTTTTCTGCCACTTTTTCTACCACCAGAGGAATCACATGAAAATGCAAATATATGAGAATAATATAATTTTGGGCCAGATTTAACAAAATTTCAATGGGTTATAAATATGTGAGATTTGGACATTTCATATTGTGATATTGTGAAATATATTTTTGGTTTTCAACATGGTTCCCTGGCATACAACTCTTAAACTCCTTAGAATTTCCAAGTGATGTCTTTTTATATGCTAACGAGCTGACTGATGATGGCTGGCTGCTTCTAGTTAGCTTTAGGATAGGGGTTGGTCTCTGGAAGGACCATCTATCCTAAAGGATTAGATCCAAGGCAGGATTAGAGGGTCAGGACTTCAGCCCCACCCAAAACATCTAGGGAGAGGACAGGAGCTGAAGGTTGACTTGATTACCAATGGCCAATGATTTTGTCAGTCATGCCTATGTAAAGAAGCCTCCATAAAAACCCAGAAGGACAGGGTTTGGAGAGATCCTGGACAGCCGAACACGTGGAGGTCCTGGAGGGTAGTGTGCTCAGGGAGGGCATGGAAGCTCAGTACTCGTTCCTATATTTCATACTACGCATCTTTTCATCTATATCTTCTGTACTATCCTTTGTTATTAATTGGTAAATATAAGTAAGTGTTTCCTTGCATTCTATCAGTCGCTTTAGCAAATTAATAGAACCCAAGTAGGGGGTTGTGGGATCCTCAGTTTGTAGCCAGTCAGTCAGAAGCACAGGTAAAACAACCTGGGGCTGTGACTGGCATCAGAAATGGAGGCCAGTCTTGTGGGACTGAGCCTTCAACCTGTGGGATGCGACATTATCTCCAGGTAGATGTGTCATAATGGAATTGAATTAGAGGACATCCAGCTGGTATTCACTGTAGAATTGCTTGCTTGGTGTGCAGGGAAAAACTCCCACACATCTGGTCACAGAAGTCTTCTGTGTTGATTGTCGTATGATGTGGGAGCAGAGGAAAAATATTTTGAATTTGTTTTTGTCCACACTCATATACCAGCATCTGAATTTCTGGATAGTCCTAAAAATAAGTCAGAAGAATATGGACATATGGCTCCTTAATGAGCAGCATTAAGCATGGTGCCATGCATGGCAACAATAGGCTGGGATCAAATTCTGGCTACTAGTGCCCTGCAATGTGCCAGGGTTTCTACCTTCATCTTGGTATTTTAGGCACTGTATATGGCACTGCTTAACTAACTTTTGTTACCTGGCTAGCTTCTGTAGGCTTATGTGCCTTTTAGGCCATGTTTGAGAACTACCCTTGAACCAATTATAATGCCTTTAAAAATTTATTCACAGTCAGCTGGGCATGGTGGCTTATGCCTGTAATCCCAGCACTTTGAGAGGCCAAGGCAGGCAGATCACAAGGTCAAGAGATCGAGACCATCCTGGCCAACATGGTGAAATCCTGTCTGTACTAAAAGTACAACAATTAGCTGGGCGTTGTGTCGCACACCTGTAGTCCCAGCTACTCAGGAGGTTGAGGCAGGAGAATCGCTTGAACCCAGGAGGTGGAGGGTGCAGTGAGCCGAGATTGCACCACCGCACTTCAGCCGGGCAACAGAACAAGACTCTGTCTCAAAAAAAAAAAAAAAAAAAAAAAAAAATTATTCACAGTCTTTCTGAAGAAGCGATTTCCAACCCATTCCATGATCTATGGCCACATATCCATGTGCCATGGCCTCAAGGCTGCAATACACTGTCTTATGGGAAATTTGGCTGCAAGTTTTCTTCATAGCATGTCAGTCTATTCTTGGGTTATAGCATCTCTAAGCAGGTGGGAATCAGGGCTGGATAAACATTGCCTGGTCTATCAAAGTCAGTTAGGGCTGGGATCCTGGCTTTCATATTTGGTAACCAATTATTATTTCTTTTAATGATGTAACTAGCTACCAGAATGAGAGCTTAAACTTTTTGAAAATGAAGCAAACTACCTAAGTAAATAAACAAATGAGAGCCACTTGTGGACCAATGATGTGAGCATGTCATGACATCCGTTGATACGCCCTGAGCTCTTTTACAAGGAAAAAAAATCCTGACCTATTCAACCTCAAATCTCTAAACCTTTAATAGGGGATATAGTAAGAGGCGTGTATGTACAATTAGTGGCCTCATCTTTAATTTAAAGTGTGAACCTGATTCTATTTCATCACTTTTGTATTATTCCCATGGGTAGTATGAAATTAGATTCCATTACTGCTCCCACTAGTCCTGAGTTCTCACATTCCACAGTAGTGCCTTTTATCATGTTTCCTTGTATTTATAAACTAGCTGGAGATGGCTCGAGCCCTACAATTCACTAAACACGCCGTCTTTTATTTAGCAGGTGGACAGCTCACAAAATGACATGACACACTTCTTTGTCAAGCAAACTCTAATAGCTTTTGAAATGGGGTTGTCAAGCTTAATTAAAAGAAAAAGCCATATTATGACATGATATTTAACCTCCCAGGGAAGCAGTGTATGCCCTGTGCAGGTGAAGAATGTGGTGGATCTCCTCAGATAAACAATTTTTATGCCTTCCATAACTTACCGTATCAGTGACAATGGCAAGGTGACATAATATACTGTACTATAAAACTACTGTATTGCTTTGTGAAAGTTATACTCAATTTGATCAAAAAAACATGTTGAATTCTGTCTTGGTGAAAACATTCTTCATCATTCTACAATGGAAAAAAGCCAAGTAGTAAACTTCTCAATGTGCTTGCCTAGTCCATTAATAGATTAATCTGATCACCCCAAAATGTCAACAAATAAGATTTACACTATTTGAAAATCTTCAACTTATGAAATAAGCTACATTTTCACTTTTTTACTAAGAGAAGGGCTCTGGATAAAACTCTTTGCATTTACTCAGTTATGTTATAACATTATTCATCGTCCTGGATGCACAAGCTCAAAATCAATATTAGTCATACCACACTGAGCTCTTTATTACCAGAAATACGTGATATAAGTTTTTACACCATAAATGTGCAGATTCAATAGGCAGATGGTAGCTACTGAATTCCCCAAACTGGAGCAAGTTAAATTTAAACACAATTTGATCGTTCACACATTTGTGTAAGGGACTTGGATAAATCCAAATTGAATTTGACGACATTTACAAATATTTGCACTGTCTTATTGGATGGTTTCCTGATTCTGTTGTGATTTTTTTCTCCAGGTCTTTTCATGAAAGACTAGCATGAATTGACCGATGGGAAATGAATGAACAGAGGTGGACCTCTAGACTAGCCCCTTCATTGACTTAAAGGGTCTGGTTACGGAAAAGGAAAAGCTGTGACCATGACATCTTGGGAGTTATGAGAAGTGTCTGCATGTATGAGGCCATACAAAAGAGAATAGCCTTCTTTCTTCACATTGGATTTCCACTTAGGATCAATGCTTTTAAAAGAGTATCCTAGGGAACACTAATAGTAAAGTCCACATGTTCAGAGAATTTGGGGCAATACTAATGCTGGCATCATTTAAAACATCGAATTAGTTCATCTCACTCTAGGCATGATAGAAACTTTTATGTAAAATCTAGATTTCTGGTTCTTTTGAAAAACTGAAGATGTAACACTGCAGTCATTAAATCCTCACATAGAAGCAATTTCTTAGTTTCCCATTATGCAGGGCCTGTGTGCCCCATTAGCCATGTGACCAGCTAGAGGTTTCTTACTTGACTTCCCCTCTTCTAGTCTTTCTTAAAGACACACAGTGCCTTTTGGTTTATTAAAGTCTCTGACAATTCCCCCAGTAAATATCTCTATTTTGTTTAAAAAACGTTCCCAAATATATTTGATTATAGAAGTTTTTTCCTTCACATTTTGCATCTGGATCATAAATTCAAAATATTTTGATTTTCTGGTGTGAACTTTGTGCTACCTTTTGGCAAATATTTTGTGAAAGCATTTGAGAAGCCTAGATTTTGCAGTCAGGATTCTATTTCTGTCTCTGGATGCTTTTATAGGTCTTCAAGATGCAGAATCAGTTTATCTGGTTAGGGCGTTTGTATGTTCAATCAGACTTCAGGCTATCTTGGTAGAGATGGGGGAGCCTCTGAATTTGACCTGAGACTTAAATTTAAAAGTTGAGACTATGGGACCCAATGTGCTACTAACCTAATAAGAAGCCATAACAATATTTATTCCAGAGAATATGTTTTGCAGAAAAAGGGATACACTTACAAGATGACTGGGATGGAAAGTATGATTATGCTATCTCCAGGAAAACTAGAACTTAAGTAGTTATTTCCTTCTTATAAACATTAGCTGAGTAACTCTCAAAAAAAGAAGAAGATCATTTTTTGGTGGGGTTAGCCCCATATCTATTATTCCAGTAACCACTAAGAAAGCCCATTAATGGGATCTGACATTTCAGCTTGCTGACTGAGGACACTGCAGTTATAGTAATGGATTTCTGATTTTCAAAATATTAACATTGGAAATAGTAGCCACAATGGAAACAAAGACCTTATGGGAGAAGTTCTGGCTGACTATGAGTCTCTGAGCAGGACATTCTCTGGATTTGGTTAAGGTTGATTCAGTAAAAATAAATGGCAAAATAAAGAAGACAAGTAGGTTTAGAAAGAAATTGTTTACCACTTTAATAGGGCTGTCCAACATTTGGTCACATAGATCATCCTGAAATCTAATTGTTTTCATAGCCTTCCTATCTCACAAGAGGAGATCTGAATACTCTTGGAAAAAGCAAACCAAACATAGAAAGAGATGCCATGATAAGACTTGTTGCTACAGCACTTTGTAGTTAACGATGCCAGACTTTGGATTTAATCAGAGGACATTTCTGCAGTCTAGGACAGCTATACAAAGCCTTAAGACATTGTATTTACAGGACTTATTCATGTAGGGATCCATATCCTACCCATAACTCTGCCAGAGTCTTAATAGCATGGTGGAGTGGCTCCCTTAAGAATCCTCATTTTCTTATATGTGGAAAAGCTAGTAGTTCTAAAAATATTTTCCTGGAAGAGGTTAGAACGGTTATTATATATCAATTGAATATAAAGTATGATTATGTGAGCCAAGCTTGCATGCTAATATTGCACAGGGTAGAAAGCAATAAAACAGGACGATGTGCTTCCTTGGGCCATCTGGTAGAAGCAGAAGGAAGTTCTTGATTCAGTATCATTATGATGCCTCAAATTCCAGGAGTCCACCTGTAGCTGGCCTTCCTGTGTCAGTGCCATCTTGAATTCTCAAAAGGGCACATATCTTCCTTGCCGTTAGAAAAAGAAATGACTAACAAAACAAAGCAAAACAGACAAAACATCCAAAACTCAAAGGGGTACACCAGCCGTCTCAAACTGTGGTACTGTTCATTTCTTGAAGAGAATAGATAATATTTCAAAATATTATATATATATATATACATATATTTCAAATGGTACAAAGTAACTATAGATTCAAATTAGAAGATAGTTGATCGTTCTTCACGATGCCCAAAAACTTCACTGAGAAAACCCTTTTTTAAGCCCACTTTCCATGGTGTTGCCAAAACGCTGCGTCTTCTCACTGTAGGATATTTCGTTACACACAGTAAACGCACTGTGATTATCCGGTAGCCAGTCAAAGTGCAAGTAAGAAATCCATTTGGCTTGTATATATGTGAGATGTTTGAGATTCTCAAAATGTATTTTCCAGAGGGTTGGTTTTCCTTTGCTACCACAAATGCTTCTGTTAGGTTCTTGGGTGAATCTGAAACCAAAGAAAGACAGACATTTCAGGGAGAACAGTGCAAAATGAAGGCACAAAGAAATGTGATTACGTAGAAAATGAGGACGCCTTGAATCTTTAGGTTGTTGCTCTTTTTCAGGTGATCTGAAGTCGAAAATCTTAAAGTTTAGAGCAGTCATTTTCAAATGGTGATCAAAGCATATTGATAGGCCACTGTATTTTTGTCAATGCAATAAATTAATGATGTCACTCCTGAGGACTGAGACTCCTGGAGCAATGCCTATCCAGGACTGGTTTCCTAGGCATGTGACCTATGAAGTTGCACAAGGCCCTATCCTAGAAAGAGCCTCCTGCTTGGTTTAATGTTCTTCTGTTGCCATCTTGAGAGTATTAATAATTTTTAAACAAGGGCCCTGCACTTTCATTTTGCACCTGGCCTTGCATGCTATGCAATCAGTCCTGTGTCTATCTGATGAGAATTTGAACAGAGTAAGTTATTCCATGGTCTTGTGAAGTTGGCCTGTTGTAAGATGTAGAGGGCTGGCATGAGGTGAGGTCGTTGCCAAGGTTAGACCATATCTGTGTAGGAACACACAGATAAGAAACTGTTCCTGTGCAAGGTGAGAAACTGTTGCACTCAATGACACAGTGTTCAAGGGCAATCAAGATTACATTTCTGTTGCTGTAGTTGTCTTTTAATCCACTTGAATAGGGTCTCAAAGGCTCAAATATTCAAAGGGACACATGTACAGAGAACCACTAGCTTCAAGCATAAATAAAAATTCGAATAGAGTTGAAGCCTCTACTCTAGCGTTCTAGGAAATATGGCATTTTTTATTATCTCTTCTTTATAGTTTTAGAAGTTGAGTGTTCTGAGGCTAGAGGTAGAAGTCCATTTACGGATTTTAGAGTTAGGCAGGCGGATTTGTGTTGGGCCAGTTACAGAAAACACTGATTTGACAAGATGGCTATAGTGGTTAATTGTGCAATCTGGGGTCTTCTACCTCCTTGTTTTAGGGAATAAAATTTGACTTTACATTGTGTACTAACTGTTGATTTTCTCACTAGTCTGAGAGACATTCACGTATTGGAATGAAGCAAATCCAGCATGGTTTGCTACTTCCCAAGATATTACACCAGATTACGTTCTGCTATTTTAACCTGTTAATTTGTCTTTTCCAGGGACTGGTTTTCTCCTCATTTCCTCCTCTTCCTCTTCCTGCCTCCAAATAACTGACATTCAGTTTTTAGCTGAAATTATTCCATCATTGTCAAATAACTTATTTGTCTTTGAAAGGCAAGTAAATCTAGGGACTCCAAAATCACTAAGCCAAAGGGAAATTCAAGCTGACAATGACGTCAGGCAAACCTGCCTCTCATTTTATTCCTAAATAATATAGCTACAAAGATTTTTCAAAAGCCACATACCTCCCTCACAATTTTACCACAGGGAAATTCCTTGTGGGTCCCAGATCTTTACCCTAAAACCTTTCTGTTGAATTTTATCCTGGCAATGTAAATTGATAGCTTATTTTTTCAGGTGCAGGACAAAGGACAGAACTCTAAGTCATCCCTCTGCTCACCTGAGACAAATGTGTATCTGACTGCATCCTCTGACATAAAAATATAGATTCACTGAGCTACATGAAGGTCTAAGTGGCTCTTCCTCTACCCCCTTCCCGCATGTAAATGGTGTGTTTGGTGAAAGGCTGGTCAAAGACCAAAAGAATGTAACCACCATTTGTCTCTTATCTACCCACACCTTTAAAAATTTGCTTCTTTCCCCAACATCCACGCTTTTCCCTTTAAATATTGAAACCCTCAAAATCATCTCTGGAGAAGGGCACAGACCTACCTCTAGGTCATGCATTCATAACCTTGGCCAAATAAACTTTCTAAATTGAGTAAGACCTGTCTCAGATACTTTTCATTTTTACGTCTCTAAGGGGAAGCCCGTCTTTCTAAATTAAGCCATTGTTCCTGAATATACAAGGTATAGACATGTATCTGAATACATGGGATAGAGCCTCCCCAACTTTCAGACTTATGTATTTGATATAGTTTAAAGAAAAGACATAAATAGGTGTCTAAAACTGCAAGAATAAAATCTCTAGTCAATATTTTGGTTGGTTAGTCTTGCTCCTAAGTACCAACAAAGCGATTTAATAAAGCAATTGAAGCAATGATCAAGCAGACACAGGGAATAATTTGGCCATGAAACTTCAACCACATGTACTGAGATTCTCACCGGAAGTGTGTGTGTTGCCAGATTTATTCTACTCCAGGCTGGGTCTTGGAAAACCTCTCAAGGTGAATACTTCCTTCCTATAGGGTGGCAGCCAGGAGTCTTCCTCTCTTAAAAAGTTATTCCACATCTCCTGAAAGAAAAGCCTTTGCCTAATTCCTCCTATATTTTCTCCTTCCCTCTGGGGTAATAATGTCACTCAGATCCATTGTTCCTGAGGTTTTTCTTTAGACTGTGGCCTGTTACCTGGGCTACTCCAGACGTTCTAGGGTGTCTGGTAGTTTAGATGAACCACCACATTTCTACTCTTTACCTTCCTTAAAAATGAATACCATAAAGTTTTAAATCAGATCAGACTTTGAAACATTATTTATCCACATTTCGAAGAGAATTTTGTTCAGGATGATTATTTTGGAAGTAACCTACAAAAGATGAAGGTTTGGAACAGTCTTTTATAGGAAAGAGAATGAAGTCCCAGGAAGCTTTCCCGTGATTATCGTTATATTGAAGTTACTTTTAAAATAATAGTATGAAAGAAACTCTCATTTGCTATTAACAATCTGAGTGTGTTTCTCCAACTTTTTTTTTATCCTGAGTGAACTCTCTTTGAATTATTCTTACACAAAAAAGAACAAAAGAGGTAGTTTTGTTTTTTTATCTCATTGATAACAGCAGAATGATGAATACATTTGACTCATAATAATTAAAGAACATCTGTGAATTAAACCATTTTTAAAGTTAAATTGTTAGAATCAGTATTTGAAGTGAGTAAGCATATTTGTGCTCTGATGGAGAAGAATACATAAGGTGTAGAAGAAAAATTAATATAAAATATATTTTCAGAGCACATGATCTAAGGACTGGCGTTGACACACCATTTACACAGAATAGATGGTTCCTATATATATCATCTGGACTTAATTGCTGCCTTTTGTGTTTAAAAGTGCTTATTTCATTGCAAATTTCCTGAGAAGGAGCGGGGAGGGAGGACGTATGTCAGTAGGAGCATTTGAGTCCTCTGAAGGTTTAAAAAGTACAGCTTTTCCAGTGTCTTCTTTTTCCTTTTCTAAGGACAGACTTGAGAATTCTCAGCTGACTGATGTGCAGCTCACATGGCTGTAGAGTAGCCTCCTATTTCCTTGCTTGAAATGGATGTACACGTCAGAACAGGTACATCCTCTGCTTTCAAACCGACTGTAATGGCAATTTATTGATCTCATCCATTCAACTGCTTGGGTTGAATTCAGCCCACCCAGGGAGGCAGCAAATGGTGTGCTCCAGTCTTTGTTACTGTGATCAGATCCTGCACGATACTCCTGTGTTGTTGGAAAATGTCTAGGGTGCATCTGCAACATGCCTGATGGTTTTAAAATGTACTCTACAGAGGCCAAATAAAAGAAAGTTACGTTGGTCTCAAAAAAGTAGCATTAACAATTTATGTTTCTGCTTTCGTTGTGTTTAACTTATATTCTGTCTTCCAAAGAGTCTCCTACTTGGTACTCTTGGAATTTCACTTATTTAAATCCTGACCTGAATTATTTTTCTTTGCTGTGTTTCAGGTCTGGAGACTCCATGAGAGTAAGGCTTGCCTTCAATAAAAGGCAATCAGTTATTTAGAACAGAGAAAAGAGATATGGCAGGAAATATATCAGCAGTGTGTTTAAAACAAAGGTGGTTAGATTCCAATCATACTGCCCATAATTCAGAATAGCTTAAAACAAACCAATTTGTGAGGGCAACTTCAAATTATTGGGAAGAATCATTTTTAGGCAAAAGGTAAATAAAGGGAAACCTAATTTCCCACCTTCCACTAGTTAATTAAAATGGTTTCTGTGGATAAGTTGCATGAACCAGGCTCATTTCTGAATAATGTCTTTTGCAGGTGTTTCATTAAAATGAAATAGGATAATCCACATTAAGCTACTCAGGCACAGACAGATGTACGTTAACAAGCTAGGGTGCTTCAGAGGTTCCTCCTGGTTGCAAGCCGGAAATGTATGGCCATTTACTACTGGTCAACGGGGTCCAAAAAGGCAAGGAAATTTGATACACAAAATGTTTTCACCTATTTTATATGTGAAAAATAAGTTTTATATAGTATTATGTAGCATTAGTTTTGTCTTCTGCATCACAAAGACACAAGAACCAATTTTATTTATTGAAAAGGTGAGGCTGAGAAGAAAGAGTAAGTCAAGATTAATAATAAGGGGTGGGAAACAGAGACATCCTTTCAAATACATCAGACCTTTGGTAGAATAAAACTTCAGCATACTAGGATTTGTAACCGATGGAGCTTGCTTTAAAAAATACTCCATAGGCTGGGTTTGGTGGATCAGGCCTGTAATCCCCGCACTTTGGGAGGCTGAAGCAGGAGGATAGCTTGAGGCTAGGAGTTAGATGCTGCAGTGAGCTATAATCACACCACTTCACTCCAGCCTGGGCAACAGAGACCCCCCCCCCTCAAAAAAAATTCCTGTAAATTAAAACACACACAGGCATGCACACCCCCCACCCCCACACATGCATACACACACCTACCCACCCACCCCCACACACACACGGAGAGAGAGAGAAAGAGAGAGAGAAACAGGGTTGATACTCAATTGGTACACATACATATGACCACACTTGTTGTCAAATTGACATACTTTGTTATTAGTGGATATATAATTAGCATCTTAAGCATCTGGAGCATCTCCCACCCCTGGCCCCTTTAGGATTCCAAGGCTGTCCAGTAACTACAGAGTTAATATCTAGCTAGCTGGGCCTTTCTGCCCTGCTCCAGCATCAGGGCACCAATTCTGATGGGTTGGATTACCCCACCCTGAAGGTTGTTATTTATTTAGAAGATTACTCCTGATTTAACCAGAGAAATCAAAGAATGATGTATTCACTCCCCAAAACCCTTTTCAGTTCTCTGAAGGAGCATCACAGAACTCTTTTAAAGAACATTAGAAAATAGCTTCTGTAGGTATACTTAAATGCAGACCCTTTCAGCACACCTTCTGGATGAATTAGGGAGGAACTTTATTTGATTATTATTCTGAGCACTATAGATGTTGGATGAATTATCTGAATAATTACCTCACGATTCCTCTCCCCTCTGGCTGGAAACTCAGCTTAATTTATGAGTCTGTGACAGAAACACTAAACTGCTCAGTGTGGAAAAGTCAAGTTCAGTCTCTAACATCTCATTCATTGATGGACACTGATCTACATAGTTAAGAATGCTTTCTGTCACAGGAGAATCTGTCTTCTTTCCTGTGCAAAGCTTCTGTGGATGCTGTTTGCACAGCACAAACTCAAATAGTACAGTCTGTAACATGCAAAATACCTTTGAAATAAGTGCACTTACTCTCGTGGTCTTAATTTTGTTGCCTGTGGCGCACATCCATCCAGAATTGTCAGGGAGTGTCTTACATTCTTCTCCTTCTAGGCAAGGCTCCATCTCACACCACCATTTCCCAATCACTATGGAGGCTGTGCAGAAACAGGAAACAACCGTGTTTGCAATTCATCCAAACAACCTGAACACCGACGTGTGCCTCTGCAGATTTTCATGTTCTTGGAAGCACACTAAGTCCTCTTTAATCCTCCAAGACTAGCTAAGAAAACTCTATTAAGAAAAATAAGACTTTAATTTATATGTCTTATAATGCAAATATAATTATGTGTATTGGTTTCATCAGGCAGCATTTTTGTTGGGGATTGAGACTGCCTTTTCAAAATTATGACAGTAAGAGAAACCTAACGTAGCTGACTCCATCTTGCTTCTAACATCCAAGCTATCTTTGGTCATTACTGGGCATAGACCAAGCTAACTTTGGGAGGAAGTTAGTTTAAACTTACAGCAAGGATAATAATAACCCTTCCCAAAAGTAAACTGCCTTTGTAAAACTAGTGAAAGGCCACAAAGTTAGGACTACAAGAGGGGGCTGAATTCTCTTAAGATATAGAAGTAGTTAAATGATAATCAGCTACTGTTCTGGAGGCTGCGAGATTTGTAACTTTTCCAATTATTCCTGTAGATAATATCACTATTGTAGAACAGAAAATTGACTGAGATGTTTTTCAGACTTTTGCATTCTAGCAACCGACTCTACTGAGACCCACACACTCAGGACCCAACCAGTCCTGTGGCCCCCACCTGGAGGCTGACTTAGCACATGAGAACCATTTGCTACACCTGTATCACTGCAACCCCAAACAATCAACATTCCCCATTCCCTAGCTCCCTGCCCACCTAACTACCCTTGAAAAATCCTAACCTCTAAGACTTCAGGGAGACTAATTTGAGTAATAACTCCAGGTTTTCCATGTGACCAGCCTTGTGTTAATTAAACTCTTTCTTTACTGCAATATCATGGTCTCAGTGAATTCGTTTTTGTCTGTGCAGTGGACAGGAAGAACCCACAGGCAATTAAAACGATCTTTTTGTTTTTATGTTGAATGCATATGGAAGAGGAAGACTTATGAAGGAAATAAAAATATTTTACTCCAAAATACACTTCTTTGACATAGTGTGAGATGGCTGTTCAGAGAGCCGGCAAACAGAAGTAGCCCAGCAAAGTTTTCTTTCACGGGGGAGATTTCTATCTATAAAGAAAACCTGCACTGATACAACCAGGCTTTCTCTGATGCCCCCATTGTCCAGTCTAGGAAAAATTAACTGAGAGTCTGACACTTTTAAAGGCCTAAAAGAAATGTTTACCGTCTATTTTCTCTGAGGGCTGCTACCTGTGAGACCAACGTTGCTAGCCAGGCCTCCTTTTCTCTCCCTTCCCTAGCCTGTCTTGCCATATAACCTGATTTACCATCATAACTTGTTTTGGGCCATGCACTGAGTCCCCATTCTTTATGTGACTTCAAGACGGTATATAAGCTTTTATACGCCATTAGGGGGTTAGTGTACTCACTGTGATTCTCCCTCATATACACATTAATAAATTTGTATGTCTTTTCTCTTATTAATCTGCCTCTTGCCCATTGATTTTTCCTCAAAATTTCAGAAGATGAAGGGGAAGTTTTCTTTGGCCCCTACACTTAATTTTTGGGTCTTGAGCAACTGTCGTGCTGTTAGCTTTTGTAGAGCACAGATCTTGCACTATTTCTATTCAATGAATGGGACAAAATGCCTCAATACTCTTCAGAATGACTGAGGCATTCTTCTCAGAAAGGCAAATTTATCCACCAAGCATTAGGGTTTATCCCCTAGCCTAGGACTTTGAACAATTTCAAAGGCCTGGCAAAAGAAAAAATGAATTGACTGAAAGTACAAAAGAAAAGTTGCAAAATAAAAGTCAAGAGTAATATTAGATGAAAATATATCCTTACTGTCACGCCTCTGAGCCCAAGCTAAGCCATCATATCCCCTGTGACCTACACGTACACATCCAGATGTCTGGTTCCTGCCTTAACTGATGACATTCTACCACAAAAGAAGTGAAAATGGCCGGTCCTTGCCTTAACTGATGACATTCCACCACAAAAGAAGTGAAAATGGCTGGTCCTTGCCTTAAGTGATGACATTATCTTGTGAAATTCCTTCTCTTGGCTCATCCTGGCTCAAAAGCTCCCCTACTGAGCATCTTGTGATCCCCACTCCTGCCTGCCAGAGAACAACCCCCCTTTGACTGTAATTTTCCTTTACCTACCCAAATCTTATAAAATGGCCCTACCCTTATCTCCCTTCGCTGACTCTCTTTTTGGACTCAGCCCACCTGCACCCAGGTGAAATAAACAGCCTTGTTGCTCACACAAAGCCTGTTTGGGGGTCTCTTCACAGGGACGTGAGTGAAACTTACCATCAAGAGTATAGTTGATATGAGTTGTGGTTACCTTTTAATATGTTTAATATGATGTGGGGGGGGGAACTATCAAAAGTTCAGCCTCTGATAAAACAGCCCTAATTTTCAGGGGGATATCAAGAATGACCACAATAGGAAGCTGGCAATGAATTTACTTTATGTATTACATATTTACAGCACACGTTTTCTGATAACAAAATTTTATAAAACCAGTGACTAGATTCACTCAATGCAAATCAAGAAACTCTATATTTCCCTTAATGCCTTGATTGAAAAATGATTTCTACACAAGCACCAGTCATTTCTGTAGCTCCTCCCTGTATCAGCTCTTCCCACATCCACCTGGGCATTTCCCATTCAGAATCCTCAAAATGTCAGCCAGGTGTTTGTCTCACGATGCTTTCTGGTTGGCTGTTTGTACACAGGACCAGGACCCTCGTTCTTTACTCACTCCCCTCCATCCCCCATGTTCCAAAGATGCTCTCCACCATGATGTTTAAGTCTCACAACAACAAAGAAGCCAAATGCCATATGATAACGTCACAGAGGATTAACATTAAAAAGGGATGGAGTAAACCCTGAAGCAAAGCAGGAGCACATTAAAATTCTCTCTCTATCCAGTATTCACTAGAGGGATGAGACTGCTGACTTAAAAGCAGAATGGTTTAACCATCCAGACATCTCTCTGCACTTAGTCTTTCCTTCTATGCTTTTCTTAAACTTCGGTCTTCCCCTTCTTTAGAATTCAGTGTTCCTCAATCTTTACTTTGAATAAAATTATTATGTAGTGAGGAAAGAAAAGAACTTTTATGTGAGGAATGTGAGCCTTTTCAAATTATTAGGCCCAGGGAGGTATAAAATGAGATAGCAATCACACCCTGCTTCCTCTCTTTTGAGGCACACATTCATCTAAGGAGATGGCTTGCAATTGCTGCAAACAGCTATGCATTAACCTAATAATGCCTCAGCGGACACCATATCACATGCCCTATAGCTTAACAATGGATAGCCAATCATTAATTAATGTTATTTCTGTAAATCAATGAGAATTCCTAATAAAAACTTTGCCCCCATCCCCATTTTTCCCCCTTTAAAAATCTGCTTTTAACTATGGCCAGTGGAGCTCATATCAAAGGTTACTCTGGTCTGAGTCTTCCAGGCAGCTATACTTATTTTGGCTCAAATAAACTAATCAAATTACATTTTATGCTTCAGGCTTTTCCCTTTAGGTCGACAGTAGGATTCTATATGCAAAGTCCTACCTACTCTATTATATTGTCAATTTAAGAAACTTCTCAAGGGTAATTTTGCCATATTTATTTTTTGCCTTATATGTGGACCACACCAAAGTATGTATGATGAAATTCCACTGGATATGGCCAGCAAGCATAGGTGGTAAAATCTTCTAAATAGCTGTATTCATATGTAAGACAATGTAATATTATAGTAAAACATAGAGTTCAAATAGAAGACACAAATCCTCCACAGGGTATAGAAAGATTGAGAGTTTAAAGGTGTTTTTTTTTTTTTTTTCTTTTTGATGGCAGTGCTCTGTATCTGGGCATGAAGTGAAGGAAGCAAAGGAAGATTCTTGTCATGGGTAAACGTACTTATTTATGTGAATGAACAGATGACAACATTACATAAGAGAAGCAAGAAAAACATACACTATTGAAAGGGAACAAAAATAAATTGTAAAACTTCCAGTTACATAAGATACAAATCAAGTTTTGCCAGTGTTTATTGAAAATCTATAATCTGAAGTTTCCTTTGGGCGAGCACTTAATCAGAAACAGTCCAGGCACATTTACTACCATTTCTGATGCTTATCCACTTAAAGCCCACCTAATAGTTGAATATTGTTGCCCTGAATCTAAACCATCAAGAACGGAAACCCTTTGATCTTAGCATGAGAAGAAATTGCCTTTCCCAACAATCCTTCAACTTAGCATTTTGTCACCCTTTTTTCACAGAAGCTAGTGAATAATGCACATCTGCCAGTGGGTTCAGCTTTTCGCATTTTTTTTTGTTGCCTCCTTCTAAGCCCTGTTCCTCCTCCTCCTTCAGGCTGCTCTCTGCCCTCTTGGAGCTGATCTACTTTGTTGCAAGCTAACAAAGCAGTTTCCTTTTGTCTTAAGCATTAATATCTCCTAAATGAAAATGTAGACATTAGGGAAAAAAAAAATCACCAAACCCATGCATCACCTTTAATTCAAGGTTGTAAAGATCCACTGGCTCATAGGGGGAAAAGAAGAGGCTTTCTAAGAAGAAAAATGTCTTCAGACCTGTTACGACACCTAAAAATTCACATTAGAGTTGCTTCTTCTAAATAGAGTTGGATGATTTGCTCTACCCTTTGGCTTATTAGAATCCAATTCATTCCTCCAGTTGTAGAGAAGTTTAAACCTGAAGATTTGCTAATTTGAGTCTATAAAACAAAATAAAAATAAACATTAACAGGAAAAAAAGGCATACAAATTATGTGCACACGAGCAAAAGAGTCATTCAAAATATAAAAATTCAAAGAAAGGCAAGATGATCGATGTTTTTATGCCATCTTGAGCTTACAGAAAGAAAAGGGGCTTGGAACAGGTTATGGAAGAAGACGAAGAGAAATTTGGCTAGCAAAGGTGGTCCTGTTATGCAGATGAAACTTCTCAGGTAGCAGCCCTCAGAGAGAACAGCCGGGTGTCAGACTCTCAGTCAATCTTTTCTAAATACTGACAAGGTGGGGGCTTCAGAGAAAAGCTGTTTGCATCTGTTGTTTACTTCACTTTTTTTTTCCTCTACAGATGTAAATCCTCTCCACTAGAGACAGATTTGCGGGGCTACTTCTGTCTATAAGCCCTCTGAACAACCATCTCAAAATATGTCAAAGACACATATATATATAGGGGTGAAATATTTTAGTTTTCTTCACGGTGTTGCTTTTCTGAAGATGTCATTAGACCAATTTTATTTCTGATTGACACGTTACATGGCCATCTTCATATATATCCTTTTATACTCCAGGTCAAGGTGTGAAAGGAAAATAAAATCTCAGGACCACAAACTCACTATGCCAAAGGGAAAAGTTAAGCTTGCGAAGTGAGTCACACACACACAAATCCTTCGTTTCTAAACAGATAGCTGCAAGATAGAAGGCCACAGGTCTCTCTGCATGGTCTCGCTCACTCTGACAATGTAAATTAACAGCTTATCTTCACAGGTACAGGACAAATACAGGAGAGAAATCATTCCTCTCCCCACTCCAAGAAAAATGCGTATTAGACTTCTTCCTCTACTCTGTTTACTTTATCTCCTGTAAAATGCAGATTTACTGAACGCACAAGATGAATCCATAATTTCCTGTTCCTCTGCCTGCTCCTTTCACATGCAACATGTAGATTTAGTGATCACTCATTAAAGCCTCTGATATGGTTTGGCTGTGTCCCCACCCAAATCTCATTTGGAATCACAGGTCCCATAATTCCCATGTGTTATGGGAGGGACCCTGTGGGAGATAATTGAATCATGCGGGTGGCTTCCCCCATACTGTTCTCATGGAAGTAAGTCTCATGAGATCTCATGGTTTTATAAGGGGTTTCCCCTTTTGCTTGATTCTCATTCTTTCTTGTCTAGCACCATGTAAGATGTGCTTTTCACCTTCTGCCATGATTATGAGGCCTCTCCAGCCCCATGGAACTGTGAGTCCATTAAACCTCTTCTTCTTTATAAATTACCCAGGCTTATGTATGTCTTTATCAGCAGCATGAAAACGGACTAATACAGCCTCATAAGGATGCAACTGCTCACCTTACTACATAACTTCCTTCTTTTTTTTTTGTTCTCCTTACCACTCTGCCCACTTTTCCCCTTTAAATACTGAAGCCCTCAAAACCCTCTTTGGAAAAAGTGCAGGCCACAGTACTATGGTGACTGGTGTCTCTTTTTCCCAGGTGTGTTCTCATCATTGGCAAAATAAACCTCCAAATTGATTGAGACCTATCTCAGACTTTTATTATTATTATTTTGGTTTACAAAGCTACATTCTCTAATCATAATTTTCTTATAAACTCATTTTTTCCCACAGTTTAAACAAAATTTACAATGAGAGAATTTCAAAATTGCCTCGTCTTCACCCAAACTGAAAGCTACCTAAAAACCTTCAGGTTATTGAAAGAGAATTGATCCACTAGATTTAATAAAATGAGCTAATATGAATGCTAGTTAACTGTTTTAACAATTTTGTCTCATGGAGACACTTACGATGTGATGGAAACCCAAATATGCACCCTCCCCAACTACTTCTTTGGTATATTTTGAGATGGCTATACAGAGGGGCTGTAGACACAGAAATAGCTCTGAAATGCTGTGTTTTATGGCGATGATTTGTAGCTAAACAAGAAATCTACATTAGTGAAGAGTGGATGCAAATGGGCTTTCTCTGAGCACTGCCCACCCTCTATATCCCCCCTTCAAAAAAAAAGACTCAACGTCTCACACTTCTAAAGTCTGACAGAGAAACTTTTACCACAGGCTTCCATTTATTCTTTCTGAGAGTGCTCCCAGATACCTGAGGGGCTATTATCTGCATCAGAAGGCAGTATTTGTCAGGTTTTGCCTCTGCTGTTCTCCCATAACCAGTGACACCACCTCCCCCTCCTCCTCCTGAGAAGCCCCAAGCCCCTATTCTTTCTGTAATCTCAGGGTGGTATAAAAATTTCAGTCATCCAGCTCTTTTGGGGTCTCACATTTATGGGACTCCCATGTCTATGTACATGTTAATAAATTTGCATGCTTCCCCAGTGTGGATCTATTGTCCATTCATTTTAACATACAGATTTGAACGTTCAGAGAGAAGAAAATTCTCCTCACCCCTACGTAAGAAAAATATAAAGATAAATAATTCTTAAATATTTTGAATTAAGAGAGTCAATGCAATAATAAAAAGGATAATTAACATTTATTGAGTGTTCCTATGTGTTTCTCCGTTAGGTATTTTAAATGTATTACCTCAGTCTTTGGAGTAACTCTGTTAGAGTAGGTAGTTAGGTTGACATTAGCAGGGCAGGAGAGGGCCCCCATCAAGAAT
Organism: Hylobates moloch; assembly: GCF_009828535.3. NCBI lineage: Eukaryota > Metazoa > Chordata > Mammalia > Primates > Hylobatidae > Hylobates > Hylobates moloch. The sequence continues at coordinate 10,321,919 of NW_026652279.1, read as the reverse complement.
GCCTGGCAACCATCAGGTGATAGTCAGGCGGTTGTTAAACTGTCTCTTTAAAATAATAATTGGGCACAGCCAGCGCCAGGAAAAGGCAGTCTCCTAACAGATAGAAAACACCTGAAGCTGGTGATCAGCAGCTTCCCCATAAGATCTCAGGAGTTGGATGAGTGGGCACAAGCACGTGCACTAAGAAGCAAAATGATGGAATTTAACGGACCTTTCTCCAGGAACACTCAACTGATAAGGGAAAAATGCCTCAAATGAGCATGTGCACAACTTCCCAAGGGCTGGCGGGTCACTACACATGTGGACAGCCCCCCAAAGGAAGAATCAGGGGAGACGGACACAACCCCCCAGAAGTAAGCCAACTTATAAAACCCCAAGTCAAAGGTCAAACTGTGCGCTTGGATCTCTCAAGTCACCCGCTTGTCCCTCTTTCAAGTGTACTTTATTTTCTTTCATTCCTCCTTTAAACTTTTAAATAAACTTTCACCTCTGCTCTAAAACTTGCCTTGTTCTCTCCCTCTGCCTTAAGGCATTCGGTCAAATTCTTTATTCTGAGGAGGCAGAATCTGAGGTTGCTGCAGACCCAAATGGATATGCTGCTGTTAACAACCCTATAAAGTAGGTATTATCACTAACCCATTTTAAAAGTGATGAAACTGAAGCCCGAAGAGACTAAGTAACTTTCCCAAGCTTACACAGGTAGGAAGTGCAGAAATGAACACTGAAACCCAGGCTTGCTGCACCACCAAATCCATGTTTCTTTTGTTTTGTTTTGTTTTGTTTTGTTTTGTTTTGTTTTGTTGTTGTTGTTGTTGTTGTTGCGAATCATTATAATGCTAATTCAGTGCCTTCTAGTTTTGGATTCAGCATTCATAGAATTAAAAAAATATATTGACTTTTGAGTCCATGAGTCCATGAATTCTCTATGTTGTATTACTATCGAAAATAAATTTCATATCAAACACAAATACTTGCAGAAAACAAAAACGTTTAGTTTCTTGTAAAATTGTTAGCTTTAAAAACAAATTCAAGCAAGAGCCAACTTATCATACTTGTTTTTTTTTTTTCTGAGCTACAAATTACTTGATTTCACTAGTTATAGCATTTTAATAGAAATTCCCACAAGGGAATCATTTTTGAAGCCACGAGAAACTTGTGAGGTAGATGCATAACTGCTCCGAGGACTTTTTATCCCCAGAACTGAGTTAATTAAATATCAGCCACCAAAACCAACTTTTCTTATCTGAAGTGATTATGAAAGAAGATCTTTAAGGTCCCTTTTAACCCTGGGGTTCTAGGACTTGCTCTGTGAATTTGCCATGCTTAGGAAAATATTTGGTCTTCGACTCTTTCCAGAATGTTCATCTTTCTTTGAGAGATTCTTAAAATCACTAAAGCTTCTTTAATCATGAGTCTTGATGTCTCCCTTATACTAGGTCATATTGCTATAGAGCAAAAGAGAGGCTGTAAAAGGAGAATCAATCCTTTATTTCAGTATAATTCCTAAACAGAGCAGAAATCTGTTTTTCATTATGGTGGTTGTTCACTCATGAGGCATTTTGCCATGGAACTATAGCAAGATACTAAAAAGCAATGGGCTTAATAAAAACAATAAATAAACATTATATTGACTAAGAACTGCAGTCCCTTTCTATTGTTTCAGTAGATAATCAAATTCAGCAAATGTTTATCAAAACATTACCAGCTTTACCAAGAGTGATAAAATAAAGAACACGACATAGTCCTGTCCTCAAAGCTGACAGTTTAGATCAGAGTTTCTCAATACAGGTTATTGGCATTTTGTCATAAATTACAGGAAAGAGGTATAAATGAGCAAAGTGCTCTTCCCCTAGTAAATATGTTGTGTTAAAAGAGCAGGCTCAGGTTGGGGAATAAAAGGAGAAAACCTGCTGTAGTTCGGATGTTTGTCCTCTCCAGAGTTCATGTAGAAATTTGATCCTCAATGTTAGAAATGGGGCCTAATGGGAGGTGTTTGAGTTATGGGGTGGATCTCTCATGAACAGGTCAGTTCCCCTACAGGGGAGGGTGAGTGAATTCTCACCGTCTTAGTTCCCACGAGAGCTGGTTGTTTAAAGGAGCCTGGCATCTCTCCTGTCTCCCTTGCTTCCTCTCTGCCATGTGGTCTCTGCACACACGGCTCCCCTTCACCTTCTGCCATGAGTGGTGGCAGCCTGAGGCTTTCACCAGATGCCCAGTCTTCCAGCCAGCAGAACTGTGAGCCAAATAAATATTTTTTATTTATAAATTACCCAGCCTGAAGTATTCTTTTATAGTAACACAAGCAGACTAAGACAAAGGTTTAATAAGACTATGGAAGTTCTTGAAAGCAAGCAGCTTGTGCTATTTTTTTTTTTTAAGAGAATGGTGAATCTAGATTCCATGAGCAAAGGGAAGATATGATTAAAGGGTTGGTAGGGGAAGACGCATTGGTGTAGTGTGTAAGATGGAAGAAGAGGCAGATGAAATGCTAGTTAAGTGTCACTAAACTCCAAGAGAAAAGATAAACTCTTGATTTTAGATGCTTGCACTAGAATTGTGAAGAAGGGCAGGGTTGAAGGCAATGTTAGGAATAACAGAGGAACACTTTAACCAGTAACTCGGTCATCTTAGCTTTCACTCCAATCACACTGGACTCATCTGCTTGCCTACTTGTACTAGGCAGTGAACTCCTTAATGGTAGGATTAATACTGTACGAATCTTTGAGTGGCATGAGGTAGCTCAAGATGGATTTCCAACTTATGAATGAATAAAGAAAATGAAACAAAAAGAGAAAAAAAATAGTGCCTATATCAAAGGATTGTGAGGATTACATGAGAAAGTACATTTGAAGTACTTAGCAGAGTACTGGGCATTCAGTAAATCTTCAATAAATATTAGCTATCATTATCTTCATTGGCATCATCAATTTTATTACTCTAAAGAATAAAATCATGCCAAACCAAAAAGGCAATTCTTCACTGTTAGAGTAAAACATTATTCTTCGATATGCCAAACTCTCAGCTTGCTTCTATGACTTATGAGAGTTTGAGCATAAATTAAATGGTTGAACATATGATTGCATTCGTGTTCCCAGAAGTAGGTTATAAGTACATCAATCAAGACAAATCTCCAGCCTTACTTTTGCGCAACCTGTCATGCAATTTAAAGCAATGGCTAGAACTCCACTGGAGGGATGGGACAGCTCTCCAGCCTCCCTTTTTGCACAGGTTGTTGGAACAGCTGTTACAACCCTTTTCTTCAAAAGACCTGCAGTGACTCCCTGTGTTATTGTCTTTATCAAAGCAAACAGGAAATTAAAGGCATTGGATAACCTTCCCTGCAGTTATTTCAAACTTCTGCTTTTCTATGAGCACACATTTAAGGATAGGATCCAATTTTGAGACATTATGTATTGGTTAAGACTCTAAACTCTTGGGTATGTGATAGAGGGACCTGGGTTTGAATTTTAGTTCTACCACTTTGTAGTAGTATGACTTTGGGAAATTGCTTAGTTCAAGATTAAGTTTTCTCAGTTGTAGATGAAGTTAAAAGTCACAACTGGTTATTGTGAATTTTGGGAGATAAGGCACTTACCATAATGCCTAATAAATTTTATACTCAGCATGTGGCAGTTATCACTATTATTTATCCATGTGTTTATTATCCAGCTCTGTATGCATCCATCCCCTCACCTTCATACAGGGTTAATGCCTTATCCTTAATGCAAGATTATACTAATACTGAAATGCATGTGATCATTTTTTACAGGTCAAATTGTATTTCTTTAGAGGATCTACATTATATTTCAAAGACATACATGAAGTTAAGGGCTGATGATAAGATTGATTAGGATTGCATTCCCTCTACAAATTCTATTCTAGTGCTTTTCAAACAGACAATCTTATCTTGGTGAGGGTAGAGGGGAGGATATGGATTGTGAAATGGGCAGGACTGAAAGTCACAAGTTAAATGTGGTATAATTTCCTTCAGTCGGTACACTTTTTTAAAAGTATTTGAGACAAAAGTTATCTTTTATTCATTCAAAAGCTAATCATTTACTGCAGTGCTGGACATAAAATCAAGACACACAGTTCCCACTCTAAAGCAGCACACAGTCCTTTTTTGGAACTCTGCACCAAATATAAAGACCAAACATAAATATTGACAAGTTGTGATGCATAAAAGGATACAGTGTGCTATCAGAGAAAAGAACAAGTGGATATAATTTAGATTCTCAGAGTGTGACCATAAGAAGACTCCTCATTGATGAAGTAATTTAACCATTAAGTAATTAACAAAATTGTTTTTGTATTAAAACAAGTAAGCATATATATTATGATATAACAGGCTACCTTGACATGAATTTTAAAGTAAAACACAAAACAGTTGGAAATCTTTTACTTGTTATGGGCTACTCTAAGCTGTCTTATTGGAACACGGGTACATGTCCTATTTTGAAAAAAGCTGTATGCTCTGGTGACAAGGAATTTTCAGAGACCTTTTGCAACTGAAGGAAGCTCTCCTAATTCCTGCCACTAATAATAATCTTTGTCTTAGGCTGAATACCAGTCCTGGAGTCCCCGGCCTATTCTATACTTTTAATTTGTGATAACTTTACCCTTGATTCTATTTGTAAATCAAATCCCAAATGTTGGTCTTGCTTTCACTAAATACATGGTTTTATTTTAGAATTCAGCTTTATGTGACTTTGCATTTGTGTAGAAAATAATTTTTAATAAATGGTTAGCAAGGAACACAAGGAATCAGGCTTATTAAATACATTTCTTACTGTATATACCTTGTATCTTAAAATTTAACATTCTACCTTCAAATTATTTAAGAGCGACCCTAAAGTTTATTTATAGTAGATAGTAATTTGCAATTTTGTTGAAGAACAAATGTTTTTTATGTATCTTATTTTGCCAACTTAAAAAACCTTTATTTTTTTTCTAATTCTGAAAGTAACACATATTCTTTTCTAACATTTAAAGCATATGGATAATTATAAAAAAATAATTATCACTCATGATTCCATTTGGCAGAGGCGTACTTTTACATTTTGGTATTTTTCTTAAACTTTAGAAATGGCTCCTTGAAGGAATATGTTTATATACAAACATTTCCCCAATTTTAAAAAGTACTTTATGAGAGTACTATTAGACTGTATAATATAGTTTTTGCTGGAATTGCTACAAATTCACCATAATCAAATAACGTCAGTTAAGTACTCTTTCCTCTTTTTATATGTAATCATTTTTATATTTATTGAGGTATTAAAATATCACTTTTGGTTGATTCCACTGTGCAGTTGATCCCAAATATTAAATTATGCTCAGAAAATTCCTGGTATTGAGTTCATTTGCAAAACTAGTGCTCACAATTTTGGCAGTAATGGGAAAGTTGTACACTGATTGTAAGGTCTTTCATTTTAATCCTACTCCCACTAGAGAAGATTGATATAAATAAAATTTAACTAGAGAACACATTTTAAATGCCAGCACTGAAAAATACTTTGTCAGACTAATGAAAAGGTATCAATTTTCTCTACTTTATTCAATGAATTGTGAGGCATTTTCTAAATGGATTAGATTAAAGGGAAGTTCAAACTCCCAGGGAGATGCTCTTGGCATTGATGGAAACTTTAGACAAGGGAGAAAGCACAGAGCATGCAAAACCTCTTAGGCCACTTCAGATCTATACAAATGGACACCAACTAGGAGAGAAGTGTCTCTAAGTCTGAACTCACCTATTGCCTTAGGAGCCAAATCCTAGGGAATCGAATGAGATACATTTTTTCTCTTATTTTATTAAAATGTCATAGGTGGCTGAGTGAATCACAACTGAGAACATGGAAAACTCAGGAGGACTAAGGTCTGGATGAAAAGCCTGTGGTTCTCAGCACTATTTGCCTTGCTCACAGACACTTGAGAATGTGTTAATACAGGTGTTTGATTAAAAAAAAGAGAGAGAATAACATGATATAATACCATTGTGCTCTTGCAGTCTCTAGGGGAGACTGATATCTTCAGGTTTGCTGTAATTAACTTCAAAAAACATAACTTGACTCTCAAGTGAAGATGAAATATGGACTCCTTAATCATAAAGCACTCTTGAAACTAATTTGATGAGTGTCTGTATTTGAAATGGCAAAATAATTCGATAGTTGATTACTTCAGTCATTTGGCAAGAACTTCCCAATATCTCTGGAATATGCCTTTGACCCTCACCTCTTAAAAAGTGGAAAACAACAATCAACAGCGTTGTTTTCCTATACAATACCGCACAACTAGCATGGTTATTTTTGTGGAATTGTCTGGACTATTTGGAAGAGTTTAGCTTTACTTATCAGAAAAAATATTTATAGACCATCTGCTATATGCTCGGCACTACTTAAAATAGGCAGACTGAACTACACAAAAACATAGCAGAGCCTTCACCTATGAGTTTTAAAGCAGATGAGAAAAATGAAGGATGATATAAGGATTCTTATATTTTGAAATATGTAATTTCACTAATACCAAACCCGCTAAACCAGAATGAATCTGCCAACTGCCAACAAACATGGGTAAAAAAAAAATTTCCGTACTGACGCTTTGAAATTCATTTTGTTCGTGTCAGTGATGGCATTAAGAAAGCTAAAAAAATAATCAAAGGAGACCAGGAATAAACATGCAGCAATATTTCAGATGGATCTGTTTGCAAAAAGTTCAACATCTTAGTTCTACTGCCTTGAGCCACACATCCCCTACACTTCTGACTGTGTTTATGGCTATACATTTAGCTAAATTGAAAGTCGAGTGGATCTCATACCCAAAGTCCAACAATAAAACCTAGAAACGGCCAGGCGTGGTGGCTCATGCCTGTAATCCCAGCACATTGGGAGGCTGAGGCAGGTGGATCACGAGGTCAAGAGATCCAGACCATCCTGGCTAACATGGTGAAACCCCGTCTCTACTAAAAATACAAAAAATTAGCCGGGTGTGGTGGCGGGCGCCTGTAGTCCCAGCTACTCGGGAGGCTGAGGCAGGAGAATGGCGTGAACCCGGGAGGCAGAGCTTGCAGTGAGCCGAGATTGTGCCACTGCACTCCAGCCTGGGCGACAGAGTGAGACTCCGTCTCAAAAAAAAAAAAAAAAACCTAGAAACATAGAAAAGAACTTCCCAATCTGAGGGCTCAGGATCCTGGGAGGTGGGGAATCTTGTGGTAGCGTAAAACCTTACTTTTCTAGCAATAGTGGTTTAATAATGCTGATTCATTTTGATTTTATTTTCTAAATGTACTGCCTCTTTATGTCAGGTAATACTAAATTGCTATTTTCTGATTGTAAGAACAATTACAAATGCTTCCTCTTCTACACCTGCCTCTGTGCACCGACTTTGCCTGTCCTTGCATTAAGTAGAGTCAATTTTGCCAGCCCTTCTATCTGGGTTTGGTTATATGATTTTTTCATCCAATAAAAGGTTAGCAAACAAGAGACAAGAAGAGATTTGAAGGTGCTTGTATTGGGGCTTACTGCTCTTTAGAACCCTGTCGTCACCATGCTGAAAAGTCATGCGGAGCAGAGAGTAGCTACCCCAGCTGAGGTCCTCCTGGCATTATCAACCTGCCAATCATCAGATATGTGACAGAGGCAATCCTGACTCTAGGTCCAACGGAGCCAGCCCAGACCAGAAGAAACAACCCAGGCAACACACAGAATTGTGTGAAATGGTACATTTTTGTTCCTTTAAATCATTCAGTGTGTGGAGATTTGTTATACAACAAAAGGCAATGGGAAAGCAGTCAGAAAATATCTTGTTAAGATGAATACATTTAGGTAAATTTAAAGAAAAGCACCAAGCAAGAAATGATAAAGACAATGGACTGGTATAGCAAGAAATAGGAAGATGGTATGAGACTGACAGAAGTTTGGGAAAAAATGACATAAAATGTTGGGTATTCTGCACCTAAATCCAAAACAACAAACCCCAACCTAGAAATGCATTTTCCCCTTGGATTTACTGGGAAGCAAGAGTACAGGCAAAGAAAACCTAGGCCTTTGAAAAGAAAAATAAAAACAATCTTATCCATGATGCACTTAAATAGCAAAACACTAGGAACATGAAAATAATCTGTTCTACTGAATAATTATTAAGAGTGTTATTTTAGTATTTATATTTTGGGGGATATTTTAATCAAATTCAGATACTGTATTTATGGGTTTCTGCTTCTAAAAGCACGGATGTAACAATCAAGCAATTGATGACAGTGCATTTTTTCATGGCTTCTTGATCATTGACTACTCATTTTCCTGATTAAAGGAGATGTCCTGTTCTCCAAACTGATCCTAAGAAATTACAAAACATTTATTTAACACAAAGGTCAAAAATTGGCAGCTTATGTGCTAAAACTGAAGTGTGGATTCTTTTTTTCTCCCTACACAGTACTTTCAATAATTGAAATTAATCACCAATATTCAAATTAGGAGATTTTACATTAAAGTTCAAATGTTTGGTTTCTGGGAAAAATAGGAACACTAGAAACACTGGGGCTGCATGTTTATGAAAACAATTGAGCAGTGTTTTCTCCTTTGGGTACGGTTCATGTTCTCCAGTTTGCCACAGTCCCTGCCACTCCCTATCATCCCTGGCATTCCATTCACTCATCCCATAGACACACATACACTTCTTTCAAGTGCTTTTTTTTTTTTTTTTTATGAGACGGAGTCTTGCTCTTTTTGCCCAGGCTGGAGTGCAATGGCATGATCTCAGCTCAGTGCAACCTCTGCCTCCTGGGTTCAAGCAATTCTTCTGCCTCAGCCTCCTGAGTAGCTGAGATCACAGGTGCATGCCACACACCTGGCCAATTTTTGTATTTTTAGTAGAGATGGGGTTTCACCATGTTGGCCATGCTGGTCTTGAACTCCTGACCTCAAGTGACCTGCCCACCTCAGCCTCCCAAAGTTGCCCAGGCTGGAGTACAGTGGTATGATCTCGGCTCACTGCAAACTCCACCTCCTGAGTTCAAGCAGTCCTCCTGCCTCAGACTCCAAAGTAACTGGGATTACAGGCACACACTGCCATGCCTGGCTAAATTTTGTATTTTTAGTAGAAATAGGGTTTCACCATGTTGGCCAGGCTGGTCTCGAACTCCTGGTCTCAAGTGATCTGCCCACCTAGGCTTCCCAAAGTGTTGGGATTATAGGCATGAGCCTCTGTACCTGGCCTCAAGTGCCTTTTATGTACTCAGATCCTGACTTAAGTGCTGCCTCTGAAGCACCAGTCCAATTGACTAGAAAAAGACCGGGAAGCCTTTCTTTATCTGCTTCACCAAATCGGAATGGCCATCTAGTTCCCTGAAGCTTTCCCCATCATTTCTCTGCAAATTTATGTATGTTGCTAACACCACTGGAACTGCTCTCCTTCCACTGGCCCATCGAGTAGAGACTTTTGACATCTTACAATCTCAATCCAAATACATGTTCTCATTGAGAATTTGTAGTGAGGAAATGATTTATATCAGATCTCACCGAGTTAGACGGAAAGACACTGGAAGACATTACACAAAATCAGCGTATCATATTCAATCCACAGCTAAAAATCTCAGGATATTCTAGAAAAATCTATAAATAACTGAAAACTTTTTGATATTTTGGTGGCTCACACCTGGAATCCAAGCACTTTGGGAAGCTGAGGTGGGAGGACTGCATGAAGCCAGGAGTTGGAGACCACCCTGAGCACCCATCTATGAAAAATAGAGAATAAAAAAATTAGCTGGGCTTGGTGGTGTGCTCCCGTCGTTGCTACTCAGGAGGCTGAGGCAGGAGGATCATTTGAGGCTGCAGTGAGTCATGATCATGCCACTGCACTCCAGCCTACATAACAGAGTGAGACTCTGTCTCCAAAAAAAAAAAAAAAAAAAAAAGACAGAAAAGCCCAGACTCACTTCTATGTTTCTGCCACAACATAAGCAAATTTCACTTTTCCCACACTGTCTATAGGTTTTTTCCTTCCCTATCCCTTATGAGTTCTGTGTCATTGTTACTTGATTTAGTCTACCCCTGACTTTCTCAAATACAAGAAAATCATTTGCATGAGAAATAAATAAACCACATGCCAAATAACTGTCTCTAAGGTATTCTTTGATACTGTACAAATTTCTTGATCAATTCCACACTCCAACCAAACTTAAGTCTTCCTTCTTTTAGGCTTCTATTGTATTGTGCTCCTATTTCCTCATGTATTTTAAGTGTTTCTTCATCTGTCTCTCCACTAAGCTGTACATTTTGTGAGGCCAGTGATTGTACATTTCCAGTTGTGTGTTTAATGCACCAAGCAGAGTGCCTGGCACATAGAAATTGTGACCAGCGCTGTAAATTGGCTACAGAAAAGCCATTCCCAACTCCTTCTCCCTTGATACTTCCCAATCCAGCAGTGGAACTTAAAAATAATTGCTTTACTAGCTTTCCTGGTAGCTGAGTTTGGGCATATGATATGATTCTGGTCTATGAGAGCAAGCAAAGGTCTGCCGGGGAGGGCGCTCTGGAAAAGTCTTGATTTCCTGTTGAAAAGACAAAGTCACTGCTGGCCTAGTCCTTAAGTCACCTACTTACACAGTGTGAAATGCGTATATGACAGCTGCAGCTACTATAGCCATCATAAAAGACAGTTCAGGAAAATTGCTGCAATGCTGGCACTTGCGTCAACAACCAATACCTCCATACTTTCTGTTATGCAGGAAAAAATCAATTCTTATTGTCAAAGCTGCTTCAGTTGGGCATTCTGCTACTTGCCACCTAACACAATCCTATGTTACACTGAAGGTGCTCAATAAATATTTGTGGAATAACTAAATGATTGAATGAATCCAGGTGTTTGACTACACCAAAGCCAGATTGCTGCTATTTTCTAGCCATTTAGTACTGAATATTAACAATTACTGAAGAATGAGATTTTGCATTAATATTAAAAAATTTAGTTGACTAATAGATAATCCTGACAGTAGATTTCTGTCCTTATTATGTGTCTCTCCACTTTACATGCACAATCACGCTGTTCCTCAGAGCATGCCAGATGCAGAAGTTACAGAACTGGCATAGATCTAAGTAAATTAGTCATTTTCCTAGCATACTTCCGTGTCAGTGGTAATGTTGGGTTTTCTTAATTATAATGCAGATCTGCTCACAATGGAGTAATACTAAGTGTTATGGCCTAGAGAAGCCAAATTCAATTTTACTCAACTATTAAGATTCATTTGGATGTTTCTGACATGATTTCTGCAAGAGGACGAGAGCATACAGAAATTGCTCTTACAGTGAAGTATTTTTCGAGGCTTGCTGTAGCACAAGAAAGAAATTGGGAGAAAACTGAACATCAGCCATCAAAAGAAAAAGGGAAAAAATAGCAACTAAAGAAAAGGCTTCTAATATTTATTTATTGTTCTTTTAAAATCATTTTCTGTCCTACCTGTGGCAGGCTGAAATCTATCTCTACCTGAGCCTGAGCCACAGGGACAGAGTCTGAAAATCTTTGTAAATATGATTTGTGGAGAAGACAGGTCTAAAGAAAAAAATATTTTCTCATGCTCTGAATTTTCAAGTTGGCTCTAGCCCAAATGCCAAGCTCAAAAACCATTTTCATTTTACTTTCTGAGACGACAACTTTTCCCAAACAAAAAAAAACAATCACCAGTGCAACATTCTGAGTATAGGCAAACTGATTTGTATTTTAGGATTTTGTTGGTCATACGATCCCCTTCCTACAAGAAGGAATGCACCCAAATTACTTCCTTTCATTTCATCTCATTATGAGCCTCTTCTTGAATAACATTTCCCCTCAATTCAGAAAGGTAATACATAAGCTCATGTTATGAACTAAATGTTTGCGTCCTCCCAAAATCATATGTTGAAATCCTAACCTGCAACATGATAGTGTTAGGAGATAGTGTGTTTGGGAGGTAATTCGGTCCTGAAAGTGGAGCCCTCATGGATGGAATTAGTGCCCACATAAAAGGGTCCCCCAGAAACTCACTCTGCTTTCTGCCATGTGAGGATACAATTAGAAGCCAAGAGTATGCAACCCAGAAGGGGGCCCTCACCAGAACCTGGCCATGCTGGCAACCTGGTCTCAGACTTCTAGCCTCCAGAACTGTCAGAAATATGTTTCTGTTGCTTATAAGCCCACCCAGTCTATAGTACTTTGTTACAGCAGCCTGAACTAGATAAGGTAGCCTATAGCACATATATATGAATTTATTTATGAAATGCATCATACTAGGCAATATAGTTGATGCAAAACTATGAGGTAATCTTTAACAATTGGCTTTGTCCATTTGGGCTATTATAACAAAATAATATAAACTAGGTACCTTATATAGGACAGAAATTTATTTTTCACAATTCTGGAGGCTGGGAATTCCAAGGTCAAGGCAATGGCCAATTCTTTGTCTTGTGAGGGCCTGCCTCCTTGTTTACAGATGATGTCTTCTCATTGTATCCTTACATGGCAGAAAGAGACAAGGTAGTTCACTGGAGTCTCTTTTATAGGGACACTAATTTCATTCATGAGGATTCCACTCACATGAGGCCCCCATCTTCTAATATCATCACATTGGTGATTAGGTTTTAACATACGAATTGAGAGTGGGAGTGACACACACATTCAGACCATAGTAGCAATATTCTAATTAGCCTTTTATATATTGTATTATAGACCAACAAGCTCAACCACCTTGATATATATAAACTAACGTATCAACTCATTCTATTTGGGAATGGAGGAAGGATCATTGATACTTAAAATAAACTTTAATCTTATCACTTAAATTAACTGCTAAGTTGTTGCCCCGGAATGATCCAAGAGGCAGACTTTAGGGACCAATAAAAATTACTCTGAAACCAGCATTGTACTCATCTGACATTTTGGTCTCCCCAGCACTAATCCCAATTTTTTTCCCTCTGGTCGTGGTATTTGGGTTTATCTTTGGGGAAACAACCTTCACTCACTCTCTCAAACCATGTGGTCATGGGACCTTGTTTTAACCCCTCTGCATGTTCCTTTCCCCTTATCTCAGTGATTGGTTCAGATGTGAATGAAACAGCCAATTAGTTGGTTTGGGGACTTTGATTCCCTGAATGCCTAGTACAAAGTAAGTGCTCAATAAACTTGCTGCTGTTATTGTTATTATGAAAGTAATCATCAGTAATTAGTAATTAGTAACCATCAGTTGCCCTCATCCAGATGCAATTCAATGCAGTTCAATTAAATATAAATATGTTATATTCCTAAATATGTTGAGGCTGAGGACAAATTTAATAAATTTCAGTGCATATCCTTAAAAAAGTATCAGCTTAATAAAGGACACTATTTAATTGCAATCAGTGTAGTCAGGGCAATGACAATATAAATAATACTTTGAAATCACAGGGAGAATTTAGGGAGAATTGACTGTGGATCAGGCACTGTGCCAAAAAATTTTTTTTGTTCCATAATTTAATCCTCATAATAATCTTGGATGTGGGCACTACTATTATCTCATTTTAGAGAGAAGGAAACCAATCGAAAGGAGGCTACATAACATGCCCACGCTCACACAGCTAGTAAGATGCAGGATCTAATCCAGAGCTGAGAGGAGGTTGAAAAAGGGATATCTGCAATGAGTGCTAAAGGATCAGTAGGAATTTGCAAAGGCAGTAAAGTAGAGAAGGGGAATCTCAGTGGAAGTAATGCTTGTGCATGACCCAGAGGTATGAGTTAGAATGTTGTATTCTGGCAACTATTCAGCATTTCTGGAGCAAAAGTGTGCGAGTGTGCGTGAGGGGGTGTGTGTGTGTGTGTGTGTGTGTGTGTGTATCAGCAAGTGGGAGCGGCTAAGGCTGGGTATATTTTGGGAACTGTGCTGCTTAAATTTGATCACAGTCCACAGTCTTAATTAACTAGGCTTTATACAAATGCAATTGCTGTGACAAATCAAAGATACCATGAGAATAATAGAAATGATCACTTTGGATCCAGAGCAAGTTCTATCTCATCTCAGCAATGCTGTTTCTCTGCCAGATGAATGTCTCCTCCTGGGCCATAGTTCTGCTTTTGTGGAGTATAATGTCATAGACGGAACTGAAAATGAATTAGTTCATTTGACAGGATTAAGGGGTCTGTCCTCATCAAATATTTTCTTCAGTACAGATCTCTATCAGATGCTGCCCAGAGGAGGCTTATTAAGCATTTGTATCGCTCATCTTATTACAGACCACTTGACTACACATTTGCACGGCTTTCCCTGCACCCAGGTCATAAAACAGACTGGGAGTCTTGGTTTATAAAGAAGCAGCCAGGGTGAAAGGCACTACATAAGGCCATGACTAAAAGAGCTCCATCTGAGTTTTAAAACAAAGAGTGTCACTTTTAGGAATTGATTCTTTTAATTCAATGAATTTATGTAAAAAGGAAACATTATTACCTGACTATAAGTGGAAAACTGGTATTACATGCTCTGAGGTCAACATAAAAATAAATACAACAATACAAAGGTTACTGATTGTAGTTAGACACTACTGTCTTCCTAAGGTGAAATCCTCAGTTTCTTTTAAAAAGTTGGAGATGAACAAATTTTTGAGAGGTGTTAAAGACATGATAATACTAAACTGAGATTTTCTCCCTTAATGTAGCAAAAGGATAGAAGGAAATGGAAAGGGGAACAATTGGCCAGGCGCGGTGGCTCACATCTGTAATCCCAGCACTTTGGCAGGCCGAGGTGGGCGGATCACTTGAGGTCAGGAGTTTGAGACCAGTCTGGCCAGCATGGTGAAACCCTATCTCTACTAAAAATACGAAAATTAGCCAGGCATGGTGGCGCATGCCTGTAGTCCCAGCTATTAGGGAGGCTGAGGCAGAATGGCTTGAACCGAGGAGGTGGAGGTTGCAGTGAGCCGAGATGCTTCATTGCACTCCAGCCTGGGTGACAGAGCAAGACTTCATCTCAAAAAAAAAAGGAACACTTTATTTACTCTGTACTTCAGTTGCTATTTGGTGTCACCTGTACTATTACCTCAAATGATTTTATTTAGCAGTGGTATGACCCCTATACACTGAACACAATGAAACATTCCCTTCCTCCCCTGTTCTTTTATTGCCTCTTCTAGCAGCAGGAAAGAGAAAGGACCAGTGCTCTCCTTAATGCCACACAATATCCTGATAGCTTTCAATCCAAGATCACTTTTATTTAGATCCAATTCAAGAACTAAGCACACTAATTGAAAATATACACAAAGGAAACTATAGAATATGAAGGAACTGCAACATATGTAGCCTAACTTTTTCAGTTGGCATTCACATTAAAAAATGTACAAACCTAGGCAATACCATTCAGGACATAGGCGTGGGCAAGGACTTCATGTCTAAAACACCAAAAGCAATGGCAACAAAAGCCAAAATTGACAAATGGGATCTAATTAAACTAAAGAGCTTCTGCACAGCAAAAGAAACTACCATCAGAGTGAACAGGCAACCTACAGAATGGGAGAAAATTTTCACAACCTACTTATCTGACAAAGGGCTAATATCCAGAATCTACAATGAACTCAAACAAATTTACAAGAAAAAAACAAACAACCCCATCAAAAAGTGGGCAAAGGATATGAACAGACACTTCTCAAAAGAAGACATTTATGCAGCCAAAAAACACATGAAAAAATGCTCATCATCACTGGCCATCAGAGAAATGCAAATCAAAACCACAATGAGGTACCATCTCACACCAGTTAGAATGGCCATCATTAAAAAGTCAGGAAACAACAGGTGCTGGAGAGGATATGGAGAAATAAGAACACTTTTACACTGTTGGTGGGACTGTAAACTAGTTCAACCATTGTGGAAGTCAGTGTGGCGATTCCTCAGGGATCTAGAACCAGAAATACCATTTGACCCAGCCATCCCATTACTGGGTATATACCCAAAGGACTATAAATCATGCTGCTATAAAGACACATGCACATGTATGTTTATTGTGGCACTATTCACAATAGCAAAGACTTGGAACCAACCCAAATGTCCAGCAACGATAGACTGGATTAAGAAAATGTGGCACATATACACCATGGAATATTATGCAGCCATAAAAAATGATGAGTTCATGTCCTTTGTAGGGACATGGATGAAACTGGAAAACATCATTCTCAGTAAACTATCACAAGGACAAAAAACCAAACACTGCATGTTCTCACTCATAGGTGGGAATTGAACAATGAGAACTCATGGACACAGGAAGGGGAACATCACACTCCGGGGACTGTTGTGGGGTGGGGGGAGGGGGGAGGGACAGCATTAGGAGATATACCTAATGCTAAATGACGAGTTAATGGGTGCAGCAAAACAACATGGCACATGGATACATATGTAACAAACCTACACATTGTGCACATGTACCCTAAAACCTAAAGTATAATAATAAAAAATAAAAACAAAACAAAACAAAACAAAAATGTACAAACCAAGGCTAACATTTCTTGAAGGACAGCTCAGTTTCTACACTGTCCCCTTGATGAAAAGCACCAGACTGAGAAGTGATCAGTCTACTATCTTAAGACACAGTTAATGGCTGAATTTGGAACACAGCTTTCAGCACCTGGGTGCTCAGGAAAAAATATTAAGCAATCAAGTTTTATCAGTGATGACCAGTAAAAGAGATAAAGCTAAATTCAGCCCTAAGTTTCATTATCAAGATGGGTTGAGCAACCTCCAATATTCTGAAAGGACCAATGACCTTGACTGCTTTGGAATGTGAGAGAAATGAATTTCAAAGATGAAATAGGAAAGTATGTCACTGCAAAGATGCATAGAGGTACTCTCTCATGTGAACAGAGACCAATATATCTGCTTTTACTGATCAAAGTGAAAATGTAAATTGCCTTTGGGAAGTAAGGGCCAGTGCAGCCTGCAAATAATGCTTGGTTTCTACACACTCGAAACTTCTTAGGCTACTATGCTTCAGGTGGCTCTAAGAGGGGGTGCTAATTTCAAGAGGAGCTCGTGTTCACAGTTTAAGAGGTTTCATAAGGAAAAGAAGGGGATAATTTTTGAGTAAACCCTAAGTGTATAGCATTCCACCTAATGCTTGCGGCAATCCTGGGAAGAAGATCATTATTATCTACATTTTACAGATAAGGAAGGGAAGGTTCAGATTTTAATTAGCCCAAGCTAGTGAATGGCAAGGTTTAAGGTTCAGGCTTTATGGATGCCACATTTTGATATCTTTTTTGATTTCATAATGCTTGCTAGAATTATTATATGAGGCTTGATGATGTCAACATCAATTTGTCACATAGCTCTTATTTCTACATACCTAGCATCTGCTCCCTTCTCTTCTGGAAACAATATTTTAATTTTCCTTTGGGGAGCTACTCTCCCTACAGTGTTAGTCAGATGCTTCAGGTGGAGCTAACCATACTCCCTGGAAACAGAGGCGGCCACATGACCAGGCTGGTCCAATCAGATCACTCCATCTCTTTGTAGCTTAAAGACTGTTGGAAAAAACAAATAGCTATGCCTCTCCTTGAGAAGTATGATTCCTATCCTGCTGAAGCTGGGCTGGCTCTAGTTACTTGCTTGAACAAATGAATGTAACCCAAGTAACGTTCTAGGATTTCTTAAGGTAAGTCATAAAATGTCTTGCAGCTTCCACCCATGCTTTTTAGACTCTTATTTCTGGGAGTCCTGAGCCAGCCTACAAAAAATCCAACAGTCTTGAGACTACGATCCTGGGAAGTGCACATGCAGATGCTACAGTCGATCATCCCAGCTGATCCCAGCCTTCCAGCTGTCTCCTTTAAGCCAAGGTAAATGAGTCATTTTGAACTTTCACAACCAATCCAGTCACCAGCTGAACACCATGGACCTCTGTCCATGAGTAGTTTGAAACAATAGCCATTTTATGACACCTCATGTTTATTCTGAAGAATCATCCTGCCAAACCTTATCCAAATTGCTACCAATAAAAACATGAGATGTCATAAAATGGCTATTGTTTCAAACTACTAATTTTGGGGCTGTCATATACAACTAAAAACTGGAACAATCTCTTTGGCCACAGTGACTAAGAAATAGGCTTGTGACCTAAGCCAACCAATAATTTTCAATTCCAGGATTTTTTCTAATGATATTGGGAAAAAAGATGTTTTTTTTTTTTCCATTGCTGGGTGGTACCCTGGTGTGATATAAAACTAGGCCTGTTGGTAGCATTTTTATTACTACTGAGGCACAGCTTGTTTGAGATGGAACCCAATGTAGAAGAAAATAGAAAAGAAAGATGGAGAGAGAGATCGTGATGTCTGAAGTAAGTCATTGCCTTGGCCTTATGTTTCATGGCCAGAAAACTTTTTGTTTAAATCAGCTGAATGGTGTTTCTTGCTCCTGAAAGAATTTAAACCAAGAAAAGCCATACTGGGGGAGAAAAGTAAAATGAGAAGTAAATGATTGCAAACAATGAAAGGAAGGCTCTCTACACATATATATTTATATACCTATGCATATTTGTAATTCATGTCAAAGGCACTGTTTCAAAGTTGGAGGTATGTGAAAAGAACAAGATAAGCTTAAGGACCACATTTAAAAATATTTTGCCATATCTATATAGAAGGGCTCTCAGTTCAAAGGCCATTTTAATCTTTCCAAATATACTTCTGCAATGGACTGATGTTTATGTCCCCCCAGAATTCATACCTTGAATTCCTAACCTCCAAAGTGATAGTGTTAGGAGGAGGGCCTTTTGACAGAAGGATGGAGCCCTCGCAAATGGGATTAGTGCTCTTATAAAAGAGATCCCAGAGAGATTCCTCACCCCTTTTGCCATGTAAAGTTACAGAAGACAGCCAACTGTGGGGAAGTGGCCCTCACCAGACACTAAATCTGCAAAGCACCTTGATCTTTAACTTTCCAGCTTCCACAACTGTGAGAAATAGACGTTGTTTATAAGCCACTCCGTTTGGTATTTTGTTATAGCACCCTGAAAAAACTAAGACAATTCTTAAACAGAAAGAAAAACTGTACAGTTTGATCAAAAGCTACTTGAGAAAAAATAAATGAGCAGAATAGTGGCCAAGTTACTCTGATGACCTGAGTTTTACTTTCTTTATCTGTAAAATGGAAGTAATACCTGTCCTGCTTTATAATCTTTTTTTGTTTTTTAAATTAAATGAGTTAGTGTTTCTTGAGGCAATAGGAAATAGGCAAGTAAAACCATGTTAGGGCTCACATTTTGGAGGGACTTATTTGGATGCATCAGGCTTTATGAAATAGGTAGTGGTCTGCATCCACAGAAAAGATATGGACGTGAATTCTGAGGTTGATGCTAAAAAAGCTAACACTATTGCTTTCAAATAAGATAACTGCTAGCCACATGTGGATATTTAAATTTAAATTAATTAAAAGTAAATAAAATTAAAAGTTCCTTCTCAGTCATATCAGCTACATTTCAAGTGCAAAACAGCCACATATAGCTAGTGGCTACCATATTGAATTGTACAGAATGGAACATTTCCATCTCTACAGAAAGTACTATTGGACAGTGGTGATCTGGTATACCAGATCATTCTATCTGCATGGCATTTGTTAGCCATCACTTGGCACAAACCCACGACTCCTTCACTCCCAGCACTCCTAAAAGAGTTAGAAGATCTGACTTTCACTTCTTTTCATGTCTTATGTTCACCACTCTGGAGGCACCTGTGGATGAAAAGTGGAATGGAATCATAAAAAAACCTGGGCATTGATACCATGCTTGCCATCGATATCGGTGAGAACTCCAGATAATCACATCATGTTAATGAGCCTCAGATTCTCATCTGTAAAGTGAGTCTACAACACACAACGTGGACCTCCATCCATGACATGTAGAACCACCCACTTTGCACGGTTGTTGAAATTGCCTGAGAGAACCCTGGTGCTTTGAAAAATGTACAAAGATGGAGATGGACTAAGTTCTCCAAAGGTGAATTATTTTCTAAAGAGGAATTTCTCAAGGTTTAAATTAATGGTTCATGTAACAACATAATCAAGATCATGAGTTCTGACACCAGAAGAAACAGGTTTTTTTTGTTTACTTAAATCCTAATTTTAGTCACTTACTAGTTATAAGGAATAAAGTTTTAAGGAATAAAATCCACCTAGCAGCAATGTTGTGCTGATTAAGTAAGACAACATGCTCTTTCTATTGTATCTGGAGCACAGAATGAAGTAAAAATTGTTAGCTAATTCTCCTGGCCCTGAACCTTCCACAGGCCATTGCATGAACTTTAATCAGTACATATGCAAGATGGTAACAGGAGTGTATCTGTACTTTTTGTGGCAGGTAGAGAAAACTGCAGACAGCCAATAATACCAGCATCTATTTTCTTTTAAAAGTACATTATTTTAAAAGGCTCTTTATTCTTTGTGTTGAAAAAAAAAAACAGTTTCTACTTTTAAGTTAATGCATACTATTTTTTAGAGTAATATTTTGGAAGCATCTCAGTTCTACATTGTGGGAAGCAAATACAAAAGTCCACTAAATTATGAAAGACACAGATTGAACTTAGTAAGTAAATCGATAAGTGTAGTTATTGATGCACTCCTCTATGCATCACGTGAAGCACTTAAGCAAGTGAAGTGGTTAAGAACTTCATCACTGGAGTCGGTGAGATCTAGGTTTAAGGGACCTTGATCAAGTGATTTAACTTCTGTAAACCTTGCTGCCATTTTTATTAGATAGGGATAATCATAATGTTCTTACCTCATTGGGTTGTTGAGGTAATGATATATGAAATGAGTTAATATAGAAAGACCTTAGAAGAGGACTTACCATATGTAAGTGCTATCTATGCTATTGGTGATGATAATGATGGCCATTATCATCACTTATATTATGCAGAACAATTCCAGGTATGCAACAAGTGTTCAATTAAATATTGTGTATTACTTACATTTATCTACTATAATTTTAAAATAACATATTTGATTTTAGTTTGAATAAGTAAATGATGTTGACAGTTGTAATAAAGAGGTTTACAATCAGGAAATTAAGTTTATCTGTGGTAACTAAGACTACCAGGAAAACGTTCAACTATCATAAGCCTGGTGACTATTAATCTATATTTAATTATATTATGTTAAAATTTTAAACTACTTTTCAACTAAATTGCTTTTAATATGTAGTTATTTAAAGTAAGATATACCTTAGAATCATTTTAAGGCATGAAAACCTCATGGTATTTACCCAGTTCACACCAGATTGTCTCAATTCAATACAGTTTAGGTTTTTATCATTTTGATATAAGAAAAATAGTTATCTTCTCCAGTGTAATTCTAACCAAGATCTAGAGGAAATAAGTTATTTCAACTTGTCTGCTAGTAGAAATATATGATTAGAAATCTACTGAAGCTATGAAAATAATTAAGTTAATAACATTTTTGGCAACTACATCTGCTAATAGTAGTATTTGCACATTTGTTTTCATACCTATTACTTCATGTTTAAATTCATCACACCAAGGCTGAGCCTTATTTCCATATTTATTGCTACTCAGATATTTATACTATATATTTGTTTAAAAAGCAACAATGGGTGTAATCTTGAATGGGCAAAGCAAATAAAATATGATTGCAAAAGTTCGAACGAGTTTTTTCCCCTTTCAGCGACAAGAAAATAGCTAGCATAGTTGAGAGGCGTATTTGCATTTGAGTCTTCTTAATATATACTCTGGAAAATCAATACAATAGATACCTGACCTTCCTCCTGTGCTTTTGAATAAGCAAGAACAGACAGAAATCAAAACGTGTAAAATCTTTAGGAATGTAATGAGCTGGTTTATATCAGAGGACACATTTCTAACTTACATTTACCTGGTAGCCAAAGAAGAAAATCAACTTGCCTATGTCTTCCTGTTACATTTTTTTGTAGAACCCAATAAACCTGTCACCGTCTTGCATTTTTATTTTTGTTTTATTCATTTTACTCTTTACTATGCAAAATGATACAGTGGGAAGAAATTGAATTGGGAGTCAAAATTCTCCAGTGTACATCTGCCCTCTGTTGTTAATTAATTGTGTCACCCATTTGACTCACTCAACTTTTTCGTCTCAGTTTATCCTAAAAAGTGTGCAAATTCTAAGTTTTAGATGCAATATAACCTATTTAGCAATATTGGGTGGACTGTTGACTACATAGGCACCCGAGGCTTACAGCTCAGGCTTTTGCCCCAAAACATGCAACTGGGAAATGTGATACTGTACCCAGTCAACCATGCACAGTGGTTCCCTGGTTTAACAGGGATACAGGCTACTCTTCAGGAGATGGGAGAGTTAACATTGTGCTTCCTGTAGTTCAAGATGGTATGATTGGGCCTGAATCCTCACCTCTGAAATGTCCATTTTCTGTCCTTTAAGCAATGGACATACAATGATGGCCAAAGCACTGTCCATTCCTTTCTCTTGAGCTGCTCTAATGGGGAGACGGCCAAGTTAACAGGCAATTATGGTTGAGTACAATACGTCCTATTGCAAAGACAGCAATGGATACTAAGATAGCAGAGGTGAGGGGTAACAGACTCTGCCTAGGAGAGTGTTTAAGGAAGATTTATGTTAGTGGACAGTGATGCAAAGCAGGACAGGAAAGAGCACTGCAGGGAGAGGGATGAACCTTTGCAAATGCCTGAACCTGGGAGGCAGCATGGAGCAAGGAGATGGGGACAGACCGTTAAGGATCTGATAAGCCATGATAATAGCATTGAACTTTATCCTGAGACAATGGGGACTCAAAGTTGTGAAGTTACACATAACATGCGTCTTTCTTAGCTTGAGTCGAGAGGGCAGAATCTAGTTGTAATAGCCCACTCTGAAGCCGTTGCCTCAGCAAAATGGATCCAGTTCCCTTCAGCCCCTTTTCATTCTCCCTTTCAGGAGCCTATTTCCCTGTGAGGCATTTCCCATCATCTGCTCCCTGGCAGTGTCTGTTCTGGGGACTTTCCTTTGCTCTTCTTGGGTAATTCTCTCCAAACAGAGAGAGTTCTGATATCTGAAGAGGATCAAACTAATAAATTACCTTTACATAGCTGGTAATGGCTGGTAATGACAGGATATGTTACCCTTTCAGGAGGCTTTGGGTTTTAAAAATAATTGGGATTATAACAGTGATGCTTAAAAAAGTCTTCTATTTTTTTCATGGCTTCTACTAGTCCTTGCCCATAAGCATATCTATTTTCACACTGATTTACATGAAAATCCAGATAGTATTTTCAATCTTTTTGGTTGTTCCTATAAAATTAAGAATTAGTTTTGTCTTGATAATGGCCTAACCTAGTGGAAGAGTGGAATTTTGCATTTCAGGAGACAGGCCTGCAAAGGAAATACACACAGACAAGACCATGAGGGAAATCTTGTCAGTGTCCTTCAACGAACTCCACAGCTGCTTTTTTCTCTACCTCGACACAGGGTAGGATGGACAGGAAATGAACTCTAATGAGGCCACATGTGCTAATGACATTTCATTAATTAACTTGATACATTCTTTCCTTTCCCATGGGACCAACCCACACAGAATTTCCCCAGGCAACTTTGGTAATTCGTGACAATCAATAATACATATAAAGTACCTAGCACTGTGCCTGACACTTACCAAGTGGTCAATGAATATTAATTTTCCTTCTTTATCATAGAGATTGACAATGGTGCATCAACACTTGGAGGCCAATGTGACAGAAATTACCAAGTTGGACTCTTGGGTTAGACAGAACGGAATTTGACTCTTGGCCTCATTGATGTTTCTCAAACACACCCACACCATGATGCTATCTTTGGGCCTCTGCTCTTCTTCCTTCTGTTGTCTCGATTCTCTTCCCTCATGCATTTACTTGGCCAGCCTTCTCATCTTCTTCTAGTGATCACTGAATCTCTTACTTGCTCTATGAACTCTATCTATGCCACTTTATTTAATGTTGTTACTTGCCTCTACTTCTTCCAACACTATGAATCTACCTTAATCTACTATATTTTTCCATGCGCCTATAATTTCCTGATTTTGTATATATTATGTCTATTGGTGTTATTTTTGTCTGATTTCCCCCATAAGAATCTAAGTTTCTCAAGGGTGAAGATCTTTTTCTGCCTTATTTATGCATGCATCTCAGATATCTAGGATTGTTTTTAGCACAGAGAAGGAGCCAAAAATCTTTGTTGAACGAATTAATGGTTACTTCATGAGTTGTGTGATCACTGGACAAGATGCTTGACCTTCCTAAACATCTAGAAAGTAGGAAAACTAACAGTATCCACAACAGAGAGTTGCTAGGAAGCATAAATAAGATAACGAAGAATTTGACACCCAGTGAAAGTTCAATAACTGTTGTAAAAGATTTAAGGCAAACTTAAGATGTCTTTCTGAACACTAAGATTTTTTTCAGGTAGTTATGGACTGCATGTTTATGTCCCCTTGAAATTCACATGTCAAAGCCCTAATCACCAATCTGGCAGCATTTGGAGTAAGCAACTAATTAAGGTTAAATAAAAGATCATATGGATGGGGCCCTGATCTGACAGGATAAGTGTCCTTATAAGAAAACACATCAGAAAGCTCCACTTCCACCTTACTGCATACACCAAGGAAAGGCCATGTGAAGCCATAGTGAGAAGATGGACATCTGCAAGCCAAGAAGAGAGCCCTCATCATAAATGGAATGGGCTGGAACTTGGACTTCTAACCTCCAGAACTGTGACAAAATAATTTCTGTGTTTAAGCTGCCCAGTCTGTGGTTATTTTGTTATGGCAGCATAGGCTGGCAAATACATGTGTTTAGATTTTTTGGTGTATCTTGCAAAGGAGAACTGACATCTAAATAAATACTACTTTGTAATAACATGACATCATGTTTCTTGTGAGGACAAAACACTTTCTCACTACTTAGGTTATATACCATCACCATCATCCCAAGCACAGTAGGGGTTGTGCAGTTTTTGTTTTTTATCTTCACTGCCATTTTGCATGCAGAGAAATGCGTCTGGGTTGGTTAAGAGGTGTACATAAAATCATACAGTGAGATATGCTAAGAATCTAAGTGTCTGACTCAAAGATGTCTTTATCACACTACGATGCTTCCCAAGACCAAGTCTTATTGAAAATATAACAATTTTGGAGCCTAAAAATCTTGTGAGCTCCATAATGATTTAATAGAACAATACCTGTTTCTTCATTGCAAACACAAGTATAGGTAGAGGGTACTTCAAAGGGGAGAAGGGGGTGAAGAATTCTAGCCGCTAATTTTAATCAACTGTTTTTGCCCTGATCTGACAACCCGGTAATCATGTTATATAGTTTAAAAAGCATGCTAATATATTTCATTTTTTCCATATAAATAAATAATATTTTAATATAACCTTTTAAAATTTTTGTCTCAATAGTAGGGATCTCTTTCCCTATCCTGTCTCACCATGGTTCTCCATTAGCCTATGTTTTCTATTTGCTTTTGAGCACATAATTTCATCTTTAGTTTAGTTTTGGGGCCCAGTGGTGGCTCTATGGTAAGATAAGTTAATTGGCTATCCAAGGGCTGGCCAACAGGCTTTAATTCAAGTTCTAATCCAGCCATTGCTAGTGGCTGCCTAAGGCACGGTGTTTAAGGTTCTGAAGCTGTGTCTAGATTTCACGAGCAAGAGTACTGTGATTGATTATCAATGTCTGCCCTGGTGAGAAGGACAGAATGGCAGCAGGAAAGCTATGAATTTGCTATGCATGGCCCAGAACTTAAAATATCGAAGACCCTTCCTGCATCACAGGCCTTGCATGAGGCCATAATAAACACCCTTCCAGCCCAGAAAAATAACGTAGAATATTCTATTGCCATGGAATATGTATTTCTGATTCATTTGCACTGTGGCTGCCTTTGAGAATAATTTAAATGAAATGAAAGGGTATGTTTTAGTCATTTTGAAAAGAAGGGCATTTTGGGGAACACTTCACCTGACAAATGTGTTGAAATGGTCACTGTTAGGTACTAAGCTAGAGCACCCAGGAAAAATGCCTTCTATGAAATATGTTAAAATATATTTAACATTTTCTCAATGCTAGAGCAGTTATTTCACCTTGAGTTATGGGGCTTCGATGACTAATATTTCGACCAATCAGACCATAACAAATGCATACCAGTGGAGCACAGCAATACTCTGATTATGCCCACACAGTGTTTCCACACAGTGTTTCAGATCCTGGTAACAAACCTGTAGTGTAAATTGATAAAGCATATTTGCGCTGTGTGTGTGTGTGTGTGTCTGTGTGTGTGTGTGTGTTGAACACACCCTAAGGTGACCCCCTAATGATTTATGTCCTTGGGTCATCTCTGCTTAAGTGTGGGCAGGACCTGTGAGTCAGTTTTAAGAAATAGAATGTGGCACTGCTGATGGGAATGCCACTGTGTTCACAATAGCAAAGACTTGGAACCAACCCAAATATCCATCAGTGATAGACTGGATAAAGAAAATGTGGCACATATACACCATGGAATACTATGCAGCTATAAAAAAGGATGAGTTCATGTCCTTTGCAGGTACATGGATGAAGCTGGAAACTATCATTCTTAGCAAACTAACACAAGAACAGAAAACCAAACACTGCATGTTTTCACTCAAAAATGGGAGTTGAACAATGAGAACACATGGACACAGAGGGGAGAACATTATGCACTGGGGCCTATTGGGAGGTGGGGAGGTAGGGGAGGGACAGCATTAGGAGACATAACCTAATGTAGATGACGGGTTGAAGGGTGCAGCAAACCACCATGGCACGTGTATATCTATGTAACAAGCCTGCATGCTCTGTACAAGTATCCCAGAACTTAAAGTATAATAATAATAAAAAAAGAAATGAATGTGACAGTAGTGATAGGAATGCCACTCCCATGATTATGTTTTATTGTATAAAACTCCTTCTCGGTAGACTGCAGAGATTTTCTTGCTGGCCTTGAAGAAGCAAACCACCATATTGCAAACTGCCTGTGGGAGGGGTCATGTGGCAGGGAATTGCAAGTAGCTTCTAGGACCTTGAGCAGGCTCCATCTGGCAGCTAGAAATAAGCTGGGCCCCCAGTCATACATCTGCAAGGAAATAATTTCTGCCAACAGCCTGAAGGAGCTTGGAAATGGAATCTTCCATAGTTAAGCCTCCAGATGAGAACACAGCCCACCTGGCACTGATTGCACCCTGGTAAGACACTGAGAGGAGGACTCAGCTAGGGCATTCCTGAACTTGTGACACACAAACATTTTGAGTTACTAATGTGCGTTGTTTTAAGTGCTAGATTTGTGTAATTTGGTTTGCAGAAATAGAAAAGTAATATAAAGTGACAGAAGTGAATTTAAAATGTGACCCTTAAACTTGCACAATGTGATTATTAGGTTACAACCATGCTCAACATGTCAATGAGTGTGAGAGAAACTGTTAAAAGAGAAAAGCTAAAGACCTTAGAAGAATACAGCTTGCATCATATGTGACTATTCCCAGGACAGTAGTTTGTAACTTTTTGTGTTTTGTTGAACATTTGAAAAGTGTAAAATATTTCTCTCTCCGCAGTTACTTATTATTATCCATTTGGTTATCCTCCAAAACCTTGTCCCTGTTTGAGTAGAACAGTTTACTGACCTGGCTGCAGTTTTACATACTCAGGAGGTAGCTCTTGCACATTTCAGCAAACATGCTTTGATCTTTGGTGTCTGCTTAATAGGCTGCCATACTTCTCACCTCCTACTCGCAACAAGACACACTCTGTTCTTACCATTCTGCATGCCCACAAATATTACAATCTGACAACCTTTTCTTATAAACTTGTTTTTGAGTAGATATCCTCCTCACTTTTAGCAGCAATAACTTGCATTCTTGATCATACTTTGATCCCTTTGAAAGGGTCATGGTACACCTGTGTACCATAGCACAGGTTGAAACCTGGCCCCACTACTTTTGGAGAGACTTTTACTTTTACTGACCGTGGATATTTTTGTTGCTGCAGATGGGGAAAATTTTAAAGCTCATTAGCTTAACTGTTAAGAGGTTGGATGGTAAATTTGTGGTGAGGGGATAAGAAAAAGATGAGGTACAATTTTGATTTGGTAAAGGATTCCTTTTCTGTATTAAGGGGCTGAGTCAGATATGAGGACACTTGATACATAGTGACATGACAGGGATAACTGCAGATCTCTTACAATTGTGCACCTGTGTGGACCAGGTGAAACTAATCAAATCAATTAAAAGCCCCAGTGGCAGACAATGCAGGAACAATGTGGCTGTCATGCTTGGATCATGGTATCAGCCCTAGTTAACATGCTCCAGGAATGCATGCCAGAGTCTAGGGAGACCCCTCATGGTGCAGTGGCAGGCAAATGCATACTGCTTGCTCTGGGAACAATTTGTGCTTGGAGCAATTCATGTTAGGATGGCAGCTAAGGGGCCTGCTGGCTTTCAACACAAAGGCCTAGCAAGCAGTTTCTCTGTGGCTCAACTCAGAGAGCTGGACAAGAGGGACTAGGTTTTATGGGAAAGAAAGATCCTTATGGAATAATGTTTATGACAGACTAAGGGGACATACAAACTCCAAGGCTGGAAATATTTACTGTTTGCTTTATATTTGGTTATACATAAATGAGACTAAAATGTGATTATTAACATTTTTCTTGTCCCTTCACCACATATATTATGCTTTAAAAAGATATAATCCTCCAGAAAAGCAGTCAATTAGGTATGCACTAAAATTCAGTTTGTGTACATTGGATTAATTATTTCTGTGGTTCCCAAGTTTATCCAAATTATATGATTATGATAATATAATGATGATGATCAAGGTAACTGTCATCATAATTATCATCTTTTTACTTAATCATTCTCTTAGCATTAAGCAATTTGTTCAAATATAAAAATAAATCTATGAATGCTGTTCCATTAACTCTCTTTCCAAAATATTATTAGAAAATGATGCCCTTTCCTGGAGAAATGGAAACTTTTTAGGTTTTCATCAGAAAGGCCTCCTTTCTAGGAATGATTTTTCAGAAAGCGATTTGGTAAAATTCCCATAACTAAAACTCATGACTTCAAGTATTTTAAAGTGTACAAATCCAGTGGCTTTGAGTATATTCAGAATGTCAAATCATTGCCACAAGTTAATTCCAGAACATTTTCAGGATCCCAAAAGGAAACCCTCTTCCAATTAAGCATCATCATTTTCCTTTCCTCACAGCCCCTAGTGACCTCTAGTTTGCTTTCTATCTCTATGGATTTACCTATTCTGGACATTTCATACCAGTGGAATCATACAATATGTGGCCATTTGCACCTGGCTTCATTCACATAGCAGGATTTTCAAGTTCATTCATTTTAGTGCAGGCTAAGTATCCCTTATTCGAAATGCTTGTGACAAGAAGTGTTACTGATTTCAGGTTGTTTGGGTTTTGCAATACTTGCACATACATAATGAGATACTGTGGGGATGGGACCTAAATCCAAACACAAAATTTATGCATGTTTTATGTGCACCTTATACACAGCCTGAAGGTAATTTTATTTTTCCCTTGGGGACACTGAATAATCTATGTGTGTTTTTCATCTGCATTTTGACTCGCTTGACCTGTCACATGAGATCAAGTATGGAACTTCCCATTTGTGCTGTCATGCTGGCACTCAAAACACTTCAAACTTCAAAGTAGGTCAGATTATGGATTTTTGGATTAGGGATACTTGGGCTATACATCATTCCTTTTTATGGCAGAATAATATTCCATTGCATGGATACATCACATTTTGTTTGCCTATTCCCCCGCTGATGGGCATTTGGGCTGTTTCCGCCCTTTGGGGATTATGAATAGTGCTGCTGTGAACATTTGTGTAAGAGTGTTGGTCTGAATACATGTCTTCAATACTTTAGAATCTTAGAATAATGCTTGGTTTTGTGTCTTTTGTGGGGAAAAACTTCAGACCTGGTCAAAACTGTTATAGATGATGCCATAGCTCTTTGCATATTGTGTTCCAGAGTATTAAGAGGGAGTTGTTTTACTTGGGAGGGTGAAGGTGAATGTGGCAGATCAAAGTACACGGGGCTGGGGAGAATTAGGGAAGGAGAGGCAAGCAGAAAGAATAACTGGGTCCTCTCTGAAATAACTCTAATTTCTCATAATCTGCTATATTGGTAGTATTGACATGGTGTCTATTGTCTATGACTGTCTACATTCATCTGTGTTTCCAGAAGCATAATCAGTTTCTACCCAGTTAGTCAACCTTTAGTAATCCATCAACGGTCTGAAATAATTAGGATATTAAAGCCCAAAATAGTATATTTGGGCATGGTAGCTGAGGTTTCATAAATAACTATTTTGTGTTTGGTGAAAGTCTTTTTTTTTTCTCTGTGTGTTCTAAAGCACAAGAAGGCTCAAATTTATTTTCCCGAGTAAGCAATAAAAAGAATGATTATAAACCTTATCTGTAAATAGAATTAATTATAGGGTTGCTATGAAGATTAAGTAACTTAATATGTTTAAATTGCTTAGAATGATGCCCTTTCTATGAAGCAACCATTATATCATGATTATTACTCATTTAATATAAGAGACCAAAAATGGTACTGTAAAAAGTAAATCAAACTACGTCCTCCACTTGCTTAAAAGCCCTTCAAGGTTTTCCCACTTTGCCAAATCAGTAAAGAATTTCCATGCACTAAGGCCCAGCTTGAATGACTGGGTTTCTAACCTCCCAAATAGTTTTGGATTATTTTTCTTCTAGCTTACTTTGCTTTTCTTTCCTGGAGGAGATCAAGATTTTCCTGCCACAGGGCCCCGCCACCTGCATTTCCTATGCATGTCCACACTACACGTCTCTACGCCGTGTCCAAACTACACTTCTGTTGGCCAGTTGCCCCTTCTCTTTCTTATGGGACATGGCTTCAATATTACCTTCTCCTGGATACTTTCCTTGCTAAAAGAGATTCATTCTCCCATTACTAATTTCTATTTCTTCTCCTTTTGGCTATGGTCAAATAATAGCCTAATTATAACCTGCAGTTTGTAAATTATCCACTGACTACAGTTTTGTCCATCCTTTCAACTCTCTGCAACTTAACCTGTCCACTCTCATCACTCTTGTGGTTCCTGTATTTAGCACAGTGTTTAGATATTCATGGTATATATTGATTAAATATTTGGTAAACAAACATAATTTCCAAATAGTTTTCATTTCCATTTCTGGAAAGTAAAGTAAGTATTTTATAAGTATGATTGTTTTATACACTCTCATGGTAGGTATTATCAATTCTCTCATTTTAATAACATTTTCAAATTATTTATTTATTGCTTTGCATATTTCATGGCTTTTTTCCTCAAAGGATTTGAGATGACAAATTCTGTCAAGCCTTGGTTATGACCTGTATTCACTTAAGGCATGTTTTGACTTTGCAGTATTCATTTTATACAGTAATTCAATTTTAAATAGAGTCAGCAAAAGATGAGAGAATTAAGAGTAAAAAGATCTAAGTTTGGAACTAGGTATTGACAGATTTTTGGCTCCCTAAAACATTTTCCCCTTTTTTTTTTTTTGAGACAGGATCTCACTCTGCTACCCAGGCTGGGGTGCAGTGGCATGATCTCAGCTCACTGTGACCTCTTCCTCCTGGATTCAAGTGATTCTTGTGCCTCAGCCTCCCGAGTAGCTGAGACTATAGGCGCTTGCCACCATGCCCGGCTAATTTCTTTTGTATTTTTAGTAAAGACAGGATTTCAACATGTTGGCCAGGTTGGTCTCAAGTGATTCACCCACCTCAGGCTCCCAAAGTGCTGGGATTACAGGTGTGAGCCACCATGCCTGGTCCATTTTCCCCCTCTTTTGATAGCTGAATCTCAATTTACTTTGGAGAATCATCTAGTTTCTACTCTCTGTTCATGAGCTTCTGACGTGGGGGTGTGCTCATCTTGATTAATCATAAATCATGATCTTCTGGTCACAGTGATTGCTTAGGGTAGGAATTGGCAAACTTTTTTTTTTTCCATAAAAGACCAGATAATAAATATTTCAGCCTTGTAGGTCACATACTCGTTGTCACAGCTACTCAATTCTGTCATGACATCACAAAAGCAGCGTAGATGCTATATAAACAAATGGGTGTGACTATGTTACAATAAAACTTTATTAAAAACTAGTGGTGGACCAGACTTAGTCAGTGGATTGTTGCTTGCTGACTCCTAGTTTAGAGTACTGCTCCTCAAAGGGTGATTATCTGTTTGTTATTGCTGGTCTGTAACAAGTCCAGAAATTAAGAAGCTTTTATAATAATTGGGCAGGGCAATTTTATGTCTGAGAAGTCTAATAACAAAGAATTTGGGCTCATATTTTATGTCCTTTCATTTTATTTTCATGCTAATTCATTTTTATTATATTTTACAAAAGTATTGGCCCACGACAGATTGGGTATTTTTTAAAAAGAATAAAAAAGTCCTGCATGATGGAGAGTTTGAAAAGCACTGGTTTAGAACACAACATGACTTAAGCCAAGCCCATTAACCCAAACCAAGCTGATCCCATGACTTACCTAAAGAGACAGATTTCCTCCATTGGCACTCAAACCCAGAAAAAATGTGAGCTTGGAGCTGTTTAGAGCCATGTCAAAGAGCCTAGGAAGGAAGCCAACATAGTAGAAGGCACAGCCAAAAGATGGGATGGAATGGGATGGAAACCGAGCACAGATGGCATCATTTGAAGCTATGCCTTAAGAAAACCTATAGTTTATTATTGTGTACTTGCAGTCTGCTTCCCTCACTAATAAGCTTTATCCCTGGGGTTTGCTTGAATATAAGACTACAATTCCTTCCTGCTTCTTAAAAAAAAAAAAAGGAAAAGAAAAAAAATCCAGTTTGAATTGGGTTTTCTGTCACTGATAACCAAGAGAATCTTGACAGACATACATTTTCAAAACTGCCCTTTGCTTCTAATAACTACCTATGAGATATTAGAAACATCACCTCCATTATTCATACTTTTATTTCCACCACTATAAAACTAATGGGGTTTTATCAAATAATAGCTTAGTTCTACTAGAACTTTAAAATGTGTTTTTGGTGGGGTTCACTCACCGCACACTGGCTTACAGCCTGGCCCTCGCCCATAAGATAAATAAATACATAAAATAAAGTGTATTGGCCGGGCGCGGTGGCTCACACTTGTAATCCCAGCACTTTGGGAGGCCGAGGTGGGCGGATCACGAGGTCAGGAGATCGCGACCACGGTGAAACCCCGTCTCTACTAAAAAATACAAAAAATTAGCCGGGCATGGTGGCGGGTGCCTGTAGTCCCAGCTACTCGGAGAGGCTGAGGCAGGAGAATGGCATGAACCCAGGAGGCGGAGCAGGCAGCTGGGATCGCACCTTCCACTTCCTCCGGCGGGCCCGGGCGCAAGACCGGGCTCTCGTCTCAAAAAAAAAAAAAAAAAAGTGTATTTTAGCTTACCTTTTCATGGTTAAATTGAAGATATTTATGATCTACATTTAAAATGTGAATTCAGAAATTTTAGTTTGTAGCATGTTTTCTCAAAAAAAAAAAAAAAGAAACGAAGACAGACAGACAGAAAGAAAACAAACAAGCAGGCTAGCTCCAAACAATAAACAAAAACAGAAAGCAAAAATACCCTCTCTACTAGGAATTCAAGGTTCGGTTCAGTCTGCCATTTTGGCAATGGCAGGCTTAAGAATGATTTGAATGCATCAATAAGCAGTAAGTATTTTTTTTTCTTTTAAGTTAACATATAAAGAGTTTCTATCTACCCTAGATATTTGTTATTCATATTAGTTTGTCCCTGACAAACAAAATGAGTTGTTTAGTATAAATGAAAATTCTGCACACATCTCAGAAGATATTTTAATACCTAGGCTGCTTTAAAAGAGTAAGGAGAAAACGTATCTCTCCGATGATTTCTCCAGTTCCATTTTAATGACAAGAAGTTGACTACTTTAGCTTTTACCAGGATAAAGGGAAAAGACTGTTGCAAAAGTAGGAGAGAGAAAATTTACTTCTAGGCCCCAGCCTATACATGTCAAAAATCCCTTTTGCCGGAGACTGGCTTTCAAAGCTCCATTTCCCAGTAAGTGTTAAAAAAAAATCTCCTTTACTCATGAAAGTCCTGAAAGACCATTTTAGTCAATCACGCTGGCAGCCAACCCTCTATACACAAGAATTACTTTAAATGTTTCTTTCTACATGGTGGCCACTAAAATAGTTTTCTCTCTCTCTCTCTCTAAAAAAAAAAAAAAAAAAAAAAGCCACCAAACAGCTTTAGGAGGAATTTTTATAATCCCAAATAGGCTTTTTCTAATCCTCTACTTGAATCAGCCTTCGAAGGAAAACTATCTTTGTGCCCTCAAGCTGTCTTGCATTTTCAGTGAATCTTGGGCTCTGTAATTACCATGTTTTCAGCCAAGGTCAGACATGGTCTTTTTTCCTTAAAATAATAAATTTCTCTGCTTTAGGGAAATGCAGCTACTTAGACCCACTTAGCCACAATATGCTTTTCTAATTTGGTATTCATATTTTGCACTGCTGTGGCATTGTACTCAGCCCCCAGCTTACGTTTAATCTCTGTGATTTATAACCCTGCCTCCTAGATGTATCTTTGAGAGTGGAGACATTGACTAATTCATCTTTGCATCCCCAGTGCCTGGCTCAATACATATGTGTGGCTTAAACGATTACAAAATAATATAATAATTATTGAGGACTTTCTCCATTCCAGGTGCTATTATAAATACTTTTCATACTTCTCATCCTCATTGCAACTTCATGAGGTAGACACTACCCTTATGCCCATTTGACAGATGAGGAAACAGAAGCAAAAGGTTATACAACAACCAGTAATTGCCCAGCTAGGATCAAACTCTGATCTGGAATCTCTTAACTATTTGACAATACCAAGTGCCTCAAGCTACGTTGGTAAAGAACATACTTAGTATCAAGCAAGGGGTTGGTAATGGAAGTCACCTATTCTCCCCAGAGTAGCATCAGATCCAAGTAGATCCTTTGGAAAAAGTTCAATTAGTGGGTTACCAGGTGGAGATAATTTTCCTGTAGCAATGACTGCTGAGCATTTTTCTCTATCCATGCCATCACTCCCAAGGAGAAGCTATTATCCTCTTCCTCCTGGGCTACAGCTATTTCTATGCACAGCAGTCAAACCTGTCCTAAAAAACAAATGAACAAACAAAAAACCATTCTGCCTGTATCATTCCCCTACTGCAAAGACTTTATTATATATCCAAATAGGATAAAGTCAGGATCCTCCTCTGATTGTGGAAGGTCCTTTGTGAGTACTCCATTTGTCATTTCAGGCTCCTTGCAAGCTCATTTCCCATTCAGCACACTCTGTCTACCTTTGTTTCCTGGAAGGAACCAGGCTGTTTCCTAGCTTAGGACATTTGCTCAGGCTGATTCTTCCGCCAGGCACATTACCAACCTCCCACCTTTCCAGCCTCCCAACTGATATATTTCTACTCATCCTTCCTTTAGGTCTTAGCTTGGCTAGGAAACACTTTCTTGATACCTCTCAATCTCAGACCACATTAGATTATTCTAATGTGCACAGTCATAGGTGTGTCTTGCTCTTCTAACAATTACTTTTTAAATATCTTCCTACCAGCCTTGCCATACTGCTAGTATCCATCATAATGTCTGCCATGTTGCTGACATTCCAGTGGCCTACTAACCAGAATGCATTAATGAATGAGTGGACATATGTTAAAGAATTAAAGTTGGGTTAATTCTTAGAACCACTGCCTTAGAGATGATAAAGCGTCTAGAACATATCTTGAAAGCACGATTAGCTGGTAGAGTAGGGAAATAGTTTAGCCAAGGACATTGACAATCAGAAAAAAGGTGGTATTATAATCATGTCTAATACATGCCAAACACTTACAATGTACAAGGCGTCATTCTAAGCACTGTACCAAGTGGCCATTTTTGTTTTTCCACTGGGCTTTTTCATGAAGTCAATTCAGAGGTCAATCTCTCTCTACTAAAAGCTGACAAGAAGTAACAACAACAGTAGTAGTAGTGTTGATGGTAATAGTAACGATGATGATGATGGTGTTGTGGGGATAGAATCTTACTGTATGCTATATTATTTACATGCAGTATAATCAGATGTGGTCCTAAGGACCACCCCATGAGATAGGTAATGGCATCACCCCCACCATAGATAAGAAAATGACACAGAAGGGTTAAGGAACTGTCTAAATTTACGTTCATAATAAGGGCAGAGCCAGGACTCAAATAAACCCAGTCTTGACACTCAGGGCCCATATTCTTAACCACTGTGCTTGACAACATCTGCTCCAGTTGTCTTTCACACGAAATTAGGTAGCTCAAAACAACATGGTATCTTGATTTCATGGGTTGAGTGGGCTTAGTTTTTGGTTCT
The DNA here is from genome assembly GCF_009828535.3 of Hylobates moloch. Taxonomy (NCBI): domain Eukaryota; kingdom Metazoa; phylum Chordata; class Mammalia; order Primates; family Hylobatidae; genus Hylobates; species Hylobates moloch. The sequence continues at coordinate 10,285,498 of NW_026652279.1, read as the reverse complement.
TGCTTGGAATCTCTCATGAGGCTGTACTGAAATGTTGATTGGGGCCTTTGGTCATCTAAAGGTTCCACGGGGCTGGATGGACACACCCAAGATGGCTTACTTGTAGGACTGGAAGTTGACATTGCTGTTGCCTGGGAGCCCATTATGTTTGTCAACTGGAGAACCTGCACGTAACCTCTCCAGGTAGCTTGGGCTTCTCAGAGCATTGAGACTAGCTTTTGACAAGAAACAGCCCATAGGGACCATTGCAAGATACTAAAAGAAGCTGCAAGATTTCACACGACCTAGTCTTGGAAGTTCAGACTTCTCTAACATTTTATCTGTCAAGGAAGCACTCAGGACAGCCCAGGTTGAAGGGGAGAGGAATTAAACTCAACCACTCAATATTAGAAACAGCATCTTCTGGAAGGTATTGATAAAGGCCATCTTGGCAACTATCTACCACAACATCCTGGCTCTTTTCCTAATTTATTCACATTTACAACTGATGCTCGTTAACGCTGATCTTCCTGGGTAAAAGGGTAGGCCTTGCTACCCTCCTTGAATGTGTCACTGGGGAACTACTTTTGGTATGCTTTAGCCAAACCACATACACAGTGATATTTGATTTGAGAAGGTCTGTTGTTGTTTTTTTTTTTGCTTCAGGGAAAGAAGGTTCACTATCATTGATATTTCAAAAGGCAAGTGGGAAAATCCTGCAGAATAAACAGAAGCACTTCAAAGGACGCTTCTTAAATCACTATCTGCACAGATAGCTTTTCCGTTTAAGCCTGTGAAGGAAGTTTGTTTGGCATTGCCTAACTTGCTTTGATGTAAATTCCTTCCTCGGTTTCCTTTCTTTCTTGATCCACATGTGAGCCTGGAGAGCATGTGTCTTTCTGCACCCTCACAATCAAACCTGAGTTGCTTTAGATACCTGTCCTCAGGCCATGCCTGCAGCAGTGTGGACTGTGGATCATTCAAAATGATCAAGAAAGGTAGTTGGTAGGTTATTTGGAAAACTCGGTGGAAGCAATAAATGACAAGTTGATCCACGCACCTTGTATACATTTCAGTCTAACTAAAAGCAATGAAACGTACACTTATTTGCCGATTTTTAAATGTTAAGGCCAAGGACTTTCCTTGGATTAAGAATTCATATATTGAGGTCCCAAGCAGTCACTCTTGCATACACTAAATATATTATGCATCATCTTTGATGCCTAGTTTTTATGTAAAATGACAACTTAATGCAGAACATATAATACTTCCATTTGTTTTTAAATGATTTTGTCAACCTGCAAAACAGAGAAAGGAAGTTGCTCTTTTTATCTAACCTTCAGATTTAACTCTTTTTCTTCTCCAACTCATATTCCATTCATTTGTATAATATTTAATTAAATTATGTATTTCAATAGTAAGTGCTACAGGCACAAATGGGTTTGGAAACACCAAATGTTGCTAAGTATACAGCTCAACTGCTGAGAACAGAAGTGGTCAGATGAACTAGAAAGTGTCCTACAAGCCTGAAGCCTGTGTTGTGGGTGTCCACTGGGATTTTTATACATAGAATGGAGAACATCAGTTAACCTGTTGTATTGGTTAGAGGTCAGTTAATAGAGCTTCTGTTGTTTTCTTTTTCTTTTTCTTTTTTTTTTTTTTTACTGTAGTTGTCTCTTAATCTCGTTGATAACCATGTTGTCCACAGTACAGAGAAGAATCTAGACTTTCAGCCTGATCTTTTTGTTAAAGTCCTGTGGAATTCAAGCCAAATTTAAACAAAATTGATCATTTTTAAAGCACGTTATTTGTGCCAGGCACTATTTTAAGTGCATTGTATGTTTTATCTAATCTTATCCTTATAATAACCCTATGAGGTAGTGTGTTAGTTAGGAATTGCATTAAGTTGTTAGTGCAGAAATAACAGGGGCTTAAAAATAGTTTAATTTTCTTGTAAAGAAAATGATAAAAAGTAATCAGCCCAGAGCTTGTGAGGTATCGTTAGGAATTAATTCATCATGTGTGACTTCCATTTTCGAGAGTACTACATGATCCAAGATGACTATTGGAGTCTTCACATCTGTATTTTTACCAGCAAATGATAGGCAGGAGGAAAGTTCTCTGGGAGACTTATTAAAATCTAGAACTTTCAGGCAACACCTGCCTGTGAGGGAGATTGGGATATGTATTTTTCAGCTGTGAAATTTGATACTCAGCATAACATCTGGGTTATCCTACACAGAAAAAAGAGGAGAATGATACTGGATATCAACTAGCAGACTAGGAACCAGACAGTTCTTGTTACTATCCCTATTTTACAGAGAAGAAAATGGGCTTATCAGTGTTAAGATCCTGATCACCAAGGTTGTAAGTGACAGGTCTAAAACTTATACCAATTAGCCAGGCGTGGTGACGTGCACCTGTAATCCCAGCTACTCAGGAGCCTGAGGCAGGAGAATCACTTGAGTCCAGAAGGTGGAGGTTGCAGTGAGCCGAGATTGTGCCACAGCACGCCAGCCTGGGTGACAGAGCGAGACTCTGTCTCAAAAAAAATTAAATAAACAAACTTCAGGTGTGGTGTTATGTTTAACCCTTACAAACAACCCTGGGAAATTGACATTATTAGTCCTAATTTTCAAGAAACTCAAACTTAGAAAGGTTAAGACCATGATTATATAGCAAGCACAGCAAGTAAGATCAGAGACTGAATAAAATCCTGGTTATCAGATTCCGAAGTGGAAGCTCCAAATCAACACACCATTTGGCACTTCTGGGAAACAGTCATTACAAATTCCAGATGCTGTCTCACCCCGCTGTGCATGAAGCCTCCAGGGAATGGGGCAGGAAAATATCATGAACTTATAAAAGTAATGTTTCATCAGCCTTCAATTTCTTTTTAAATTTTCTGATCATTCATTGTCTAAAATTTGCTTGACTGTAGAAATCACCTATTTGTTTAAAAAACCAAATTTCCTCTTACATCCATTAGGATGGCTACTATAAAAAATAAAAAACAAGTGTTGGTGAGGATGTACAGAAATTTTAAAACCCTTGTTCACTGTTGGTGGGAATGTAAAATAGGACACCTGCAACAGTGATGGAGGTTCCTCAAAGAATTAAAATTACTGTATGATCCAGCAGTTTCAATTCTGGGAATACATCCAAACAAATTTAAATCAGGGATTCTAAGAGATATTTGTACACCCATGTTCATAGCAGCATTATTTACAGTAGCCACAAGGTAGTAGCAACTCAAGTGTCCATCAACAATGAATGGAAAAACAAAATGTAGGGTATACATAAAATAAAATATTATTTAACTTTAAAAAGGAAATTCCAACCCATGCCACAACAGAGATGTACCTTGAGGACTCTCTGCTAAGTGGAATAAGCCAGACATACAAAGATAAATACGGTATGATTCTGTTATATTTGACTACCTTCAGTAGTCAAGTTCACGGAGACAGAAGGAGAATGGTGGTTGCTGAGACGAGGAAGAGGGAGAAAGGGGGAGTTGTTGTTTAATAATTATGGAGATTTAATATTACAAGATGAGAAGAGTTCTGGAGACAATTTGCACAACAGTATGAATGTACTTAATGCTACTAAACTGTACACTTAAAAATGGCTAAGATGGTAAGTTTTATGGTATGTGTATTTTACAATAAAAAATAAGAAAAAAGAATTTTCTGGCTCTTTTCCCTAAAGACTATATTTAGTACATCTTGGATGGAGCCAAGAAATCTGTATAATCAAAAACTGCCCCAGCACATCCTTCTGATCAGACTAATGTAGGAAACAGATCGTTTACATGGCTTAATCAAGTGCTTTCTCCTTTAATGCTGAACTCACAGAGATTTTGAAAGTGAAAATATCTTCCCACAGTAGTTTTTTTAAAGCTTTTCCTTCCAAGAAGAAGAAGAAGAAAAAACTACAAAACCTTGCTTATTCTTGATCTTCCGTTTTTTCTACAAAATAAATATAGAAACACTGCAAGCAAACTATCAAACTCCAAAGATACTTATCTTGAAACTTCAGCATTAAAAACTCATCCATAAAGTCATGAATCAAAGACTACAATAAAACAACAGAGAAGTTGGGCAAGCAGTCCTTTCTGATTCATTCATTGGTTTCTTCTTTCACTCATGGAGAGATCAGATGAATTCAGGGAGAAATGAGGGAATGGAGAATATCAGAGAAGCAGCTCACTCAGAAATTCTCTCTGAAGTCCGGTTTCCCTAGGCTTTGCTGCCTTAACTTTTATAAAAGACAGTCTCAGTGATATAGAAGCCTCCATTGAGTATTTTGGAAAGTACTTGATGCAAAAAAAACACAAAAAACAAAAAACCACTGGTTGAAATAGATTGGGTCCATAAGAAGGCAATACTGCTTAATTTATCAAGACTTAATCACAGTGGGAAAGGGAGTTTCCACAGAGTTTTTAATCCTTTTATGGAGCAATGCAATTATAACCAGGGACCCACATGGACCAGTCTCCATATACAGGTGCATTGCACACAACAGCAAACATCTTATCCGCTAATTTCTATTTTTTGTGCATGTTTTAATTTTTTATGTACTGATCATAATATGTAAGTACAGAACTGCTTGTATGTAGACTAAGTAAATAAGTACACATAAATCGAGGGCATATTCTTAAATGTTTTTTACTATTGAGGTAGGTGATCGATACAGTTTGAGGTAGAACAGAGCTCCTCTATCTTTGGTGGGCTTCAGAATTATCTGGAAGTCTTGTTAAGATGCAGATTTCTGGGACACACAGGCAGAGATTCTGATTTGGTAGGTCTAGAAGAGGGCCTGAGAAATTATATTTTTAACTATTTCCCATGTCGTGCTGACAGTGCCCATCCATAAACATGACATTGGGTAGCACTATTCCAGAGTGGTGGTTATCATACGATTTGGTCTCAGGATCCCTTTCCACTCTTTTTATTTATTTATTTTTTATTTATTTATTTATTATACTTTAAGTTTTAGGGTACATGTGCACAACGTGCAGGTTTGTTACATGTATACATGTGCCATGTTGGTGTGCTGCACCCATTAACTCGTCATTTACATTAGGTATATCTCCTAATGCTGTCCCTCCCCCTTCCCCTCACCCCACGACAGGCCCCAGTGTGTGATGTTCCCCTTCCTGTGTCCATGTGTTCTCATTGTTCAATTCCCACCTATGAGTGAGAACATGCGGTGTTTGGTTTTTTGTCCTTGTGATAGTTTGCTGAGAATGATGGTTTCCAGCTTCATCCACGTCCCTACAAAGCACATGAACGCATCATTTCTTATGGCTGCATAGTATTCCATGGTGTATATGTGCCACATTTTCTTAATCCAGTCTATCATTGTTGGACATTTGGATTGGCTCCAACTCTTTGCTATTGTGAATAGTGCTGCAATAAACACATGTGTGCATGTGTCTTTATAGCAGCATGATTTATACTCCTTTGGGTATATACCCAATAATAGGATGGCTGGATCCCTTTCTACTCTTAAAAATTGTGGAGGAGGCTAGCTGCAGTGGGTCATGCCTGTAATCCTAGCACTTTAGAAGGCCGAGGCAGGAGGATCGCTTGAGCCTGGGAGTTTAAAACCAGCCTGGGCAAGAGGATAAAATCCCATCTCTATAAAAAGTACAAAACTTAGCTGGGTGTGGCAGTGTGCAGCCATAGTTCCAGCAACTCCGGGGGTTGAGGTGGGAGGATTGCTTTAGCCTGGGAAGTCAGGCTCTAGTGATCTGTAATTGCATTAGTGCACTCCAGCCTGGGTTGACAGAGTAAGACCCTGTCCCCACCAAAAAAAAGAAAAAACAGAAAAAATTGTGGAGGATTCTAAATAACTTTGTTCATCTATTGATATCTATTGATATTTACTGCATTAGAAATTAAAAGTGAAAAATTAAAAATATTTTAAAATTTATTTAACAATAAACCTCACATGTTAATATAAATGGCATATTTTAAAGAAAAATAACTATATTTTCCAAAACAAAAAAAATTAGCAAGAAGAGTGGCTTATTTTATGATTTTTAAATCTCTTAAATGTCTAGCTTAATAGAAGAAAGTTTTAGTTTCACTATATTCTTCTGTATCCAAACTTTTATGATATGTTGTCTTGCTTGAAGTATATAAAGAAAATTTGCCCTTACATAGATACACAGCTGGAAATGGGGAAAGGTTATATTATATGATAATATTATAGTATTATAACAGTCTTTTAAGATAATCATGGATATTTTTCTTTGGTATTAAAATCTCAAAATATAGTAGTTTCTTAAAATTTAGTTGCAATATTTCTCTGAAACCTTATCAATGGCTACCTGAAAATCCACTGGTCTATCTTCCACTGTGAGTGGTCTTATATCCATGCAAGATTTTGTAATATCATGAACTATTCACAGGAAAATATTGGTTCACTGAATTAAGCAGACTTTTGAAATGTTCAAATATTTTACTGTCTAATAAAAGTAGTGGTTTTTAAATATCACTACCAATAACAGCAGAAAAGTTCATAAGCATTGGAAATCTGTCAAGCTAAAGTTTCCCAAAATTTTAATTTTTCACTTGAAAGCTTGAGCTCCATCATTGGCAACAAATGCTATTGCTTATTTTCCTTGGAAGTGATACTCTCACTTTTTATTTTGTTTTGTTTACAAAAGGGTTGCAAAATACCAAATCTGAATAACCATAGTTTGTCAATTTTTCATTTAAGTAAAAAAGGTGGCTCATCCAGCTTGCCATTTGATTCACAATCACAATATATGTACTTTCCGTTTTGTCACATGAAATATTACATGTGCTCAAGAGTTTAGATTAAATAAAATTAATAACTTTTCACTGGTTTCTTAATAACATTTTTAAGAAAATGGCCATTCTTTTATTTTACCATGTGCATATGGCAGCAAATAAAACAATGGCTACTAGTATATTTTGGTGCCACTGCCTTGATTTTGTGCTAAGGAAACAGCAGTACTACTTATCATAGCTTTTGTAGCATTAATGCAAATGTCAACACAGTGAAAAAGAAGAATGTTTTATTATTTTCTGAAAATAATTTTGAACACGACCCTAAACGAGTCATAGAAAAACACCAGGGGTCTACGGACCACAGTATGGGAAATGCTTTCCTAGAGAACAATACAGAGTAGACACTAAAAATCAACTTGCAAATAGAGTTTGGCCTACAGATATATTTTATTTGACCATCACAGTGCTTAAAAATTAAATTGAATTAGCTGTAAACATTTAATAATGAAAAGATTTCATATCAAAAAATGGCTTTCAGACTTTTCTTGGTAGATCATAGAACTGGTAGCATTGGCTCCTCATTCCTTCATGGTGATGATAGGTATTTGCTACCCCTTTTGCATGAGGCAAGCTTCTCCTAAGTTGCTACAGTTCCCATTTTCATTCATTACATTTACCTTCCTAGGTGCAAAGCAATCTGAGTCTGCAAATCCTGGTATTATGACAAAATGATGAAAAGCAAAGCCTGTGAGTTGGATATGCATGAGTTAAAAACTGCAACTCTTCTGCCTTACCTGCTATGTGACTTGTGACATTAGCTCAATTTTTCTTATTCTCAGTTGTCTTATGTTCCAAATGAGGATAATAATACGAAAGTTGCCAGGATTAAATGAGATTCTGAAAATAAAGCACTTAGCTCAGAGCCTGTCAAATCTATAAGTGCATAATAAATGTCCATTCTGTCGGTGGTGCCAGTTATAACCGAGCCACATGTTCACTTAATCCTCATAATAACCCTATGAGGTGATTCCATTTTAGAGATGAGGAAAATGAGGCACAGAAATCTTAAACAGCTTTCCCAAAATAATACAACCAATCAACACCAACAGCTTTAATGCCACTACTAATAAAAATGAGACAACAATGCCATATATTAAGCACTCATCATATCGCAGGCTCTACACTAATAATCTTCTATTTATCATCTCATTTAATATTTACAAAACCCTGTGGTGCAGGTATCTTATTGCCATTATGCAGATGAAAAAATTGAAGCCTAGGGAATTTGAGGAATTTTCTCAAGATCAAAAGCAGATCTCAAGATCAAGCAGACTTGAGCCCAAATAGGACCCCAGAGCTTTTGTCCTTAATAGTCCCAAGTCTCGGTGCTTTCTGTACACTGCGATGGTTAATACTGAGGGTCAACTTGATTGTATTGAAGGATGCAAAATATTGTTTCTGTGAGGATGTTGCAAAAGAAGATTAACATTTGAGTCAGTGGGCTGAAGGTAGACCCACTCTCAATCTGAGGGGCACCATCTAATCAGCTGCCAGCGTGGCCAGAATAAAAGCAGACAGAAGAACGTGAAAATACTAGACTGGCCTAATTTTCTGGCCTACATCTTTCTCCCATGCTGGATGCTTCCTGCCCTTGAACGTCGGACTCCAAGTTCTTCAGCTTTGGGACTCCGACTGGCTTCCTTGCTCCTCAGCTTGCAGATGGCCTATTGTGGGACATCACCTTGTGACTGTGTGAGTCAATACTCCTGAATAAATTCCCCTTTATATAAACATCTATCCTATTAGTTCTGTCCTTCTAGAGAACCCTGGCTAATACATACACATACTAGTAGGTACTGAAATGTGGTTATATCTGTCTCTACTGACACTATGCTTATTGCTATGTAGGGGCATCTGTAAAGAAGAAATTTGTGCTACTTACTGCAACCTGTAGATGCCAGATCACATAGCGGCTTCTTTCTGTGAAACCCTCCAATACATGCCAATAAAAAGAACTAGCAAAAACATCTACAACACTCTAAATGTTTCAATATGATGAATGTATAATTTATCACTTTACCTTTTTTCTTTTTCTTTTTTTTTTTTTTTTTTTTTTTGGTACAGAGAGCAGTTTAACACTCACAGAATTTTTTTTTTTTTTTTTTCAGACAGAGTCTTGCTCTGTCCCCCAGGCTGGAGTGCAGTGGCGCGATCTCGGCTTACTGCAAGCTCCACCTCCCAGGTTCACGCCATTCTCCTGCCTCACCCTCCTGAATAGCTGGGACTACAGGCGCCTGCCACCATGTACAGCTAATTTTTTTTTTGCATTTTTAGTAGAAAAAGGGTTTCACCGTGTTACCCAGGATGGTCTCGATCTCCTGACCTTGTGATCCGCCCGCCTCGGCCTCCCAAAGTGCTGAGATTACAGGTGTAAGCTACCACGCCTGGCCAACACTCATAGAAATTTTAACATCTGTAGAAATAAACACACACTTCCATCTTTACAAATATGCGATGACTTATGAATCATAAAACATAATTAACTTGCTGTGAAAAATTAAGAGATGATGAACTTGGCTATTTTTTTCTTTTGTCAAATCTAGAGCTTTTAAATAATAAAAGAAATCTACAGTGTGTTATAAAAAAGATGATGCTGGTTTCTGACTGTGATTAGAACCATCCGATTTTGCTATCAAGTACTATCAAGTTTCCACAAACCTTCCCTGACATTATAATATTTTGGATTAAGTCACATTTCTAGACAATTGACATTCTCTCTTATTTGCAATTAAATTCTGATGTTTCAAACACTCTCTGGACCATGATAACATTTCCCATCTTTTCATAAGTTTAAGAACGATCTGGCTTGGATTAATTGGATCTCAAAGGATAAAATTACTGTTATTTCTGGTATTTTATTTCATTTTATCTTTATTTTGTTGTCAAAACTTACTGGCAATGAAACATCACAATAAACTCACATTGTAAATGGCTTTAAATTGTTTTAAAAATGAGCGTACCAATAACACATAGTGATACCAGACTGCCCCCAAAATGTTGTAGAAAGCACTGATTAGGACAAAATGCTAAGATATTAAATGAGAAGTGGATAGCTCAGTTGTGTAACTGCCCAGATATCAAGACATCCGGGTAATTAACTGAATGCTTACCTTTTTAATGATAATTAATGCTGCACTGACACCATCAAACAAGGGTTCTTTTCACAGACCCAGAGGTCATCATTATGAAATGCTTTGCTATGTGTCTCGTATTGATGAGTACAATGCATTATCTCTTACAACTACCCTGTTAGAAAGATGAATTATCATCATCGTTTTATAGATGAGGAAACAGCCTTAGATGAAAGCTTTCCACAAATCACAGAGCTAGCAACTGGTAAGGCTGAGATTTGAACCCATTTCTGTTTGTGTTCAAAGTCTAAGCTTTTCTCATGTTGGAGGCATGGCACAGGTCAGGTGCTGCAAATGGGAACGGCCAGGGTCCAGATAGACGGCCTGAATTTGTGAACATGGTCATGTTTCAGACCACAGGGAGTGGCCAGATAAGTGAAAAACTGGAGATTGCACTCCTTACCTGACAGCTTTCAAATCCAGAGTTATAAAAAGCATGATGCAGGCAAACAAAACATAATCAATCACCTTGTCTTGCCAGTTCTTTAGTTTGTCACTATGATGCAGGCAAAGCAAAAACAATCCTGTATATATGCCTTTCTTTTTTTATTTAGTAACTAGATGTTCAGGCTGCTGAAATCTTTTTAATAAGAATTTATTAGGCTGGGCATGGCGGCCCACATCTGTAATCTCAGCACTTTGGGAGGCTGAGGATGGCTTGAGCCCAGAAGTTTGAGATCCGCCTGGGAAACTTATTGAGACCCTATCTCTACCAAAATAAAATAAAATAAAATACAAATAAAAAAATTAGCCAGGAATGGAGGCTACTCACTCAGGAGCTGCTTGAGCCCGGGAGGTCGAAGCTGCAGTGAGCCATGAGCACACCACTACACTCCAGCCTAGGTGATAGTGAGAACGCATTTTAAAAAATAAAGAAAATTTTCAGTGAAGGAGAGGTCTCCATTTTACTGACCTTCAGTGAGTTACAGATTAAATGTTTAAAAGTAGTGACTGGAGAGATAGTCAATGATCCCAAACTTTCCTCTTAAATGCTTACTGACTTTTTACTATAGCAAAATGTATATTTTAGTACTTAAAGTTTCCTAGAAATTATAGTTCAAGGTGTGAATCAGTGGTGAACTAGCATCAGGCAAGTAGCCAGTAAGAGGGTCTGAATCATCTATTGGTATAAATAACTGGGCATTTGAATCTAATTGACTGAATATAGAACTCTTCATCAGGTATATGCAAAGCCTTTTATAGTAACTACAATTTGCTTACATTTATTGGAGTGTCAAAGGAAAGAGAAGAATTGAAATATCCTAGATGCTTTCTGATAAATATGGTGAATAAAACTTGGGTTTCAATATTGCATAAAGAGTGGCTCAGAAAAATTTCATCAGGTACACTCATCGAAATTCGGACTTTGTCAGCAGAGGCAAAAAATTGATGGACTTTTCCTAATTCTCTAAGTAAGCCAGTAGCAAAGTACGACAAAAACACAGATTTATTGAGGCCACTGTTAACACATGTAGTGTGGGTTGGGGTAGAGCAACTTAGCACAAACAAGTGGGTTGTTTTGAAAACAAATGGCTGGAATCAGTTAGACATCTGGCAAAGCCAGCAGGCAAGTTGACAACATTTACCCCTGTGTGTGATAAGGTAGTGGAGTTGACCACCAAGAGAGATTCTGTAGCCTGTAGCTATGGAAATTGTTAAGAGAAAAGACAGTTATTTGTTCTGGGTGGATTAGAGGCCCCAGAGGCTGGAGACTGTAACCCATGAACCTTTTCATTGCTACTTTGTGGGTAGATACAGCCACATCCACCTCCTTAAAATCCCAATAATCTTTCTACCTTTGCAAGAGCATGTGTTGCTATGAAGGTAATCAAAGGATGGGTTAAAATAGCCTTGATTATGATTCTTGCCTTGAAATTAAACCCCAGCAAGAAAATTGTTTCCCTTTTCCCTGAGAAGATTTTAAATCCAATTTATTTGAAGTTTCTATTTAAACTGAAAATACCGTAGCATCTCATGAAAAGTGAAATCAATCTCTTCAGAAAAAGGGAAAGGAGTAAGTAGAAGGGGAGAATGTGGGCCAAGTGTATGAAGATTAAAACTTGCTTTTTCAAAGATTTTGAAATATGAGAAACTACTTCTGCCTCTAAGATTAATGATGGATCCTTGGCACAGAATCACTCTGTTTAACTGCTTTCCTGGTTGCATAATAGGCATCTTGAACTTGACATATCTAAACCCAAACTCCTCATTCTGCTTCTGCCCAGCTTCTTTCCCTCCTAGGCTTTGATCATTCAGAAAATAGAACCAACAACCTAGTTGCTCATGCCAACCTCCAGGAATCTTCCATTCCTTTTTTCACTTCACCCACCAATCCAATGCATTGCATCTTACCTCTATGACACATCCCAAATTAATTCCTCTCTGCTTCTCTTACCCTGGCTCATCCCCTTTCACCTAGAACACTGCAATAGCCAATAACTGTTGCCCTTGCTCCCACTCTTGCTGTAGATATTCCATTCCCTACTCAGTAGTCACAGTGATCTTTCTAAACTATGCTGTTCAACATGGTAGCCACTGGGCAGAGTGCCTTCTGAGCCCTGGAAAGGTGGCTGGTTCCAAACGAGATATGCTATAAGTCTAAAATATACACTGAATTTTAAGATTTAGTACAAAGAAGAAAGAATGTAAAATAGCTCATTAATAATTTTTATACTGATTACATGTTGAAATGACAATAATTTGGATGTATTTGGAGTAAAGCAGTATGAAAATTAAGTTTACTTGTGCCTTTTTACTTTTGAATGTGGCTACTAGAAAATGTACAGTCACATGTGTGATTCACATTGTATTGTCATTGGACAGTATCTTTGTAAAGTGTGTGTATCAGATTGTGTTTCTCCCTAGCTTAAAATCCTTCCATGGCTTCCCAAGGCATAAAATCAAGCTTCATACTTCAGTCTAAACAGCTGTAAGTGACTTGGCCTCAACCTCCTATTGTTTCCCTCTATAAACTTTGGGCTCCAGTGACATTGGCCCTTTGCCTGTTTTTTAAACATGTGAAAGGCATTGTCCTCTTAAAGTCTTAGCTCTTGCTGTTCCCTCTGCTCTGAAGGCTTCTCTCCTCCATGTTTACCTATATCAGCCCCACAGAACCTGTTTCAGGGAGGTATTTTTCAAACCATCCTAGGTAAAATAAACCCCTGACTCTTCCAAGCACATCTCCCTGTCTACCCTTCTTTATTACAACTAGCATTCTCTGAAACTATCTTGCTGCTCATTTGTATTTTGTCTTCTTCTCCCATTCTACCCATGCCAACTGGGACAAAATCCCTCTAAAGCAGGGTAGTGTGTGAGCTAAATATAACTTCTTAATCAGAGGCTACAACTGAGCACATAATGAGTATTCAGTAAATATTTGCTGAATGGATTAATGAACAAGATGTAAACGGGTTTTGTAATCCATGAAGCATTGTATAGATCCGGGTACATATTGTCTATGATTAATTCCCTGCTACAAGAGTACAGTTGAATAGCTTTGAAAGAGACCATATGTAGACTCTTGGTCAACAAAGCCAGAAATGTCTGTTCTTTACAGAAAATGTTTGTTGATCCCTGATATATAATCTATTTTTTAAAGTTATGCAAGATCCTTATGAGTTGGGCCTTCTCTGTCTCCAGTGTGTGCTGGGTTACTTCCTCACTCCTATTCTGTGGTGTAGCTGAGCTAGACTACTTGCTGAGGTCTGGACGCACCTTTTTATTTCAAGAGTACGCCTTTTTATTTGCTGATTCCTTAGTTGGGAATATCTGTTTTCCCTATGTCTGGCAAAGACCTATGTTGATTACAAGAAACAATAGGACTGACCCCAACTGGCTTAAGAAAGAAGTTGAATTTAGTGGCTCCAAGAATTTAACAGTCCAGGGACAGGACTAACTTTAGACACTTCCAGGACCAGAGGCTTAAACTATGTCAGCATAATCTAGTTTCTTTCTCTCCATTGCTCTGTTCTTCCCCTAATGTTAGCTCAAATCTCAGGCAGATTTTCTACTTGTGGTGGCAAGAAGGCTTCCACGAGCTCTGAAAGGCTTGAATCCATCACCCTGGCTACAAGAATGTGTTGTTTAAATTGGCTCAGAACTATGTTAATGTCACCCTTCTGGGTGAAGCCCACAGAGAGTTCTACCAAAAGGCAGAGACTAGAGGAATTAATCTTCTTGAGGAAAATCAGGACTTTTAAACCAGGAGAAGCAGGAAATGAAAGCTGTGTGGCAAAACTCATGGATACCTGCTACCTCATCCTTTAAGACCTAGGGGAAATGTTATCCCCTTTTGTAAGTTTTCACTGACAACTTTGTCACTTTTCTAGGTGATCTCTGCACCCATTCTCATCTCCCTGGCCTTTTCTCTGTGTCAGCACTGCCAACCCCATGTGGTAATCATTGTTTAACTTGCTTCTCTTTTGCAGAGGCTTCCAGCTTCTTTTCTTCTTGGTGTCTACAATATTCAAACACAGTGCCTGATATACAGGAGGAGCCCAGTAAATATAGAATAAATGTTTAAGAATTTCACACCTGTAATCCCAGCACTTTGGGGGGCCAAGGCGGGCGGATCACGAGGTCAGACAGAGACCATCCTGGCTAAAATGGTGAAACCCCGTCTCTACTAAAAATACAAAAAATTAGCCAGGCATGGTGGCAGATGCCTGTAGTCCCAGCTACTTGGGAGCCTGATTGGCATGAACCCAGGAGGCAGAGCTGGTGGTGAGCCAAGATCGTGCCACTGCACTCCAGCCTGGGCTGGAGACTCCATCTCAGCAAAACAACAACAACAACATCAAAAAAAAAAAAACACAAAAAACAGAATGTATGCTGTATTTTGGATCTCTTTTCTTGAGTAACAGATTATGTGTAAAAGTTGTGTCTTGGGAGAATTACTCTAGTAGGGTGCATTTGAGAAGATTGCAACTAGAAGACCATTACTGTGTTTCAGCGTGAATTGAAGAGGAATGAGTCAAAGATGCTGGGCCATGGCAGTAGGAAAATAATGAAGGAACTGATATTAAGAAATGCTCTCTCTGAATCAGTGATTTGGAGACAAATCTCTAAATTATTGATCAAAAACTTAGACCAATTAAAAAAGCTACCACATACTGATATTTGCCTATGTGCCAGGAACTGTATAATCTGCTTTATATAAATTAACAAATTAGAATCTCTCAATACCCCTGGAGGTAAGGTAATAGTCTAATTTTAGAGATAAAGAGTTTCAGTAATGTTAAGCAAGCTGTTCAAGGATATGTAGTGAGTTAGGGTAAAATTTAGCTCAGAATGAAACTCTGCCTCTAAAGGGTATGTTGTCATGAAAGCCAAAAGAGGTATGTCATGTCATCCAATTCTTCTAACACTCTTTTAGATCCCAAGATGAGTGACTTTGAGATTGAAGGTCTATATTAGTTTTAGCAGTTTGAGCAAGACACCACTTGTTTGTGGTAATACTCTTCAGACACTTAATAGATTAAAACACTCACTGTTTATAGACCCCTAGTCCATTGTCATAGTAAGGTCTCAGTCGATCTCCCTGATGGTGCCAGATAACATCAGAAGTCAGATAACAGTCAAGAGTTGAATAAAGAGCTCATGGCTTTGTTGTCAAAGAATTGAGCCTCAAATCCAGCAGTCAGGGAGATACTGAAAGTCAACCACATATGTTCAAAAACATGGTAGTTTATATATTAGTTTGTTTTCACACTACTGATAAAGACATACCTGAGTATGAGTAATTTATAAAGAAAAGAGGTTTAATGGATTCACAGTTCCACATGGCTGGGAAGGCCTCACAATCATGGCGGAAGGCAAGGAGGAGCAAGTCACATCTTACATGACAGCAGGGAAGAGAGAACCAAGCAAAAGAGGTTGCCCTTTAGAAAACCATCATATCTCGTGAGACTTATTCACTACCATGAGAACAGCATGGGGGAAACTGCCCCTATGATTCAATTATCTCTCACTGGGTCCCTCCCATAACATATGGGAATTATGGGAGCTACAGTTCGAGATGAGACTTGGGTGGGGACACAGCCAAACCATATCAGTTTATAAGGTGACCAAACTTACAGGGATTCCTATAGTACTTACGCTCTCATTATTTGCTGTATGAAACAATAGCTACTGACAACTGGATTTCTGGCCTACTCTTTGCTCTCAAAGAGTTTATAATCTAAAAAGAAGGAAAGAGACACCTAGGGTTCTGAGGATTTGACAGGTTCATAAAATACTAGAAGGGATATTACAGATCATTTAGGTCAGTAGTTCTCTAATCTTAATATGCTTCAGAATGACCTAGAAGACAGTGTTATAACACAGATTACTATACTCCACTCATAGACTTTCTGATTCAGTTGGTCCTGTGTAGACCTCAAGAATTTACATTTCTTTTTCTTTATTTTTTTTTTAGACCAAGTCTCACTCTGTCACCCAGGCTGGAGTGCAGTGGCATGATCTTGGTTCACTGCAATCTCTGCCTCCCAGGTTCAAGTGATTCTCCTGCCTCAGCCTCCGGAGTAGCTAGGATTACAGGTGAGTGCCACCACGCCTGACTTTTTCTTTTTTTTTTTGCCGTGTGTTTTTAGTAGAGACGGGGTTTCACTGTGTTAGCCAGGATGGTCTCAATCTCCTGACCTTGTGATCCACCTGCCTTGGCCTCCCAAAGTGCTAGGATTACAGGTGTGAGCCACTGCACCCAGCCAACACCAAGAATTTATATTTCTAAAAAGTTTCCACATCTTACTGATGCTATTTGCATGGGAACTACACTTTGAGAGCCAATGCTTTAGGCCACATATTTCACTGTGCAAATGAGAGAATCCAAGCTTAAAGAAGTGAAAGACTTGTCTCAAACCATGTTAGCTAATGTCACAGCTGAAAATGAGGGCCCTCCCTAATGTGGTGACATGTGTGTTTGTGTGTGTGTGTGTATGCGTGTGTATGAGTATGAATGTATATGTGTGCATGTATGTATATATTTTTATTTTTCTGGCTATGAACCATCCATTACTCCTTGTTTTAACTGTGCCTCTCCTCTTCTTAGTCCCTATGATTTGAATGAAGCTGATATCATAGCCACCTGCAGAGAAAAGAGTGTGAAAAATGTTGGAAATACCTTCAGAATTCACATAGCCCTTCTGATTGAGCATGTAAATTTTCCAGAATCTATCCTACAAATATAGTCTCATGTTATATAAATATATCAAGTATTGTGTTTATCCCAGCCTTGCTTTAATAGGAAGAAAATAGCAAAATAACAAAAGGTCCATCAAGAAGAGACTGTTCAACTGAGTCATGGTAAATGCCTATAATGGAAACTCATGTAGCCATTTCATAAAATAAGAGAGACGTGCTAACATTGATTTTTGGAAGTCTTGCATTTAGGACATTGAAAGAGCTGTAAGATCTAAGAAGTGAGAAAAAGCAAGATGTAAACAACGTCTAAAGCTGTCATTTATACAGAGTGGAAATATGTGTGTTCACATATATGTACAGCAAATATATTAGTGTATATGTGTGTATGGAGCCACAGTTTATAGGGTATAGCCATATATATATATATATATATGTATATGTATGTATATATGTATATGTGTGTGTGTATATATAAATATGTATATGTGTATATATATATTTTTTGAGATGGAATCTCACTTTGTCACCAGGCTGGAGTGCAGTGGCACAATCTCGGCTCACTGCAACCTCCATCTCCTGGGTTCAAGCAATTCTCCTGCCTCAGCCTCCTGAGGGGCTGGGACTACATGTGCGTGTCACCACGCCCAGCTAATTTTTGTATTTTTAGTAGAGACGGGGTTTCACTATGTTCGCCAGGATGGTCTCGACCTCTTGATCTTGTGATCCGCTTGCCTTGGCCTCCCAAAGTGCTGGGATTACAGGCATGAGCCACTATGCCTTGCCTGCAGATATATATTTTTGTGTATATGTGTATATATATATATACACATATACAACATAAAAGTGTATATGTGACAACTAGAAGATATTTCAATATTTCATAAAATTGATTTTATTTTTGGAGTCTTTAATAATATAGAAATATAGAATTGGGTATTTCCATATACAACACATACCTTTTTCAAATAATCATTTATTCATCTAAATAACATTTTTTGATTTCTTGTACACTTACATGTTATAGTTCAGGTTGTTCTTATGTTAAATTTTATAAATTGCTAGTTGTTTCAAAGTGGAACAGAAGTTGAGGACCACTTGCAATAATGTCTTAGAATTGATAGACTCAATCTACAAAAACTTATTATTCATATTTTATAGCTAATAAACTACCATGGCACAGAAATGATTCCAGCATGTAAGGGAAGAGTCACTATTTCAGCTTTTAGCTTCCTGTGGAAGGTGAATAAATATTCATTGAGACAGGGTCCCATATTTTGCAGACTCTAAGCCTTACTGAAAGTAATTTTTACTTGTTCTTTTTTTCTTATTTCCACTTTCTGTCATAGATGCTGTTAGATGTTTTATCTCAAACAGATTGCCGAAGGTCTTCCAGATCTCTCATTTAGAAAGGGCCTACTGACTTCCTTGCTGAGGACCATGAGCAGACCACATAAATATGCACAGGTGCCTTGAGTACATCACTGAGAATTCTTCTCAACTGTTTGTCAGCTTGCCATACTGTGCTCCAATTTGTTAAACAAAGAGAGTGGCAAAATGGGGAATACCTAATGAGACAGCAAATGCTACTGCTGTTACCTATGAGAGTTCAGGAATCACAAGGAATACGTCTGCCCATACCTCCAAGGACCAACTTCAGTCTTGATCTCTAATAGTCCTTTTTGCTGTAAATTTCACTCCACGATTTAAAACACTTTCCCCTTTTCTGCTGGACAAAGCACAAGCTCCAAATCTCTCATGAATAGGTGAATGATTTCCAAGCCATTAGTGGAACTATTTCCACGTTACTGATGATCCATGCACCTCATTCTAAACTCAAATTATAAAACTCAAGTTAAAATCACAATGAGTTACCTCTATATATCCAGTAATATATATTTTTCAAAGCCTAAACTTGATAATACCAAGTATTGGTAGAACCTCTTTGGAAGACTGCCTGTATCTTCTAAAGCTGAAAAAATATATATTTTCAGAAATTCCACTGTTAGGCTTACATCCAACAGAAATATTTATATATGTTTGCCAAAAGATATATAAAGAATGTCTATAAAAACATTGTTTATGCCTGTAATCCCAGCACTTTGGGAGGCTAAGGTGGGCAGATCATTTGAGGACAGGAGGTTGAGACCAGCCTGACCAACATAGTGAAACCCCATCTCTACTACAAATACAAAAAAAAAAAATTAGCTGAGCATGGTGGCACATGCCTATGATCCCCACTACTTGGGAGGCTGAGGCAAGAGAATCACTTGAACCCGGGAGGCGGAGGTTGCAGTTAGCTGAGATTGCACCACTGCACTCCAGCCTGGGCAACAAGAACAAAACTCCATCTCAAAAAAGAATTTTTTTAAAAAGCACTATTTATAATAGTCCCAAGCTGGAATCTACTTGAATGCCCATCAAAAGTAAATTTTAAAAATGTACATTCATTCTGTGGAATTCTATATAGTAATGAGAAGGAAAAGAAATAACTATTACATGCAACAATATGGATGAATCTCATAAACAAATTATGTTAAAATATATAAGAGTATATACTATATATATAAAATATATAATTGTGTTGTATAATTTATACTTCAAAAAGAGTCAAAACTAATATATGGTGTTAGAAGTCAGGATAGATACCCTTGGCGGAATGCAGCAGTTGAAAGGAGACACACGGGGGTCTCTGAGGTGTTGATCATGTTCTGTTTCTTTATCCGAGTGCTGGATACATGGGTGGATTTACCTTGTGTAAATTCCAGCAGCCTTTTAATATTTATGTTATACATTGATCAAAATAATAAAAATTAGCCATTATGATAGAAGGTACTCATTTCATTCTATTACTAATAACTATAATATTGGTATAAAATACTAATAGTTATAACTAATATTGGTATGAAAATTTTCTGGTTACAAATGGGTTCTATATATCCTTTAAAAAAAATCTTGGATCCTGGTAACAAATCCTATGAATGTAAAAAAATGGGTATTAGAAAATAATCCTCAGGGTTAATTTAGGTGTGGCCCCAGGTCACAGCATATCTTTTAGCCAGAACTATTGAATAAGCAATAGAAATCTATGAAGCTACCTTAAGTCAACTTGAAAAATGACAATTATTAGGCTTCTTTAATCATGTGAAACTATTCATTATTACTCTACACTTTCAGATATGTAAAAATAGATGTAAAATTTCAGGTGGTCAAACTAGAAATCTTCACACGTTTGTATATCACCTCAAAATCCCCAATGTCATCTCTGCATTTTTAAAGACTAGCTGAGTTCCATGCTTCCCTTTCATAAACTTTGTACTAAACAGGACAGGTCCCGAGCACTTTTCTCACTGTTGAATGGCTGCAGGTTTCTGACAACTGTGGCTATCTCAAACTTAACAGCTTAAGGTCAGGCCCTTTAAAATTAGAAGCCAGCAAAAATTTTCTCCCATTCTGTAGGTTGTCTGTTCACTCTGATGGTAATTTCTTTTGCTGTGCAGAAGCTCTTTAGTTTAATTAGATCTCATTTGTCAATTTTGGCTTTTGTTGCCATTGCTTTTGGTGTGTTAGACATGAAGTCTTTGTCCATGCCTATGTCCTGAAATTTTTGCAATCTACTCATCTGACAAAGGGCTAATATCCAGAATCTACAATGAACTCAAACAAATTTACAAGAAAAAAACAAACAACCCCATTAAAAAGTGGGCGAAGGATATGAACAGACACTTCTCAAAAGAAGACATTTATGCAGCCAAAAAACACATGAAAAAATGCTCATCATCACTGGCCATCAGAGAAATGCAAATCAAAACCACAATGAGATACCATCTCACACCAGTTGGAATGGCCATCATTAAAAAGTCAGGAAACAACAGGTGCTGGAGAGGATGTGGAGAAATAGGAACACTTTTACACTGTTGGTGGGACTGTAAACTCATTCAACCACTGTGGAAGTCAGTGTGGCAATTCCTCAGAGATCTAGAACTAGAAATACCATTTGACCCAGCCATCCCATTACTGGGTATATACCCAAAGGATTATAAATCATGCTGCTAAAAAGACACATGCACACGTATGTTTATTGAGGCACTATTCACAATAGCAAAGACTTGGAACCAAGCCAAATGTCCATCAATGATAGACTGGATTAAGAAAATGTGGCACATATACACCATGGCATACTATGCAGCCATAAAAAATGATGAGTTCACGTCCTTTGTAGGGACATGGATGAAGCTGGAAACCATTATTCTCAGCAAACTATTGCAAGGACAAAAAACCAAACACCACATGTTCTCACTCATAGGTGGGAACTGAACAATGAGAATGCATGGACACAGGAAGGGGAACATCACACACCGGGGACTGTTGTAGGGTGGGGGGAGGGGGGAGGGATAGCATTAGGAGATATACCTAATGCTAAATGACGAGTTAATGGGTGCAGCACACCAACATGGCACATGTGTACATATGTAACAAACCTGCACGTTGTGCACATGTACCCTAAAACTTAAAGTATAATAATAATAGTAAACAAAGAGATTAAAAAAATTAGAAGCCAGCATTTAAAAAGTGGCTCTGGAGGTTGGGACCAGGAGTCATTTCATATCTGACCCTGAGCAAGAGAGATTTTCAATTTTATCATCAATGATGAACTCAAAGAACCAGAGCTTCTTTGATGAAGAAATAGGACCTTAGCTAATCAGTTTAGCACATCTCATCTCAGCTGTGAGGAACTCTCCACTTTTGTAATATAAAATAGGAAAAACACAGCCACTCTGAAAGAAAGAAAGCCACTCTAACGTGATAAACAAGAACTGTGTCCTGGTAGTCGTGAAGTTATCTTTGTCATTTTCATTGCTTCTCTCTTGTGCTATATTTCCCCCTCTACTAGAAACCACATATTAGTGATGATTTATGTGGCTCACTTTGTCTTAATTTCTTGTATGCCTTTTCAGGTATGACCCCGGTTTGAATTTGCTTTCCATGAGAAGTAATAGAAATGGTTGGGAATATAGTTAGATAATTTCCAATGATTTATAAAACCAAGATGCAGCACCTGCTATACTCTCATGTAAACTTGGTTCTTTTGACAACCACTGCATTGAACTACTTCAGGTTACTAGAGACCAAGTCTGCGCATTGAATTCATACCTTAGTGAGTTTGACTCTGCTAGATTCTACCAGACAACTTCCAAAGCTTTTGAATCAAGCTCTGACAGCTGAATAGCTCTGGCTTGCTTCTATGGATGGTAGAGCCAACTCACCATAGTTCTTAGTAATGGGGCACAGGTGTGGAAATTGGCCTCCAGGCAAAGCTTCAGATTCTCGAATGGATGAATGGACAAGTGTTTCATTCCTATTTCAACCCGTTTCTAGCCCCTTTAGAGAAATGAAGAAGCCTGGTATAGTGGTGAAAATGAAGGCTCTGGAAACATACAGACTTATATCCTGAGTCATCTTAGTAACTTTGATTTACTCAATTTTTGTTTCATTGTCTATATATGGGACCAATAACAACATACTAGTATTATGGCATTAGACAACAGTTCTGTAAAGTGTCTAGTATTACTGATTTCTTTTTCTTTCTTTTCTTCTGGACTTTCCAATGAACCAACCACTTTGACAAGGAGTAATTTGACACCTCGCGGAATTTATTTCTTACTAAAAATGATGTAGCTTTTGATGAGTTGGCAGTTTCTAAAGTCATGCAGACAGCAAACATATGTCTTTCTTAGAAACTAGATTTGCAGATAATAGAAAAGTGCTGATAATGTGGGCTTCAAGTTGGATGTAGCTACCCAGTGAAGAAATCCCATAAATCTCAAAATTCTGAACAATATTTCCAACTCTTAACTACTGATAGTAATGGGGGTCTCAGAGAGCACAAATACTGTAATTGAAATCCACAGATAATCTCAAAACTTCATTCTATCCAATCGTTTCAGAGCCCTTTTGGGCTATACTCTTGACAGGAAGGGGTAACAAGTGGTCAGTATGACCGATTTGGGTTTTATCTCTGTCCTCCTTTCTTGGCCCAGCCTAGCAGTGTAGGTGCTCTGCTAGGGAAAACAGTAAATGCAGGAAGCAAAGCCTGTCACTGAGGGACCAGGAGAGTAATTTGGTTCACGTCTCACAAATACAAAGAACTTCAATGACAACTTTTGATGATACTGTCAAATAAAGTTTTGTATACTCTCAGAGGCACATGTAGGATTGAAAGAAAAGTATGTTCTTCATGCATATTTCAACCTTTATGCCATTTTCAGAGCACCACCTCTCAAGTCTACGTACTGTCAATTAACATTTTTTTTACCTTCTAATATTATGGTGTGAATAACACAATTATACTGTGTTACTTTCATTTTGAAATGAGAAGCTTAAATTTGTTAGATGTATATCCTTAAAATAGTCAAAAAGTTTGAAATCTTTCACTATCTCTTGGTTTTCTGTTTTGTTTTTGTTTTTATATGTATCAGGGCCCCCTGTCAAAGTGCATGTGGTTTGTGGCACTGGAAGAAAATTTAAGAGAATTTAAGAAGGACTAGATAATCATATCTTGACATCACAGTAAATTACATGGTTATTTTTACTTTTAAAAGACAGAGGCTGCCTATTAAATGTTTACTATAATGTTCACAACTTTATCTCATTTCTGGAACATTCACTGAAAAAGATTCTGTCATTGATCAAACTCTACTCAGGCTCCCCTGAACTCTTTTTTCAGCTGGGCCTGACTTTTGGATTTCCATGTTTGTCCCTGCATTTTCCAGTTTTAGCAGGAATTTGCTAAATCAATTTAACCAGAACCCCCTACCCTTGAAATCTGCTCACCCGTGAAACCAGGTTCCTCATCCTCCAGCATCTCCTAGGTTATGTCTGAGGAACCTGGTCTGCCTTCAGCAAGAATCCTGTTAAACTAGTTTAGCCAGAATCTCCCCTTACCCCTGATGTTTCCTCTTGGTAATTTTCTGTCTGCTAACCTCACACCGCTCCTTGGCTGTAAATTCCCACACTATATTTGAAGTCGAGTCCAAGACCCCACTGCAGTGGTCTTCACACCTATCATCATGGCCCCCCTTGAATAAAATCTTCCTTACCACCTTTGACAAGTGTCATTGAATAATTTCTTCTTTAACATCACCTACCCATAACCATTGTTGCGTGAAGTCAGGGACCCCGAATGGAGGGACCTGCTGAAGCCATGACAGAAGAACATAAATTGTGAAGATGTCATGGACATTTATCACTTCCCCAATCAATACTCTTATAATTTCCTATACCTGACTCTAATCTCTTAATCCTGTCATCTTCGTAAGCTGAGAACATATGTCGCCTCAGGACCCTGTGATGATTGCGTTAACTGCACAGATTGTTCGTAAAGCATGCGTGTTTGAACAATATGAAATCTGGGCACCTTAAAAACAGGATAACAGCGATTTTCAGGGAACAAGGGAGATAACCTTAAAGTCTGGCTGCCTGTGGGCTGGGCAGGACAGAGCCATATTTCTCTTATTACTGAAAACAGGTAAAAGAAATATCGCTGAATTCTTTCCCCAGTAAGGAATATTAATAATTAACAGCCCTGGGAAAATAATGCATTCCTATTCATACACTCCCTCCCCTTTGAAAACTGATAATAAAAACTTGCTGGTTTTATAGCTCGGGGGCATCACGGAACCTGCCGACATGTGATGTCTCCCCCGGACACCCAGTTTTAAAATTTCTCTCTTTTGTACTCTGTCCATTTATTTCTCAGACCGGCCGACACTTAAGGAAAACAGAAAAGAACCTATGTTGAAATATTGGGGTGGTTCCCCCGATAAACCATGGTCTTAGTATGACTGCCCCTTGGTCAATGAGCTAATGTTAAAATTAAAATGTTGAAATCAGGGGCTATTAGGGTCTGAGAGGACTTGAAAACAGTGTTTATCATTAGGATATAAGCAGTTCAACATTAGGATAGGAGTGTGGATAACTGGGAGGGCTCAAGATTTTATACTGGGACCCAGTGTTTCAACAGATGTTCATACAGGACCCAGTGCTTCAAGGGGTATGGGCTTTGGCAGGTCGTTAACTTCTCTGAACGTTTGAGAAGTGGAGATGGCAACATTTACATTTTAGTATTGCTATAATTTAAGAGAAAATACATGTATCAGTCAAGACAGGCTGAGTCACACCATCAGAATAAACAATCTTCTGACCTCAGAGGCTTAAAACAAAGGTTTATTTCTCACTTCCATGCCCACTGTAGATTAGCTGGGAGTTCTGCTCCATCTCATTTTTGTTGATACTCTGGAAATGAGAGCAACAGATCAGCCACTATCTGCAACATTGCCAGCTTCTGTGGCAGAGGAGAAACTCTCTGTGTGGTCACAAATGAATAAATAATGCTTTGCAGAGAAGTGAAGTATGCCATTTCCACTCACACCCAGCCCAACCTCAAGAGTGCCAGGAAATGCGTAAGCCTATCATGTGCCCAGAAGTAGAAGAATAAGTGCAATATTTAGCAACAAGTTCAAGTACAAAGCCTGACACACTCAACAAATGATAACGTCTGCCATAACAATTATACAATACAGTCAGTTCTCAATAGGCTGATATCCGATAGTCTTTTGTTACAGTTGTCTGTGGAAGACAGGCTGCCTGCAATTCCCTCCCCTATCCCACCCCTTACTCCCCAGCCTGGTGTATTATCTTCTTTTGGTAACTTATTCCCCAAGTTTTTGTTGTATACATAATTTCCTAGCAAACAGACAATATTTTTCAGTTAGGAATGTTCATGTGACTAAGAACAAATGGATATAAGTGGAATGGTTGTCCTTGAAAGGCCATGGCCATATCCTTCTCTGTCTTTTCTCTTTCCTGATGGTTAGAGTATGGACCTGTGGGGAGAGATGAAGTGGCCACCTTGTCCAGTGAGTTAACTTTGGAATAGATTTCACCAGTAGGAGAGCAAGATAGAAGACCCACTTTTCTAGTTCTGAAATATCTGCATCTAGACTTTAACTTCAGAAATAAATTTCTTTTTTTTTTTTTTTTTTGAGACGGAGTCTCGCTCTGTTGCCCAGGCTGGAGTGCAGTGGCGCAATTTCGGCTCACTGCAAGCTCCGCCTCCCGGGTTCACGCCATTCTCCTGCCTCAGCCTCTCCGACTAGCTGGGACTACAGGCGCCCGCCACCACGCCCGACTAATTTTTTTTGTATTTTTAGTAGAGACGGGGTTTCACCGTGGTCTCGATCTCCTGACCTCGTGATCCGCCCGCCTTGGCCTCCCAAAGTGCTGGGATTACAAGCGTGAGCCACCGTGCCTGGCCAGAAATAAATTTCTAAGTTATTTCACTCACAGCTACTTTGGATTTCATTGCTTCTTTCACTTTTCAATTATGAACAACTGGACAGGACCTAGCAAATTTACACACAGGTGTATTAATTAGAATGCATTTGGCTGCAAGTAATGGAACATCCAAATTAATAATGACTTAAACACTTTAGACACCTAGAGTTGTCTAGTCATAGATGGTTATGTAGTTTTGATGCTCAATAAACTCAGATTCTTTCTGTCTTTCTAATCTGTGATCTTTAGCATGTTGAGTTTGGTCACTATATGGTTACAAGGTATCTGCTGCAAAGCTAATTGTTCCCAGTAGTATTCAAGGTGCAAAGGGGAAAGAGGATCTCTGTTATCTCTATTTTTATCAAGAGGTAATAACATTTACTGATCTTTATCACTGATCTCTGCTCCTCTCCCCTCCCATCCACCCAGCAAGGAAATTTCTTCTTTAGTGTCTAGAATAAAGCCACATGCCCACGCCTAAGCCAATCACTAGCGAAGGGGACTGGAATTATTATGTACGGTTTAGGACATCATGACTTATCTCCCAGGCTAGAGAATGGACTGTCCTTTTCTAAGTATGCTGCTGCCCAAATAAAATCAGAATTCTATAGATTAAGGAAGAAGGAGGAAACAGTATCTGCCTCAGCAGTTAAAGTATCTCTGATTTCTTCCCTCCTTTGGCACTTAGCAAGTCATGCAGTGTCATGCTTATTCTAAACATATGGAACTACAAAATGAAAGGGTAGAGAGGAAGGATATCTTACTACTACCCTGCCTTTCATCCACCCTCCTACCTTCAGTTTATTCTCAAACAGCAGGCACTGGCTACATTACTTTTAAAACAAATCATATAATGTCACTATCATTGCTTAAAACCCACCAAAAATGTGCCATTGCCTAGAAGAAAATATCCACAGTTTTGACTGTCCTCCACAAGACCCTGCACTATGTGACCCTGGCTTTCCTCAGTTCTACATCTCATGCCACCGTCTCCTTTCACTGCTCCAACCAGAAGGGGCTTCTGATGGTTTTCCAAGTGTTATGGACTCATTCCCACCTTGGAGATTCTGAAGCTGCTGTCATCGCTCCCCACAAAACTTTACCAGATGGCATCCTCCTTCTCCATTCCAAGTACCTTCTCTGAGAGAACTTCTCTGGCCGTTCAATCTAAAGCAGCTCCCTCCGTCCCAACTCTCTCTTTACCTGGTTTTGTTTTTCTCATTGTAGTTTCACTATTTGAAATTATCTTGGGAATGCATTTATATTCTTTTTGAATTTTCATTCACTGTTCTATCCCCAATAGGCTGCAAGCTAAATGAGAGCCAGGGTTTTGTCTGATTTCTTTGTCTACAAAGCTCCAGCAAATAGACCAGTCTCTGGTACATGGTAGGTGCTCAGCAGATGAACAGAAAGTTGGGCTGTGCTGGAAGTATTCCTCCCTGCTTGGCTAAAGACAATGGCATAAAATCAATGCTCCTTTGTCTACAAAAATGAAATAACATCCTACCGCATCAAGAGTATGTTAACTCAAATCTATAAAGGTTCCTATAAAATAGTTATTTTGAAAATAATGTAAAAAAACTATCCATTCATTTAATAAGTAGATTTTAATCCATGTAGCTCACTGAATTTGTCTAAACCTGACTTAAAAATTTTTTTATTATCACAGTCTCCATTTTACTCAAGATGACTGTTCAGGAGGCTATTTAATTGCCTGTGAATGCTATGGTCCATAATTCAGCAGATATGGAACAAGGAGAATAAAAATTGAATATCATGCTGCTTCCAAATTTATAAAAAAACTAAAAACTGCCATCAGATTTTGACTTCACCCAACATGACACCCAACATCAACTGGCAAAGCTTCTTCTTGAGTATGTGGACATGCTCACTATTTACATGGAACTTTTGTTTTCTATGAAAATTTGGAACACAGGACATGGATCAAGATTCATTGTGGACATGGAAAGGGAGTTTATAAGTAACAAAGATGGAGTAGAGAAGTTACACAATTCAACAGGCAAGGATAGGTGGGGGCAGATCCTGAGAGAAAATAAGCTGATTACACAATAATTCCAATATGCTTGTCAAAAAAAGGGCTAATGAAAAAACTGAATAAAATAAAACCTTTTGATAAAAACCTTATAAGTGACAGCATTTGAGTTGCAAGTTGTTTCAATCAGTTCTGAAATGAAACAGTGGTTTTTCCACTATGCTCCAGGAAATAGATGCTTGCTAAATAACTCCTTTAACTTTTTTCTGGAATCTATTGATTATATCCATAGCGATTAAGAGGAGACGGCAATTAAGTTTAAAATTTAATGGTGTTCTGCTGCTGTTAATTTACTGGTTGACTCTACCAATGCGTCAACTTGGATAGAAATCTATGCCCCTACCACCCATGTGCTAGAAAATTCTATGATGCCCTTTCAGCTAAAATTATAATAATCACAAGCAACCAAACAACTAAGAACCAGCGATCACACAAGGTCCCTGTAGAGAGTGACAACATTTGCCTATATGAGTTGCCTAATCTACCTTTTTAAAGAGGCCACTTAAATTGAAAATAACAAGCCTTGAGAGTTGTTTTGTTTACCTTACTACTTGCCAATTTTGGAATTCACTAAATGGTATACATACCACACTCATAACAAAAAGGAAGCTTTTCCTACCAATGACAGCTAAAATATGCATATTCCATGGAATTTCATTTTGCTTGTCAGGCAATGAAGTCTCTGATATATGTCATAATTAAATATGGAAAAAGCCTGGTTACTATCAAAGGAGATAATTCCATGTAACATAAAACAGCAAATTAGGTAAGCCTAAAATTATCAGTTTACTCTACGACAAGAAGTATCCTGATGTATGACTTAAGACAAAACTATTAGTAATCAGATATACAGTAATGAAAAGCAACTAGAAACATCTTATTTTCTATAGAATTTATCTGCAATCAGTTACTATATTAGTCTTTTCTCACACTGCTAATAAAGACATACCCAATACAGCATAATTTATAAAGGAAAGTGGTCTAATTGACTCACAGTTCCATATGGCTAGTGAGGCCTCACAATCATGGCGAAAGGTGAGTGAGGAGCAAATTCACGTCTTACATGGTGGCAGGCAAGAGGGCATGTGCAGAGGAACTCCCCTTTATGAAACCATCAGATCTCGTGAGACTTACTATCATGAGAACAGCACAGGAAAGACTTGCCCCCATGATTCAATTACCTCTCACCAGGTCCATCCCATGCCATGTAGGAATTATGGGAGCTACAAGATGAGATTTGGGTGGGGACACAGGCAAACCATATCAGTTATCTATTATGTTTGTCAAACTTTTATTTCTTTTTAATTATATATTTTGAAAAAATAAGTGTAGATACAGATTTAGGAATACTCAAAATACAACAAAATACAAATAAAAAACCAAAAATCTTCTAAGCTTTTTCTCTTTTTTATCTGCCATTTTACTGAGAATTTTCCAGTTTTCCAAAGTGTAACTTTTAACAGTGAGAATGTGTTCTGTTTTTATCAATGCCTCACAACCACTAACTGCATTATTGCTGCACAGTTTGATTTTTCCCCCACTTTTGCTAAATAAACATCTTTGTTGCAACCCAGACAGCAGCTCTAGGAGTGACTGTTTCTTTTCTCCAAAGGCATTTAACCCATTATATATTAATAGTGGAAACTGCTACCAGAACACTGGGCGTAAGTCACAGAGTGGAGTATCAGAAAATCAGCGGAGATGGACATGTCTATGGTCTTGTCCTGAGTCCTAGGACAGAGCAGGCAGAATTGCCTTCTACAGGAAAGACAACTGGGACCACAGGCAACTGTCTTCTGCTTGAGGACAGATGAACATAACTGAGACAGGTTTTCATTCTTACTGACATCATGGTGATATGTTGTGGTAGGCTTGGGTTCTGCCTAACACTAGAGTTTCCTTATGAAAGGAACATAGAAATATGGCAAGGGTAGTATACTAATTGAAAGCTTCAGTCCCTCTTCAATTTGTCACCTCTACTAAGATTCAGTGAGAACAGCCAGAGCGACTGAGAACAGATTGGATACTGGTAGGGAAAAAGAATTGGATCACATAGCCAGGTCCAACTAGCTAAAAATCTCTAGATGGGATAGATGGATATATATATATATATGCAGCTTTCATTGGCCTGGGGGGTTCCTTCAGGATATCCTGGCCAGGTTTTTTTTTTTTTTTTTTTTTTTTTGGCAGAGTCTCACTCTGTCACCAAGGCTGGAGTGCAGTGGTGCGATCTTGGCTCCTTGCAACCTACATTTCCTGGGTTCAAGTGATTTTCATGCCTCAGCCTCCCAAGTAGCTGGGATTACAAACATGCATCACAACACCCAGCTAATTTTTGTATTTTCAGTAGAGTCGAAGTTTAACTATGTTGGTCAAGGTGGTCTCAAACTCCTGACCTGAAGTGATCCACCCACCTCAGCCTCCCAAAGTGCTGGGATTACAGGCATGAGCCACCACACCTGGCCATGGCCAGGTTATCTGGACTCTTATCTGCCCTATCTTGGGCTCTAAGAGCTGATCTTCTTTATCTGTTTCTGGAGGAAGATTTCATTCTAAGATATATTTCTTTTCTTAAATATATTTTTTAAAATTTGAGGGAAAAGTTCTACTCTAATGGTGTTCCCGATGTGTGATCCCCAGACTAGTAGCATCAGCATCACCTGGGAGCTTGTTTGAAATACAGATTACTGGGCCCTAGCCCAGGTCTATGGAATCAGAACCTTTGCTGATGGGAGGCAGGAGGCAACCTGTGTGTTAACGAGCCACTCCAGGTACTGCCTCTTCTCATCCCTGGCATCTATGTGGGTGAATATTCACTCTCTGTTTCTCTGGGTTCCACTCTTAGGAAGGAGCTAGAGATGCTCTGAATCTATAACACAGAGAAGAGGAGGAGGATGTGCTCACAGAGATCTTACCTCTGAATTCAATACTTAAAAATATAGTTCAATTGCTTTTATTAGGATAGTTATGTTCCTGCTAGCATGTACCCTACACCATATTATGCTAAAAGTCTGTCTCTTCGCTGGAACTGAGTGGCAGTATTAAAAAAACAAAAATCCTTTATTCAAAAGGAACCAAATCCTAGGTAGTGGATGCTGAAGAAAAAAACAAAATCTCCTGCCATCCTTGTATTGACATCTTCCATGAGGTAAGAAGAGAGGACCTGGATCTATCAGATGGTCTAGGATGGAACAGGATACTCTAAAGTTTCCTTCCAAATCTGGAATTCTGAGATTTGAAGGGATGGGTATATTTTGTCCCATCCCTTTTTTAACTTCACTAATGCCACCTATAGCCAATTTTCAGCTAAATTTTTGTTGTTGGGAGAGAAGACATTCTTTTTTAAAAGCCTCACCAAGAAAAGCTATTTCTTAGTCTTACCGAGAGATTGAAGGAACAACCATAAAGTAATGCTTTCAGAGATGATATGCAGTTGTCCATCTCTCAAGCCTCAATAAAGGGCCTTAACACATGTTTCCCTCGTGATCTACCTAAGTAAAGCAGCGGTTAATTACTTTGTGAATCTGAACAAATATTAAAAGCACAATCCAAGTTTAAGGGGAAAAAGCACAACATCTTTATTATGGTTTCTAAAGCTTCAAGTATCTCTGATTATACATGAGAAGTTTACCTTTGTTTATCAATTTCTTTTCTTTCACTGGGGGTGATATTCATGAGTATTTTACTGGGACATCTTAAAATGAAAGTCTTTTATGGGTAAATAGGGAATTAGGGAAAAGGTGGCAATGAGCTCTTTGTATTGATTTTGTCACTCATTTCAAAGATGAGATAATACTTTCTATCAACTGCAAATACTTTCATTCAGCTCCCATAAAACTAGTATTAGTTTCATTTATTTTGCCCTCACAGGATTTAGTTATATTTATTCAATTCTCAGAACTTGTATTTTACAAAACGAACAGTTTAGTCTGAATCATTGCTTATTTCTCCTAGTGCATTAAAAAACAGAACAAAAATATCATTTCTTTAAAATTAGTCACTACTTAAAAATTTTTATTTATTTCCAAGATATAGCTTCTGAACTCAAGATCAAAGTACAGGAAGAATTTTTCCAATAACTTCAAGTGCTCTTAATGTTATAAAACCTGTCTACTATTTTAAAAAATAATGTTATTCCTTATTGTCCTACAGGTTAAGGAACTTATTACTCGTAATGGATGTTGTGGGGTGCCACCTGATCCTCCCCGCTCCCCTCTCAGGACAAGACACTCATTCCCTCAGCTCCTGCAATGGGAATTGCCCTCAGCTGATGAGCACTTCCTTGCCCAAAATGGTATCCCCCCTCCCGGAGAGCACCCTGCACTCAATGACAGGCAAATGTGGGGATAGAATGGCTGCTTCTTTGCCTAAAGGAGAAAAACTCTGAAGAACTCTCACTGTGAGAACAAGGCTAAGGCTTTGCGGTGACTGTACCACAACTCAACTCCTTTTTTCTGCGGATTGCTGCTTCCTTGCCCTGCCTCTCCCACAGATTTTGATCCTGAAGACGTTACTCAATAAACCTCCTGAAAGTAAATCTGTTTTAGAGTCTGTTTCCCAGGGAACCTGCCCCAGATATTACTAAGTATAACTGGATTTACAGTCAGGTTTGCCCTTTCTTATGGAAGTAGTGATGCAGTTCAAAAAAAAAAAAAGTGGGAAGCACTGTTTAAAAATGTCTCTACTCCAAGCATGAAACATTGTTTCCCGAGCAGTTCAAAGTGACCTTCATATGGAATGTTTGTACATAAGACATCTGGAAATGTCATAACAGTAGTTGCCAACATGTTATTTATTTCCTGTTGAGAATCTATAGAGCCACTTTGGGAAAAGTGGGGTGACTAATAAACTTAGAATCAGATTCCTGTGTCTTAGTACTAGATTCTGAGTTGATGACTTCGGATAGACCGCTTAACTTTCCTGAGCCCTCTTAGAAATTATAAAACAATGAACAGGTATATGGTACTCATGAAAAACAAGCTGCAATTCTGGCTTATCAAATGTCCATGTACTAATTCATAAAATGCCCCTGTAGTAGAATAAGACCAGATGTATTAGTTAGTTCTTGCATGATATAAAAAAACTACCTGAGACTGGGTAATTTATAATAAGGTTTAATTGGTGTATAGCTCCACAGACTGTACAGAAAGCATGGCTGTGGAGGCCTCATGAAACTTTCAATCATGGTGCAAGGTAAAGGGGAAGCAGGCATGTCCTACATGGATCGAGAAGGGGAAATATAGAGCGAAGGGGGAGGTGCTACAAGCTTTTAAACAACCAGATCTCATGAGAACTCACTTACCATCATGAGAACAGCAAAGGGAAAATCTACCTCCATGATCCAATGACTCCCCACCAAGCCTCTCCTCAACAATGGGGGCTATAACTCAACATGAGATTTGGGTGGGGCCATAAATCCAGACCATATCACCAGATAATTAAAATGTTTAATGGATTCATCCCATGAGTTTACACATGAGTGATAGGGTAAACTCTTTCAAAGTATTTGAAAGCATGGTCCATGGGACAATGTCATCAGAATCACAAGATGTTTGTTAAAACATCTTGGATCTCATTTATATGTGGACTGTAAAAAAGCTGAAATCTGAGAGAGAACATAATGAAAGTCTGGAAGGATTACACCATTGAAAATGGTGTTACAGAAAAAGCTGTTAGAGCCATCAATCCTGGAACAATAAATTCCTGCTGCAGAATGTGTAATGTATCCAGATATTGTACATGACTTCACAGAATTCATGACAGGGCCAATCAAGAAAATCTTGAAAATGATCATGTATATGGCAAAAAAAATTGGGGGATGAAGGGTTTTAAGATACGGATCTTGAAGAAACTCAAGAGGAAATGCACACCAGACCAGAGGAATGAATAGAAGACAAACTGATGGAGATGAATGCATCGAAACCTGATGATGAGGAAGAAGATGGAGAAGCAGTGTCAGAAAACAAATTGACCTTGGACAGTCTGGCAGAAGCATTCCAATTATTGAAGACTGCTTTGACTTCTTTTATAACGTGGGTACCAAAACTAAAGCAAGTGGCGGGAGGAGAATTGGTTCTATATAGAAACATTTTTAGAGAAATGAAAAAGCAAAAACATCAGACAAATATTATGATGCATTTCTGTAAAGTCACATCAAGTGTGCTTGCCTCTCCTCCCTCCCCATTCCACCTCCTCCACCTGCCTCTGCCTTTTCTACCCGAGACAGCAAGACCAAGCCTTCATCTTCCTCCTCCTCCTCAGCCTAGTCAATATGAAGATGAGAAGAATGAAGAATTTTATGATGATCCATTTCCATTTAATGAACAATAAATATATTTTCTCTTTCTTATGACTTTCTTAATAATATTTTCTTTTCTCTAGCTTGCTTGATTGTAAGAATACAGTGTATAATATATATATATATATATAATATGCAAAATACATGTTATAAACGGTTTATGTTATCAATGAGGCTTCCAGTCAACAGTGGGCTATGAGTAGTTAAGTTTTTGGGGAGTCAAAAGTTATAGATGGATTTTTGACTGTCTAGGGGGTTGGTGCTCCTAACCCTGTGTTGGTCAGGAGTCAACTGTATACATTTATTTGTCAATTAAAAAACGAAAATAAACAAAAAATGCAGATTCTTGGATGCCAACCTAGCCTACTGAATCAGAATAGCTGGGGGTTGGCCTTAGGGACATAACATTTTAAGTGAACATTTTTGGTAATTCTTATGCAACTTGTAATGAAGAGTAGAAGAATAAGCGTGGGTGTGGAGGCTCAAGGAGGGAAAGGAAGATCTGAAACAGCAGCTGTTATGGACCAGCAACAACAGTAACAAAAACTTGTCACTAAGAGCTCAGATGAGGATGGAAGAACTGGTCCTTACACAGTGCCCAAATGGCTCAAGATTTCCAACCCTTCTTAGAAGCTCAGGAATAGGCATAGAGGTAAGGGTTTCCTGCATTAACCCAGAGCTGGGGGCTATATCAAACAGGATACAGTGGAGAAATATACATATGGGCTTCTAAATTCGCAGTTCCTGTACAAGGCTGTTTGAGATAGCTAACCCTAAAATCTGAGAGTGGGAAGGAAGGACATCGAGGCCAGCTGGGATTTGATAGGCTAGGGAATAGGGTGGGGATAGGCTGGGGAATAGCGTGGGGACAATGAGGCTCACAATGCTAGTAAAATCAAGTTCAGTAGAAGCAACTGAATAGATGTGGTGAAAGGAAGAAGAATTCAAAGACAGGGAAGAATATTTAAGAGACTTAGTACATATGATGATCCTGTGTTTCTTTTAGAAATAATGCTGGAGAGCCTGGAAAAGCTGCCACTATTCTTTTATAGTTCCTGTGTCAACTACAGTAGGTTTTCATATTGTGAAGTTGCAGAATCTTCATTTAACAACACAATTGCAGTCAGCGCTATAAATTTACAAGTTGCTGTAGGTGCCCCATTGGTACAGAACATCTGTTAACCTGCTTCAACTTCCATGGGATGTGAAAATAATTAATTTCTCATTTCAGCCCTTCTCTTTAAGCCTTTATTTACTCAGATTCACCCGAGAGTGAAGTTCAGATTTCCAGCAGAGTGTCAAGGTGAGAGGCCCTAGAAGTTACTGCATCTTTATCAATAAAGAATATGCATGCAGAGGATTATGGGAAATATGAACAGCTCAACTGCAATGTAAACCTTGTAGCTAATTGTCATTTAAATCATGGGGTAGATGAATAACATCCTAGGAATAATGAGCATTCAGCCTGACAAATAGTTCCTCAAAAATTATCTAACACAATTTTGGCATATTGCTATTTGTCAAATTATTCCTATGCCAGATGCTTACAAAGAATCTGTTGCCCATTGCCAAACGGGCTAGCTGTACATTTCCTCATTAGATAGAATTGATATTCTACGCAGAGAATTTATCAAATATAATTAAGAACAAAGAGATTTGTATTTGCATTTTCCGTCTACAAAACCACTGCATACCTCCACTCACCTGGTGGTTCAAGCCCATATATATGCCATCCTCCTCATTTGGGGCATCCAGAAGCCTCCAGACTTGCTGAGGATAGTGTTACAGCTTGCATTTTGATCAGAACAGGAATGAAAAGTGACTTGAAGAAGATCTGCATTTAGAACATGCACCATTTTTGTCATTTTGGAAACATGATGTCTTTTCTGATTGCAGACATTTTCACATCCTAATATAGGACCTGTCAGTCCCCAGCACAAATTAAACACGGGTGAAAGGAGTCTGCACTGGCTTTCTTGTCAAGACAGAGGGTTTGGGGCACTACCGCTGACCTACCCAAACCCCATCATTTTTAAAAAGAATTCAAAAATCTGGAGTCGGGTAACTCTCAAGGTTAGTAAGTGCTTATGTCTCTGGAGATTAATTCATTTTTTGAATCTTACTGAAATAAAGCAATTCCATAGCAGCAAGGAAAAAAGCCCCGAGTATCTAGCAACACTGTAGTGTTTCAAATGAATTTATATTATCATTCAAAGAGGCGAGTAGATGAGCCCGTGATTGACAACTACAGTTTTCAACATTTACAATTCCCTCTTCAGGGATATTCAGAATCGATTGAAAAAGAATGCAGTGTTTAGGAACTACTCAGGGGTACTTTCAGTAAAAATGCCTTAAATAATGATTGTCCAAAGCTTGCTAGACACTTTGTAAATGTCAGAAACACATTAAATATGTTAAATGGGCATGTTCAATATCTAGAAAACAACACAAATGATTTACAATGAATTTCACACATGCCCTGGATATCTCCCTGATAGAAAAAAAGACGTCCTCTTTGACTGGGGCACATGATTCCAAGTCTTCAATGTTGGTATAGAATTCAAACTCACATGGCTGCTTGACACAATATGGGCATTTTCTGAGGGGTAAGTTGTACTTTTTAGGGGTGAATAAAATCTGATGTTGAACATATTTTCCATGGCTGAGTAAGCATAGTAGTAGACATGTTCTTACCTGGTTTTTGTCAGTTTTTTTTTTTTTTTTTTTTGAGACAGAGTTTTGCTTTGTCACCCAGGCTGGAGTCTAGTGGCGTGACCTCGGCTCACTGCAATCTCTGCCTCCTGGGTTTGAGTGATTCTCCTGCCTCAGCCTCCTGAGTAGCTGGGACCATAGGCGCCCGCCACCATGCCCAGCTGATTGTTGTATTTTTAGTAGAGATCGGGTTTCACCATGTTGGTCAGGCTGGTCTTGAAATCCTGACTTCAGGTGATCCACATGTCTTGGCCTCCCAAAGTGCTGGGATTACAGATGTGAGCCTTGGCGCCCAGCCGACATGTTCTAATAAAAGTACAGTGCATAAGAAAGCAACGTGGCTCCTTAAAACTAAATTCTCCTTTTAGACCACAACCGCATGTCCTTCAGGCCTTCTCAGGCCCTCTTTCTGCTCTTCCTTAGTCTTCACCATCATGGAAGCATTCAGGCCCTTGGTCCTTTTATTTTCTCCCAGCCAACCTCCCCTCTCTTGGCCTCTCCTTCTATCCTGGGTCATCATCTGAACACCTCCCTCAGATATCCATCCAGATTCCTTCACGGTTCCATCCTGTCATCACAGTATCCAGGAAAACCTCCATGCAGAACAGCACAAAACTTGCTTGTCATGTTAAATGTATGGTCTCCCACTTAAGTTAGGCCATCAGAACTGACCTTTAATCCTTTTATTATCAGCCAACTCCCTGTCTCATTTTGGAATGACCCATTTCATATCACCAACTTTCCTCTCCAGTCCACACAACTCTTTCATTCTTAACAGATGGCTCTGATCCCTATGGTGTGGAGAGAGTCTCATCTGTCAGTTTGGTCTTGCTGACTTTCTGTCCAGTGTCTTCTCATGTCATTATACCTATATAAATCTCACTTCTGTTTTCACTGTTACACTTTTTTTTTCCCCAAAATCAACCTCTTTTGTGCTCAGAATATTTTTGAATGTACAGATGGAAGGGGAAGATGACAGGGATATGGGGATATCACTTCAAGGAAAAGGTCTAATAGCCTTTTTTTCCCTTGTGATGCAGGAGTGTCTTCAGCACCATCTCTCTCTCCCTCTTTTGAAACATCACTAAATTAGTCGTTTACTTTGTCTTGCATCCCTTCGAGTTCCTCCTCTACTGACAACCTCCCTTCAGTCTTATTAATATGCTCTAGTCTTTACCCTCTGGATATCAGTCAACTTCTCTTATAATGAACATATCTGATGTGTTCATTCAACAGACATTTATTGAGGACTTACAAATTATGAGACACTATGGTAAAAAGAACTGTCTAGGCTTACAATATTTATTTTCTTATTGCCCATTCATTGCATGAGTGGGGTGGCCAGATATAATTTTTTATCTAAATCTGGAAAGTGACTGCTTCATAGCCTGGATATTGGGACACTGGGCATAAACTGGGCTACCCTATTTGTTACTCACTGCAATATGAAAAGATCATTTCATAGTAATGAAGTCAAGAGCCTAGACTCTGGAGCTAAACTGCCTGAATTTGAAACTTTGGCTCCATCACTTATTTGCTGTGTTTCTTCAGGAAAGTAATGTAGCTTCATTTTCGTTCAGTTTCCTCATTGTAAAATGGGGATAACGAAGGTGCCAATCTCATAAGATTGTAGTTCCAAATGAGTTACAATGTAAAGGGAGTTTCGTTGCAGTAGAGTTATAATGACAACACCAGGTCATAATTACATAACACTTACTACATGACTACAGGCATGACTACGTTACTAGAGTCATGTAGTAAGTGTTATATGTAATTATGATCTGGTGTTGTCCTTATAACTCTACTGAAATTCACTAAGAGCAACTATACATTTCAAATTTCCAAAATGTTAGGACCCCCTTTTCTTCATCTTTTATTGCATTTAATACTTCCTAAAAATCTACTTCCTTGGTCTCCATAACACCTTCATCTCTGGATTCTTTTTACTCTTGTGCAGTGGTGTTTGGGGGGTCCTTTATATGGGATCTTATCCTTAAAATACACTGTTGCCTGGGCACCTGCCCATGAGCCATTCTTGAGCCTCAAGCTCTCCTTGAGTGATGGAATTCACTTTCATGGTTTCACTTACCAACAGACTGAGGCTCACTAGTTAATTTCAAACTTGTAACCCAGACCTCTTTGCTTTCAGGCTCATATATCCAATTTTCTGTTAAACATTGCTACTATATGTCCCAAATTTATCTCCAGCTCAACATGTCCACAACAGATTCCACCCTCCTCACCCTAAATCTGCCTTTCCTTTCCTACTCTTTTAGTTGAATGAATCATAAACAGCCTCCAAGTACAAACTAGAAACTAGGCAAATCACTCTTTTCCTCTATTATCCTCAGAGCTAATGAATGATGAATCCCATGGTTACATCGTTTCCAATGGATTGTTTGACTGCATCCCTCCTTTCCATCCTCAGGACTACAATTTTAACTCCCACTCTTATCATTCCTTGTGTGGATCATGGCAATCATATAACTGTTCTACCTGCCTCCAGTTTTGCCCCAAAAACCCCATTTTTCATAAGTCTGACAGCCTGTGCTGTGCTTGGCAAAAGGGCTGCAAACACAATGTCCAGCTCCAGGCAGGTCCTGTGAGTGAGAAGAGAAGGCTAGAGTAAGGAAGGAAATATCTCTTCCGTTTTTCTTGAAGCATGTGGACCTTTTGTTTATTCACTTTCCCACTTTTACCAAAAGTACTTTGTACTCATGTAGACATGAATACAAAGAAATATATCTTCACCATAAGAAAAATGTGCTTTAAGCTTGATGATAAATGGTCACACTCATGTGGGCTCAGCACTGGCAAGAAAACAGGAAGTGGGGAGATTATAGCCACCTGAAGAGCCCATGTCTGCTCCGAATGAGACATCATTACTCAGATGCCATGTGCAATATGGACTCAGAGATATTAGATTTTTCTGTTTTGTTTGGAGAGAGGGTAGTCTTCTTATTTTTAAATACAGGAAGAAAAAATTCAATATATTGGCCTAACACATATGTAAATTAGATTTTTCTAGGTCACCAATTTGCAATTTCTTTCTAAAACATAAGTTTGATCATGTAAATCACCTACTTAGAAGACATTAGGGTCTCACATCCTCTGTAAAATACTGCCTACATTCTCTAACGTAGCAGGTAGGACCTTCCCTATTCTCGCCCTTACCTCTCCCCGTTTATCGTTGGTACTTCACGTTTTGGTAATGATGAAATGAATCTCATTTCCTGCATACAAAGCCCATATCTTACTTCTGTGCTATGTATGATGCTATTCCCTGTAGCTGTAACAATACTTCTTTCTTTGCCTAATTCCTACTCAACCCTCAAGGCTTGCTATACCGCCTGCCGCAGGGAGCCTTCCCTGCATCTTTTCCTTGCATTTCTCTTTCACTGTACTTCGCTATTTTGTGGAGATGTGTCTGTTTCTCCCACAGTAGACTCCAATCTCCTTGAAGGTTGTATTTGCACCTTAGCATGGAAATAAACCTAGTGTGGACACACAGTAGGCAGCCAATGAAGTTGTGTGTTTTTTTTTTTTTTGGAAATGGAGTCTCGCTGTCGCCCAGGCTGGAGTGCAGTGGCGCGATCTCGGCTCACTGCAGGCTCCGCCTCCCGGGTTCACGCCATTCTCCTGCCTCAGCCTCCCGAGTAGCTGGGACTACAGGCGCCCGCCACCTCGCCCGGCTAATTTTTTGTATTTTTAGTAGAGACGGGGTTTCACCGTGTTAGCCAGCATGGTCTCAATCTCCTGACCTCGTGATCCGCCCGCCTCTGCCTCCCAAAGTGCTGGGATTACAGGCGTGAGCCACCGCGCCCGGCCGAAGTTGTGTTTTTTTAAACAGCACTAAAGAAAGCTGAGTAACAGGCAGCTCAAATTCTGATACTACCTTGTGGCTGCTTCTCTAACAGTTACTAAGATCTCTTAGAATTAACAAAGTGTTTTATAGCCGACAATGTCATTCCAACTAGATTATTATTTTTTCTTCTCTACATCAGTCTAATAAGAGAGGTTTAGTCCCATTTTACAGTGAGAAAATAAAAACTCAGAGATGTTAGCTGACTTATTCAGGTTACACAATTACAGAGAAGTTATTAAATTTCTTTCTACTGCCTTTCATATCCAGTTTTCCTCTTACAACATTAGCACTTGAAGTACTCAATGTACTTTGAAGTTTCAGTGGATAGACCCACAGGGTCTGTGGCCTTAAATAGAAAAAAAATCACCTCTTTCCTTTCATTAACCTTTAAATGCAATTTAGCATCTCCTTCAATTATGAAAGAATGCAACAAACTACCCTTGAATTAGCAGTACCTGTGACTTTGTCACAAATGGAAATCACAAAGATTTTTATTTAACAGTACAGTCGTATTAATAGAGTCATTGAAACGTTGTTTATGCTCTTCATTATTTTAAAACTCTGGTTTCTATTAGACTCACTAATGGATCTTGTTATTTACTGTATTAATAAAGAAGTATGCATATTACTCTCTCACAAATTTACATCTAAAAATATTTTGAAAATCAGATTTCAATATAATTGATTTTATTAGTTGCCATATATATTTTTGCTTTATGCATTTAAAAACATTATCTTCAGAAGGTGTCTGTGAACCTTATAACACTGTTAAGGGCTCCATGGCACAAAACAGATTAAGAAGACCTGAGAACTCTTCCTCATTTCGTCCTTTTACTAGGAGATGACCCCAAGGATGCAAATGTCTCTCACACAGCCTACTGCTCTCTGGCAGAACTGCTCACACCCTCCACCAACTGCAGCAGAATTCCTGAGCTCATTTCTCAGCTCTGCCAGTTAATAATACTGAATGTGTGGTGTGGGTAAATTATTTAACCTTGGTGCTTTAGTTCTCTCTTTGTACCTATCTTACAGGATTATTGCAGGATTAACCAACTTAATAAAGTGTTTAGATCCATATCTGGCAAGTCGTGCTGTACATGTTGATTCTTTTGTTTACTGCTTACAGCATTCTTTCCTAAGAACAGAATATAGCTTTCCTAGGCAGAACATTGCTTCAGAGTACTTCCCCACACAGGCTTGCAGCAGCTACTAACAAGTGATCACAGTTCACTTAAGAGATGAAAATTATTTGCCAGCCTTGGCATTATTCAGTTCATGAGTCTGGGTTTGTTTCCTATGGTTTTTAGTTACACTACTCTATGCAAATGTATATATATTTTTAAATTTCAACTACCATCCACACCCATCCAACTGTTGTCTAGAGCTTTGGAATAAATCTTTGGCTTGTCAATGATCAGATCAGAAACCGGAGAGTTTTGGAGCAATGGTCCTGGAGCAAGGACAATTTCTGTAGAGCAGACAAGAGGCTCGCTGGGGGAACGAGTAGATCCTGAGCAAGTGATGCATAGCGGATGAACTGAGTTATCAAATCTAGCAAATTTAGGGGAGGGAACTGCAGTGGACAGAATGGAGTAGC
The DNA here is from genome assembly GCF_009828535.3 of Hylobates moloch. Taxonomy (NCBI): domain Eukaryota; kingdom Metazoa; phylum Chordata; class Mammalia; order Primates; family Hylobatidae; genus Hylobates; species Hylobates moloch. The sequence continues at coordinate 10,242,566 of NW_026652279.1, read as the reverse complement.
CAACAGTTCGGTTTTTAGACAGCCAGTCAATGATTGACAACCAGTCAATCCTGGTTCTAGCACTCAATAGTGAGATGAACTCGAGAAAGTTCTTTTAGCTTTCTAAATCTCAGTTTTCCTCTCCATAAAATAGAATAATCTTACCACTAATCTTAGGAGGCTGCCATTGTGTGTGCTGGAGCTGATAAACATAAATGCCTACAATAATACATGGAACATGTATGGATATTTAACAAATGCTAGCTCACTTTTCTTTATCCACTTTTAAAATATGGGGCATCATTCCAACACTATACAAATCCTTTAAAAATATCTTTTCCAAATGGTGACAGCAACTGACCCAGCCTTATGAAAGAGAATTGGATTCTCCAACTTTCACTGTTGGAAAACTCAGAAATGCAATGGACGGATAATTAGTGCCCCTAAGGTAAAGCACAGTGATCAAAGCCAAGAAGTTACTGGATTGATACAGATCTCTCCCTTCTGACTACTCCACTCCACTGAAGATGGCCTCATTAAGTAGTGCTTGTATTCAGATTATTTGGTTCTATGCCATAAACACTTTGTTTCAGTTTCTGTGCTTTGGATGCATTTGAGAGTGTGTGTCTAATCAACTGGACATGCAGTGAACCATTCATCAAATTGATGGAGCTTCTTTGTCACCTCAAAAGGGAAAGTTAACCTCTATGTCTTTTCTAGAAGCCATAAGTTTGAGATGAAAGCTGATTTTGTGATTCTTTTTAGACACAAGTCTTCTATCCATCTAGAATAAACTGGGTACTGAAGTGGGTAATTCAATTACCTTTAATTTTTATTATTTAATTACAGGCATATATAAATGATTTGTCCTTATAATCGAATATGCTGCTGGCAAACTCCTGCTAATGTCTAACTCAAGGTATTGAAGGGAATTTATGTGAGGCTCAGATAGAACGGAGGGGGCCAGGACTCTTGCTGTCTTCTTCCACACTCACCTCCCTATTCTTTAGCTAGTGATCAGCAAACTTTTTCTGTAAAGGAACAGATATTAAGTATTTTTTGACTTTGCAGGCCATATGGTCTCCATTGTGACTATTTATTCCTGCTGTCATAGTGTGAAAGCAGCTATAGATAATGCATAAATAAGGAAGGCTGTATTACAGTAAAACTTTATGTATAAAAATAGGCCAGGCATGGTGGCTCATGCCTGTAATCCCAACACTTTGGAAGGCTGAGGTGGGAGGATGTCTTGAGGCCAGAAGTATGAGAACAGCCTGAGCAACATAGCAAGACCCCATCCCTACAAAAAATTAAAAAGAAAAATTAGCTGGCTATTGTGGTATTTGTCTGCGGTCCCAGCTACTTTGGAGACTGAAGAGGGAGAATTGCTTGTGCCCTGGAGTTTGAGGCTGCAGTGAGCTGTGATTGTACCACTGCATTCCAACCTGGGCAAAGAGTGAAATCCCATCTCTTAGAAAACAAATCAAAACAAACAAACAAACAAACAACAACAACAGCAAATGGTAGGCCAGATTGGGCATGCAAGATGTAGTTCTCCCAACTTCTGCTTTAGGCTGTGGTTCTCAGAATGTGTTCTCAAGTACAGCAGCAGCATTTGGAAATTGTTTAGAAATGCAAATTTTTCATCCCTGCCCTCGACCTCTGAAGAAACTTTGAAGATGAGGCCCAATCATCTGTTTAAATAAACTCTCTAGGTGATTCTGATGCATGCTAATACTGGAGAACCACCGATTTAGGCCAAGGGGTCATACATCTTATCCACATAGAAAAATTCCCTCCTAGTCAGTTTACAGCTGGAACTAATTTCAAAACATTTTCATGCTGAATGTTAATTTCAGTGTCTGCAACTGCATCAGTATTTATATATTTGTTCAATATAAATATCTATGGAGAATTCTTCAGAGAAAATTAGTTTGCCCATACTTCATTGCATAAATCATTTATTCATTTGTCGACTAATTAAAACAATATTCTTGTAAAGTAGATAATCCTTCAGTGCTAAATTCTACAAAAGTGCACGTCCTACCACTACACAGATTTGGATCAAACACTGTGCAATCAGAAGGTTTTCTTCCAACTAAATTGGAGCGGTCGCTATCACTTTCCCAAAATGCAAAAATAAAAATGGCAGAAATAGAAAAGGTACTATACATAAACTGCTAAGCAGATGTCACAGTAAACCAGCTAATTCTGCAGCAAAGAAAATAAAATGCTCAAAATGCAAAGTTTATAAAGTATGAAATGTCTTAGAGATGTAAATATCAGCGTATCTAAGTTTTGTCTAATTATCTTTGGATTATAACAAAAACTGAACACAGATATGGCCTCTATTCTCAAGATAACTGTCCATATTCTTTTTGAATTACTCAACCATCATTGATCAGTTAAATAAATGTGTAATTTAATTAAACAACCCTGTGAAGTAAGTACAGCTACCAATATTTTGTAGATAACAAAATGTGGCATTCAGAAGGAATAGAGAAGTGCTTGACATCACAGGAGTTATAAATGGAGAAGGTGGGATTTAAATCCAGATCCACTGTAGTTATTTATTTAATATATTTTATATATATATTATATATTTTATATATATATAATATATAATATATATATATATATTTTTTTTTGTAAAGACAAGGTCTCACTATGTTGCCCAGGCTGGTCTCAAACTCCTGGCCTTAAGTGATACTCCTGACTTGGCCTCTCAACGTGCTGAGATTACAGACATAAGCCACCACACTCGGCCCTGAGAGCCACTGTATTTAAAAGAAGAGCTAGCAGCAGCATTTTATATTACATGCATATGGAATACCCATATTCCTCCAAATATTCTTAGGGAACTATAGTACAATGATTAACTATTCATCCAAGATTTGTACTTCCTTACATGGTGTAGCATTGTTACTGGAAAGCTCAGCCAAGAGCTACAATTCCCAGGGTCCCTTCAGTTAGGTGGGGTATTGTGACTTCACCTGGACAATGGTATGTGAGAAAACAATGCTTGTCACATGAGAGTGACAGAGAAAAGAAAGAAGACTTGAGGACTCTTTCCAGGGAATAACATTGGATGTGATCACTGGTAGGTATAAGTTATGGGAGAAAGAAAGACTAGGGACTTTCTGAGTACTTGAGAGAACTATTTTACTCAAAAGACAACTAGCACAGATTTTTTTAAAAAACGTATTTCACTGTTTGAGGCTACAGCAACCCTTGGACTTCCACATTTGTATAAAGAAGTAGGTTATGAGAGCTATGGAGCTCCAAGGTGGGCACACTGCCTGACACTCCCTTCAGATGAGGCCATAGAGGATGATGAAAAAGAAAACCTGTCGAGGCGGGAGAGCCAGGGCCATGGAGGAAATGGACCAAGGGCTTCCCCAAGTGGGGATCTTTACAATGCCTGCCTGGCAGGATCTCACTTTGTTAGGAAATGGTGATCACTGTTTCTTTTCCTTTCTTCCCTTCTCTGAAAGGGGGTTTTAAAATTGCAGTTATTCTGCTCCTGACACAACACATATATGTTTTGTATTTGGGATGTGGTGAGGGAAAGCTGACTCATGTTGTAGTTTATAGGAAGGTCAGACTATGAGGAGGAATCCCATTTAGACCTTGATATGGTTTGGTCATATCCCCACCCAAATATCATCTTGATATGTAACTCCCACAATTCCCATGTATCATGGGAGAAACCTGGTGAATGGTGATTGAATTATGGGGTCGGGTCTTTCCTGCACTGTCCTTGTTATCGATAGTGAATGAGCCTCAGGAGATCTGATTGTTTTAAAAATGAGAGTCCCTGCACAAGCTCTCTCCTCTTGTCTGCCATCATGTGAGACACATCTTTCACTTTCCACCATGATTGTGAGGCTTCCTCAGCCACATGGAACTGTAAGTCCAATAAAGCTTTTTTTTTTTTTTTTTTTTTTTTTTTGTAAATTGCCCAGTCTCTGGTATGTCTTTATCAGCAGCGTGAAAACAAACGAATACAGACCTGATGGAGAAACTATTCATGACCTGGAGATCCTAGACCATGAGCTAGATGTTTGAAGGGTAGAACTTAGGGCTGTCTCTTTTTGGGAAAAGTAGGCACAAATATTTGGTGGCCAGATATAAGAACAGTGAGGAAAATAGGTAGCTGCCTTCCAGGGCTCTGTGCTTGTGCTTCTTAGAGGAAGGATGTTACCAGGAAGAGGCTGTCTTACCCAGGACTGTAATTTTGAGGCCCCTTGCAACAAGGTGGAACCCCTTACCAATGGAATTTGAGTGTATGTAATTTGAGTCATTTCCGAGCCAAGGTAATTAAGAAGCAGATGGGCCTTCTCCACTCTCTGCCACTTGATGGGGATACCTTTAGCAGTCACACATAACACAGCCACCATACAGAGGTGATTCAGAGGCTTCCTGAATCACCACATGGAGGAGAGCTACCTGCCATTCAGGTACACCTGAATCAATTTTTATGTGAATGAGAAGTAAATATCTATTGCATTAAGCCACTGAATCAAGAATATGGAGGTATATAGGACTATAACATAAAATTACTGACCCTCAATCCTTATCAGCTGTCTGATGGAGAGAAACAGTTTACAGTAAAGATTACCTGTGAGATATTTCATCTATTCTTTTCTGTAGGCACTAAAATCCATTTCCGGTTTCAGTCAGACTAGTTGAGTGCTGATGGCTACACTGAGCCATTTTGTGTATACTACCTTATTGTTAGCAAAGCATCCCATAAATTTCGTAGATTTAGAGTATAGATTTCTCCTCCTTCCTTTCCTCCTTGCCTCCCTGCCTTCCTCTTTCTTTTTTCCTTCATTCACTCACTAGTAGCCACTACGTGTCATATACTCTACTGGGGTATTGAAATGTGGTAAGAATATTAGTATTGCTATAGTTTGAATGTCTCCTCCAAAACTCGTGTTAAAACTTAGCAGTATTGAGAGGTGGAGCCTTCAAGAGACGACTGAGTCACATGAGTGCTCTGCCCTTGTGAATGAATTAATCCCCTCATGGATAAATGAGTTGTCATTGGAGGGGAATGGATGGCCTTAGAAGAAGAGGAAGAGAGAGCTGAGTAAGCACATTAGCTTAGCCCCTTTGCCATGTAATACCCTTTGCCACGCTGGGATCCTGGTCCAAGTCCCCACCAGCAAGAAAGCCCTCTCCAGATGCAGCTAGCCCCTGGATGTCCACAACTGTAAGAAATAAATTCCTTTTCTTTATAAATTACTCAGTTTCAGGGATTCTGTTATAAGCAACAGAAAATGGACTGATTAAAACCATTGATATAAGGAGTGGGGTGGCGGTGATCAGGAATACCTGAAAATGTGGAAGCAGCTTTGGAACTGCATAGTGGGTGGAGGCTGGAAGAATTTGGAGGAGCAGGATTCTGGTGAGGGCTTAGAAAACAGGAAGACTAGGCTACATCCCATGTATCAGTACATAATCACACATCTGGCCATTTTGTAAAGTGCACAACCAGGTACACTGCTCAAAGTTCTGCCCACTGGGAAGATATCTCTTCACTGCTGTCCTTCAGGGATATCCTAGAAAGGGGCTATAGTGCTGCAGCTGTCCACTTTCAGACGGTGCCTGCATATCATGCAGAACCATCTGTGAACCAGGCCCGAGTCTTCTCTTCCTCTGTCAACTGATCATAGTGAACTCCTCATGAGGCCCTCAGTGCAGGCTGGGGGAGAAAAGGCAGGGTGGCAGAGGTGGAGACCATGGGCATTTGAGACACTTCCTGATGTAACTTACTTGTGCCTTCAGGACCTTCTCAGGCCAATCACGTATATACCACTTCTATCTGATGATGGAATGCTGGTGTGCACAACCCACTTTATGGATAGATGGGTCAGAAAGTACCCAGTTCATGATAGGCAGTTCAGGTTGCATGGTGAGTTGATGACCCATAGTTAAACGTTCAGTTTCCACCAAAGCCCAGTAACAGGCCAAGAGCTGTCTCTAAAAAGGAGAGTAGTAATCTGCAGAAGATGGAAGGGCTTTGCTCTAAAATCTTAGAGGCCTCTGCTGTGATTCACCTATGGGGGCTTGCCAGAGGCTCCAAACAGCATCACTATCTGCTACTGACATCTCAAGCACCATTGGATCTGCTGGGTCATATAGCCCAAGTGGCAGAGCAGCTACAAAGCAGCCTGCACCACCTGTTGCAGAGCCTTCACTTGTTCTGGACCTCACTCAAAACTGGCAGTCTCTCAGGTCACTCGATAAATGGGCTAGAGTAACACACCCAAATGAGGAATATGTTTCCTCCAAAATCCAAATAGGCCCACTAGGCCTTGTGTTTCTTTCTTGGTTGTAGGAGTGGCCAAATGCAGCAACTTATTCTTTACCTCGGAAAGAATATCTCAACAGACCCCATGCCACTAGAGCCCTAGAAATTTTACTGAGGTAGAAGATCCCTTAATTTTAGTCATATGTAGTTCCAGAGGGAGGAACACTGCCACCAGGAGACACAACAATGATTCCACTAAACTGGAAGTTAAGATTGCCACCTGGACACTTTGGGCTCCTCGTACCTTTTAGTCAACAGGCTAAGAAGGGGGTTACAGTGTTGGCTGGGGTGACTGACCTGTATTATCAAGATGAAATCAGTCTACTATTCCACAATGGAGGTAAGGAAGAGAATGTGTGGAATACAAGAGATCTTAGTATTACCATTCCCTGTGACTAAGGTAAATGGGAAACTACAACAGCCCAATCCAGGCAGGACTACAAATGGCCCAGACCCTTCAGGAATGAAGGTTTGGGTCACTCTACCAGGAAAAATTCATGACCTCTTGAGGTGTTTGCTGAAGGCAAAGGGAATACAGAATGGGTAATAGAAGAAGCTAGTCATTAATACCAGCTATGACCACGTGACCAGATGCAGAAACAAGGGTTGTAATTGTCATATTTCTCCTCCTTTTGTTAAAAACATCTTTGTGCATGTATACACTTGTGCTAAAAAAAATCTTCATTTTGTTTCCTTTTTCCTTTATCATGTGACCTAAGATTTACTGACTTCTGTATTAGTCCGTTTTCATGCTGCTGATAGAGACATATCCAAGATTGGGCAATTTACAAAAGAAAGAGGTTTAATGGACTTACATTTCTGTGTGGCTGGGGAGGCCTCACAGTCATGGTGGGAGGTGAAAGGCATGTTTCACATGGTGGCAGACAAGAGAAGAGAGCTCTTGCAAGGAAATTCCTGTTTTTAAAACCATCAGATCTTGTGAGACTCATTCACTATCATGAGAATAGTGCAGGAAAGATCTGCCCCCATAACTCAATTACCTCCCACCCAGTTCCTCCCATGCCATGTGGGAATTGTGGGGGTTACAATTTGAGATGAGATTTGGAGGCAGGGACACAGCCAAACCATATCAATTTCGTATCAGCATTTAAGTGTTGTTAACTTTATGTAATAGCGTTTGAGTTGGGGATTGGTGCAGTTCCAGTTGTTCAAAGGAAGTCGTATTATGTTAGGCATAATTATGATCTTATTATTGTCTTTGAAGATTATGTATGATCTCAGGAGTTGTATATGCATTCAAGTTGACAAGGAGTGGACTTATGATGGTTAATAGTGAGTGTCAACTTGATTGGATGGAAGGATGCAAAGTATTGATCCTGGGTGTGCCTGTGAGGGTGTTGCCAAAGGAGATTAACATTTGAGTCAGTGGGCTGGGAAAGGCAGACCCACCCTTAATCTGGGTGTGCACAATGTAATCAGCTACCAGTGCAGCCAGAATAAAAGCAGGCAGAAGAACCTGAGAAGACTAGACTGGTTTAGCCTTCCAGCCTACATCTTTCTCCCATGCTGGATATTTCCTGCCCTCAAACATCAGATTCCAAGTTCTTCAGCTTTGGGACTCAGACTGGCTTCCTAGCTCCTCAGCCTGCAGATGGCCTGTTGTGAGGCCTTGTGATTGTGTGAGCTAATACTAGTTGATAAACTCTCATATATATATATATATATATATATATATATATATATATTCTATTACTTCTGTCCCTCTAGAGAACCCTGACTAATAAAGCTTTGTAGAAGGCCAAACTCAAGAGTGATAAACTAGGGTATGTGGCAGAAGAAATTTCTATGCAAAATATAGAAGTTTCATGGTTACTTCTGTCCACTTACACTGAAATTTGGGAGGAAAAAGAATAATTTGAAAACAGAATTTATAAATAAAAGGAAAGAAGAATAGAAAGATTTGGAAAACTCTCAGCCTGGCCATGTAAAAAGTGAAAAAGCGTGTTCAGGAGAGAAAAACCAATGGTGCAGCCCAGTGACTGTTTGCTAAAGAGATTAGCATGGATAGAAGGGAGCCAAGTATTATTCCACAAGACAATGGAAGAAAGATCCCAAAGGCATTTTATAGATCTTTGAGGCTGCTGCTCCCATCACAGGCCCAGGGGGCTAGGAAAGCAGAATGATTTCAGGGGACAGGCCTGACATTCTCTACATGGGCTTGCTGCTCAGGGATACCATGACACTTTGCTTCCAGAACCCTGGTACAGCAATTTGTGGCCACCCTAGCTGTGGCTCAAGTGGCCTTAATTGAGATGAAACCCACTCCCCAGAAGATACAAGCCATAAACTTTGGTGGCATCAAAGTGGTGCTAATTCTGCAGGCTTGCAGAAAGCAAGAGCTATGGAAGCATAGCAGCCTTCACCTAGATTTCAAAGAATGTGTCAGACAACCTGAGGTCAAGGCAGAGACTTATCACCGGGGTGGAGCCACCACAGAGAACTTCCTCTAGAGCAATGCTGAGTGGAAAGGGGGGTTGAAGGTGCTCCAGAGAGTCCCCACCAGAACAATGCTTAATGGAGCCATGGGAGTGGGACTAACACCAAGAACCCATAACTGTAGAGATAACAGTGTGCAATGCAACCCTAAGCGAGCTGGGTAGACTGAGTCCAGCCAAGCCACAGGGATGGGACTGCCCAAGGCCTTGAGGGCCCAACCACAACTGGTGTGCAGAGGATGCAGATATGGAGCCAGAGGAGATTATTCTGTTATTCTGGAGCCTTTCTTTCGGAGACAAGGTCTCACTCTGTTTCCTGGGCTGGAGCACAGTGATACAGTGCTGGCTCACTGTAACCTCCCACTCGGGGCTCAAGTGCAACTCCCACCTTATCCTCCCAAGTAGTTGGGGCTATTGACATATGCCACCAGACCTGATGAATTTTTGTATTTTTAGTAGAGCCAGGGTTTTGTCATGTTGCTCAGGCTGGTCTCAAACTCCTGGGCTCAAGCAATCTGCCCAGCTCCATCTCCCAAAGTGCTGGTATTACAGGCATGAGCCACGGCACATGGCTACTCTGGAGTCTTATTACTTAATGTCTGCTCTTGGGTTTTGGACTTGCTAGGGGCCTGTTACTCCTTTCTTCTAGCCTATTTCACCAGTTTAGAATGGGAATTTGTACCCTGTGTCTTTCCCACCATGTGTCTTGGAACTAGATGCCTTATTTTGATTTCACGAAAAAGTAGATGGACTTTTGAGTTGATGCTAGAACAAGTTAAGACTTCAGGGCTATGGAGTTGAAATGAATATATTTGTATGTGAGAAGGATATGAGTTTTGGGAGGCCAAGGGTGGAATGCAATGGTTTGAAAATTTGTACCCTCCAAAACTTATGTTAAAACTTAATCCCTAGTGTGGCAATATTGAGAGGTAGGGCCTTTAAGAGGTAATTGGGTCATAAGGACTCTGCCCTTATGAATGAATTCATTTTTTTTTTTTTTTTTTTGAGATGGAGTCTTGCTCTGTCGCCCAGGCTGGAGTGCCGTGGCACGATATCTGCTCACTGCAAGCTCTGCCTCCCGGGTTCACGCCATTCTCCTGCTTCAGCCTCCCAAGTAGCTGGGACTACAGGCGCCTGCCACTACGCCCAGCTAATTTTTTGTATTTTTAGAGAGACGGGGCTTCACCGCGTTAGCCAGGATGGTCTCAATCTCCTGACCTTGTGATCCACCCGCCTCGGCCTCCCAAAGTGCTGGGATTACAGGCGTGAGCCACCGCGCTCGGCCATAAATTCATTTCTTAATGGATGAATTCCTTAATGGATTCATGGGTTTTCATGAGAGTGAAACTGGTGGTTTATAAGAAGAGAAAGAGAGAATTGAGGTAGCACATTCCGCCCCCTTGCCATGTTATACCCTGTGTTGCCTTGGGACTTTACAGAGTCACTCCCAGGAAGAAGGCCCTTACGAGATGCAGCCCCTTGGCCTTAGGCTTCTCAGCCTCCAGAACTGTAAGAAATAATTTTATTTATAAATTAACCAGATGCAGATATTCTGTTATAAGCAACAGAAAATGGACTAATACAACTGTTTTAAACAATATTCTCTTTATGTAGACTTGGATGTATTTCTCTTTAACATTGTGCCAAGAATAGCTGTTTCTCTCCTAAGCAACAACCTGGATTAAGCTGGGAACATTCTAAATCTTGTAACCAATCTTGTTTCCCTCTTTGCATTGCCTGTTAGAAGGCTTACAGCCAAATTTGCGACGCATTGTTGGCATATTTATAGGCTGTGTGACCTTCTCTCAGTTCCCTCCCAGCTTTCTCTTAAACTTCTTACCCTCATTTCCCCTGCCTTCTTACTTCTTTCATGTCTATATTACATTTTATGTTTACATTGCTGTGTGGGATTCGTCCATGTAAGTTACATTTGCTCTTTTATAAAATATTTATAAATAAAAAGAGAAAGAACAGAAACAGTTTTCGGCACTATTTAGAGTTTTCTAATAAAGTGGGCAAAATCTGGACAACAGAAGTGGAATTGGCTCTATCTGCTAACAGGAGCCAAGGTGTCACAAGAAAGGCATCTGCCTTCCTGAGTGCCAGGGGTTATTCATATCCAGTGACTCGCTGTTCATTTGTGAAGCTCTACACTGATTTAATCACAACTTTCCACAGAGGCATCTGTTGGTTCCACATTTGGGTTCAATTCAAATCAGAGCCCAAGTTTTGGAATGGACTCTGAGCAATCCTTAAATTTATTCTGTTTTGTACAATATACACCTGCTGGTCTCACCTGCTTGGGGACTACATTATTAGATGACCAATTAATGAACACTTGCTCAAATTTCAACATTAGCCCGGAGCTCAAGAAAGCAATTTGGCCCCAACTTGACTTTGTAAATTTTTTACCTATTACTCCCTGAGGCCTCAGCCAAACTAACTGGTGTCTTTGAAACACGCTTTGTGATTTCTCTCCTCTCTGTCCTGTTTCTCCTATGAACTTCACCTGAGTTAAGAACAATAGCTTACATCTATCAAACACTTATATGCCAGGTGCTTATAAATCTTTTTACTTATTAACATGTTCAAAGCTTGCACAGATCATATAAGGTAGATACTGTTATACCCACCTGACAAATGAAGAAACTAAGGGCAGGGGATAAGAGTTGAATTCCTTTCATGTCTATATTACACTTTATCTGGTTGTGTTAGAGATATCCATATAATAAATCACCTTTAATGCCACATGGAATGTTTATAAATTAGAAATTAAAAGAACAGAAATAATTTTGTTTTCAGCAAGAGCCAGAATTTCAATCCATTCTGCCTTATTCCCCAGCCCATGCTGTTAACCACTACAGCTTTTGTTCTCAACTCTGGTTATCCCTTAGTATACCTCATGGAGCTTTTAAAAAATGCAAATGCCCAGGCCCTGCTTCAGCTCAATCAAGTAAACATATCAAGGGGTGTGGCCAAGCCATTGATATTATAAAGAACCTCCCTAAGTGCTTCTAACATGTAGTCAGGCAAGAGGTTAATCGTACTCTTCAATTTCCCTGATATGAAGGGCTTCCTTTTTACATGGTTAAGATATGTTAATCTCAGTCCTTCTTACTTTTTCTGCATAAGTAGAATGAACGCTCCCCTTGCCATAATGATCCTTGATGCAAAACCAAAGCATGCATTCACTGTCATGTGGCTAAGTTGCCAAGATATCCTATAGGAGATACTACTTCTTTCATAATCTCTACTCTAGTTTTTGACAGCAAAACTCTGATGTAACTTTGTTATCCTAAATATCAGAGCATTGACCTAAAACTCAGAATGGACTTGTATCCTTTCTGGCATTTCTTGGGTTTATTCTCTGTATTGGTTAGAAATTTGGGCTCTAAGTACAATGAACAGCAATTATAGTAGAAACAATTTAATTCCTGTGCTATGTAGTGAGACATCCAAAGACAAATCTAACCATATCTCTCATTGACACAAAACCCTTTAGTGCCTGATTCCACTGCTCTTGGGCAGTTTCAATGTCCACCATGGCTACGAGGCTGCTGCATGAGTTCGTTCCTAATGAGATTTCCAGTCTCACTTCTTTCCAGACCCATCCCACACCCTTCTCTAGCCAGGCACATTGAACTTCTTGCAGCTCCTTGGATTCATCAGGATCCTTCTTGTTGTTGCTGGGCTTTTGCACATGCCATTGTTTCTGCCATGGACAATTGATCCCATCCTCTTACCTAGTCACTTAGAGTCCCAGACTGGATGTTAGTTCTGATGAGAAGCCATCTAGAACACCCTCCCCCTTCCATCATTTAATGCCCTAACCTCTGCTCTCAGAGCACTCTGGGCTCATCTCCATCAAAGCACACATCACACAACTTTGCAATCACCAAGTTGCCTGTCATCTCCCCTGAACTTTATAATCATTGAAGAAGTCATGTCCTATTGGTCACTCTATCTGATGCTCAGTATTAGAGAGGGTTAGTAAGTATTTGCAGAATGAATCTTCTGATTTGGCATTTTCTTGGGCCTTTTGTGTATCATTTTTGGTTTAGACAGGAGGTAGTATTAGAATGTTTCTCTTGAATTCCACAGACAATGCAAAATGAAGTCCTCAAAAATGACTAGCTTTAGACAAATGGTGTTAACTCTGAAATGTATACCAAAATTCTGTCAGTCAGCAGGCTGGCAAAGCCATTTGTAGTGTTTTCCCATCAGAATAATCATGTAGTATATTGAGTAATTCTACCTTTGGTCAAAAGTGCTGTCTAAATTCATCCTGATATGTGTTTTGTGCCCTCCAGGAACATTAGAAAAAGTCATAGATAGAACAAATGTCTGCTTGAGATCTTCTTTTTTTTGGACCAAAATGGAAGACAAAAATTCATAGCACATGAACACAAAGAAGGGGGCAAAAGCTCTTCAATGTACTGTAAAACAGACATCTTAGGCATGGTATCTAATAAAGTTCTATGGTTGAATCTGTTTATATTCAGTTTCTTGTAAATAGCAGCCAAGAAAACATTTACATTTTCTTCTATTGCTTGTAACAAGCTCATCGCTAGAAAAGGCTGTATTTAGACAGAAGTACAGAGGAAATTGTTGAGCCTTCCTCAGAACAGTCCTCTAATTGCTGCAAAAACTAACTTAGTCCACACCAATCCCAAGTTACCACTTCACATAACACCAGCAACTCAAAAGTAAAACAACATAAAAACTTAGGTTTATTGATTTCAGATGATACAAATGCTTAGAAGAGTTCATTGCCAATTCAGTTTTGTTGATAGAGATTATTGTAGCCTCTATAACATTAAAAACATCAGGTTTTTGACTGGTTCCACCAAGTACAAGGACTTCAACTTTTCTCTGATATCCTTTTACAGAAAACTTAAGAGTATAGATAGTTCAATTGAGTCTGTGATATACTCAGGACAAAACAATGTCCTTTACACATAAACAACGCTCAAGTGTAAGTCTGGGAATCGTTCCTGTGCTGTCTTCATTTCTCCATTTTAACAGTGAAGAGTTTGAGAGATGGCCAACCAAATCTGCATCTCACATCAATCCTTTCAATTATTAGAACAAATACTTATTGAGAACTAATTCTGTGCTAAGTGCTCTACATGCATTTCTTAAATAATTCTCATGATTACATTGTGAAGTTAAGTTCTTGTAATTCCTGTTCTCAGATTCGGGAACTTAAACTTATGATTATAGTAGAGCTGGAATTGGAATATAAATCCATCTTTGATTTGATCTTGTCCCACTACATAAGTACTAAAGACATGAATTATTTGAGCATCTGTACCAGGCGTTGTGCTGGGCACTGGCATGCAGCTATGAACAAGACCTTCGTGAACTTTGCCTTCATGCAGCATTTGTTGTACAGAAATAAAGATAGTATTAAAATGTAATTTAAAGTGGGAATTTGTGTTCCAAAAAGGGAAAAACAAGATGTATAGTAGCCTACATCAGGAGGACTTAGATTAGTTTTTGGAGGCTGTGTAAGATAAAGACTTTAGGCAATAAGAATGAAGATCCTTCAGTAATCAAGGTGAAAACGTGACAATGGCTTGAGCTTCGTTATTGGATAGAAATTGAGATGGAAAGAAGGGAAAAGATGAAAGAGAATTAGTCAGAGGAACTTGGGAGATCTGATGACAAAATGGACATGGGCCATGAGGAAGTGAAGAAAGGCAAAGATGTTTTCCAAGAGGCTGGCTTGAATAAAGAGTAAAAGCAAATGCCATTGAGTGATGCTGAAACCATGCTCGAGTAATCAGACTGGTGGAAATACGTGCTCCATTTTGAGCATAATGAATTTGAGGTGTCTTTGAGAAATCCAAATGGAGATGTCTAATAACAACATGAACAAAATGACCTAGAGTTTGGAAGAATGGATTAGGCTAGGTGCATAGACTTGGGAGCTATTTGGGTCTCTGAAGTCAGGAGAATGAATGAAGTAACCTAGGGAGTCTCTATAGTGAGAAGAGAAAGGCAGCTCTTGTGTGAGGGCTAAGAGAAGGCCAAAGTCAGGGGTAGGTCAATCTGTACCTAATGTGCCCCATTTTCAGTGAAATGCACACTCCTAGTTCCTTAATTCCATCATGCATATGAGATATTTCATTTCCAGAGATACTGTGAGTACCAATGGGAGCTTGGAAAATGAGTGTCTTCTCTTACTTGAACTGGGATTAGAAGATGTCCTCAATATCTTCACTTCTGAATGATAGAACGACATGTCATGTCACGTTCAACTTGTCTCCTCTCATCATGCCTGATGGGATACAGACTTCTATGTCATGACCAGCTTCTTTTTGTTTCTCTGCACACATTTCTGGAGGCTTGAAAGTCTTGTTTTATGGTTGGAGGTAATCAAATGAGGAAAAGGTGCACAAATACAGGCATTATGATAAAAATTGCAGTTCTAACTCTTTATTTCTTATCTTAAGCTCTAGAAATGCACTTATTAATGAAAATATAAATTTAATATATTTTCTGAGTGCATTATTGCTAATATAATTGAGGGCTCACAATATGCATGCAGACTGGATTATACATTTGTGGTTTATATGTGTTTTCTTGTTTAGTGTTCCCTTCAACTCTTTGATGCTATATACTTTTCATTTCCTTTTTACAGAAAAACAGACTGTGGTTCCAAGAGGGTAATATGTTTAAGAACACGTTCCAAGAGGGTAATATGTTTAAGAACATGTGACTAATCAATGGCAGAATTAGGGTTGAAATTCAGGCCTCTGTCCGTTCCAAGTCACAGTGTTTTTATATTACCATAACAAATTTCCATTTGTCGATTTGAGAATGAATGCAGTCTTAATATCTTTCATGAGTAATACTATCAGATTGCTGAGGTTGAATCTTGACTCTCCAACCTGGTAGCTATGTGACCCTGGGCAAGCCCCTTCTCATCTTGAGCTCCAGTTTCCTTATCATTAAAATGGGGATAATAACAATAGTACCCATCTCATGCATTGTTATAAAGATTAGGTATCATAATGTTGGTAACATTTTCAGTAGGATACATGACATGCTGTCAGTCCTCAACAACTCTCAGTCCCTGTAGTTATTATAATTCTTGCATAAGGGCTGCTAAAGACAATAGGTAATTTCTATAGTACAAATGTGGTTTTATTACATTGTTTCTCAAACTTATGTGCTTGAAGATTTTAAAGGGAGCAGGACTTGGTAATGGGAGAAACAGCCATTTCTCCATCATCTCTTTCGTCACAAAGTAGACTTATAACACCTGCATTTGAATTTGTACTACACTATACTACCCCAGATTTCATGGAAGGTTGGTCAGGCGTCCTTTGGTATAGGTGTTACACAGGCTTTTGTGGGAGGTTAGGGAGGGAGCTACATACAACACGGTGTTGTCAGTCCATAAAGAAATAAATTGGAGTTGAAGAACTTAAGTGACAATCAAGAGAAAAATAAATTGACATGAGCCTGTAGTTATCTACCAAGTTAAAATTAACCCCAAATGAGAAGCCTTTACCCAGATGCCCTTCCCCTGTATAAAGAATCTCCTAGTTAATACAGTATCTTAAGACTGCTTCAGACAGTAAGCAGAACTGAAAAGAGCAGTGATTTAAAATTTCCATCTGAAGGTTTTATTTGTTTGCTGTATGTGTGCAGTTGTGAGGACTCTTTGTAGCAGTGTGAGTGGTTCGGAGTAGAGAGTGAGTGAGACATTCAGGTGACAGCAACCCTGTGTGGGTAACAGCATGTGTGGAGCCTGGTGATATCAAAAAGACAATTTGACTTGCTTTGCTTTGGTATTGTCTGAAGTGTTAGTATAGAGGTTTTGAAATCTGTTGTCAGACACTTCATAGGAGATATTTGTCTCTATAGAGGGCTCTCAATACTGTCTCCTCACTCACAAAATTCTAAGTTGACTAATTTACACAATTTCCCACCGCAGATTCCTTTATTGCCCCCTCTAAGTACATGATTAGCATGACTCAGTTTTAAGAACTATGTTAGGTAACAGAGACACACAGCTTAATTACTGCACTACTTATTGTTACTTCTTGTTTGGCCCTATCTAACTTTTCAGCCTTCTGTCTCTTGCAATTTCATTGTCCTATGGGTTTCCATCACCATGGATTTCTCTCAACTTTTTGATTAAAACCCATGGCTTTTCTGCATGCTCTCTTCTATGCCTGCAATGCTGCTTACCCACTAGCTTGAGCTGTACCTCACATTTCAGGCTTCCTGTCACGTCTTCACGGAAGTCTTCTTATCTCCCCAATCTCCTTTATATTCCTCATTGCATCCTCTTCAAGGACAGAATTCTTTTCCTTCTGAATGTGTGGTTTACTTGTATATGTTTAGGTATGATTAGATCATGGTCTGTCTCTCCCATTGGACTGTAGCTTCCGTGAGAGCAAGGGGCTGTCTTTGTTCAGCATTATGTGATTGAGTATTTGGCATAATTCCTGGCACATAGTCAATGCTCCAAAAATAATTGCTGAATGAATGAATGAGTGAATAAGTCTCTCTAGCAAAGGAGGTCACAAGTCAACAAAGATTATAGTACATTACAGTGAGTTATGAGAAATGTTATACAGGCTGTTCCAAGGACCGAGAGGTGGGTATTATTAACTTTAGGCATAGCAGCTTCAGGAAGGACCTCTGGAATTAATGATCGAAGTTGAGTAATGAAGAGTCAGATGGTGTGAAGAAGGGGTTTTGAGGATGCATTTTAATCAGAGGGATTAACTAGGATTGTGATATGAGTAGATAATGGCAGTCTTGAAATTTGGGAATGAGGAGAAATGGATGGATTTGGAATGTAAACATATGGAACATGAATGATGATGGTGTGTATGTTGAAGGAAGTGCTTATTCAGGAGGCTAGTGTGACTGAATTGTGTTATTGTTCTCCTAGGGAGCAAATATAAGAAGTGAACTGGTACTCTGAATCTTTCCTACCCTTGCTTCTGATCCTGTCTTTTGCCCATTATTTCCAGCAGTTCCTGCATGGGGTCCCATATCTATCCCTACCATGTCCCAGAAGAAACGATCTAACTTCTGTAAGGCATCAGGCTCCTCCCTTGTAAAGTGGGAATAATAGTACCTATCTTATAAGGCTCTTATGAGGATGACATAAGTAATAAATTCAATACACAGAGTCTGGCACATAGTAAGAATTCAGTAACTACAAACCAGTAAAATTGCCAGTTTTAGGCTACTACTCTAAGTAGTGTCCCATTTAGTTGAGAAGATCATTGCCAGCTGACATGGACACACCTAACCTCCCTGGTTTATAAAGAAAAGAGAACAAGGCAAATATCCAGAATGAGCCCAAGATGAAAGGCAACATCTCCCATGAGAAAGATCTATGGGGAACACAGAGGGGCTGCCTCCTGAAATCAGTATTTCAGTTTCAGGTGCCTTGAGGCAGGCTGTAGAGCAATCTCTGCCCTTGAATTCCATGACCCCAAGTATGTTCTCACAATAACTTTTTTACTTGAACCTCTATTGAGAAGGTTTAGGTTTCTTGCACCCGGGAGAGCATTGATGAGAAGAGGCATCCAGCATAAAGCAAAATTAGTGTGTAGGCACCACAGGAGACCATGTTAGCATGTACAGGTCATTCTAAATTTAAAGGATGTGACCTTCCTTTGAATGAGTGGCTAGTTAATTGCCCAATCATTTTACGAGCCTAAGTAATATTAATTGATAGTCCAATAAATTTTACCCTCAATTTTTAAAATGATGCAATAATGAAAATACCAAGTAATATCAGATATTATTGGACTTGCTTTTCATTTCATAAGTGAAACAGGTGAAATGGGGAGGGTGAGAGTGTTCCACCAATATCCTAGGTCAGTTGGTGATCTCAGACCCATCTGTTCTTACATAGTTGGTGCATTAAGATTTCCTTCCTATGACTACTCCACCCATCTAGGAACCCAGGTTTCTCCTCTTGTTTCCTGGGGGTCACCTATGCAGGGTAGGAGGCTAAGGAGGTCTAAGGATGCCTGTGTTTATGACTCTTGTTGGAAAATCATTGTGCAATACCTAGCTGCTGTTAGTGGATGGTCTTCACTTGAAGGCAGCTAATAAAACCGCTTGAACAAAGTGTATTGAGCTGTCAAGTACAGTGTTCTCTTGGCTGGAGGTTGGAGATATGGATCTTTAGGTAAAGTCACATCTCTCTGGTACTAGTCACAGATGGCCTTTACTCTCGAGGGCCACATTCCTGCTACCCATGTGGTCCTTCCTTCCTTCCTCCTCTCCCTCTGCTCTCAACAGTATGGGTAAGAGGAAAATACTCATTCTTCAATTTTAAATCTGAGTAACTTAACAGGTTTTGAATTTAAACTCCACATGTTTGGGCCTCTCTTCTCTGGTTAGTGGGTGCGTTAGTCCATTTTCATACTCCTATAAAGAAATACCCAAGACTGGGTAATGTATAAAGGAAAGGTTTAATGGACTTATAGTTCCACATGGCTGGGGATATCTCATAATCATGGCAAAAGGCAAAAGAGGAGCAATGGCACAAATTACATGGCGGCAGTAAGAGAACATACGCAGGGGAATTGCCCTTTATAAAACCATCAGATCTCATGAGACTTATTCACTATCACAAGAACAGCATGGGAAAACCTGCCCCCATTATTCAATTACCTCCCACTGGGTCCCTCCCATGACATGTGGGGATTATGGGAGCTACAATTCAACATGAGATTTGGGTGAGGACACAGCCAAACTGTATCAATGGGTAATTCATATCTTGTTGTTTGAACTTGTATGGGGGGTGGTAGGTTTTCAAAAATTCAGGGAGCTTCAGAGGATGGAGGAACATATATATCATTAATTTTTTAAAACATTACTCATCTGTATAAGTTTATATACAGGTCCCAGAAGGGGATACAAGTTTTACTACTTCCTTATATAAAGTTATCAGATTCTTCCACATAGAAATGTACCGGTATCCTCGGCAGCTTCCAGTGTTGTTGCAGAAGGACAGGGTTATAGATTTTCCTAGAAGTGTGAAATAATTCACAAGATTTGCTCGTTATTCATATGGACAGCACATTAATAACACAGGACCCTAGAATCCTGCCTTATCTAGGCTGGAGCCCAGCTAAAGGGATGAGGAGCTGACTCCTTAGATTTAGAACAACATTTTTCCCACTTTCTGGAAAAAGAAAGGATGAAAAGTGCTATCATATCAGAGAAGACCAGGTCTTTGAAAACACCTGAGCTCTCTAGAGATAAATGAAAACCAATGACTTGGGGGCTACTTTGGGGAAATTTCTTTGTGAATTTGAGGTTATGTGTAAACAAGTTTATGGCAGCTATTTAACCGACAAAGATTTTGGGTGTACTGTGCCATGACCTATCTCTCTCTCACACACACATGACATACACACCATGACAGATGTTTATGCAGAGAATTTTGCTTCTCTCAAGTGGCTATATAGATGGGCTTTACAATGAGACTTGCTACATTAATCCAAGTATATGCACTAAATCTAATTTTATATAAAGTTTTCACATTAAAATACCATAAAAATTCTTGAAATATTTCTTAGATGATACCCACAGTCATGAATCTGATCCTGTTAGAAAATGCAGAGAATTAAACATTCAAGAGATGTTGCTAAAGTCATTGCAGTTATAATGCACATAATTTGTATTATGTTCCCCAAACAGCCAGTCTCATCACAAAATTTCCTATTTATCATCTTCTTTTTTGGTAAGCCCCATAGAGAAGAGTGGCTAACTAATTGAGTTTGTAAGCCGTTTATCACCAAGTATGATTTAAATGTAATTTTTCTCTCTCTCTTCCTTAAGTCTGGGTATTACCAAACTTTTCATCTCTGCCTATTTGATTGATGAAACACTGTAGTTCAGTGTTTAATTTACATTTCTTCATCTGAGTGATGGTAAGCATTTTTTTCCATGTTTACCAGTCATTTTCATTTCTTTCAGTGAACTACTTAAGATATTTCCCTGTGCTAAAAAATTTAGGTTCAGACCAGTCTGTACAATATAATATCATTTTTATTTATAAAGTTTTATATGTCTATACCTGTAGGCCTGCACGTACCAAAATATTTTCTGTAAGGATATGTAGAAATATGACAAGGATAATTTCCTCTGGCAATTATGATGTGAGAGGATTAGTGGGAAAGAAAAAAATGTAGAATTACTTTAATTTTTATCCTTTCTTTGCTAGGTTTATACACATACATTTCTTTTGTAAAAATTTGAAATTGATAAATAATTATGGGGTACGATGTGATGTTTTGATGTATATTTCTATTATGGAATATATGCATACATTTATATTCACAACAAATTATATATATTACTTTTATTAAAGAGTATTTTTTTCTACAAAATTAATTTTTTAGAACAAAATAATGTATTCAAAATTAGTCTATTCACTTGAAATTAGTAGGAAACGACTGTATGAGCGAGTTACCACACATTCCATTATCTTTAAGGATCAGGCAGGAACATCAACCTGTCAGAGCCTAGTGCAATAATAAGAAAGAGTGAGCCTTGGGGGAAACTGGAGTGTCCCATTTAAAGTCATGCAAAGTCAATTTTTTCAATACTCTGCTGACCTCAGGAACAGGTCTGAGAATGGTTTTTGCCAGTGGGCTGGCAACTGGCAACTGCTGCTCTAAACTAGAAAACAAACAAACAGAAAGATGACAACATCTGGTATTGGATAGACACATATGATGACTGAATTCCAGTTGTCTTCATTAGGAGGAACAAATGTAGACACCTATCTTTTATTAGGCAGTATATAAAGTTTTGACAGTTCTTGTACATTCATCCTCTCATTCCTCTTATGAACGCAGACTTGGATCCCTCACACACCTGTACATACTTAGGTGCCAAGTTGGGGACTAAATGCTGTTTCAAAGAGGATTTACATATGATTCACAAAGTATGCCTGGAAATGCCATCACTTCACTAAAGATACTATGCAAGATCCTCTTCTAATAAAAACAATCGAATTTCCCTTTATAAATGTCTTCTGATAAAGTCAAATGCATTCGGCATTCTATCTACTAAACAAGTTTTGGTGTGTTTAAAAAGAACAAAGCAAGTTTCAAACAGAGACAGTAATGAAGGAACCACAGCCAGCCTTTGTGGCATACATCCCCGATCCACCACAGCAATTCATTATCTCAGTGTTTCATTGTGTGTGGATGACAAGTAACAAATGGCAGAACCAAAATAGGTCATCTTCTCTGTCCCCCTAAAACGTTTAATATTTGTGAATATAAATAGGGGCTTAAGCTTTTTCATACTATGCTTGCTCTGGAAGCTCTCTAGATGATTTCCAAGCTGCAGTTGAGCCCGACATGTCACTGAGATACTATAAATCACATCAGTATAGGATCAGTTGTGTACTGTCTGGCCAGCCAGTCTTAGGAAACACACTGAACTATCTACGGGCATCACACTATCCATTAGCTCGGAAGACTTGAAAGACATTCCTAAAACACAAATCATAGTCCACAGACTCTACAGCATCATAGCCCCAAGTCTATTGCATGGAACTCCGGGGACTAGAGGAGATAAATAAATGTTACAGTTAAAAAGGTTCTAAAAAGTTTGGGAAATACTGTGTTCAAGTTTAATAGGCTACTTGTCTGCAGAACTTCTCAGAGCCTTTAATATGCTATCATGTTTTGGAAGGCTAAGCAGAGGCTATCATACATAATCCTTCTCACATATATCTCATGTTATCCTATGAAAAACTTGCTGAATTTCAAACTTCCTTCAATTCTCAAACCTTTTTCTCTACCATGGCTGTCTCTAGGAAATATGATGGTACGTGGTCAAGAAAATTGTATCACGACTTTTCCCAAGGAGCAATCACCAGAAGAAATTTTTGCAGAAGTTCTCGTTCTAGAATCTCATACAATGCCACTTGAAAAAAAATTAAAGTTACATCTGTCAAATTTTTTTTGTTAAAAAATAGTTATAAACTGTAAGACTGAATACAAACAGTTCTTGGGAACAATGAATCAAGCCATTTTATGGATAGATGTATTAATGTTCCTTCTAAGCATTTATATATTAACTACTCTCTTTTATTACCCTTAACCTCTGACCCTGTGTTTCTCATATGCTTTGTATGTTTCTTGCTCTCACTGTCTGGTCTGTCTCATCTCCTTCTCTGTCAGTCTGTTTTCCTGGGTCTAAGTCTTTATGTATGTCTTCTCTGTCTCATTTGTGCTTATTGTGGGGACTAAGTATGATAAGCCAGGATCAAAATGTTCTGTCATGTTGTAAGTTTTGTTCCTTCACAGAAATAGCAGGATGACTTTTTCATTGTATTAACTAAAGTTTTTTGTTTGTTTGTTTTGTTTTGTTTTAAACTTGGGTTTTCACTGCCGTGAAAGAAAGTTTTCTGATGTAACCTGGCCTTTTTGTTAACACTTTCTCTTGCTGGTGATCCAGTATAAGAAGGCAAGAACACCAGGTGAAGGTTGCTAGTAATCAGTTGTCAAAATGGTCATAATTTACATGGAATGAGAAGAAAGACATGAACTTATCATAGAGACTTTTTCTTAATTACAGTGATGCTAAAATCCATAATGCATTAAACGACCTCCCCTACTAACAACTAGCTAAATGCCCGCCCATATTTGCCCATGTTAGAAACAGATAAAAATTACATGACAATAAAATCCTAAATAGAGAAAACTGCACGAAAATTTCACCACTCCCACTATGCCTTAAACAATGAAGCTTCAATCATTCTATGAAAATGAAAGCACTGAAAGAACTGCTTCTAATTGCTCCATAACAAGGAAAGTGCAATCATCCTTATGACGTAGAAAAAAAAGGGGCAGGTATTGCCCAATGAACTGGGTGTTTCTGTAAGTATCCACATGGTTGGGCTTACTTCCCTCTCACCCAGATATTTTGCATCTTATAAGAATGCCCTTGGAATATAACTTGTGTTCATGTTAGTTAAGGGTTTGCCTATGCTTGATGAATGGTGAGCCCTGAAGACAGCCCAGGCTGACCTGCCTATGCCAGGACTGGCTGTGTGACTTTTGAGTCAGTCACCAAATCTCTCTGATCCTCAGTTTCCTGGCAAATAAAATGGAAATAATAGGAGGACACACCTTATAGGGTTAGAGTTAGAATTAAATAAGTGTATAGACTTAGAGTAGTTGGGAGAGTCGCACATAGTAAGCCTTAAAAAAATGGTAACCGTTATTTTTATTATTATTACTGGTATTAATTATATTCCATTATTTTTACAACTTTGAGATCGATACTATTTTCATGCCATTATAGGTTAATTAGAATCATAGAACGTAACTTCATAAGCCCTCCAGAAATTTATTTTTGTTTGTTTTAAATCATTTGCTTGGAAAAATTGTTCTCAAATAAATAGGTGTGTTTTGAGTCATCAACCTCTTGTTTATGAATCTTTATTTGATTTTAACTTTTTTTTTTTTATTATACTTTAGGTTTTAGGGTACATGTGCACAATGTGCAGGTTTGTTACATATGTATCCATGTGCCATGTTGATTTCCTGCACCCATTAGCTCGTCATTTAGCATTAGGTATATCTCCTAATGCTGTCCCTCCCCCCTCCCCCCACCCCACAACAGTCCCCGGAGTGTGATGTTCCCCTTCCTGTGTCCATGAGTTCTCATTGTTCAATTCCCACCTATGAGTGAGAACATGCGGTGTTTGGTTTTTTGTCCTTGCGATAGTTTACTGAGAATGATGTTTTCCAGTTTCATCCATGTCCCTACAAAGGACACGAACTCATCATTTTTTATGGCTGCATAGTATTCCACGGTGTATATGTGCCACATTTTCTTAATCCAGTCTATTGTTGTTGGACATTTGGGTTGGTTCCAAGTCTTTGCTATTGTGAATAGTGCCACAATAAACATACGTGTGCATGTGTCTTTATAGCAGCATGATTTATACTCCTTTGGGTATATACCCAGTAATGGGATGGCTGGGTCAAATGGTATTTCTAGTTCTAGATCCCTGAGGAATCGCCACACTGACTTCCACAATGGTTGAACTAGTTTACAGTCCCACCAACAGTGTAAAAGTGTTCCTATTTCTCCACATCCTCTCCAGCACCTGTTGTTTCCTGATTTTTTAATGATGGCCATTCTAACTGGTGTGAGATGGTATCTCACTGTGGTTTTGATTTGCATTTCTCTGATGGCCAGTGATGATGAGCATTTCTTCATGTGTTTTCTGGCTGCATAAATGTCTTCTTTTGAGAAGTGTCTGTTCATGTCCTTTGCCCACTTTTTGATGGGGTTGTTTGTTTTTTCCTTGTAAATTTGTTTGAGTTCATTGTAGATTCTGGATATTAGCCCTTTGTCAGATGAGTAGGTTGCAAAAATTTTCTCCCATTCTGTAGGTTGCCTGTTCACTCTGATGGTAGTTTCTTTTGCTGTGCAGAAGCTCTTTAGTTTAATGAGATCCCATTTGTCGATTTTGGCTTTTGTTGCCATTGCTTTTGGTGGTGCTGGGAAAACTGGCTAGCCATATGTAGAAAGCTGAAACTGGATCCCTTCCTTACACCTTATACAAAAATTAATTCAAGATGGATTAAAGACTTAAATGTTAGACCTAAAACCATTAAAATCCTACAAGAAAACCTAGGCAATGCCATTCAGGACATAGGCGTGGGCAAGGACTTCATGTCTGATTTTAACTTTTAGTCCCTGAGAAGTACGTGGAAATTACTGAAAGGCTGTAGGTAATATTTTTAGTTGTTCTCAACTAAAGATATTGAGTAGCATGCTCCCCATTTCCATTTTGGGTTATAGATTAATTAATAATTAGGGTATAAGGACTTATATTCCTTCAGAATAGTGCTAGGCACAGGTTCAAGGATATAATGCTTTTATAAGTATTTATAAATGACTACTTCATAACTTACTTTGGCAAGTGTGTAATTTGGTGTTTTCAATTATTAGAAAATAGAATATCATTTTTGAAATAAAAGATCACCACTTAAAATTTTCTCCAAATATATATTATACTTTTGAATAAGCTGCTAAGGTTTTACCCTAAATTTTCTGTTCCATTTTAAATAATCTGCTCTCAGATTCTCAATCTTAAAGCAATCCAATATATGCTTCTTTTAAAATGATAGCTATTCTCTTATTCTCTTATTTTTGAAAACACTGTAAAAGGCAACTGACCTGAAATTTCAGAGGAAGGCAAATAAGAGTAATTGGAACACTTACCATGGGAAATTCACTGCATAAGACAATATGTTTAGGACAAACGTGGTGTATAAATTACCAACTGCTGTCATGCAGAGAAGTTGATGCCTGTCTATTCTTAGGGAACTGAGATTGGGAATGCAAGAAACACTGTAAATGCCAAAATCAAATAAAGTGGAGAGGATAGTTAAATAAACGGTGGTGTATCCACCTCTGAAAAACTCATATAGCCATTAACAATAAGTTTTTGAAGAATATGTATTCACTTGGGAAATGGTCATCATATATTAAGTGAAACAAGCCATCGATAAAACTTTGCTACAGCATTTTAGTTCAATAAAATATCTACAATGTGAATTTGCTTTTTAGTAGGGGGGTAAGACTGGAAGGACATATATTAATATGTTATCTTACAATGCAGTAATAGTCCCTGGGCAATGATATCATGGGTGATTTTAGTGCATGGATGTATCTCTGAAATTTTCAAAATTCCTATTATAAACATGCATTCCTAAAGATGACTTACCAGTATTAGTAATATCCAGGATAATTAGTTGGAAGCATTTCTAAGAAAAGATGATGGCTAAAATTCCACCGTATTCAATTAATATGAAACAAAACTCATTAAAAAAGTTTCTCTCTAAGCTTTAACCACATTTACTAGTGAGATAGAAAACAGATATTATCATTTAGTGAGCCTCTGACGGGAGTCAGACATTGTGCAAAAAACATTATGTAGAAGATTTTCTTAATCCTCAGCACAATCTTAAAAAGTAGAAATGTCTATAATCCCTATTTTAGAGATGAGCAAACTGAGCTTAGGAAGCAAATGTCATCCTATCAAAAATACAGACGAGGAAGCTGAGGTTAGAAAGTAAATGTCATTCTATCAAAAACGTCATTCTATCAGTAATAGGTACAGCTGTGATTCCATCTAGGTATATCAAATTTCTCAGTCCATGATGTTAATAATTACACTGAAATTTTAATTTATAGTCACACTTTATATTTAATTTTCATTTAGAGATCTAGGCCACCAAAACAATTTTGATCATAGCAACACAATAGACTTGTCTGTACATGCCAATGGATTGAAGCATTTTGGAGTAGAATGTTACCAAAAATATAAATAATCAACATGAGAATAAAGAACACTCAATACTTTATTGACTTTTGCCTGGAAGACAGAAAGGATAGCCCTTTTGTTTGAACCAACCACACCAAAGAATTCAGAGTTTCCAAAGTCGAACAAAGTTTTCCTGAAATAAAAATATTACTGTTATGTGGCTTAACTTCTCACAAATCTTAGGGCTAGATACCATTTCCCCCTCTGTCAGCATAAGCAATGCATTGCACTTTGTGTTTTGTATCCAAATCCTAAAGGCAATTCTATTTCTAGATCATTAGACGTAAAAATGAACTGGAAACAAAATGAAGATTTATAGTTAACGGCTTCAAGGCTTTCTTTGGCAAAGAACATGAGAAACCATCAGGGTTTTGTTTTATAATGCTTATTGGCTTCTAGGGCCAAAAGTTTCTTCTTTAAGAGAGAGGGAAATAGCTTTACTCATCTAACTGCCTGCCTTCCCTGCACTAGCGGTGCTCACTGTGTTGACTGCAGTGCAGAGTAAGTAAATAATCATACTGCTAGTTTTTCAACCTCAGCACCACTGACATTTTGAGCTGGAGAATTCTTTGTTGTGGGGATTCGGAGGGGCAGGGGTTGCCCTGTGCATTGCAGGATGTTCAACAGGATTCATGGCCTCTACCCCTAGGTATCAGTAGCAGCTCCCTTGTTGTGACAAATGTATAGACCCAAGTATCTCCAGACGTTACCAAATGATCCCTGGGAGAAATTGCCCCAGTTGAGAACTAGTCTCAGTATATCCCCAAACTTAACTTTTTTACATGCTTTAAAAAACAGTTTGACCTGGCCAGGTGTGGTGGCTCATGCCTGTAATCCTAGCACTTTGGTAGGCATAGGCAGGAAGGCTGCTTGAGCCCAGGAGTTCGAGACAAGCCTAGGCTACAATAGCATGACCTCATCTCTATGGAAAATAACAGAAAAATTAGGTTGAGGGAGAATGGTTGCTTGAGCCTGGGAGTGTGAGGCTGCAGTAAGCTATGATGGTGCCATGACACACCATCTGGGTAAGACAGCAAGACCTTGTCTCTAAAAAATAAAAATAAAATAGCTTGACCTTCCCAAGGCATATAATTGACAGCTGTATATGCCACATAAGCTTGCTCCTCTGGCTGTGACTAGTTGGGCAAATGTTGACACATTGGCCTAAGCTGGGCCAATCACATCTGTCTTCTCAGATAATGTATTAAGACACAGAAACTGAGTCAAATATATTTGTGCCCTGAAGCAATACAATCATGCTGAGAGAGATTAGAGTCAGTACCATAGAAGTAAAAGCCTTATATCATTCTCTAATTTATGAGAAGGTAAAAATGAAAATCTTGAAGAAAGACAGTCTACACAGGAGAGAATTAGGTAAATAGAGATCAGAGACAGTATGTTCCATGAACAAAGAAAATGAGATGACAGCTGCCTGAAGAATTTACAAATTCCACGAGGTTTGGCTGAATTTCCTATAATTGGTTCACCGAGATTCCTTTATTTTCTTAAAGTACTTCCTCTTTACTTAGCCTACCTTGAGTGTGATTCTCTTTCTAACCACCTACTGACCCACAAGGAAAATAAATACATAACATGAATCGATCTAGAAAGTGTCCTTCCTTATCTATATCTAGAGGAAGAACAATGAACACCAAAGCCAAGGGATTCAGGTTCAATGTCCTGTTATGTGAACTAAGCAGGTGACTCATTTCTTTGAGTCCTCATCCTGATTTCTTAAATAAAGGACTTGAAAATCAACTCACACCCAGCTCTAAATTAGGAAACATAAAGATGGGAGGAGAGATTTATAGTCCCTTTGCACCTTGGACTCATTGTTTCACAGCAACACATAAAATTGTCTTAAAGGTGGTGGTCTAAATTTGGTATTAGAGTCCATCATGCTGGGCTGAAGAGTCATTTGAGCAAGGGCTTATCAACCATAGGATGAAGGGAACACTATTCAACCCTTCCAAGCCTTGGTTTCTACATGTTGAAAATGGTAGATAAAAACGTATCTCCTTATGGTAATCAGCTTCCATGGTGCCCCGCAATGATCCCTGACTGCTGGTCTTCCAGCCCTTGCAGTCTACCACCACAATGAATAGGGGCTGGTGGGTATAACCTGTAGGATATTGTGGAAATAACAAAGTGTAACTTCTGAGGTGACATATAAAGGCTTCTGTATTGTTTTCTTGGATTACTCACCCTGAGGGAAGCCAGCTACCATGTTGTGAGGACACGAAGCTTTTTTTGAGAGGTTCACAAGGCAAGGAACCAAGACCACCTCTCAACAGCCATGTGAACAAGCCATCTTAAAACCATTCTGCCATATCAGTCAAACCTTCGGATCTTGACTGCAACCACATGAGAACTCTAAGCCAGAACCTCATAAGTTTAATTCGTGACACATAGAAACTGTGATGTAATGTCTTCTGTTTTAAGCTGTTAAGTTTTGGGATTTGTTCTATCACAATAGAGAAAAAATATACTGCTTTGTAGAATTGCTTGAAGGATTAAATAAAATAATGCATGAGAAGTGTTTAGCACAGGGTTTGACCCATACTGAGGACTCAGGACAATTCTATTTGTTCATCAGTTTTTCTGGAGCACCCAGAGCGGTACCTGGAATATAGTAAGTGCTCATTAAATATGTGCTGAATGAATGTTAGGTATTGTTATATTTATTATCATTATCACCATCATCATTCTCTATAGCCTCAGTCCAAAATCATTTCCCAAATGAGCTGGACCTTCATGTTTCTTGACCTGAAAAAAATTCCTTTACCCTAATTTGCTGTAAAAAAATTAAAAATAAAGCTATTTGAAACCCCAGAACCCAGAAGTTTTAGTTCATTTTGTGCTGCTATAATGGAATATCTGAGACTGAGTAATTTACAATGAACAGAAATTTATCAGCTCACAGTACTAAAGGCTCGGAAGTACAAGATCAAGGCATCAGGTAAGGGTCTTCTTGCCGCACCATCACATGATGAAAGGCAGAAAGGCAAGGGTGCAAGAGAAGTATACACTTACCCTTTGATATTAGCATTAATTCCACCCATAAGGGCAGGCTCTCTGATATGATTTGGATTTATGTCCCTTTCCAAATCTCATGTCAAATTGTAATCCCCAGTGTTGGAACAGGGGCCTGGTGAGAGGTGATTGGCTCATGGAGGCAGACTTCCCCCTTGCTGTTCTTTTGATAGTGAGTGAGTTCTCACAAGATCTGGTTGTTTAAAATTGTATAGTACCTCCCCCTTTGCTCTCTTCCTCATTTCCTGGCCATGTAAGACCTGCTTGCTCCTCCTTCACTTTCTCCCATGATTGAAAGTTTCCTGGGGCCTCCGTAGCCATGCTTCCTGTACAGCCTGTGGAGCCATGAGCCAATTAAGTCTCTTTTCTTTATAAATTACCCAGTCTCAGGTTTTTCCTTATAGCAGTGTGAGAATGGACTAATGTAGTTCTTCACAGCCCAAGCACCTCTCAAAGTTCCCACCTCTCAACGCTGCAATGGCAAGCAAATTTCAACATGGATTTTTTGGGGAAAAAACGTTCAAATGATAGCACCAGAGAAAAAAGAATTCAAACTCTGCTGAGGCTGGCAATTGTATAACTTTCTAACACTTTGGATGCACCTTGTTCATTATCTGGAACCATATTAGATAAAACAAGAAATTACATTATGTATAGTGAATGCCATGTGAACTTTTCAAGAGGTAAAACCAGGTACCTACCATCGACACAGGAAGGCCGGTTTCTTGTTGTTCCAGCCACTTTTCCCGGTAGACACGAACACTTTACTGTTTGTGATCGCTCCTCAATGCGATTCTTGTTACAACATCGGTGTGCTGCTATCACTTCACATGTCCCTCCTTCTGGCAAGAGAGAAAGAACAGGGACACTGATTAGAAATAACTCAGTGACTATTCGAGCCTCTGGGAGTACATGTAGAGGGGTTGAGGAAAGTAATTGAAATTATAGAAACAGTTTTCATGAAATATAATTATGAAAGGACTCTCTTCTACTATGTGTAATCACGGAGAGGACAGTGCTGTACTTCAAAAGCAACAAAGAATACCAATGGATAGCCCTCAATATGTGGCAATTCTGGGCTGTAGGTATTGAGAGGCAGTAAAGCAACGAATGCCTGGAACTAACACACCCAATAAAGATGCTGCCTGATTTAAATGCATATTTTGGGAACCATCTTTTGTGTTATCATCACATTTAAGATTCTCTGAGCTCTATTGACAACAGGTGACACTCCAGTGATACAGAAGCTACAGTGCCAGGAAAACTGCCCAGAAATCAGCTCTTCCTTCCACTGCCTGCCTACTCTCAAGGGGGCTAAATAGAAAGTCTATTCGGGAGATATTTCCCAAAGCTAGACTTCATTCCCAAATGAAGGAAAGAATTGCTAGAGAAAATGGGTAGGTGCTTTAAACAATGTCTCAAATTGCAGGCCTGGTCATACAGCTTGACTTAATTGTAACAGCTCATCCACGCATTCATCAGAATTTATTGGCAAACTAATGTATGTCACTCTCCGCTAGGTTCTTAGCAGGTGAGCTGCCAGCTCTGCGTAAAGGCTGGTAAGCATCCAAGTGGGTCTTTCGCCAGAAATCAGTGAAATCAGCTAAGTCAGATCTCTAGGGACACACAAAAGATACACCAAGTGACCAGAAACCAGGAATCAACTTTCTCAACATCAAGTATGGAATTCAGAATAGACCCAGACCATTTAGGATTCTTGGCATTAGGATGCAGTTGGCAAATATTCACCAAGCATTTGTTAAGCAACCTCTACATACAAATTACCTTGTGATAAACTGTATGGATGAGAATACATCCCCTGTACATAGAGGATACATATGGACACTTAGAAAACATTGTAAAAAAGAAAAGGAGGGAGAAAGGAAGGAGAGAAGACTTAAGACACAGCTTCATCCTTTCATCCTGTCCTCTGAGAACTGTGTAATGCAGAGATCCTCAGTGCAGTGGTGGCGGGGTGTGATGTTGCTCCCTCCCCCATAATAATAGCTGCTGGCCAGTTTGGAGATATTTCTAATTGTCATCATTGGTTGGAGCATACAGCTACTTGCATCTTTCAGGTAGGAAGCAGGGCTATGTTAAACATCCCACAATGCCCAGGATGGCCTCCCATAGAAAGAATGATCTGGCTCAAAAGATCGATATTGTGAAGGTGTTGAGAAACTCAGGCCTAACATGAAAGAAACATAAGAGTCTCTGATTTTGAGTAGACTAATTATGTTTCTCTCCATGGGAGGGAAGAGTTCAGGCTTTCACATCAGCCTCTTTTAGTTTGAATCTCAGCTCTGTCACTTACTGAATGCCTTAGTTTCCTCGTCTGTAAAATGGGAATAATAGTAACATCTGTATCACAGGGTTGTGTGAGTATAAACAGAGAGAACACACGTAAAGGGGTTAGTGCTGAGCCTGACATATAGTGAAGAGTCTGTATATGCTTCCTATAATAAGAATACCAGAGTGACTGGATATTATTTATATCTTTGTAGGTGCAAACAAAGGTATAAATTTGTATCTTTGGTTCCAACAAAGATATAAATAACATATTTTCTGTCTTAGAGGGATTGAAAATATGGTTTCTCCTGGAATACTCACTCCTACCTCCCATCCCTCCAACCTCCTCACTCCAACACAAATGATTTTGCCAGTTAACTCTCCTTAGAGCTCAACTCAAAGGTCAGTTCCTTAGAGAATGTTCCTCACTTCCACCATTGTTCATTCTATTAGCACCCTACACATTTCCTGTGTTTAGTTGTTCATGTCTGTGCCCCAACCAAACTGTAAGCTTGACTGGAGTCAAGGTCGTTGCTTGTTTCCTCACAGCAATGAATGGGAATTTTTGGAACAAAGGACTGGTGTGGTACAGGTATTTCTCTAGGGCAACCACCTTGGTAAGCTATACGCAGGAGTTGGAGAAGTACAAGGTAGCAAAGGACAAGAAATAAATGGCTCGTGCAAAACACTGAGTAGAAGAAACAAGGCTGCAACTTGCTCATGGAAGAGTGCCTTACTATCTCCACATGCACAACACTGGGATTCAAGTCAATGGGATAGGGCTAATCATATATTACACTCTTTAACTCAGACACCTGCAATCATGTCACTTTAGCTTATAATTGTCAGCTACAAATACCCTCGGTCAAGGCAGTAATAGCTAGTTCGACACTTCACGAAAATGCCACTAATTTTAAAGTCACCTCTTGGCTCCAATATGAGAGTGGAGCAATATTTATGATTGAAAATGGCACAAGGCACATGAAAGCTCTCAGGATGTATTTTGAATCTCATTTGATTTACAGTCAACAGACACAATGACAGACATGCCAGATCGCCTGAGTTACTGCACTGAGTTTAATAATACTGACAAGGTGGGCACTGAAGGTCCAAAGTCTGTCCCTCATGGCACTGTTGTCAAAGAGCCAAAGGAATGGTTCTCTGCTACTCTTGGAGCTTACTGCCATTTCTGGAGCTCTGATTTGCGTGCTGGATGCTGTATTAATTATACACATTCCAGCAACTTTACAAGGTATTATCCCCAGTTTACACATGAGAAGCTGAGGCTCAGAGGGGTGGAATAACTTGCCCAGAATCACATAAGTGTGACCCCAGTCTACCAGATCCCAAAACTCATGCTTTTTGCATCTTTTCACAAGTTGTTGTTCCTTGTGGTTGAAAAACTTCCAAGAAAATGTTTGACACTTGGCTTAGAAAGGTTATCAAGGTTAAATATCCAAGCCACCCCTCCTCCCCTAGTTGTGACTCTGACCTTATTTGTTTTGTTTGTTTGTTTGTTTTGAGATGGCGTTTCGCTCTTGTTGCCCAGGCAGGAGAGCAACGGCGTGATCTCGGCTCACTGCAACCTCTCCCTCCCAGGTTCAAGTGATTCTCTTGCCTCAAGGCTCCCAAGCAGCTGGGATTACAGGCATGCACCACCATGCCCAACTAATTTTTTTGTATTTTTAGTAGAGACAGGGTTTCTCCATGTCGGTCAGGATGATCTTGAATTCCCGACCTGAGGTGATCCACCCATCTCGGCCTCCCAGAGTGCTGGGATCACCGGTGTGAGCCACCGCGCCCCGCCGATTTGTTATGACTCTGTCTCTCCTTGCCTTTCCTCCACGGACACTGGTCACTTTGACAGTTACTGCATGAGCACCCCAGGCATGTCCCCCATGAGGGTCACTGTATCACCTGAGACACACTCCCAACAGATCTCTGGCTCACCCACTCCCCACTCCATCATTGCTCAAATGTCACTTAATCAGAGGCACACTTGATTTGTCTGCTTAAAATAAATCATACTCTCCTTAGCAAGCATTCATGAGCTCCCTTGCTTTATGTCCCCTCACCCCCTGCCCCCAACACCTGTAATTTTCAAACACAATATACAATTTCTCATGACATTATTGTCCGCGTGTCCCATTGGAAATCAAACTCCTCCAGAACATGGATTCTTATTGTTTTATGTATTCAACAATGTCTCACATATTATTATCAAGGTTTAAAATGTGCTTTTAACACGTATTTCATTTAATTTTCAAAGTAGTTGAAAGATGGAGATAGAATTATTGTTATTTCCATTTTCTAGAGATGATGCAGACTTAGAGCAAGCAATACAGCCATGCAACCAATGGTAATAACAATAATATCAAAGAAACTAATCATTTATTGAGTTTTTCCTATGTGCCCAATACCATAATAAACACATCACAAATCTTTATTTTACAGGAGAAGCAAATGAGACCAAGAGTGACTTAGAAACTTGCCCATGTTTCAACCTACAGCATGGGAGAAAAAATTTACACTCTACCCATCTGACAAAGGGCTAATATCCAGAATCCACAAAGAACTTAAACAAATTTACAAGAAAAAAATCAAACAAACCCATCAAAAAGTGGGTGAAGGATATGAACAGACACTTCTCAAAGAAGACATTTATGCAGCCAACAGACGCATTGAAAAAATGCTCATCATCACTGGCCGTCAGAGAAATGTAAATCAAAACCACAATGAGATGCCATCTCACACCAGTTAGAATGGCCATCATTAAAAAGTCAGCAAACAACAGGTGCTGGAGAGGATGAGGAGAAATAGGAACACTTTTACACTGTTGGTGGGACTGTAAACTAGTTCAACCACTGTGGAAGTCAGTGTGGCAATTCCTCAAGGATCTAGAACTAGAAATACCATTTGACCCAGCCATCCCATTACTGGGCATATAACCAAAGGATTATAAATCATGCTGCTATAAAGACATATGCACACGTTTACTGTGACACTATTCACAACAGCAAACACTTGGAACCAACCCAAATGTCCATCAATGATAGACTGGATTAAGAAAATGTGGCACATATACACCATGGACTACTATGCAGCCATAAAAAACGATGAGTTCATGTCCTTTGTAGGGACATGGATGAAGGTGGAAACCACCATTCTGAGGAAACTATCACAAGGACAGAAAACCAAACACAGCATGTTCTCACTCATAGGTGAGAATTGAACACTGAGAACACTTGGACAGTCCATCAATGATAGACTGGATTAAGAAAATGTGGCACATATACACCATGGAATACTATGCAGCCATAAAAAACGATGAGTTCGTGTCCTTTGTAGGGACATGGATGAAGGTGGAAACCATCATTCTGAGGAAACTATCACAAGGATAGAAAACCAAACACAGCATGTTCTCACTCATAGGTGAGAATTGAACACTGAGAACACTTGGACATGGGTGGGGGGAACATCCCACACTGGGGCCTGTTGTGGGGTGGGTAGAGGGGGGAGGGATAGCATTAGGAGATATACCTAATTTAAATGACGAGTTAATGGATGCAGCACACCAACATGGCACATGTATACATATGTAATAAACCTGCACGTTGTGCACATGTACCGTAGAACTTAAAGTATAATAATAATAATAATAAAACATATATCCAAATTTAAAATGCAAAAGAAAAAAAAGAAAAGAAACTTGCCCATGTTTTACCTAGCAAGGAGCCAACAGCATTGACACCAGAACCCAGACCCTCACCCCATATACAGTACTCTTTCCCCTGTCCCACCCTGACAGAAGAGCTTGGTAACTGGGAGATGACGAATGCTCCATTTTCATTAAAGACTTGTATATAAAGTCCGTGACCCCAGGCCATATCTTTCTTAGGCTCACAGATGGTGGATTTGCACACAGGAGGCCAGGAAGGTGTTGCTCTAAATAACAGGCTCATCAGTTTTGACAAGTTTGAACTATGGCCTCAATAACACATGTTGCTCAGGTACACTGGTGCAGAGCCCAGAACTAGGTCTTGGTGGACACAGTGGAACCCCACAGGACCCCAACAGTTGGAAGATCTGATTGGCCCATCATACTCAAATCTCATTCCCAAAGTTTACATTGTAACAGACCTAGCCATAGTCAAATGGAGCAATTTAATCTTTCAATCTATCCTGCTCATGGAAGCCTGGGTTTGTATTTAAAAAGTAAAAATATTAGATCTTTGGCAGGAAAAGTCACACTTACATAACTTTGCTCTGAAGATACGTTTTGTGGGGCTTTACGGATTATCCAAGGGGGGCTCAGTTACCTCCACTCTAAGAAAGGAGATATTCTATTTTTAAAATTCAGTATAATAATCTATTCTTTACAGAGATTCTTCTGCTAAGGAAAAAGTGAAATCAATCATACTTAGGTGATTATCAGCTATCTAAAGGTAGTATTAAATGACAAATATTTGATTGATACATTATTAACTAAAGGCTAGGCTTTATTCAGATTCTTTTAGCTTTTACATAATATACTTTCCTGTTTCAGGGTCCCATCAAAGATATCACATTACATTTAGATGGGTAGATGATTTAAGAAAATGAAAAATGAATAACAAATCTGCCATGGATTTTTGCATGATCAAATAATATGGAACCTAACCGAGAAGGGTGTATGCCTTTGGTATAGCAGAGTATATATATAGAGTATAGTAAGCTTGTAAAATACACACCTTCCCCCATTCATATGTGTTTTGTACTTCTTGGCTATGTCAAGAGCCCACCTATACTTGGGCCCACCCATGATACAGTGAGAAGGTGATCAAATTCTATGAGGACATAAAAGGACATAAAATTCCTATTATAACCCAGAGATAAAATTTTTCAAGACTCCCTCAGACAAAAAGCTTCTACTTATCTATTGTCCCCATCAGCTGGCTTCTCGGAAAAGGAGAGAGGAAACCAAAATGTCTCCCAGAGTTGCTCCCAATGAAAGGGAGGAGTTAAGTTTGTCACACCCTTTCTGGAAATTAGAAAATGTCCATTTTAATCCAGTGTATTTGCATTTTAAGGTTTACCTTGTGAACTATCCTTTCAAACTTAACTGCCAGGGTCATTTCAAAATGATAATATTTGTCATGGAAATATCTTTCAGACTTTTCCTTGGTGTCAGTGCCTATCCATTTCTAAATTTCATCTCAATCCAAGCCAAAATGATTTCAAGATGGTCTATGGTTTCTCAAAGCTAAGTCATCTAAATGCTTCCTTAGAAAATGCAGCTTTTTTTTTTTTTCTTATGGAAAATGGTATCTTTTTTGGATTTCACCCAGGATCTGTAGATCTAAAAAACAAGACAGATGAAGTAACCTATTATCTAATGGCAGAGGATATAGAATAAAGAACAGGCTAGCATGGAGGTTATTTGTACTATTCAGATTTTCCAGATTATTGTTTCTGTTATCAGTTAATCTGCAGAAAACATATATCTAAAATATCTATAAAATTAGCCCAAAACCCTACATCTAGCATTATAAGGGATCCCATTTTTCTTTCCAACTAGGAGGTAAATGCCGTAATTATCTGGCTAATGCACACCGATCTGGAAAAGTTAGATGTGTTAAATGTACTCTGCTTCCCAGTTCTCTTTCTGCCACAGATCTTCAAAACAGTGGCCTTTCTTCTCATTCCTTTTGCCCATGTTGGCCTTGGTGTTAAGGGGAAGGGCCCCTGCAAAAAAAAAGAGCTCCATGGGGCATCTCTCTAGTTTCCCATCTGCTCTTTTCTCTTGGGTTTGTCAGAGCCCTGAATACATTATCAAACCTATTTTTAACAGGAAAAGAAAGTTTCTAATATCCAAAAAAGAGAAAAAGATAGCATTTCAAAATTATTTCCAGCAGCAGCAACTCTGAGCTGGAGAAGTTAAAAAAATGCCAAGTCCAACATGCTCCTAGCAATGACCCCACCTTCCCAGCTCAATGCATCACTGTCTTGACCTGTACAAGTGAGGAAACAAGGAAGATAAATTGATAAGGATAATGTTTCTTTTAAAAGGGTCCCCACTGGTGACAATTATGTGTCATGATGGAAAGGGAAGAAGAGGTTAGGAATGACTGGCAGGCAGATGACTAAAAGCTTGACAACTGGCATTGTAAGTCAGGGTTTGCCCCCAGATCTGATATTTAATAGAAATAGCTCATATCAACCAACTGGATCACTCTGGGCTACAAACTGGGTCAACTTTTTAGAATGGACACCTATGGGAACTTGAAAATGTCCAGTCCTTTTCATCTGCCAGGGAATTGGACATTTAGTAATATCTTCTGCTGTTGGTGATTGTATTAGTCTGTTTTCACACTGCTATAAAGATACTACCTGAGACTGGGTAATTTATAAATAAAAGAGGTTTAACTGGATCACAGTTCCGCATGACTTGGGAGGCCTCAGGAAACTTACAATCAGGGTAGAGTGTGAAGGGAAAGCAAGTACCTTCTTAAAAACGTGGCAGGAGAGAGAGTGCAGGGGAAACGGCAACTTTTAAAATCACCAGATTTTATGAGAACTCCCCCACCATCATGAGAACAGCATGGGGAAACCACCCTCATGATCCAATCACCTCCAACCAGGCCCCTCTCTTGACATGTGGGGATTACAATTCGAGATGTGATTTGTGTGGGGACATAGTGCCAAACCATATCTATCAGTGGTTTCATGTCCAAGACCAAGCATAGCCAAACAATTCAAAATTATCACAACAGCAGGTTTTCTGGGAAAGAAGAAAAGATGCTAAGGGGGGAGTGTAAATTGGAATAGAGAGAATTGCTTTAAAAATAAAAAGAGATGGAATGTAAGCCTAAGCCCTGTACATGTACGTGTGTGTGGGTATTGCTGTAGTGGCCTTCCTGAACCATACTGTGAGTTATATTCTCCTGTATATGAGCCGACATCTCCTACATAATTCTTGTACAATAATATTTATAGTGGGCATGATTTTGATTTTTTAAAAATAATGTCTTGCTTTTCCTATAAGGAAGAATGACAACAATTTTTTTCTCTTTTACCACTATTCCAGTACTAAGCTTGAAATGTGGCACTTGTTTGGTCTGTAAATAGTTGTTGAATGAATCTTTTCCTCAAAGACTCACTTTTTACCCCCATTATATGTTCTCTTAGCAAGCTGAACTTTTCTTTTTCAGCATAACTCCTAACTGGAATTATGGGCTTGTTGTCTAGCCTGTTTGGCTGGGCACTGCACCCTGGCAGGGGGACCACATCTTGTTTAATTCTTTATCTCTTATGCCTGGAATAATAGCGGGCAGTCATTTACTAAATGATTAAATGACTGAATGATGAAAGGAAGGAAGGAAGGAAGGAAAGAAAGAGAGGAAGGGAAGAATAGATGGAATGTAAAGGGAAAGAAAAGGAAAATAGAAAGGAACAGTAGAAGAAGAAAGATAGAATATATAAATTAATCCTTTTTTGGGAACTTTTTCTGAATATCCATTATGTGGATATTTTCACAAAGATGAATTTGAATGACAAGTGTGTGCTTTTGCAAAGATGAGAACTTCCAATATAGCTTCTAGAGAAATCAACTTGGGATTTTGGTTTGGGATAGAGTCAAAACATACAAAGGTAAAGCTTTTTACTCTAAGTGAAATAGCTTTAAAAAGAAATAGCAATTAAAAGTAACTATGAGGAAACTTCAGTTCTCATTAATAGGCCAGGACACATGCTTATAGCGAAAGGCAACTTTTGGAGAAAATGAATAAACCGTATTTAAGGAAAGTTAAGACGGACGTGATTATTAGAATCCTTGCATTTCCACTTTATTACAAACGATTCCTTTCTTTAAAAGCTGTAATATGTAAGAAAAATCACAAATGTTTTTCAGAGTCACTTTTACAGGACGTTTTGATCAAGGTTTTAGAAATAGCTTTTTTGGAATTCATCGCAGCCGATGTCAGAAATGCATATTTAAGACTGTGTTAAAAATGCTTTATTGACCAAATGGACTGGAAAGAAGCTCTGAGTGTCTTTGTCTGTAAATCATTGACAAGAGAGACACTAATGGATCTTCAAGCATGTTTTGGTTGAGGAGGGCAAAATAGCTGCTTGATTTGTTTAAGCTTGAGATTAAAAAATTCCCATCCTCTCTCTCCCAGGGTCCTCAGGTATGTAGAGGAAAAAAGTAGGAAAAAGGAAGAAATTCTGGGCAGGACAACCATGTTTGAGGGAGGGTAGCATAAGGGATAGGATCACAGATTCCAGAGCCAGGCTGCCGAGACTCAAGTCCTGGGTCTGCTGCTTCCTATTATGTTCCATTCTATATTTCAAGGTTCTCATCTGTAGAATGTGGATGACAGCATCAACTTCACAGGGTTGTTTTAAGAACTACACTATTGCCTAGCTGGGTCAATGGTCTCGGCTTCAGAATAGGGTTGAGGGAGATCCAAAGGGGATTTAGGTCAAGAATATTGCATCCTATAGTGAACAGTAGACAGATTATAGCTATTTTTCTAAGCCTTATTTCATTGCAATTCTTATCCTAATCACAGTAGAATACAACTTATTTATTTTAGATGTTAGCTCAGGGAAGCTGAAGGGCATTGATGTTGTGATTCAGTTTCCAGAGACTAACTTTGACATCCAGGGTGAATGCCCTGGATTGCAATAATTGCAATAATTCTTATACTTAACAGGTATAAGAATTAAATAAATACAGGCAAAGTGATTATAATAATACCTGGTTCAGAGTAGGCATGAAAATTTACTCTGATATTACTAATACTATTGAAATTATAATCTTTGACCAGGTCAGAATTGTTGTCGAGAAAAATATAACTCTTATTTTTTCCCTTTTTTCACCAATATGGACTACTCCTCACTCTTATCTTTCTACTCTCATTCCAGGCTAATCACGGAAAAACTACACTTAGGCATCATTATCTCCCTGAAATAAAATTGCTAAAAGTAAAGTAATACCACAATCAACTCAACACCCGCACACTAGATTTCTTCATTTTTTAAAAGAAGAAAATGGCTTATACATTGGATATGTTGAAACTCTACTGCAGAAAAAATTGTTAGTAACTGGTCTACCCCCATGAAAATACATTTTACTCAAAGATGCACCAATGAGGTTACAAGAACACACTTGATTCCTTACTGCTCTTTATATATTGTGGAACTTTTACTCTTTCCCAACAAGGATGCATCAGAGAGCGTGAGGAAAAGGAACTCATGTAATGGATTGGACATCAGACTGCCTTTGGGCTACTCTCAGATCTGCCTTTAAATTTTTGTTAAAATAAGGCTGAGGATATATCTCCATTTTTCTGTTCTTTGTCCTCAAATTTGCTTGCTTGATGTAGACTTTCCTTCAATACATTCCAAATAAATGCAATCTCAGAAATGAAACAACTGAAGGGGAAATTTCTTCCTCAAAGTGGGGCATTCACCCTGGATGTCAACATAAGTCTCTGGAAACTGAATCACAGCTTCCCTGAGCCAACATCTAAAATGAATAAGTTGTATTCTACCATGATTAGGACAATAATGGAAATGAAATAAGGCTTAGAAAAATAGGTCTGTCTACGTTCATTCTAGGGTGCGATATTCTTGACTTAAATCCCCTTTGGATCTCCCTCGACCGTATTCTTAACCCAAGACCATTGACCCAGCTAGGCAATAGTTGATCAGGCATTCCTTCACCAGTGCTATCCTTTAGGGCTGAGAATGACATGGAAACAATTTCTAGAACAGACATAGGCCATGCTATTTTATATGAATAACTCCTCTGGCTATACTAATTTTTCTAAAATTATATAAAACACTGACATAAAAGATTGAATATACTAATATCTAGTATAATTTTGAATAATTAACATCACTTTGGTTACTAGCTGGATGATTTGGAGCAAGGTGTAACCTCTAAACCCTCGTCCCTCTAAGCAAAATGCCTAAATTTAATGGATACTGTGAGCATTGGAAAATGTATATGAAAAGTAATTAATAAATCGAGCAGCACATAGTAGGTATACTATAAATAAGGGCTGCCATTCTCCTTGTTATTAATATAAAAATTGAAACCCAATTTCAAAGACAACACTGGAGGACGACGAAAGGGCAGAATTCTGAAAGGCTGGAAAACGGAGTCATTTGCCTTTTAGGTTCCAGGTTCCAAAGACCCCAAATTTCTGAGCCCTTCCTGCAATGGTGGGTGGCCTAATGTGCTCTTTCCATTGCAAACTCACTTTGTCTAGTCTTTTTTTTTTTTTTTTTGAGATAAGGTCTCACTCCATTGCCTAGGTTGGAGTGCAGTGGCATGATCACAGCTCACTACAGCCTTGACCTCTAGGCTCAACTAATCCTCCCACCTCAGCCTCCCAAGTAGCTGGAACTGCAAGCACATGCCACTGTGCTTGGCTAATGTTTTGATTTGTATTTTTGTAGAGATGGGTGTCTCCCTTTGTACTCCTTTTGTATTACTCCTAGGTTACAAACCATGCTGGTCTCGATCTCCTAGGTTCAAGCAATCCTCCCGTTCTCAAGTGATCCTCCCACCTCAGCCTCCCAAAGTGCTGGAATTACAGG
The DNA here is from genome assembly GCF_009828535.3 of Hylobates moloch. Classification (NCBI taxonomy): domain Eukaryota; kingdom Metazoa; phylum Chordata; class Mammalia; order Primates; family Hylobatidae; genus Hylobates; species Hylobates moloch. Next base: position 10,199,539 of record NW_026652279.1, on the reverse strand, counting down.
TTTGAGCCACCGTGCCTGGCCTCACTTTGTCTACTCCTACCTCTTTATTCATTTTTGTTCTCTGTTTCTTTATAACATTTATTTAATGATGTACAAGCAGGAATACATGCTGAGAAAGAAGCCCAAAAATAATCATTAACTTCTTTTTATTCTCTTAAAATGAGATTCTTCCATTATTGTTCATAGATAAGTGTAATGGATGTTAAAACGGACATGGGTTGTGATTACACACAAACTCCTTTATGAAGATATAAAGGTACAGTCAACAAAATAAAGCAGACACTGCAATATGACTCCAAATCCATCACTTCTAAACCATAACTATTTTATGATATTTCTTTTCTCCAGCTAAATGAAAAAAATGCCATTGGAATTTTTTTCCAATGGAAAAAATGGAACAACATTTTTGAGTTGGCTCAGAAGTGAGGATGAAAAGATCAAGACAAAATTTGAGATACTCAAGGAAGAAGTGGCTGTAAAATACTGTCCATTTTAGGGCCAGATGCCCATCAGTGGGTCCTCTTGCTGAGCCATAAACTGATCTCAAACTGCAAATCCACCCAACTCCTGACCTCATGATCTGCCCGCTTCGGCCTCCCAAAGTGCTGGGATTATAGGCATGAGCCACCACACCCAGCCCTTTCTCGTTTTTGGTCCTATAGGAGAACTGCCCATAAACCCATAGATGTTAGATTTTACTTTCCTCTATGGGCCACTTACTAACCACCTCCTAAATAAACTGTTAAATGTTTTGGAAATTTGTTATACAGACACTAAAATTAGTGTTTTGCTTACGTCTAGCATATTCCATAATTGAGGATTTTGTGAAGAAATTGTCTCTACAGCATCAATGAATGGCATTCTTTTAAATCTCAGCAGGTCTGTGAGTGGTAGGATGGTTGAGAGCATAGTGTTTGAGATTGAATTTTGGGGTCATTGACTGGGTTTCAACTGCTTCCACCCTTTATTAGCTGGATTTATCTCAGGAAAATCATACAAACCTTCTATTCTTAGTCTCTTCATCTGTAAAATGGGGAAAATAGCACTATAATACTTTCATCATGAGGTTGTTGAGAGGATGAATGAGTAAACACACGGAAACCACTTGGAAGAGTGTGGGAGTACAGGAGCAATGTGTTTGCTCTGATGCTGTTGCTATTATTAGTATTAGCTGGAGAAGCCATTAGGGATGCCAACGACTGTCTCCTCCTCCTGGGCTTATGGTAGTTACTGACCTCCTTGTGGGAGGAGGAGGCATTGACTGTTTTTAGTCAACTGGGTATTAACAGACTTGACATATCACTACCAAGCCGAGCTTTTAATTGCCTGTGCAAGACCTTCCAGGGCTCTCTTCCTGCTGGTGTGGCAGCCAGTGGTATTTCAGATCAAGGATCAACAAACTTTTTCCATCAACATCCAGATTACAAACATTTTCAGCTTTGTGGGCCATGTGGTCTCTGGAGCAACTACCAAACTTTGCTGTTATATCACAAATGCAGCCTCAAATGATACATAAACAAATTAGCGTACCTGTATGTCAATAATATTTATGGAAACTGAAACTTGAATTTGTGTGATTTTTATGTGTCAGAATTTCCAGCCATTTAAAGGGTAAAGATCATTTTTAGCTTGTGGATCATAAAAATCAGACAGTGCACCAGATTTGGCCTACAGGCCAGTTTGCCAACCCCTATTTTAGACAGTGCCTGCTCCAGAAGTTTTAGTCCCTGAGTAACTCCTGCAAACACAGCCACACTGATGAATCACAAGGAGCTTGTTGTACGATCAAGCAATAAACTTTTGCTGTTTGAAGCCCATGAGATTTGGAGGTTATTGCTGAAGCTTAACAAAGCCCACTATACAGTCTACTACACAGTCATGCCTCACTTAATGACAAGGGTAAGTTCTAATAAATATGTCATTAAGTGATTTCATCATTGTGCTAATTCATAGAGGGCACTTACACAAACCTAGATGGTATAGCCTACTACACACCTAGGCTAGATAGTATAGCCTATTAATTCCAGGCTACAAACCAGTACAGCATGCTATTGTATTGCATACTCCAGGCAGCTATAACATAATAAGTACTTGTGTATCTAAATCTATCTAGACATAGAAAAGGTACAGTAAAAATATGGTATTATACTGTGTTATCTTATAGGTAGGTCATTAACTGAAACATTGTTATGGGATAGATGACTGTATTATTCTTTAAGATGATGACAGCAAAAGAGATGCCTTCCACCCTTAACAGTATTTAAGTAGCTTCTGCAAATATGTTTACTAATAACTATTGGCTGGAGCCATTTCCAAGGCTTTCACTCAGTGAAATATAGTCTTTCAAATCAATGTCTTCCATGCAGAACTAGAATGAGGTACTTCTGCTTAGCTTTTGCCTGTGCATATATACCTCATCCAAGCCAAGAGTCTGGCCCTTGTCATCTGGATATTTTATTGGTTTAGCTGAGAGGTAACAACAAAAGTATATATTTATTTATATTTTGAGGGCTGTGCCCCACATCTATAGCCAGAGAGAGCAGAAAACACACATTTAGGAGAAAACAAGGCAAACAGAAATTCTGATTTGTGTTACACATTGTAGATGTCATTAACTATGACTCAGGTAGAAAAATGTATTACTCCTCTTTTTGACAGTGATGATAATTTAATAGTATTTGACTCTACCGATTTACATACAGCATCCGCAGACACTGAAAGAGACTGTTTATCAAGATGATAAATAAGTTTTTCTTTTCCTCTCTGGCTGCATGGATGTGATCAGAAGTCTAAGACCATCTGAATTCACTTAGTCTGGCCACCAGGCAGAGGCTAAGCTACCTGGGACCATCTGTGCTTGAAGTGAGCTTCCCTTAATAGACCCTCTCCAGGCATGTCAGCACTAACAGAGACAAGTTTGCATCAATGAATGAGCACCAGTGCATTCAGGGTGAGCTTCGGGGTGGAGGGAAGGGAGTTAGTTATACTGGAAATCCTGCTCTCTGGAAATCTCATGCTCACTAATTTCAAACTGCAGAGCTAGTTTTGTCTTCTGGGTTATGTAGCTATTGCAAAGCAGGCTGGCTAAATTCTTGACATGCCAAGAATGTAGAATGAGTTTTTATGGGGAAATTATAATAAGAAACACTTTTAAAATAAGTGTTTGATCTTAGTATTATTGCTATTGCTAGCTGTAGTAGTTATTAATGTTATTAGTTATTTCTACTCTGTAGCAGACACCTGTTCTTTCTGCCTGCCCAGCAAACAGTACTACTTTTACTGATGACTGCTTTTTCTTTCTTCTGGGGAAGCCAGTGGCCTCTCTTCCCCATTTTCAGTACATGGAGCTTGGAAGGTGCTGATTTCACCCCCTGCTCCAACAGAGGGCACAAGACTGAACACTGGTAATGAAGATAATGACATCTCCAGGGACCAAGTGGTTGTTAACAAGGGCTGGTACCTGGTCCAAGCTATACACAAAGAGATCCAAAGGCAGAACATTTATTCTTGGGGAAGTATTATAGTGTTTTCCTCTAAGTGTTACTGATGAAAAGACGTAAGTCTGGAGCTTGCCACTATCTAAGCACCATGATGGAAAAGGCTGCAGGAGAATGGAGTCAACCTAGAGGGAAACTGAGTAGAGAGGTGGAGCGCCTCCTGACACTATGTTAGTATTATTTGATGCCACTGTGCCTGAAGCGGGGTGCTGAACTTTAGCCAGTCAATGCCTTTTTCTCTTGATTGAGTTTGAATGAGATTTTCTGCGATTCACAATACAAAGAGCCATGAGGTATAGGTGTATTCAAAGTATCAGGAAAATTCTCTTTAGTTATCTCTTTACTTGTGGATTTGTTACATGTAGAACTCTGTAAATGCTAAAGTTGACTGAGACACCACTCTAGCTCCAGTGTCACCTCCTCAAGGAAGCCCTCCTTAACCTCCTGATTGGGTCTGTGACACTTCCGCCTTTATCATCCTGGACTCATGACTTCCTCCACTTCAGCACATTCACAACTGCAATTTTATGTGTTTGTGAAATACATTGTCTGCCTCTACCAAGAAGTGAAAACTCCACGAGTTGGTGGTGGTCATGCCTGCTTTCACTGATCGGCTTATCCTGTGTCCAGCACAATGCCTGGCTGTGGAAATCACTGTTGCCAACACAATATTCATTCTCTCCTTTTTCTGTATGGCTAGAACAGTAATTTGCCCACACATTCAAAGATATTTTTGTCCCATTCACAGCTGTGGATGAACACCTGACACAGTTCTCGTCAATGGTATAAAAATGAAAGTCTGCTGAGGCCATCTAGGAAGACTGCACATTCCCGACACAGTCACTGCTTCTCTTGTCTGTTGTCTCATTACCACCTAGTGTATTTTCCCCTCAAGTACGTAGTTAGGAATTAATTAGGTAATTTTCATGTATAAATGTCCACTAAGTTTGATAGTTGAGTTGTTACCAATAACATCTTCTATGAATCAACAGTATATATAAGATTTATACAAATATAAAAACAGATTTGTCTCTTAAAGAATCTGATTGTTTAGAGAGGAATAGAATTTGGCAGTTTCTACTTCACTCAGCCTGAATATGACTCTGTTCTCCTTATAGTTGGGAGGATTACTGGGGTTCAAATGCTGATGGTTCCTTATCAGGGCTGCAACAAGCAGCATAAGCAATAAAGCTCTGTTGAGAAGCTTCATTGTATGTATAGACTTAGTTGCTACGAATGCACTATAGTTTTGTAATTACTCTTGAGTGTCATTGGCTGGAATATTGTCATTGTATTTTATAACTGGTGAATCTCAACAAATGAAACTTCTTGAACCTTAATTTACTTATCTGTAAAATGTGAATAATGATGACTATTACTATATGTAGTTGAAATCCACTGTTCTTGCTTGCCTATGTATCATTCCCTCTTTTGGTAACAGCACCCCTGGTTTCCTTTGTAGAGTGACCACCCCTACCTCATTTTCAGTCGATGCAGTGCAAATGAACAAGGGCTGCAGGAGTGGGATTGTGACCTGGCCCAACAGCATAGTCTTTTCCCAGCCACAGTGAGTGGTTTAAGGATGGGCTTGTCATCCAAGTTGGTTAAGTCAGACTAGACCTGGGCTGTGTGGAAACATTGGGTAAAAAGCAGCTTTATTTCTGCTGAACTTGAAAATGTGAGCTCACCTTTGGAGAGATCCTGTGTGAGTGGAGATTGAGCTGACATGGAGACCGGTGCAGAGAGGTGATAGACATGAACCCAGCCCTTGTGACACCTTTGAGCACTAGATCCAATGCCGCCAGCTCTACCTCTGTAGTTTTTGTTTCTGCATGTCAATAGATGGTCCTCCTTTTATTTGCTTCATTTAGAATTAAGTTTTAGTGTTCCAACTATGCACCTCATTGAGTAGTTATGAGGACTGAATAAGAAAAACGTTCATAAAGCATTTAGCACAGTGCCTAGAACACAGTAACCACTCAAAGTGGGTAGTCGTTTTTGTTACTATTATTAATATATATCCATTATTATGAAATTATTGGAATTTTATTATGCTAACATGAATTATGGTCCTGCAAGAATTGTTGAATATCTTTAAATTTACTGAGAGCAATTGGGAAAGAGAATCAATTAGATACAGATTTTCTGAGACTTCTACTGAAGGTGAAGTCTAAATAACTCACCATCATTGAGTCCTAGCAATTGATAGTTAAATAGTCAATTGAACTGATTCTTAGTCAACTGGATGGTTGAGCCTCTGTTGTAAAGAAATCCCAAATAACAGAGAAATGAAATAATTGGCAAAATATTAATACTACAGTGAAATCTCCTGGGCTCAGCAATCTCCCAAACAGGGGTTCAAATCCCAACCCTACTGCTTATAAACCATGTAAAATGGATACATTTCTTAAACTCTTTGAGCTTTGTAAAATGAACACCTTCTTCATAATTGTGGAAAAGAAATGGAGTAATATGAACTGCTCAGTATAGCTGGACTTGGATTGTAAAACTTTGTAGTTACTATCACTTTTGATGTTTTAATTATATTGACTGTCGTTAATAATCTAGTTCAACTCTAAAGTTATGTAAATTAGAACTTAAAATTTTTATGGCCAAAAAATATTGATTAATTGTCATTTGATCAATGTAGAAGCAATGTGTGGAAACAGAGTAATTTGGATGTTAAGTTGGTTAGACTAAATGAGAGAGAAATTTTTCTACTTTATTTAAAAGAATGCAATTTTTAGAATATAAACTTATTCCTTTAGATAAGTTGTAAATAAAGAATGAGTGACTCTGCAGTGAGACGTCTGCAAGAAAATGAACATTCTTCTTGGATTAGATGTCAATTTGCCAGCAGACATTTTATGACTGATAATCTGAAGAGCAGAATATAGTTACTGAAGTTTCAGTTCCCTGAGGAAACATTTACGTAAGTTAATGTTCATAACGAAATAACATCAAGGAACAGCTAGGCAAAAAATACATAAATTTCAACCTAAGGTTAAAGTTTTCTTCTTCACAGTAAACTATATTCAGGTTAATGAGATTGACATGGGATGTGAAGCAATTGGGGAGGCCCAGTTGCTTTATACTCCACTTCTACTACGGTCAATAATGCCAGAAAGACATCTGAAGGGATGCTAGCTCCAAAGAGTATTTGTGAAAATGGAAGATCCTTCTAGGGTTTTTATGGTTTTAGGTTTTACATTTAAGTCTTTAATCTATCTTATGTTAATTTTTGTATAAGGTGTAAGGAAGGGGTCCAGTTTCAGTTTTCTGCATATGGCTAGCCAGTTTTCCCAGCACCATTTATTAAATAGGGAATCCTTTCCCCATTGCTTGTTTCTGTCAGGTTTGTGGAAGATCAGCTAGTTGGAGATGTGTGGTGTTATTTCCCCAGTGCTTGTTTTTGTCAGGTTTGCGGAAGATCAGATAGTTGTAGATGTATGGTGTTATTTCTGATGCCTTTGTTCTGTTCCATTGGTCTATATATTTGTTTTGGTACCAGTACCATGCTGTTTTGGTTACTGTAGCCTTGTAGCATTGTTTGAAGTCAGGTAGTGTGATGCCTCCAGCTTTGTTCTTTTTGTTTAGGATTGCCTTGGCTATACGGGCTCTTTTTTTGATTCCATATGAAATTTAAAGTAGCTTTTTCTAGTTCTGTGAAGAAAGACAATGGTAGCTTGATGGGAATAACACTGAATTTGTAAATTACTTTGGAAAGTATGGCCATTTTCATGATATTGATACCATTCAGGACATAGGCATGGGAAAATATTTCATGACTAAAACACCAAAAGCAATTGTAACAAAAGCCAAAATTGACAAATTGATCTAATTAAACTGAAGAGCTTCTGCATAGCGAAATAAATTATCAGGAAACAACAGATGCTGGAGAGGATGTGGAGAAATAGGAACACTTTTACACTGTTGGAGGGAGTGTAAATTAGTTCAACCATTGTGGAAGACAGTGTGGCAATTCCTCAAGGATCTAGAACTAGAAATAACATTTCACCCAGCAATCCTATTACTGGGTATATACTCAAAGGATTATAACTCATTCTATTATAAAGACATATGCACACGTATGTTTATTGTGTCACTGTTCACAATAGCAAAGACTTGCAAACAACCCAAATGTCCATCAATGATAGACTGGATAAAGAAAATGTGGCACATATACACCATGGAATACTATTCAGCCATAAAAAAGAGAATGAGTTCACGCCCTTTGCAGGGACATGGATGAAGCTGGAAACCATCATTCTCAGCAAACTAACACAGGAACAGAAAATCAAAAACCACATGTTCTCACTCATAAGTGGAAGTTGAACACTGAAGACACATGGACACAGAAAGGGGAACATCACACACCGGGGCCTGTTGGCAGGTAGGGGGCAAGGGGAGGGACAGCGTTAGGACAAATACCTAACGCATGCAGGACTTAAAACCAAGATGATGGGTTGATGGGTGCAGCAACTCACCATGGCACATGAATACCTATGTAACCAACCTGCAAGTTCTGTATATGTACTCGGAACTTAAAGTAAAATAATAAATTTTAAAAAAAGAAAGAAAATGGAAGATCCTCATGAGAACAGTCTTAGAGAAACAGCACGTTTCTCCTTTTTTTCCTCCATAGTTTTGTTTAAGTCTTTCGTGGTTAATACTAAGATTTTTCCTCCAAACAAAACGGCAAACAACCAAGTATGGCTGGAGATTGGAGTGCTGCGGTCAAAATGAAGGAAGACACCACTGGGGATGAGAACAACAGAAAGAGTGAAAGACAATCAGTTGTAAATTCATACTGGACCTTAAAATCCATTTTAAAATGTTCTTATTCTATTCAGAGGACATTGAGTAGCTCTTAAAAGATTTTAACAGGTAAAATAACATGATGAAAGCAGCGTTTTAATATAATTGTTTAAACTTTTATGGAAGGTTTGGATGACTTTGTGTATGGATAAATTTTACATTATCCTTCTACTAGGCATATGCCCAAGAATAACAAATACGTCTATCAAAGAAGTATGCAGAAATGTCCACAGCAGTTTTGTTGATTATAGTCCCAAATTGGAAGTAACTGTGATGTTTATCAATAGCAAAACTAAATTGTGGTATGTTTCTACAGTAGAGTACTGTACAGCAATGAGAAGGAACAATCTACTGCTACGTGCAACACAGTCAATGAAAGCAGCCAGACACCAAAGAGGATATAGTATAGAAGCCCATTTAAATAAAACGTTATTTTTTGTTTTGTTTTTAAAGACAAGGGTAACCTGTAGTGCTAGAAGTTAGCAAGTTAGGACAGTAGCTATCTTGGGAAAGGTAGTAGAGACAGAGAAGGGACACCAGGGATACTTCTGGATTGCTGGTAACATTCTAGCTCTTGATGTGAGTTATGGTATCATGGGTGAGTTCAGTTAACGGAAATCCACTGAGCTGTTCACTCATGACTTGTCTGTTTTTCTCAATACATATTACATTTCAATTTTTAAAATTTGTCTTAAAATGAAGCAAACACTAGAATTCTGATTTATAAAATCCTCACCTCAACACGGTTTTTACTCTAAAATAAACAAAAACTGAATGACCCAAATCAAAAGTCCTCACAAAATAATAATGAAATATAAAGTAAATCTACAAATTTTCCCCCAGTTTGGCAAAAATTATAGAGAATGCTAATATCAAAGTTGGTGAAGGTATGCAGACACAGACACTTTCAAACACAATTGGGGAGAATGCCAATAGATATTTTATTATTGTTGTTGTTATTATACTTTAAATTCTGGGATACATGTAAGTTTGTTACATAGGTATACATGTGCCATGGTGGTTTGCTGCAACCATAAACCTGTCATCTACATTAGGTATTTCTCCTAATGCTATCCCTCCCTTGCCCGCCATCCTCCAACAGGCCCCAGTGTGTGATACTCCCCTCCCTAAGCCCATATGTTCTAATTGTTCCACTCTAACTTATGAGTGAGAACATGCAGTGTTTGGTTTTCTGTTCCTGTGTTAGTTTGCTGAGAACGATGGTTTCCAGCTTCATCCATGTCCCTGCAAAGGACATGAACTCATTCTTTTTTTACAGCTGCATAGTATTCCATGGTGTATCCAGTCTACCATTCCATGCAAATGGAATATTCATTCCATTTTCTTTATCCAGTCTATCATTGATGGAGATTTGGGTTGTTTGCAAGTCTTTGCTCTAGTGAACAGTGCTGCAATAAACGTATATGTGCATGTGTCTTTATAGTACAATGATTTATAATCCTTTGGGTACATACCCAGTAATGGGATGGCTGGGTCAAATGGTATTTCTAGTTCTAGATCCTTGAGGAATTGCCACACCATCTTCCACAATGGTTGAACTAATTTACACTCTCACCAACGGTGTAAAAGCTTTCCTATTTCTCCACATCCTCTCCAGCATCTGTTGTTTCCTGACTTTTTAATAATTGTCATTCTAACTGGTTGAGGTGGTATCTCATTGTGCTTTTAATTTGCATTTCTCTAACGACGAGTGATGATGAGTTTTTTTTTTCCATAAGTTTGTTGGCTGCATAAATGTCTTCTTTTGAAAAGTGTCTGTTCATATCCTTTGGCCGTTTTTGATGGGGTTGTTTGTTTTCTTCTCGTAAATTTAAGTTCCTTGTAGATTCTGGATGTTAGCCCTTTGCCAGATGAATATATTGCAAAAATTTTCTCCCATTCTGTAGGTTGCCTGTTCACTCAGATGATAGTTTCTTTTGCTGGGCAGAGCTCTTTGGTTTAATTAGATCCCATTTGTCAATTTTGGCTTTTGTGGCAATTGCTTTTGGTGTTTTAGTCATGAAGTCTTTGCCTATGCCTATATCCTGAATGGTATTTGCCTAGGTTTTCTTCTAGAGTTTTTATGGTTTTAGGGCTTACATCTAAATCTTTAATCTACCTTGATTAAATTTTTTATTTTTTTGTATAAAGTGTAAGGAAGTTTTTTTTGTATAAAGCGTAAGGAAGGGGTCCAGTTTCAGTTTTCTGCATATGGCTAGCCAGTTTTCCCAACACCATTTATTAAATAGGGAATCCTTTCCCCCTTGCTTGTTTTTGTTTGTGGAAGATCAGATGCTTGTAGATGAGTGGTATTATTTCTGAGGCCTCTGTTCTGTTCCATTCGTCTATATATCTGTTTTGGTACGAGTACCATGCTGTTTTGGTTACTGTAGCATTGTAGTATAGTTTGAAGTCAGGTAGCATGATGCCTCCAATTTTGTTCTTTTTGCTTAGGATTGTCTTGGTTATATAGGCTCTTTTTTGGTTCCACATGACATTTAAAGTAGTTTTTTTTTTCTTATTCTGTGAAGAAAGTCAATGGTAGTTTGATATGGATAGCATTGAATCTACAAATTACTTTGGGGAGCATGGCCATTTTCATGACATTGATTCTTCCTATCCATGAGCATGGAATGTTTATCCATTTGTTTGTGTCCTCTCTTATTTCCTTGAGCAGTGGTTTGTAGTCCTCCCTGAAAAAGTCCTTCACACACCTCGTAAGTTGTATTCTTAGGTATTTTATTCTCTTTGCAGCAATTGTGAATTGGAGTTTACTCATGATTGGCTCTCTGTTTGTCTATTATTGGTGTACAGGAATGCTTGTGATTTTTCCACATTGATTTTGTATCCTGAGACTTTACTGAAGTTGCTTATTGGCTTAAGGAGTTTTTGGGCTGAGATGATGGGGTTTTCTACATATGTATTTCTTTCTCTTGAGTGAATGCCCTGGCTAGAACTTCCAATACTATATTGAATAGGAGTGGTGAGAGAGGACATCCTTGTCTTGTGCCAGTTTTCAAAGGGAATGCTTCCAGCTTTTGCCCATTTGGTATGATATTGGCTGTGGGTTTGTCATAAATAGCTCTTATTATTTTGAGATACATTGCATCAATACCTAGTTTATTGAGTATTTTTAGCATGAAAGGGTGTTGAATATTATCAAAGGCCTTTTTTGCATCTATTGAGATAATCATGTGATTTTTGTTATTGGTTCTGTTTCTGTGATGGATTATATTTATTGATTTGCATATGTTGAACCAGCTTTGCATCCTCGGGATGAGGCTGACTTGATCATGCTGGATAAGCTTTTTAATGTGCTGATGGATTCAGTTTGTCAGTATTTTATTGAGGATTTTTGCATTGATGTTCATCAGGGATATTGCCCTGAAATTTTTTTTTCGTTGTGTCTCTGCCAGGTTTTGGTATCAGGATGATGCTTGCCTCATAAAATAAGTTAGGGAGGAGCGCCTCTTTTTCTGTTGTTTGAAATAGTTTTTGAAGGAATGGTACCAGCTCCTCTTTGTACATCTGGTAGAATTTGGCTATGAATCCATCTAATCCTGGCTTTTTTTTCCCATTGGTAAGCTATTAATTACTGCCTCTATTTGAGAACTTGCTATTGGTCTATTCAGGGATTTGACTTCTTCCTGATTTAGTCTTGGGAGGGTGTATGTGTCCAGGAATTTAGCCATTTCTTCTAGATTTTCCAGTTTATTTGTGTACAGTTGTTTATAGTATTCTCTGATGGTAGTTTGTATTTCTGTGGGATCAGTGGTGATATCCCCTTTATCTTTTTTTCTTTCTCTCTGTGTCTATTTGATTCTTCTCTCTGTTCTTATTAGTCTGGCTAGTGGTCAATTTTGTTAATCTTTTCAAAAACCAGCTCCTGGACTCATTGATTTTTTGGAGGATTTCTCATCTCTCTATCTCCTTCAGTTCTGTTCTGATCTTAGTTATTTTTTGTCTTCTGACAGCTTGTGAATTTGTTTGCTCTTGCTTTTCTAGTTCTTTTAATTGTGATGTTAGGGTGTTGATTTTAGATCTTTCTCACTTTCTCATGTGGGCATTTAGTGCTATAAATTTCCCTCTAAACACTGCTTTAGCTGTGTCCCAGAGCTTCTGGTACGTTGTGTCTTTGTTTTCATTGGTTTCAAAGAACTTATTTATGTCTGCCTTCATTTCGTTATTTACTTAGTAATCATTCAGGAGCAGGTTGTTCAGTTTCCATGTAGTTGGGCGGTTTTGAGTGAGTGTCTTAATCGTGAGTTCTAATTTGATTGCACTGTGGTCTGAGAGACTGTTACGATTTCCATTCTTTTGCATTTGCTGAGGAGTGTTCTTTTTCCAAGTATGTGGCCAATTTTAGAATAAGTGCGATGTGGTGCTGAGAATAATGTATATTCTGTTGATTTGAGATGGAGAGTTCTGTAGATGTCTATTAGTTCTGCTTGGTCCAGAGCTGAGTTCAAGTCCTAAATATCCTTGTTAATTTTCTGTCTCGTTGATCTGTCTAATATTGACAGTGGGGTATTAAAGTCTCCCTCTATCATTGTGTGGGAGTCTAAGTCTCTTTGTAGGTCTCTAAGGACTTGCTTTATGAATCTGGGTGCTCCTGTATTGGGTGCATATTTATTTAGGATAATTAGCTCTTCTTGTTGCATTAATCCTTCACCATTATGTAATATCCTTCTTTGTCTTTTTTGATCTTTGTTAGTTTAAGTCCTGCTTTATCAGAGACTAGGATTGCAATCCCTACTTTTTTTTTTTTTTTTTTTTGCTTTCCTAAATATTCCTCCCTCCCTTTATTTTGAGCCTATGTATGTCTTTGCACATGAGATGGGTCTCCAGAATACAGCACACTGATGGGTCTTGATCCTTTATCTAATTTGCCAGTCTGTGTCTTTTAATTGGGGCATTTAGCCCATTTACATTTAAGGTTAATATTGTTATGTGTGAATTTGATCCTGTCATTATGATTCTAGCTGGTTATTTTGCCCATTAGTTGATGCAGTTTCTTCATAATGTTGATGGTCTTTACATTTTGATATGCTTTTGCAGTGGCTGGTACTGATTTTTCCTTTTCATATTTAGTGCTTCCTCAGGAGCTCTTGTATGGCAGGCCTGGTGGTGACAAAATCCCTCAGCATTTGCTTGTCTGTAAAGGATTTTATTTCTCCTTCACTTATAAAGCTTAGTTTGGCTGGATATGAAATTCTGAGTTGAAAATTATTTTCTTCAAGAATGTTGAATATTGGACCCCACTCTCTTCTGGCTTATAGGGTTTCTGCAGAGAGATCCACTGTTAGTCTGATGGGCTTCCCTTTGTGGGTAACCTGACCTTTCTCTCTGGCTGCCCTTAACATTTTTTCCTTCATTTCAACCATGGTGAATCTGATGATTATGTGTCTTATGTTTGCTCTTCTTGAGGATTATCTTTGTGGTGTTCTCTGCATTTCCTGAATTTGAATGTTGGCCTGTCTTGCTAGGTTGGGGAAGTTCTCCTGGATAACATCCTGAAGAGTATTTTCCAACTTGGTTCCATTCTCCCTGTCACTTTCAGGGACACCAAACATAGGTTTGGTCTTTTCACATAGCCCCATGTTTCTTGGAGGCTTTGTTCATTGCTTTTCATTCTTTTTTTTCTCTAATTTTGTCTTCATGCTTTATTTCATTAAGTTGATCTTCAATCTCTGATATCCTTTCTTCCATTTGATTGATGTGGCTATTGACACTTGTATATGCTTCATGAAGTTCTCACGCTGTGTTTTTTAGCTCCATCAGGTCATTTATGTTCTTCTCTAAACTGGTTATTCTAGTTAGCAGTTCCTGTAACCTTTTATCAAGGTTCTTAGCTTCCTTGCATTAGGTTACAACATGTTCCTTTAGCTCAGAGGATTTTCTTATTACCCACCTTCTGAAGCCTACTTCCGTCAATTCATCAAACTCATTCTCAGTCCAGTTTTGTTCCCTTGCTGGCCAGGAGTTGTGATCCTTTGGAGGAAAAGAGGCATTCTGGGTTTTGGAATTTTCAGCCTTTTTGTGCTGCTTTTTCCTCTTCTTCGTGGATTTATTGATCTTTGGTCTTTGATTTTGGTGACCTTCAAATGGAGTTTTTGCATGGCCATCCTTTTTGCGATGTTGATGCTATTGCTTTCTGTTTGCTAATTTTTCTTCTAACAGTCAGATCCCTCTTCTGCAGATCTGCTAGAGTTTGCTGGAGGTCCACTCCAGACCCTGTTTGCCTGAGTATCACCAGCAGAGGTTGCAAAACAGCAAAGATTGCTGCCTGCTCCTGCTTCTGGAAGCTTTGTCCCACAGGGGCACCTGCCAGATGTCTGCTGCCTCTTCTGTATAAGGTGTCTGTCAACCCCTGCTAGGAGGTGTCTCCGCATCAGAAGGCATGGGGGTCAGGAACCCACTTGAAGAGGCAGTCTGTCCCTTAGCAGAGCTCAAGTGCTGTGCTGAGAGAACTGCTGCTCTCTTCTGAGCTGGCAGGCAGGAATGTTTAAGTCTGCTGAAGCTGTCCCCACAGCCGCCCCTTCCCATAGGTGCTCTGTCCCAGGGAGATGGGAGTTTTATATATAAGTCCCTGACTGGGGCTTCTGCCTTTCTTTCAGAGATGCCCTGCCCAGAGAAGAGGAATCTAGAGAGGCAGTCTGGCTACAGTGGCTTTGTGGTTCTGTGGTGAGCTCTGCCCAGTCTGAACTTCCCAGAGGCTTTGTTTACATTGTGAGGGGAAAACCCTGTACTCAAGCCTCAGTAATGGTGGATGCCCCTTCCCCCACCAAGTTTGAGCATCCCAGGTTGACTTCAGACTGCTGTGCTGGCC
Source organism: Hylobates moloch (assembly GCF_009828535.3). NCBI lineage: Eukaryota > Metazoa > Chordata > Mammalia > Primates > Hylobatidae > Hylobates > Hylobates moloch. Next base: position 10,184,395 of record NW_026652279.1, on the reverse strand, counting down.
ACGAGAATTTCAAGCCAGTGGACCTTAGCTTGTTGAGCTCCATGGGGGTGGGGTCTGCTGAGCAAGACCACTCATCTCCCTTGCTTCACCCCTCTTTCCAGGGGAGTGAACAGTTGTCACTGGCAATCCAGGCACCACAGGGGTACAAGAAAATGTCCTGCAGCTAGCTCAGTGTCTGCTCATATGGCTGCCCAATTTTGTGCTTGAAACCCAGGGCCCTGGTGGTGTAGGCACCCAAAGAAATCTGGTCTGTGGGTTGCAAAGACTTTGGGAAAAGCGTAGTATCTGGGCCGGATAGCACCATTCCTCACAGCACAGTCCCGCATTGCTTCCCTTGGCTAGGGGAGGGAGTTTCTCGACCCCTTACACTTCTTGGGTGGGGCAACACCCCACCCAGCTTCTGCTCACCCTCCGTGGGTTATGCCCACTGTCTAACCAGTCCCAATGAGATTAGCTGGGTACCTCAGTTAGAAATGCAGAAATCACCCGCCTTCTCTGTTGGTGTCGCTGGGAGGTGCAGACCAAAGCTGTTCCTATTCAGCCATCTTGCCCGGGAATCCACCAATAGATACTTTTTAAAAGAATATAATTTGGCAGTATTTACCAGTATTTCAATGGACATACCCTTTGACCCAGTAGTATCAATTCTTAAAATGTCTTCTATTGATATTCTTGCAAAAGTTTACAAAGTTATGCATACAAAGATATTAAATGCCTTATTCATAATAGAAAAAATGGGATAGTTATTAAAGATAATATAAGAAATGAATACAATATTTTTAGTCACAAAGAGGCCAGGCTGATGAAAGCTTTTTGTGTATGGCCAGTGTTTCCTCTGGTAAAAAATGTGAGCCTAGAAAGCCCTGTCAAATACATATTATATTTAAGTTGACATGCGATCATTTATAAATCAAGGCAAAGCGTGTCATGGTCTTACAGATACAAAGTCCCCCCTGATGCAGAATAAAGACTGTCTAGGCATGTTTCCCAAAATATCAACCTACATGGATGAACTTCAAAAATACAGAACTCTCCTTATAAACATGGACAATGTACTGCTTATCAAACCCACAGTTTTATTTTAATTAAATAGTAATTTGACCTTTAACCCATGGTCAGAGGTACTTTCCTTACTTTCATTGCAAAAAAAAAAAAAAGTGCATTCAAAAAGTATAAATTAAGTGAAAATTACAACTTAATCTTGTAAGAAACAGATTTCAAAGTAAAGCTGAAGTATTAATGGCTAATCACATGGAGATCTCTATTCTATTACAATAGAAATGTTGGCTAATTATTAAGGTTTAAAAACACCATCTGCAAGGCCCCTTCTGACCCTGAAGTTTACTTCAAAAGAAATCAGATGGCCATAAATTCTTTAAAAAGAAGAATGTCTTTATTAAGAATGATTCATTTCAGTAGAGTTGTCAGTTTCAGAGTTTTGGAATATAGGCCGAAAAGGTCTGACAAAAGAAAGATCCTGTTAGCACTCCATCTAACTCTGTAGATGTGGGAATTTGTTGGGAAAAGCAAATAAAAAGGATGCTGGTGGTTAGATAAAAAAAATTCATAGGTGGCAAAATGAGCCGAATACAGCAAAAATGGAAAATTACGGAGACAAATGTTAGCTATGCTATATTAGAGAAAAAATGCATAAATATAGATGAAAAATAGGCTTAGAGCAATAATGTTTAAAAAACTAGAAAGGCCTAAATTGACAGTGAATGCACATTGAGGCCTCTGTGTAATATGGTTACTAAATTTGCTAATGTGCTTTGGAGCTTTATTAATAAAAGTTTGTTACCTAAAGCCAACAAAATTTAATGAATGCAGTCTTTTTTTCTTTAAATCTACACTACCTTTTTATAAACACATAGTTCATATCTAGTGATTCTAACGTGTTCAGTCGATGCCATGTCCTCTAAAACCCTCTGGTAAAAATTGTTATTTTTCTGCATATCTCCAGCTGCCAAGATTTCTCTGACCCTAACTTTTTCTAATGTGAGTTAAAACAAGAGGAATTTTACTGTGGTTTCTAAAAATGACATATTGAAATACTGAATATGCCTTTTCAAACTATATGGAATATGCCTATTATGGAATTAAGGCTTAACATTCATTCATAAAGTAACAGGAGTTATTTTAGTGGAACAGGGAAGTTCCACTTTGAATCTCAGGAATTAGGTTTAATGATATAGTCAGAAATGGTTTAGATACTTTTGTTAAACACAATAATAATTGTTTTTCATAAAAACCTAGAGCTGAATGAAGTGTACATTATAAATAACCTTCCAAGGCTGTGGTCTCAGAAAGTAACCATGAGTTCCTCCTCCATGAAGGGAGAAAAAATGTTTTTTGCATCCCAGTTAGAGCCTACATGTACTACTGATGGACCTCATATGGGGAATCCTTGACTACAGCAGAGAATTGCCTTTCAAATTATGTCCTGAGTGAGAGCAGAAAAACGACTCACTAAAGGAAACAGAAAATCTGGGAAAATAAATCAATCTAATACATTATCATGCTTTTATTTCCCCAGCACCCATCATAATGCCTGGCTCAGAGTTATTTATTAGTAAATGCTTGTTGAAGGTTGAACATGGAGTAAACTCATACCACAATTCTCTGTTGAGATAAAACATTTCCATGGCACAGAATAGCATGAATAAAAATTGCCTGAGTGGCACTATTTAATGTAAAAAATAAATAAATACCCTAGGCTCCACGAACATTACATTTAACCAATGACCTTAAGGGTAGGCTTATGTGTTACTGGAGAACTCCAATAATCTCTTCTTTAGTGTCTTAAAATAGTCCCCTTTTGCAAACTGAGCTATAGACTGCCATTTTGAGTCTAGCCTAGAGAATGTCAGATCTGTGAGAAACCTAATTATCACTGAAAGTGCAATGTCTGGATTTACAGTCACCAGAATTTTTAGTCCTGCTTTCAGCCAACAACAAAGATTTTTGAAGCTGTAGATTTGAGATTTGTTCCATCATACTCTTCTTGTGCTTAAGGGCTTCATCCTTAAGAAAGTGTCTGTATGCAGACACCAAAAAAAAAAAAAAATTAGGCACAGAGTATATGGATTTAATTTTGAACTTTACAAAGAAAATTCTGAGCACACTAGCAATCTAGATGTAGGGCAAGTATATGTATTTCCATATCAAACCAATACACACAAGAGAATGATCTTTCTTTCTAAACTAAAGAGTCTTGCAAATTGATCTCATGGGAAATTGTTCCTAGGACCTAATTCTTATGCATATAATATATTTCAAAAATGAATCAAAGGGAAATGGGATTGTCTCAAACAAAATAATCTTTTGGCAGGCAAAGCTGCAGCTACACACATTTCTATAAGCTTCACACCTACTAGCTACAGAGCAGACACCCAAGAGACCAACAGAAAAGAAAGCAATAGTCTACAAAACTAATTCATCAGCTACACAGCTGGCCTTCTGGAGCCAGCACTCTTGGTGAAGGCAAACAGTTCCGGCCAGGGAAGGGAAGGATAGTTGTCAAAAAAGATGGTAGCAGAAAAACCTATCTGTAGCTAGGCCAGTCTCCTACAAGATTGTCAGGCTAGGTCATGTGCATAGCACCCTAGATGAGTTCTTAACACTTGTAAAATGGAATTGATTGACCCAAATGTGGACTTCTCAAATATGTGCTCTGCATGCCATCTACATAGGATACTAGAAACAACTAAAACAAACAAACAAACAAACAAACAAAAAACTCGTAACCACCTCAGTCACTACACATCACCAGAGAACAACCTAACCTAAACTAAAAAATGTGATATGATTATGATTGTGAATTGTAGTGTCATATAAAAGTGCTTCAAATTCCAGCTGTGTCATTTGTTAATTGTGTGACTTTGGACATTTTAAGTAGTAAATCTGAGTCTTTGTTTCTTCATATAAAAAATAAGGATAACAACAGTATCTATCTGGTGTTACTGAAAAAATATTATTCATGGTATGGAGAATAAATTTGGCACAACGTCTTGTTCATAGCAAGTCAGCAAAGTTTTTCTGTGAAGGGCCAGATAGTGAAAGTATTAGGCCGTGGGGGCCATGCGAACTCTGTGGCTACTTGTAACACAAAAGCAGCCAAGTTTTAGCACTGTAGGATGGCCAGAGTTAACACTAATTTATTATACAGTTTCAGATAACTAGAAAAAGGATACTCAATGCTCCCAACACTAAGAAATAATGAATGTTCAAGATGATGGATATGCTAATTATCCTAATCTGCTCACTGCATGCTATATGTATTGAAACATTACTATATACCCCATAAATATGTACAATTGTATGTCAATTAGAAAAATTTGAAAAGACAAATAATTTATAAATGAGTAAGTGTGACTGTGTTCCAGTAGGAAACTACTTAAAAAAAAAAGGAGGCAAGTTGAGTTTGGCCTACAGGCTATAGTTTGTAATGGTTTCCAGATATATTTAATAATAATATTATGAATAAATCCAGTCATAGCAAATACTTGAGATTGCCTACAACGTGTCGCATATTGCCCCAAGTGCTTCATGTGGATTTATTCAGTCTTTATAACAACTTTCAAGGTAGAAATGAATAGTGCATCCTTCTAAAAAAACATAAAACAGGCCCAGAGACTTTAAGTGCCCTCTCAAAATCCCACAGCTAATACGATGAAAAATAAGGATTCAAATCTAGGTCTTCAGGTTTTGAAGTCTGGTTTTCTTAGCCACTTACTCTGACACTGACTATTATCTGCTAATAACCTGGTTTAGCAAGTACTTTAGTCTTTGATCAGGATTTATGCTGGGGAAACGCCATGTTGTTTACACAGTCACTGGAAAAGTTTTCAAAATAAGTAAAAGTTTATTCCACCTATGGGAAACAACTTGAGAACAGTTCTTTCCATCTTCCTCGTAATAGTCTAGATGCTACATTATCTCATTTAATCCTCAGGGGTGAAAACCCAGTGAGGTAGGCTCTATTATTACCTCCATTTAACAGATGAGGAATGCGAGGTTAAGAAAGGGCAACCATCTTTCCCAAGGTCCCACAGTTAGTAATTATAGAACCAGAACACACATAGGTTCAAAATAAAGGGACACAGAATAATCCAACAAGCCAATGAAAAACAAACAAAAAAAGTAATGATTGCAATCCTTGTTTTAGACAAAACAGACTTTAAACCAACAAAGATGAAAAAAGACAAAAAGGGCATTACATAATTGTAAAGGGTTGAATTCAACAAGACCTAAGTATCCTAAATATATATGCACTCAATGCAGAAGCACTCGGATTCATAAAGAAAGTTCTTGAACACCTTAGAAGAGACTTAGACTCCCACACAATAATAGTAAGAGATTTTAATACCCCATTGACAATATTAGATAGATTATTGAGGTAGAAAATTCACAAAGTTATTCAGGACTTGAACTCAGCACTGTACCAAATGGAACTGATAAACATCTACAGAATTCTCCACCCCAAAACAACAGAATACATATTCTCATTGTCACATGGTACTTACTCTAAAATCAGTCACAAAATTGTAAGTAAAACACTTTTCAGCAAATGCAAAAGAACTGAAACCACAATAAACAATCTTTCTGACCATAGCACAATCAAATTAGAAATCAAGACAAAGAAATTCACTCAAAACCATACAAGTACATTTAAATTGAATAACCGGCTCTGAATGGCTTTCGGTTAAATAATGAAATTAAGACAGAAACCAAGTTTTTTAAAACAATGAGAACAAAGATACAACATGCAAGAATCTCTGGGACATAGCTAAGACAGTGTTAAGCGGGATTTACAGCACTTAAAAGCCACCATAAAAAAGAAAGATCTCAAGTTAACAATCCAACACCACAACAAAAAGTAGGAAACCAAGAGCAAACCAATCCCAAAGCTAGCAGAAGACAAGAAATAACTGAAATTAGAGCTGAACTGAAGAAGACTGACACATGAAAAGCCATTTAAAGTATCAATGAACACAGGAGGCATTTTTTGAGAAAATTAATAAAATAGCTCTACCACTAGCTAGACTAATAAAGAAGAAAAGACAGACGATCCAAATAAACACAATCAGAAATGAAAAAGGGAATATATTACCACTGACCCCAGAGAAATACAAACAACCATCAGAAAATATTATGAATACCTCTATGCACATAAACTAGAAAATCTAGAAGAAATGGATAAATTCCTGGACACACACATCCTCCCAATACTGAACCAGGAAGAAGCTGAATCCCTGAATAGACCAATAATGAGCTCTAAGTTAAATCAGTAATTAATGGCCTACCAACTGAAAACAGCCCAGGACCAGATGGTTTCACAGCTGAATTCTACTAGATATAAAAAGAAGAGCTGATACCATTCCTGATTAAACTATTTCAAAAACTGAAGAGGGACTCCTCCCTACCTCATTCTATCTAGTAAGCATCATTCTGATGCCGAAACCTGGCAGTGATACAACAACAACAAAAAAACTTCAGGCCAATATCCTTGATGAACATCAATGCAAAAATCCTTAACAAAACACCAGCAAACTGAATCCAGCAGCACATCGTAAGGGCTCTCCACCTGATCAAGTAGGCTTCACCCCTGGAATGCAAGGTTTGTTCAACAGACGCAAAACAATAAATGTGATTCATCTCATAAACAAAACAAAAGACAAAAGCCACATTATCTCAATAGATGCAGAAAAGGCTTTGATAAAATTCAACATTGCTTCATGTTAAAAACTCTCAATAAACTAGGTATTGAAGGAACATACCTCAAAATAATAAGAGCTGTCTATGATGAACCCATAGCTGACATCACACTGAATGGGCAAAAGCTGGAAGCATTTCCCCCCAAAACCGGCACAAGACAAGGATACCCTCTCCGACCACTCGATTCAACATAGTTTCGGAAGTCCCGGCTGGTGAAATCAGACAACAGAAAGAAATAAAGGAGTAAGTCAAACTATCCCTCTTTGCCGATGACATGATCCTATACCTATATCTAGAAAACCCTACAGTCTCAGCCCAAAGGCTCCTTAAGCTAATAAACAACTTTGACTAAGTCTCAGGATACAAAATCAATGTACAAAAATGACTAGCATTCCTATACATCAAAAACAGTCAAGCTGAAAGCCAAACTAGGAACACAATCACATTCACAACTGCCATAACATAAAATAACTAGGAATACAGCTAACCAGAGAGGTAACAGATCTTTACAAAAAGAACTATAAAACATTGCTCAACAAGATCAGAGATGACACAAACAAATGGAAAACATTCCACACTCTTATATAGGAAGACTCAATATCATTAAAATGACCATACTGTCCAAAGCAATTTATAGATTCAATGCTATTTCTATTAAACTACCAATGGCATTCTTCACAGAACTAGAAAAAAGTATTTTAAAATTCATATGGAACCATAAAAAAGCTCAAAAAGGCAATCCTAACCAAAAAGAACAAAGCTGGAGACATCACGCTACCTGACCACAAACTATAATACAGGGCTGCAAAACAGCATGGTACTACTACAAAAACAGAGACATAGACAAATGGAACAGAATAGAGAAACCAGAAATAAGGCTACATAACTATAATAATCTCATCTTTGACAAAGCTGACAAAAACAGGCAACAGGGAAATGATTCCCTATTAAATAAATAGTGCTGGGATAACTGGCTAACCATATGCAGAAGATTGATACTGGACATGTTCCTCACACTATATACAAAAGTCAACTTAAAATGGATTAAAGACTTAAATGTAAAAACCCAAACTGTAAAAACCCAAACTGTAAAAACCCTGGAAGACAACATACATTTAAGGTTAAAGACTTAAGTGTAAAACCCAAACCTCTAAAAAATCCTGGAAGATGACTTGGCAATACCATTCTTGACATAGGAACAGGCAAAGATTTCATGATGTAGATGCCAAAAGCAATTACAACAAAAGCAAAAGTTGACAAAAGAGATTTAATTAAACTAAAGAGCTTCTGCACAGCAAAAGATAGTATCAACAGAATAAACAGGCAACCTACAGAATGGGAGAAAATATTTGCAAACTATGCATCTGACAGTGGTCTAATATCCAGCTTCTGTAAGGAACTTGAACAAATTTACAAGAATAAAACAATCCCATTAAAGGACATTAACAGACTTTTTTCAAAAGAAGACATACATGTGGTGAACAATCATACAAAAAGAATCTCAACATCACTGATCATTAGAGAAAGGCAAATCAAAACCATGAGGTACCATCTCACACCAGCCAGAATGGGTATTATTAAAAAGTCAAAAAATAACAGATGCTGGCAAGGTTGTGAAGAAAAAGGAATGCTTATACTCTGTTGGTGGGAGTGTAAATGTGTTCAGCCATGATGGAAGACAATGTGGTGATCCCTCAAAGACCTGAAAACAGAAATAGCATTTGACCCAACAATCCCTTTACTGGGTGTATTAGTCTGTTTTCACACTGCTATAAAGAAATACCCCAGACTGGGTAATTTAGAAAGGAAAGAGGCTTAATTGACTCACAGTTCCACATGGCAGGGAGGTCTTAGGAAACTTAGAAACATGGCAGAGGGCAAATGGGAAGCAAGGACCTTCTTCCCATGTTGGCAAGAGAGAGAGGAGTGTGTGAAAGAGGAACTGTCAAATGCTTACGAAAGAATCAGATTTCATAAGAACTCACTATCATGAGAACAGCATGGAGAAAGCCTCTCCCATGATCGAATCACCTCCCTCCCTCAACATGTGGGGATTACAATTTGAGATGAGATTTGCATGGGGACACAGAGCCAAACCATACCATCCTGCCCTTAGCCCCTCCCAAATCTCATGTCTTTTCACATTTCAAAACCAATCATGCCTTCCCAAAAGTCCTCAAAGTCTTAACTAATTCCTGCATTAATTCAAAGATCCACAGTCCAAAGTCTCATCCAAGAGAAGGCGAGAAGGCAAGTCCCTTCTGCCATTTTTGATTTTATGAGCCTAAAAAATCAAAAGCAAGTTAGTTACTTCCTAGATACAATGTGGTTACAGGCATTGGGTAAATGCTCCTGTTCTAAGTGGGAAGAATTGGCCAAAACAAAGGGGTTACAAGCCCCATGAAAATCTGAAATCCAGAAGCTCAGTCATTAAATCTTAAAACTCCAAAATCATCTCCTTTGACTCCATGTTTCATGTTCTTGGCATGTTGATGCAAGATATGAGCTCACACAGCCATGGCAGCCTTTTCACGGGCTGGCATTGAGTGCCTGCAGCTTTTCAAGGCACATGGTGCAAGCTCTCGGTGGATCTACAATTCTGGGGTCTAGAGGATGGTGGCCCACTTCTCACAACTCCCTAGGCAGTGCCCTAGTGGGGACTCTGTGTGAGGGCTCACACCCTACATTTCCCTTCCATACTACCCTAGCAGAGGTTCTCCATGAGGGCCCTGCCCTTGAAGCAGACTTCTGCCTGGACATCCAGGTGTTTTCATACATCCTGTGAAATCTAGGCAGAGGATCCCAAACCTCAATTCTTCTGTGCATCCACAGGCCCATCACCACGTGGAGGCTGCCAAAGGTTGGGGCTTACATCCTCTGAAGCAACAGGCCGAGTGGTACGTTGGCTCCTTTTAGCCATGGCTGGAGCTGGTGCAGCTGGGATGCAGGGCACCAAATCCTGATGCTGCACATAACAACAGGACTCTGGACCTAAACCACAAAACTGCTTTTTTTCTCCCAGGCCATGAGACAACTTGTTACTTTTAGGCTGCCAGGCCTGTGATGGGAGGGGATGCTGCTAAGATCTCTGACATGCCCTGGAGACATTTTCCCCATTCTGTTGGTGATTAACAATTAAATCCTTGTTACTTATGCAAATTTCTGCAGCTAGCTTCAATTTCTACCAAGAAAATGGGATTTTCTTTTTTATTGCATCATCAGGCTGCAAATATTCCAAACTTTTAGCTCTGCTTCCTTTTTAAACATAAATTCCAATTTCAGATCATCTCTCTCAAGTTAAAAGTGCCACAGATCTCTAGGGCAGGACAGAATGATGCCAGTCTTTTTGCTAAAGCATGGCAAGAGTGACCTTTGCTCCAGTGCCCAATAAGTTCCTCAGCTCCATCTGAGACCACCTCAGTCTGGATTTCATTGTTCACATCAGTATCAGCATTTTCGTCAAAACCACTCAACAAGTCTCTAGGAAGTTCCGAATTTCCCACATCCTCCTGTCTTCTTCTAAGCCTTCCAAACTGTTCCAACATTTGCCCATTACCCAGTTCCAAATTTGCTTCCATATTTTCAAGTATCTTTACAGCAGCACCCAACTCTCTGTGGTACAACTTTACTGTATTAGTCTGTTTTCACACTACTATAAAGAAATACCCGAGACTGGGTAATTTAGCAAGAAAAGAGGTTTAACTGACTCACAGTTCCATATGGCTGGGGAAACCTCAGGAAACTTACAATTGTGGTGGAAGGCAAAGGGGAACCAAAGACCTTTTTCACAAGGTGGTAGAAGAGAAAGGAGCATGTGAAGGAGGAACTGTCAAACACTTATAAAACCATCAGACCTCATGAGAACTCACTCACTATCATGAGAATAGCATGGGGAAAAACCTCCCCCATGATCCAATCACCTCCCTCCCTCAACATGCGGGAATTACAGTTAGATATGAGATTTGGGTGGGGACACAGAGCCAAACCATATCACTGGGTATATACCCAAAGGAATATAAATCATTCTATCATAAAGACACATGCACAAATATGTTCATTGCAGCACTATTCCCAATAGTAAAGATATGGAATCAACTTAAATTCCCCTCATGGTAGACTGGATAAAGAAAATGTGGTACATATACCCCATGGAATACTATGCAGCTATAAAAAATAATGAGATCCTGTCCTTTGTAGTGACATGGATGGAGTTGGAGGCCATTATTCTTAGCAAACTAATATATGAACAGAAAATCAAATACTGAATGTTCTCACTTACAAGTGGGAGCTAAATGATGAGAACACATGGACACATTGAGGGGAACAACACACACTGGGGCCTACTTGAAGGTAGAGGGTAGGAGGAGGGAGAAGATCAGGAAAACTAACTAATGAACCAGGCTTAATACCTGGATGATAAAATAATCTGTTAAAAAAAAAACAAACAAAAAAATCCCATGACACAAGTTTCTGTATGTAACAAATCTGTACATGTACCCCTGAACTTAAAAGTTAAAAAAAAAAAAAAGAACTAAGATAGAATCCCAAGTTACTCGATTCCAAGATTAAACATTGAACCACTTAAACGCTGCAATGAAATGTCCCTTTTCAGCTCAGGAGTATCATAAAATTGATTCACATTGAGGACCTGGAGCTCAAAAGGCGTATATCCTGATCAGTTTTGCAGACGCTTGGAGATGGGCTGATACAACAAATACTAGTGCAAAGACAAACAATAGATAAAGTTTAAAACAGAGTAGATGGTCAATGAAAAACATCATTTAATTAGGAGAATGGTTCTCAAAAACTCCTTGGCTGTGCCTTTGGAAGGATTTAAAAATATATAAATACTTCGGCTGCTTCTTTAGCGATTCTTTCACTTTTGACTGGAATAGAGCTAAAATCGGAGGTTTTCTTTCCCCTCCATTGTACATTAGAAGCCTCTGTGGGATATTTATATATGCACATACAAAAAATAGGCTATAGCAATAGTCTCAAACTTGGCTGCATATGTGAATCACTTGTGTATGTAAACTACTTGGCACTGAGCCTGATACACAAACAACATTCGAAAGGTATTAGTTATTACTGTTAATTAAGGATGTTAAGAATGAAAAAGCAGACTTCATATCTGTTTTAATGAATTGAATTGAACAAAGAAAAGAATGATTCATAGCAGTCCTTGGAAATCATCTATAAGTTAATCTGATATTGACTTTTCCCAGGCATGAAAGTTGATTGGGCTTATTTATATACAAAATGTATATAGATCACGACTTCCTTAAGGTCAGGGACAACATCTGATTCATCTCCATTCTTTTCTGCCCACTGACTCGTGTGGAGTAAGTATGCCAATATGTACTTTCTGAATGACTCCGAATATGCTTTATTGGATAAGCCAGCACTTAATGATTTTAATCAACTACGTTTGAATCAAAATAGGTTTAAAACTTAGTTGCATGGTAATAAAAAGTCCTGAGAGATATTGTCAAATGATAACACCACTGTCTGGAGTGGGATACACAATAGAAAACAGTCCTCCTCCTAACAAAAGCAAGCTCTTGCCTTTGATGACAAGCACTGATCCAAAAGCAGAGAGAAAAATGAGGCTAGAGGCTATTTATGATTGGGAGAATTACAGTTCAGGTGGGAATACACAAAAAAATCTGGTAGAATCATGCCAAAAGAGGATCTTCTTATACAAAGATTTGGTTTTGATAAGATCAGCACCAGATAAATTCATCCCCAAATACCATTATTCTGAAATGTGATTAGCCTATGGAGAGTTGACGAAGCCATCACCAAGAGAGAAAGGTGGTTGAAGATAATGCTCTTCTTTTACTTTTGCCCTGGAGGATGATTTTGCAGGCAGAGAGATAAGAGGTGTTCAAAGTAATGCGGTCCATGAAGAATGTATAGAGACAGAGCGTCTGAGATCATTGAGATAATATGAAAAGGCTACGCTGGAGTTCTTAGCAGGGATGGAGACATTTATCTCACAAGAAAGCATAATAAGTAACTTAACAACAAGGAGACCTGGAAGTAAGCGACTTTCATCAATACCAAATCATAAGGTGAATGCTTAACATGATGCTGGCATAGCACTGTGGTTTTTAGAAATACATGGGATGGGGTTATAGATGATGGAATGGTTACAGGAGTTTTAAAAGTCATTTTGTGCATCAAGCTTTGCTGAATTGTAGAGTACTCAAAGAGCCAATTTATTGTCCTAAATATTAATCTGTTAAAACCTTTATAATCAGTGAACTCTCACTTTAAATTCCACCTTTGCATTTGATTGTACACAGAAGAGTTATTTTTCTTTGTATCAGTATTTATAGATAACAGTACAGAAGGCAATTGAGAGTGGTTCACTTGCTCAGAACTCACTCCCCCTCACTCCTTTCTTCTTTACAGAGACAAGCCCTTTTCAGCTCTGCTCCATCCATATGGTCACCGTGTATATAAAGTATGATCATGTTTATAAAATATGACCCTTACCTACCAAACCTCAGTGGATTGGCCAGGAGTGGGAAACTGACTCAAGCTGCACCAAAGTGGATTTAGAATTCTCACACGCATCTGACTGATCTCTTAAATAGCAGCATTTAATCACTGGAGTTGTGGGTGGCTACGTTTCACCATGTGGGATGAGAAGCAGAGAAAGCTAATTTGCAGGGTAGAGATGCAAAGAGGAGAGTGACACCATCTTTGGTCTATTTCTGAGTCTCAGATGCATTCCTGCCCTCAGGTTCCGGGACACATTGTATTTCCTTATAATAAATTTCCTCCTTGTGTTGTATTCTTGCCCAAGTGTGTTTCTATTCCTGTCAAACAGGAGTCTGAACTAATACAGAAAGGAGCTCTAGCTGTTTGCAGAATGGGTTCACTTTTACTCATGATAGGGAGTCCTAACAAAATGAATGTTTGCTAGGCAGAGTGACCCTTCGGTTTGAATACTGATAAGCATTTCCCTCACATTGGAGTTAGATTTGAAAATCTGGTCTCAAATTAAGATTGGCATATCTGGTCTTCCAGATGGTGACTCGTATCTTGATGTAAAATGAAATGACTTCTGTCTCTTACGGTAGCTCTGACATCAACATTTATTATACTGTAGAGAGTGCTGGTGTCTGCTGTGTGAAACATGCTCAAAAGGTATTGTTTGCCAAGGGCTTCGATGAGGAAAACAAAGCAGAAAGAGGGCATGGGGTACCTTAGAAAGGGCAAAGTGGGTAGAGCAGATAACCTGGCTTTAAGTCTTACATTTCTTTAAACAGTTTGAGTCCCTCTTCCTGAGTTGATATGGATGAAGCTAAACAGAATGGCATAATGAAAGAGTATGTTTTCCGGGTTAACTAACCACATGTTCAAATCTCACTTTTGCCACTTACTAGTCATGTGACTTTAATTTAGTTACTCATGCTTTCTGAACCTCAGTTTTTTCCTCTGTAGAATAAAAATATATGTTCTTCTTCCCTTATAGAATTAAAAAATAAGGAATAACATAAAAGCTGGGCACTTAGTAGGTGTTCCTTATATAGTAGTTACCGTTATTAGGCCAAATCAAATTGTTGGATTTAATTCCCTTATTAACTTATTTATGTATTCATTCCTCCCACAAATATTTTCTCTGTGCCTGCTATGTGCCAGGCACCGTGTTAGGGGCTGGAATTGCACCAGTGGGAAAAAAGCAGTATCTGTGTCTTCATGGTGCTTACAATTCAGTAAGTACTAGAGCAGATGTAATGGATGATCAAATTTCTTGGTCTTTGGAGACCTCATCTAGGTACAGGCACCATACATGTTCCTGTCTGAACAGGCAGTGGCCTTCCTGTTTCCTATCATTTTAAACGCTGTGTTCGTGAACACATTTTCTTCCTCATGCTTCCACAACCTGTATGAGGATTTAAGCATGCGGGTAATTGTCTGCTGGCCACAATTTGTAAGGCTATGATGTGAATCTTTGTTGTAGGCAACATCCTGGTACTCAACAAATGGTAGTAAAAACTTGCAATTTAAAAGCAAAAGATATATTGACTGTGAACTTTACATATTGTGGGAACAATTTTTTTCCCCACTGAGATTGAGGCCAAACGAATCCATTTCCATCCCCAGTAGAAAGTCTGCCCAAGGACAGATTGGGGGCCTTGTACCTTGGCTTCCTTTATAAACCTTGACAGTTCTTCAAATATGTTTTGTATTTTTCAGCAGATTCCTTGCCTTAGCTTCTTATTGGGGCTATTCTTTAGTGGCTTTCACTTTTTTTTTCTTAATGGCTGATTTGTTTTCTTAGTGCTGAATGTATTGTTTTCCATCTGACTGATTCTGCTATTTCATTTTATTAATTCAAACTTTCTTGCATGTGGGCCTTTGCAGTTTATTCCCCAAATTGTGTTTTTCCAGCTCAGTTTTGCCTTCTTCCTTAAAACAAGGCTACACTGCATTATGCTCTGAAATTTCTTCACCTGCAGTTTCATATCACCTGCTGGTTGCATACTAGGCTATTTGTCATGTGATTAACAATTAGTAAAAATGGCACTTTGACCACATGCCCAGAGGAACACCAAAGATTGGTAGTCCATCTTCAAACCCACCTGGCTCTCTTCATCAAAGCGCTCATTAACACAGAGTTTGAGCTTCCATACTGTCAGTTTCTGGGATTGATTATTCTCCATTAAAGTCTGGATCCACGTCCACAACAGTCTTGTCTTTACTTGCATGTACATTTTCAGCTATCACTAAACCATCATACTGCCATCAGGGGCCAGAGAAGTCCAAATAATGCAAGGCTATATTCTTCAGAGATTCCTGGGAGTTTGGCCAGACCACAAAAGTAGACATCACTGTCCTTATTGTATTTCAAAACCCAACCAATAACTACTAATGTCTATGGTTCTTTGTTCACTTATTTTCAACCTCTGGGGCATCTTAAATAACTTAAATATTTATCCAAAAGTTTGGATAAAAGTGGGAGAAATAAGGAGGCACTTTTATCAATACTTTCTATGTGTTAGACTGCAGATCTCAAACTGCCTACAAAGTGTTGGCCCATTACATACCAGCCTACATCGAGATGTTCAGAAGTGTAAATTAGTCACAATAGAATTTCACATAAGAATCTATATTTCTAGTTTCTCTGAAAAATATCAGGTTGAGCAACATTGGATCACCATGTCCCCATGGGAACAATTAGCTGGTACTGACACTGACCAGTAGCACCATTCCCAGTTAAAAACGATGCGTGCTTACCAGTTCTCAACATTCTCTAACACTCTTCTCTGTCTCCAACTTGGCCACTTTTGTTTGTTTTTAAATTTTATGCATCCCGTGTGCATTTGAGGTTGCAACATCTAGCTTAGGTGATTTCAAGCATTTTAACTTCACAAAAACCCATTTATTGCAGCACTATTTACAACAGCAAAGTCTTGGAACCAACCCAAATGCCCATCGATGATAGACTGGATAAACAAAATGTGGCACATATGCATCATGGAATACTCTGCAGCCATAAAAGAGAATGAGTTCATGTCCTTTGCAGGGACATGGATGAAGCTGAAAACCATCATTCTCAGCAAACTAACACAGGAACAGCATACCAAACACCTCATGTTCTTGCTCATAAGTGGGAGTTAAACAATAAGAACACATGGACACAGGGAGGGGAACATCACACATTGGGGCCTGTTGGGGGGTTGGGGGCAAGGGGAGAGAGAGCATTAGGACAAATACCTAATGCATGCAGGGCTTAAAACCTAGATGATGGGTTGATAGGTGCAGCAAACCACCACAACACATGTATATCTATGTAACAAATCTGCACGTTCTGCACATGTATTCCAGAACTTAAAATAAAAATAAAAAAAAGAAATAAGAATCGTCTGCAGTTTACCAATGAAAAAACAGAGGCTCAGATAAGTTTTCTTTATAATAAGAGTGGATCCATGCTTATTTACATTGCATCAATGGGGAGAGGGGGAAAAATTACAATATTTTCTTAACAGAAGAGTCAGTAGGAAAAATAAAGTATTTCTGACTTGCTTGGCCTGTTGTGCATTTTGTTCAGTGATTTCTAGATTATTATAGTAGTTCAATTTTATAGTTAGAAGCAAATCAAAAACAGTTAAAGGTAGAAAAAAGGCAAAGCAATGTTCTAGAAGATTATACCCCAAAATATCTTCTCAAACTGATTCAACCACATGATCATAGTTAATTAAGATTATAGATTATTCCCTGGCACTCCCCAGGTTATTCAGGGATTATCAGTCCAGACAATTAAAAAAAAAAAAAAACAGTGAAACACAAAACACCTGAGGAGGTTTAACAAAGAGAACAGTCATTCTCCAATTGTCTAGGAGTACTTTTGTGGCTCTTACATGTGGTTTCATGAGGATAACTTCTAATTCTCATAAGGTTTTCAATTTCCCACACACTTAAAAAAGGAACTCCATCATCCTACTTGTAACATTTCTTAAGTAGTTAACAATTCATTTTGAGTTTTTGCAGTAAAAGTTGAGCTATTTCACTGGTTAACTTCAGGCTCCAAAACACTTTTTTTTTTTTTTTTTTTTTTTGGATGGAGTCTTGCTCTGTCACCCAGGCTGGAATGCAGTGGCACGATCTCCACTCACTGCAACTTCTGCCTCCCAGGTTCACGCCATTCTCCTGTCTCAGCCTCCTGAGTAGCTGGGACTACAGGTACCCGCCACCTTGCCTGGCTAATTTTTTGTATTTTTAGTAGAGACAGGGTTTCACCGTGTTAGCCAGGATGGTCTCAATCTCCTGACCTCACGATCTGCCCGCCTTGGCCTCCCCAGGTGCTTGGATTATAGGTGTGAGCCACCATGTCCGGCCCAAAACATTTTTTAAAAAATTATCAATCATTTATATTTTAAAACAAATATATATTTAGGCATTCAGCTTCCTGAGTGTCTTAAAAGCACATGGGTGGTCTTGTTTTCTTTTCTGTTGTCTGAATGGAGGATCTCTCTTGTCTTTTGAAGGTGTGGCACTTGAAAATATTTTGAAAGGGAATCTGGTTTTTTCCTGATAAGAATGTGCAAATGTGCACACCATTCTAAAAACAGGAGATCTCGTTTAACAAGAAGAGTATTTGGAGAAACAACACAAGAGACAGCATCAATTTATATTGAAATTGAAAACAATGTGAGAGTGAGTGATGGCAAATCCCTAAGAAATGGAGGATTTAAACTGAATAAGGGCTATAAAATGGAACTGGCTAAGGGAAAACAATCATTCAGAAACCAGATAGAACAATACCATCTTTGAACTGTGACTACTATTGGCTAACAACCAATGGGGTGACAGGGTTGATAGCACCAATTTTAAGATGTGGACCTCATAAATATTTTGCCAACTTCAATCATTTGTTTAAATACATATATCCTTATTGTAGGCCTGATTTCTTTGCAAAGAATAAATTGAAAATTCACTTTAGCAAATTTTTAAAACTTCACCAGCAATATATTGATACACAATGCCAGCCAATGCATCACCTTTTTCTTCATATTAACTATAAAAGATACTCTGATCCAAGGATTTGTCAAAAGCTCATCTTACATATTACAATGGTTGGTGGCCTTGTTAGCCTTTCATTATAAAACAATTTATATCCAAGACGCATTAGATTTATTTTGGGTGGGGGTGTGTGTGTGTGCCTGCACCAACATAAGTGTGTGCTAGACAAGTGTTCCAGAACAACTCTCTTCTAACTAGGCATGAAAGGTTGATATTATAAAACTTGTTTTAAAGAAGTGAAGTGCCCGCTATGGCAAAACATAGGCTATTCTGACAATATCGTAAGGTCGTATCAAGTAATAAAATAGTGATTTCCATATATTTTTGATATATTCTACATAATAAATTTTACGTTCATCAGATGCTTTCATAATTCTCCCTCCACCCACTAGTCCAGGACCTACTATCAAGTTAATTCACAGAGAAAACATCAGGAGAGAAGTACTGGTGTAAGAAATGAATTCAGAATACATTCTTGCGTGATGCTGCCTTGCTTCTGAATAGTAACTACCCCACAGATGTGTTGCCCCTCACTTTCCCTTGGGTTTAAATAGAGTAAGTTGGTGGAGA
Source organism: Hylobates moloch (assembly GCF_009828535.3). NCBI lineage: Eukaryota > Metazoa > Chordata > Mammalia > Primates > Hylobatidae > Hylobates > Hylobates moloch. Next base: position 10,165,570 of record NW_026652279.1, on the reverse strand, counting down.
TTTTGGTGGCACAGACGGAATGGATTTTTATTTTGTGTTCCCCTTCCCACATATATCTGTGCAAAGAAGTCAATACAGAATGATATTGAGGAAATGAAGGAGGGAATAGGGGAGATAAGTAGAATCATCATGGTTTTCTTTTTCTATTAAAGAAAACAGTAAAAAAAAAAAAAAAAAAAAAAAAACTCAAGGTGGCCTCTGGTTAGTGGACAGTCTAACATCCCTGCTGTCCTTATGATGTTCTGGGTAATGGGATTTCTTTTTACTTAGACTGCATTATCTATATGGGCCACGGAGGTGTAAGGGCTTCAAGGCCCATCAGAAATGATTTTGCAGTCTAGTGATAAAGTCACTAAAATTCTGGCCCCAAAAGTGAAACCTCCCACCAGGGACTGAGAAACGCCTATTCTCTTTACTGATTCAAATTCCACACTGCTCAGCATCTCCCTTGTTTAAAAACTAACCAGAGTAAACATATATTAATCTAACATTAATGTATTGGGTTTACTTCATCTCATAAATTTAATTTGATTAAGAGACAACGGTGAGGTGGAGCACACTTTTAAAGATTACTCAAGTTGTCTGTTACTTGAGGACAAAAAATCCTGAGGTTTTTCACTTGGGAATGCGGACAAAATGAAAATTCCAGGCAATTAACTGGCAGAATTGTATGTATATTTACACGTAGAATGGCTTATTTTTCATTGTAATTAGCTTTTAGAGTATCACTGGGGATTCAAATAAATGTATGGGAACGTGTACATATAAATAAACTGTTTGCATTTGAGTTAATTTGTTTCACCACTAGATATGGGCAGCAGCTAAGTGAGCCATGAATGTTGAACATTAGTTTTACAAACAATAGAACCACTCCCTTCACCCAAGCCGCTGTCCTTTATTTTTTTGTCTCCTTCCTAGAACCTGCCTTATTAGAACTTTTATATCCCACTTCTCAACCTTGGCTTAACATTAGAATCACCCAGGGAGCTTTAAAACAAACAAACAAACAAACAAAACAAACAGGCAACACAAGTGAGCAGATGCATGGGTCCTACCACAGAGAGCCTTTTGTCTGGGGTACGGTTGGACTAGATTTTTAAAATCTTTTCAGGTGATTCTAATGTGTCTGAGGTTGTGTACCACTGAATCACAACATGAGTTTCGTCAGATCTTAGGAACATCACTTTGATGATCACAGCTTTTCCAGCCCTGTCTCTTTGCTTACAAGTGACCTGTGTGGTTCTTGACATGTTTAACCTTTGCCTCCCAGTGGAGGAAAATCATGGCATATGACCGCTGATGGACATTGAAAGTTGTTACTAAACAACTTGAAAGTGTGTTTGACCTAATCTTTCTTTCCTTTTGTCCCATTAAATCTTACCACTGCAAGATTATTAAAGCCTAAAGAGATCTTGCACATTTTATAAGGCAACTTTACCATGTTAAGCAGGAAGCTGGTAAACAGGTTGAGATTACTGAAGAATGACACTGTCATTTACAAGAATTCTGATTTCCAATGAGGGACGTAGACTACGTTACACTTGAAGAGACTTCTGTGCCAGAAACATCCCACTTAAAGCTTCAGGTGGGTCTTAAAAATAGGCAACCTCATCATTTATGTGCGGGCACCATCTAAATTGCTTTGCATGAGGTAATTTACTACATTCTCACAACCAACCCATAAGGGAATGTAGCACCTTATAATGATCTTAAATATGATCACTATTCCTGCTTAAGGGGTAATGAAACTAAGGTTAACTTAGAACGAGGGGGTAAGGACACTGAGTTCTGGAAACTGAGTCTGGGTCAATGTCCAGAGTGTCAGAATTGACAGGTCAGAATATAAACACATTTGAACATGATCAGGCTCTAGATAGACAGATAAGATTCCTGGTTTTTCATTCTAAATCTTGCTTCTAATAATAAATGTGAGTTCTGTTTATTGAGCACATACTATTCAATCAGGCACTTCACTGGACACATCATTTAATTCATTTAAAACCCACAAAACCTAGACAAGTAAAATCATTCTTTTTGGTGTACAGAAGAGACAATTTATGCTTAGAAAAGTTAAATAACCTGCCCCAAGTCCAAAGCTGGATTTGAACTGTCTGGTCTTGAAACCTCTGTTTTGAAGCCCTGCCACATATTGCCTACCTGTAAGGAAAGGTATTATATATGTTTGTATCCACTACATTACACTACTTCATGGTTTTTTTTTTTTTTTGAGATGGAGTCTCGCTCTGTCGCCCAGGCTGGAGTACAGTGGCGCAATCTCGGCTCACTGCAAGCTCCGCCTCCTGGGTTCACGCCATTCTCCTGCCTCAGCCTCTCTGAGTAGCTGGGACTACAGGCGCCCGCCACCATGCCCGGCTAATTTTTTTTTGTATTTTTAGTAGAGACGGGGTTTCACCGTGGTCTTGATCTCCTGACCTCGTGATCCGCCTGCCTCGGCCTCCCAAAGTGCTGGGATTACAAGCGTGAGCCACCGCGCCTGGCCTACTTCATGGTTCTTTACATTTCTACCCAGCGAAGTCCCTTTCTCCACTGTAGACATGTATGCTTAAGAAGAATCAACACTACATTGTGTAATGGTTTGAAAACACAGACTTGGTGTAAGGATAGTAAAGGAGGACTATGAATTGCTGCTTTACACAAGAATCCTTGTGCTCTCTGTTCTTTCTGAAAGTCAAGATTTCAAGCTGTTTTCCTTCACACTCATCCTGTGACAATTCTGTTGGACTCAGCTACAGACGAGAGGGAAACTGGAAAGGACACTCACCCATTGATATTATCGGGCTGCGTCCCCCGCCCCCCAAATCTTATCTTGAATTGTAGCTCCCATAATTTCCACGTGTTATGGGAGGGACCCCATGGGAGATAACTGAATCATGGGGGCGGTTTCCCCCATATGGTTTTCATGGTAGTGAATAAGTCTCATGAGATCTGATGTTTTTTTTTTTTTTCTTTGAGATGGAGTCTCGCTCTGTTGCCCAGGCTGGAGTGCAGTGGCACAATCTCAGCTTGCTGCAACCTCTGCTTCCTGGGTTCAAGTGATTCTCCTGCCTCAGCCTCCCGAGTAGCTGGGATTACAGGTATGTGCCACCATGCCCAGCTAATTTTTGTATTTTTACTAGAGACAGGGTTTCACTATGTTGGCTGGCTGGTCTCGAACTCCTGACCTTGTGATCTGCCCGCCTCGGCCTCCCAAAGTGCTGGGATGATCTGATGGTTTTATAGGGGAAACCCCTTTCACCTGGCACTCATTCCGTCTTGGCTGCCATCATGTAATGTGTGCCTTTCGCCTTGTACCATGATTGTGAGGCCTCGCCAGCCACATAGAACTGTGAGTCCATTAAACATCTCTTTCTTTATCAATTACCCAGTCTCAGGTTTGTCTTTATCAGCAGCATGAAAATGGACTAATACACCTATCTTTATTTGAAGTGTCCTATGTGGTAACTCACATTCTTGATTTTTTGAGTCAACATCCCTTCTCCCTCCTTACCTCCTCATCCTTCTCATTGTCAAAATATCTTACACATTCTAGTGTTGGAGCATCCAAACCATATTTCTTACCTTCCTCTCTAATTTGGAAGTTCTATAAATATCTTTAGCTGTGGTCCTTTCATTAGAAGTCACATGTAACTTTCAGGTTTCAACTTCTCTGAGTACCAATAATGATTCCATAAGCAGCTGCAGGTAGAGTGGCCAGAAAATGGGTTTTACAGTCAGAGAGACCAATGTTCAAGATCTAGATCTATCATTTACTATCTGTGTATCTTATGAAAATTATTTAGGATTGTAGGTAAGCAGCTCAGTTTTCCCAGCTGCAAAATGGACCTCAGCATACTTACTAGGTAATTCATTATACAATGTATACGAAGTGCTAATCACATTGCTTGCTTAGTGCATATGAACCGCTACAACAAACACAACTACTATTATTATAACAAACTGTGCCCCGCTCCAATAAAGGAGTTTTCAGCTTCATGATCAAGGGCAAAATCATAAGGTCCCTTACAGACAAGCCGATTATCACCTTAAATAAAGGATGCAGCAGAGATTCTGCAGACAGATGATTAGGTTCAAATCCCTGCCTTGCCACTTTCTGACTGTGTGACCTTTGATAAGGGACTGAACTCTGTGCCTCAGTTTCTTCATTTATAAAATGAGGATAAAAATAATATCCATATCATAGGGTTGTTGGAAAGATTCAGAAGTTAACAGAAGAGTTAACATATGGAAAGTTCTTAGAATTCTGCCTGGCACATATGAAGGAGTATTTCAATGTTAGTCATGATAATTATTTCAGTTAACTTCACCCCAAATTTACAATGAAAAAACAGAATTGAAGAATATATAGTCTATGCTTTTCTTAGATATATATCACAGTTTCCCTAGAAACTTTTATGTTTATACATTTTAAACTTAGATGTCCGTAAGTTTATAAGATAAATAAGTTTCTCTAGAAATGTTCCCCTTGAAATGCATCCTTCTCTTTATTATCTTTACCCTCTTTAATTAAGTCTTTATACCAAATCTCTCTTTACGGTGCTCTTCTTTATCATTTTTTAACTTCTTTTTTGAAATTTTGGAGATATGCCTCTCGAATCAAACACAGTATCCAAGCTAGGGAGTGTAAATAATAACTGCCATGAATCACAGTTTTCTAAAGTTTCCTGTGAGGAATCACCAAAACTACCTGGTGAGTGCCTAGTTATCTGGCCTCTCCCTGGGAAGCCCTAACTCAGCAAGTCTGGATTGAAGTCCAGGGATCTGTATTTTAAACAAATATTACAGGATATTCTTAGAGCTATATCCTTCTGTCCTAAGTGCTGACTTAAAGCTGAGGTGGGAGATAGCAACAAGGCCTCCAGTTACACTTAATTCTGATTTCACTTTCTGTTGTCACTCCTCCCAGCCCCAGAGGGTAAATTTCTCAGCTTTTTTCCTGTGAGCAATTACTCTCAAACACAACGTGCAATCTTCATTTCTGAGATTCCTAACCCCTAGTAGCTCATGCTTTCAAGCCACCAAATCTATCAGCTGGAAACAGTTTTTCATGGCATGTTGAACAAGACAGAGACAATGTGACCCCTGAGACACTGCAGAGTAGGGTAATGGGTAAAAACTTATGTTCGCAATGTTGTAACCTTGAGAAATCCTGCAAGGCTGCCTGTGTCTTTAGTCTGTGTACTCACAAAGAAAAAAGCTATAACTTGCCTTTCTTTTTGGATATATTGGGAGATTTCATTGGTTATTCCAAGCAAGAAAATGAGCCAATGCATAATGATTTACTTCTTTAAAAAGAACCGGGATGAGTCTTCTAAAGAAAATCAGGCAGGATGCATTTTTAAAATTGCAAAAGTTTTTCTTATTTATGCTTCCTTCAAGTTGTATTTTCTCATGAAAGAGTTAGAAGAATTAAAAAATGCCTCGGACTTTCTCTGGATAGGGCAAGATACCCTAAAGATCAAGAGTATATCTTTCAGACTCTGAATTCCCATTTTCCATGTATTAGCTGGGAGGCCTTAGAAAAGTCATTCAGCCTCTTTGAACATTGGTGTTTTCATCTATCAAGTGGGAACACTCTACCTCATAAGATTTGCTCCGAAGACTAAATAAAATAATTTATGTAAGCCATTTAGCACAGGTCCTAGCATAGAGGACAGAAAGGTGCAACCCAGGACCCACCGTGGTTCATTTTCTCTCCTCAGAGTCACTTCCCATCTCATTTTCATGTGTGCTGCTCTCATTCATTTGCTGAGCCCAGCTCAAATATTTATTCCTTCTCACTCTTCCCAAATTAACAAATGTTGAACACCTACCATATGCCAGGCATGCATTCCGATACCAACTCTCAGGCTTTGTAATAACACGAGCCAAGGATTGAGTGGAAATCATAAACTAGTGGAAAGAGTAACATCAGGAATTTCCCAGTAGGTAATTGGCAATATCATCCAAAATAGAGAAAAGTTTTATTCAATCAATTTTAAAGTCAGAACAGTTAAACTGTATTAAAAAAAAAAAAAAAAAAAAAAAAAGCCCGCAAGACAGGGCTTACATCGTTTAAAAAAAGAAGAAAGCTAATTTGGGATTAAGGTGCTTTAAAACTGTTTATATTCTCATTCTATTACTCATTATCTACTAAGACATGCCCCACATTTAATTTCAGAGTAAAATGTGTTTGCAACTACACACATTTGTAGACCCTACTGTATCATCTCTTTCCTGGTGAGTGACATCATCCACCAACCACTTGTCTCCCTGATTTTTGGTTCTGCCTTCCAAAACCCTCAGACAGCCTGCTGTTATGTAGCCCCTTCTTACAAACTCCTTATGACTTTACATTCACTGCAGGAAGGGGTGAACTGCATTTCCACTCCATTCCTGTAAGGAACTTAACCTCCTGTTATTTATTTATTTTTGGCAAACAAACCAAACACAAACCAGCTCAGAAGCTTGTGCAATGAGAAGGTGTCCGTTAGATATGTATTAAATCAAGTCCATAAACCCCATACCAGTAAAACCAAACCCAACATTATAGCTTGATTCTCTGTGGTTTTTGCCTATGCTGTTTCCTGAATCTAACATACCATTTCTCCCTCTTCAGCCCATGAGAATGCTTATCATTCAAAGCCCAGCCAAAATGCCACCTCTGTGGTTAATGCTTTGCAAGTCTCTAGGAGCAAAGTTAATAATGACATTCCCTTTTAACTCTCACAGCATTTAGTATAGACTCCTATTATGGCTTGTGCCCAATATACCTTGCATTCCCTCTAGGCCTGTAGCACAAACCATGTTTCCATCCTCTTCAGAAACCAGCATGGCACAGTTTGTGCATTGAGAAAGTGTATAATAGGTACCTGTTAAATTCAATTTCTAAATTCCATATCAACAAAACTCAACCCAACCTTATTGCTTGATTCCCCATTGAAAGAAAGAAGTAAAAGACATTTTCTCTCTCTCCTAGATAGCAGCCATTTTAGTTTTCAAAATCATTTAGTGCTATGTTGGGAACTGGTTGGAATGGTTAGTAGATGAGTGACACCATGTTAGTAAAAAGATCATTGATTTTGGATTTACACAACTCTGCAACTCACTGCCTTTGTGAGCTCAAGTAAATTCATTACCCTCTCAAGAGATTCAGTGCCACCTGTAAAATGGGCATAAGACACATCTCACAGATTTTTGTGTCACAAGTAAATTAAATAATGTGCAAAATCACCTAACACAAAAGGTTACAAATAATACATGCTCATGAAATGTTGGTTCTCTCCTTTGCTTTCTTTCTCATGTCTTACCCAGTTCTGTTGGGTTACAGTTTAATATTGTTTTTCCTTTTGTTTTCCATTTTAATTTTTTAGTGATACAAAATATTCTACACACTTAGGGAGGACATGTATTTGTTACATGACTACAATGTATAATGATCAAATCAGGAATATGGGGTTATCAATTACTTTGAGTATTTACCATCTCTATGTGCCCATCACATTTCACGTCCTCTCTTGTAGCTACATTGAAATCTGCAATGCATTGTTGCTAACTATAGTCACCCTACTCTGCTATTGAACATTGGGGCTTTTTTGTCTAACTATGTTTGTACCCACTAACCACCCTCCCTTTTTCTGTGCCCCTACTCACTCACACACCTTTCTCAGCCTCTGATATCTATCATTCTATTGTCTATCTCCATGAGATCAATTTTTTTAGCTCCTACCTGTGAGTTAGAACATATGGCATCTAACTTTCTGTGTTTGGTTTTTCACTTAACATAAAAACTTCCAGTTCCATCCACGTTGCTGCATGACACAATTTCATTCTTTTTTTTAATGCTGTTTTTTTCTTGCTCAACACTTAGTGATGCAGCCAATTGATTCTGATTTCCCACCTATACAATAATTATTTTAATACTTGAAGGTCAGTATGAGGTCATCCTTTAGATGTCAGTAGAGTTTTCAGCAAAATTGCATTTTGCCTTATTATTTCTTTAGCATAAAACTATACCACACTTTTATCCATCATCATAACAGAAGACTGAAATCGTAACATGTATTTATTATGAACATTAAACTTAGTGATTTAAAAGCCTCTCGCCAGTTTAATATTCAATGAATAATAACTGATATTAATAATTTCTAGTTTTCATTAGAGTACCATAAACTTTTCTCATGACTGCATTATGTTGTCGAAATGCTAATGTATAGTACAGTGATTTTGTTTCTGCATAAAATGTGAGCATTTCCATATGACTCAGTGATTTTAGCATTGTTGTACCTTCATAGGAGGCCAAGCTGTGAGTTTAAATAGAAGCATATGTCATACTTATATGTACAGACAGTATTTCAAATGACTAACTGTGGCAATATTAATGGTATCAACTTGAAATTTTCAATCTCCTGAGTGAGCAGATTTGTGATTTTAAAAAAACCCAACAACCATACTAAATGACATAACCACCGAGTAGCCACTACTCTAGTTTGTGCCCTTTTCCTTCTACTCATCATTCCTTTGCTCTAAATATTGGGTGAAAAGTGAATTTGGCATCCTGCTCTATGATGAAAACTTAGTTATGCCAACATATGTACTGGAATACCACAATGTATGACATGTTACATTATGGCTGTAACTAGGCAAACAGCCTAGAAAGGATAAGCACCTATATTCTACTAAACAGTTAAATTGTTAATCATAAAAGTCTTGCGTGTGCTCAAATGGTTGCTCAAAAGGGACGCTAATAGTGGTGCAGTCAAACTATTCTCTACATGTCACGCACCTCTATGAGGATCTGCGGAGTAAATATTCTCTGCCAAATCACCATGACATTTAGCATGAGGAGGCATGGAACTGAAGTGCCATCAAAGTTGGTTATGTACTTTCATTGTTCAAGAGGGAAAATCTGTACCATACTTCGATCACAGCTGCAAATAATGGAGAGGCATTGACTGATCCTGATAAATATAAGTGGGGCTCCAAAAAACATACACCACCAGAATGGTGAATCCATGACCCTACTTCATATAAGACCTTATAAGGGAGCAGATGTAATTTTGTGTTCAATTTATACATGTTTTATTCAACGTGTCTCATATCAAGGTCCTCACTAATAGATTCTACAAAATGGTTCCTTATAAAACTAGAAAAGTGGTTCCTCTGATGGAAAAAGCCCTCTGTTTTGACACCGAAATAAACTTTAGCTTCATGAAGGGGCATTTGGTGGCTTAGTTTCCTATTGCTTTGTAACAACTTACCACAATCTTGGTGGCCTAAATCAACACCAATTTATTATTTTACAGCTCTGTAGTTCAGAAGTTTAACATGGGTCTCACTGGGTTAATCTCAAGGTGTCAGCAGGGCTGTGGTCTTTCCTGGAAGCTCTAGTGGAGAATTCATTTCCTTGAGTTTTCTGGCTTTTAGAGACGGTCCACATTCCATGGTGAATTGCCTCCCTTCCTTGATCTTCAAATCCAGTAATGACAGATTGAGTTCTTCTTACAGCATATCACTGCATTCTTTCCTTCTGCCTCTCTTTGTATTTGTATTAGGCCAAGCCAGATAATTCAGGATAATCTCCCTATTTTAAAATCAACTAGTTAGCAGGCTTAATTCTATCTGCCGCCTTAATTCTCCTTTTGCCTTGTAAGGTAACGTATTCATAGGTGCTAGGGATTGTGGGGGCACCATTGGCCGGGAGCATTATTCTGCCTATCACAGTGGCCAACCCAAGTATTACTGAAGTCTGTTCTGCAATTTTTGATTAACACGATTTTAAGAATATTGACCTTTTGCCATAGAGCATATGGGAAGAACTTCACGTATTTGCAGTATGATATGTGAACAATAAAAAAGGAGATTTCTCCACGGAGAAGGGTAGCATAAATAATATGATATCTGGCCCAAGAGTAGGCAACAGTGCTCTGGGTACAAAGCTTATGATGTCAAAAAAATTCATGCAAGGAAAAGACAGTTTGTTATAGTGGTGAGACCCAGGTACAAAAAGTGGTGGATTGGCCATAGCCTTGACAGAAGATGATACCTGATTAATTCTAAATCATGTTGGATGATTATTGCTTCAGGTAGGATTAAACTTCTTAGGTAGATTGAGGTAGATTCTGAGAAACAGAAAATCAATTCAGATCACTCAATTGGTGACAACAGTTTACAAAAATGGTCATAGAAGGATTATCATCTTCTGCATTATGCTACATGTTTACCTAAGAACCAGCAAGGTATCACTAATACATGCCATAGGCTCTGTAATTCTGAAGGCTGCAAGTTTTATTTTAAAGGAAGGGCAGCATTTATTCACTAGCAATAACTCCATCTGAGGGCTATGAGCGGCTGCAGGGATGGGGAAGGAGAGTAGACCATAGATTTGCGGTATGGGGGAAAGACAGTCAGTCTACCTTGGAGGTGGGGATAATGAGACACGCAAACGATGGAATAATACGTAACCATTTAAAAAGGGAAGCCATATTATACAGTGTCTGAGAGAGTCCACCTGTTACTAGTTTTTCTTCGGCAAGTTGCTTGACCTCTCAAGCTTCAGTTTCCCTGCCGGCTAGATGAAAACAATGATAGAACTGGGATAATGCCTCAGATTTGTTGAAATGTTAATGAGATGTAAATATCTTGGTACAGAATTTGACATATGGTATGCCATCAATAATAAAACTGGGTATAATTGTAAATATTATTAGCTCAATAAGATGACATGGAAGATCTCCAGGATATAAAAATAATAAAAATCAATAGAACTAGAATGATTCAGTGTTTTAAATAAAAACAATTCAAAATTATGTATACACAAAGTCATATAAGCATAGAAAATGTCTGAAAATACATACATCTAGTTGTTACCAGTAATTCTGGGAGCAGAATTTGACTTTTAGCTTTATTGCTGTGATAAGAATAAACAGCCTTGTTGTATGGTGGTTCCCTGAAAATACAGGCACATGAACCAACATGGAAAGTACATTTAAACATTTTGTGTAACATCTAAAGGCTTCTGTAATCTGATATTATTCCATCACCTTTTAAAGAAAAATTATCTCTCCAATTTCCAAGATCCCAAATCTAAACTAAAACAGACCGTCTTCCTCATAATTCCTTGGGAACTTGAACAGGTGTAATTGGGAATCTCCAAGCTCAGGGACACTTACATCTCTAAAAGGAATATAAAAAATGCCTGTCAGCCCACCCTCAGGCTGCCTTTTGCACAACATAACAAGAATCAGAATGCTTGGAAAGAATATAGTTGACAAGAGCCATTTTCTCCCCCGTGTCTAGTCTCAGCAACACTTTAACCAATTGTCAGCTAATTGGAGTTTTCTATTTAGCTGGCTTAGCAGAGAAACACTACACTGACTAGTGTGGGTAGCTCCATCTTCACAATAGAAGGGGTGGAAATGGCCTGAAAGTACACAACTATTACCCTAGCTTCTTAAGGAATTAAACAGCAGTCAAAACTAACAAATCAAACCAAAAAATTATTTGGTTTTCTGAGAGATTTGACATCAAGTGCTTTTTGCCTTGCTATTAATCCTAGTTATTTTTTTCTGAGAACAAACAGACCCTTCCACCTTAACTGCAGGCATCTATCAATGATTAAAGTGATAACAAATATATACGTAATGAATACTTGCTTTTCTTCATGAAGATAGACAAGGTTCCACTCAAGTAAGTTGCTAAATAAGAAACGTTTCTTGTCAATCTGTTTTCCAAGAATATTTACCTCTATTCTAATTAGGCAAATAGTGATTGAATCCTATGTAGTCTGTGCAGTTCTTGGAGACTTAGAAGAAATACATGTTGGAGATACAACCCTTGTCTCAAGGAGTTTACAGTGTAATTGGCAAGAGAAAACACATACATGGCATCTTTATCTCTGCATGACAAAGGCCATAGTAACATCAACCCTTAAAGGTTTTATTCACCTGTCTTCTAAACAAGGATGCTAGCCTGGGAACACAGCTATAAAACACCTGGTACTAGAGGGACTTGGGTCCAGATACTAGCTGTGCTAGTTTCTGGGTAGGTTCTGGGTAGGAATTGTTAAGCAAAGCATTTAAATTTTCAAAATTTTCTTCACCCACATAGTACCTATAAGGATTAAATGAGATGATGCATTAATGTGTTTAACACAATATATATATATGTATGCATGTATGTATGTGTGAATATGTAATATTCCGTATATATCAATTTTTATAAGTAGCAATCATCATGAGTCAAAAGAAGCTGCATTTGAATTCTGTATAATTGAAGAAGCCCTTTATAATCTTGGGAAATCATATAATCATATAATCTCTCTAAGTTTTAGTATCTTTGGTGTGAGAAATCATCTCACAGGATGGTGGCGGGAGTTAAATCAGATACTGCATGTAAGGAGTTTAGCTTAGAGCCCAGTACATGGTTAAGTGCTCACTGATGGTAGCTATGGTAGCTATTGATTTTGGAAATATCTTGCTCTTTGGGAGGCTACATAAAATGGCTGTTTTACTGTACCTGAGATTGTTGACGCTACATGTTTCCTTTCCTTTCACAGAAAGAAAGAACTCAAGCATCCGTGCACGCTGCCTTGTGCTACACGCTGAGCTTGATTTTTATCCCTTTATACTCACAACCACCCCTAGGGACAGGTTTTAATCATATAATATATATGAGGAAACTGAGGCTCAGGAACAGTTTCCTGGGGCCACGCATAAGCCTGAAATCATGGAGTCTGCAGGTAACTGCTATATCACCCAGTATATCAATTTGTTTTTTTATTCCAACCCAAGTACTGGATTCAGAAATCTAGTGCAGGACATCCCTCTATAATGATGGTGTTCAACAGAACTTTCTATGATGATGGAAATATTCTACATTTGTATTGTCTAATAAAGGAGCCGCTAGCCACTTGTGGCTATTGCTATCAGCACTTGAAGTGTAGCTATTGTAATTGAGGAGCTGAATTTCTAATTTCATTTCAATTTTTAAAATATTTATTTCTTTTAGCTAGGATTTGAACTTAATTATTTAGTTTTAAATAAATTTAAGTAGTCACATGTAGCTTGTGACTACCAGTTTGCCCTACAACTTGCCTAGCTACAATCATTCAGTCTTTGCCTGAACACCATGAGTGACAGGTTGCTCATCACCTTACAAGGAGTCACTTCATTGCTTTTTAGCTTTGAACATAAGAAAAGCCTTCTTTATGTTGAATTAACATCTGTTTCCCTCTAACTTTTACTTACTTGGCCTGCATTTTTCCCTGGAGCTACATAAAGTATGCTCAATCAATTTCACAAAATTGTATCCCCTAGTGCTCTTTACCATGTTCACAATTATGATGCAGTCTGGGATTGGGGGATTTTTATAAGGCTACTATGGGGATTTAAAACACTGGGGTGATGCTATAATGGTGGTAAAAAGAATCATTACTATGCACTAAGCACTCACTACATGCCAGGTATTGTTCTAAGTCCTTTACATATATCAGTGCATTTATCTATCATTAACAACCCTACCGACTCGGTTCTATTTATTAGCCCAATTTTATGAAAAGGGAACTGAGATAAACGGAGGTGAAGTGACTGAACAGAAGTCATATGCCTCTGAAGTGGGGAAGCTACCATTTGAAGTGGGGTAGTCTGAATTCAAACCCCATATTCTTAATTGTGCTGCAACCTGGCTTCCCGAACCCAGAGTTACAGGAAATAAAAGAGCCCAAAAGTAGGACTATGTTGACTGAGGGTCTGGGGCTGAAAACCCTTACCCTCAGTAAGAGAGGGTTGGAGAAGAGAGCATGATAGACCCCATCTGCAAGACCCTCACAGTTTTTTGCAGAACTCTGGTCTGGCTACCAAACACCACTTCCCATATGCCCACAATGAAAAAAATGGAAAAGGTGCTCTTGTTCAGGGATCTCACACCAAAATTTCCACAGGGGTCTGAACGACCATATAAATGAGTGAAGTGGATTGTTTATAATGATTTGAATGTTTATGTCCCCTCCAAGCTCACGCTGAAACTTAATTCCCAATACAACAGTGTTGAGAGGTGAGGCCTTTAGGAGGCAATTAGGCATAAAGGCTCCACCTCATGAATGGATGTCTGGCTTATAAAAGGGCTTGAGGGAACAAGTTTATCCCTTCCATCCCTTTCATCATGTGAAGACGCAGCATTCATCCCCTCTGCAGGACACAGCAACAAGGCACCATCTGAGAAGCAGAGAGCAGCTCTCACCAGAGACTAAACCTCTCGGTACCTTAATCTTGGACTTTCTAGCCTCCAGTACTGTGAGAAATAAATTTGTTCTTCATTAGTTACCTAGTCTAAGGTATTTTGTTACAGTAGCATGAATGAACTAAATCAGTTATTTAAGTGTATTTTTATTTCCTTAAATTTGTTCTTGCTCAATTTCTTTTCCTAGATGTTTCATATTCTCTTCACTGTATAGCAAGAGGAGGTAACAAGTGATGGTAATGGCGGCTGTCACTTGGTCTCATTGTCTGGGAGGCGATAGAGAGTAGGGGAGATTGGGGAAAATGGAGGCACATGTCATGCCTAAAACAGCAGTAGCATCTCAGCTCCAGCTTATCACTGCTAGATGGAAACACAGGGCTTTTGTTCTCTGAGCTGTCAAGGGAAGTGTGAAATCTGCATCAGATCACCTGAGCTTTCAAAGGAAGTGTGAAATCCACATCTTTTATGTGAAATATTTCACCTTTTGAATATTGACAATTCCATTAAAAGAACTCACCCTGTACTAAAAGCACTGTGGTATCCTACATGAAATCTTGGGATAGAAAAAAAAATTAGAAAAATAAATGAAATTCAAATAAAATGTAGAGTCTAGTTTTTTTTGTTGTTTGCTTTTTTAAAAAATGAACGAAAACCCCTATAGTCAAAACTCGAGGATCAGTTAGTATACATATAGAGAGAGCCCACTGGCTGCTAATATGTAATCTCTAATCCAATCCAAGCACCACATTTAATGGTGAGAAAGCTGAGGCCCAGAGATCAGAAACAATTTGCTTAAAGTTGTATGAATTAGTTGCAGCATTTTGTCTAAAAACTCCATTTTGTACTGCTCAGGCCAGGGTTGATTAATTCTGGAATTATAATAGAGCTTACTCTTTTTTAGTCCATACGTGGAATAAAGCAAGCCTGGTGGATTTTGCTTGCGGAGTTCATCACGCGTGTTAAAACGTTAGGAGACTGAAATACTGTGCGACCTTTGACAAGAATGCTTCCTCTTCCTTCCCTACTGACCTCCCTCCCCTGCTGTCTGCCTCAGGCTCGATTTTTCTGTTTCCTGCCTTTTTCTGAATATTTAGAGTTTTCCTTCTATTGTTCCCTACTTCCCTGTAGCCATTGTTGCATGAACAGCCAGATTGTACAGCAAATAGTGGCTATGAATACAAAACGATGTACTTGTCCACAAACTTAGTTCAGAAACACCTGGTCCATTAAAGCATCAAAAACTTTTCAAACCCACCAAATAAAAATTACTACTAGAGTGCTCATACCACAATAATCACATGATGTCCTTGTGCAGCTGATCATAAACCGTTAAGGTGAGAATCACCTACAAATGGCTTACAGGCTATATCAGGCTTTACTTAAGAAACAAAGACACAATCAAGTCCATCTTCACAATGTGACTTCTAGGAACTGAGACAACCAAAGAAACAAAAGCTACAGACTCCTTGTTTGTCCAAAGATGGACCAAAGACTACTAGTGCTTGGTGCTTGGATGAGTTGCACAAAGCTGGTAGGAGACAACGGAATGAAAAATCAGAGTTGGGGATAAAATGACTTAATTCTAGCCCAGTGGAGAGCAACGAATCGGTGAAGTGTGCTTTTTTCTCCAGTGAACACAATTTAAGGACAGATAAGGGAGTCATCTCATTTGTTAAAAGGCACAATTTTAGGGGAGCAAAAAAGCCATTTTCCTGGCATGATGGTTTAATACTGGGTCAATTTGGCTTCTTTGCTTTTTGATTCTGTTTTAGATTTGGTCAGAACAGAAGTCTCCAAAGGCAGCCCTATACCCTGAGGAGGTCATCATAGGCAGAGGAGGTCAATGACAGATGTGGGCTCTAGGTCATCCTCACTTTCCCTTGCTTTGCTTCCAGGTCTTCTTCCCAACTTCTGACCCTCTAATCACCAGTGTCCCCACGCCTATCACCGACAATGGGACAACAGCCTTCCATGCACTTCTGTCAGTTTTCTTCTGCCATCCCACTGTAACAGTGACATCTGCCTTCCTACTGACAGAAACCAGAATATGTCATGCCAAATAGATCTCTTTGACATAAATATTGTTGAGCTAAAGACAACTAGGCAGCAGCAAACAAAGGAAGAATGCTTTCTGTCCTCCCTTCTTTTCTGCAGACAGATAGAATATAAATTCTCTTTTACTGGAGAAAACTCTTATCAGCTCAGATATGGCACCAGAGGAATCTACAAACAAACCTTACTCCATTAGTTTACTTCTATATATTTACCTTTCCATAGTTGTTCACCTCTGGAAGCCTAAAACTACTTTCTTTGCCTTGTCACTTCTCTAGAATTTATTGTTATTTTGTTGAAGATGCTATAAGAGCTGGAGCTCTAAGCCATTGCCTCAATTACCTTTCACTGAGGTTTCCCCTGCATGATGTCTACTGCATGCATTAATAAACCTGCTTGTTTTCTCTTGTTAATCTGTCTTTTATTACAGGGATCTGTCCCGCCTACAAATTTATGACCTGAGGAGAAACTGTATTTCCTTCCTGATATCATATTCCTAGGCAAGCTCCTACTTGTTTACCTACAAGTGCTCAGGAGGGTGGTTAGTGACTTTTCTCAGATCTCCCACCTCCTTCAGACCCTTACTTTCCTGGCATCTCCCACAATTGTCTCCTATTTCTATTATACATCTCTATTCCTTAATGCTCTTAATAGAGCATTCCATACTGCTTTCCAGTGTGGAAGAATAGAACATGCTGCCCCCAAATAGGAATTCCAAATAGGACTGTTGAGCTGAAGACCATTAAGACGATGCAGATGTAGGATGGTTCTCCGACCTCACTCTACTTGCCTAAAAACAAGACAGGGCTTTGCAAACACAAAGGTAAACTTCCCCGTCTCTGCTGGGGAGAACAAAGGTTAACCACTGAAGACAGCTTTACACCCTCATCAGCCTGGAGATGATACCAGAGGAATCCACATTAACAAGCTTTTCTATTATAAGTAGCTTTTCTCTTCCAGTTATTTGTCTTCTCCCTTAAATTGCCACCCCTAGAGACTCAAAGTTCTTTTCCTTTGTTTTATCACCTCTCTAAAAATGTATTGTTCCTTTTTGAAGATGCTATATAAGCTGGAATTCAAAGTCACTCTTAGCTACTCCCTCTGAGTGTCCCCCATGTATATATAAAATATACATGTTAATAAACTTTTATTTTTCTCTTGTTAATCTGTCTTTTATAACAGGTGTCCATTTTAACTACAAACCTATGGGGGTTGAAGAAAAACCCCTATACTACATTGCACCTGCTTAATACACTAAGAAATTCTCTGGTGTGGTGATTACCCCAATTTATCTGATCCCCACAATCGTCTTGGTTGCTCATCAGAACCCATCCTAGGCTCAATGAATTGGATTGTTCAGGACAGGGACTGAGACCTTGCGCTTTCAACAAGCAACCCAGGTTACTCTTTTAATTAAGTAACTTTGGCTACCATTGCTCTAGTGCTGCTGTTCTCACCTGGGTGGCATATTAGAAACACCCAAGGAATTTTAACAATGCCGATGCCTGGGTTCTAGCACCAGAAATTTGGATTTAGTTGATCTGGAGCATGGCCTGGACATCAGGAACTTAAAAAGCTCCCTATATGATGCCAATGAGCATCCAAAGATGGGAAGCCCCACTCTACTGGAATACAGGTAAGCCACCTGTTAGGAGGGAATACTTTCCTTCCATCTCACTACTCAAGTATGACAGTACCATATGCTTCAGCATAGGAATTCTTTAATAGAATTTCAAAGTCAGTTTTCCAGCTACAAGGGTCTTGGTTGTTTAGCAATGCCCTCATTTCTGCCCTCAGATTAGAATATAGAGACCAGAGCAGTTAAGTGGCTGGTCCACAGCCACATGACTACTTATTAGGAGACCCAGCATGGAGCTGTTTCTGACACAGATAAACAACCTCTTCATCAATGCTTAATTGTGTCTGGAATAAATGCTCGTACATGTAATTGACTCTGTCCTGAAGATGTATCCCGCTGCTTTTCTGTTAAAAAGGAATTTAAATTACATCCAGTAAACAAACAGGAAGTACAATACTTGTCCTTGTTTTATAGGAGCAGTTCTGCAATTTTATAGCGTATAAGAAATACCTTGGGGCTTTTTAAAAATGCAGATCCTAGAAGGCTAATTCAGGAAATCTGTGGTAGGCCTAGGTATCTGTAGTTCTAATCTAATTGTAAGCATGTATCCCTCCCATCCCTCATAATTCTACTGCAAATAGTCCAAGGACCAGCCTTTGAGAAGCTCTGTTCTGTTATTTGGTAGAAGATATTTAAATAAGAACAGCAGGTATAAGATGCTGGCATAACATAATTAAATAAGAACAGCATTTATCTCTCATTGTATATAACACATACTCAACTTTTTTTTTTTTTTTTTTTTTTGAATTTGTGCAGAACATTAAACTCTCAGGTCTTCCAGAGCAGGGATTATATCCACAGCCTCTTAAAGCAGTGCGTCACCAAACAAAGCCGATTGAGGCACTAAGTACCAATTTCTTTCTTACTGCAGTCTTGTCATCCACACTTTGGCCCACCAGAGTTTTTAAGATAACATTTGCTACTTAAACCAATAACTATACATATGCACGGTTCAGTTTACAACCCTTAAATCAGAGTTATAGAGTCTAAATTATACAGAGGCCAGATAAATACTGCTAACGACTGAAGTAAACTGGGTTGGGAGTTCATAGGGAGTAGTGGGGACTGTGGCAAACCATACAGTTCTTGTGTGTGAAAAAAGAACTGTTGTTAATTGGCTCAAGGCTATTATGGTGAATATGGACCCAGAGATGCTGATCTTCTGGGCTCCCTTCCCCATCCCCACTAGGGAAGGTGATAATCTAGATTAGATGTTCATAATCTAAGACCTAATGGCAACACCTGATCCCCTGCTTGCTTTTACAAATAAAGTTTTATTGAAACACAGCCACACCCCCATTCATTTGCATATTGCTCATGGTTGGTTT
Source organism: Hylobates moloch (assembly GCF_009828535.3). Lineage (NCBI taxonomy): Eukaryota > Metazoa > Chordata > Mammalia > Primates > Hylobatidae > Hylobates > Hylobates moloch. The sequence goes on along the minus strand of NW_026652279.1, from coordinate 10,146,316 downwards.
CTCCCCACAATGGCAGAGTTAAGCGTTTGTGATAGAGACCTGTAACCTTCAAAGCCTAAAATGTTTACTATCTGGCTCTTTCCAGATACAACTTGCTGCTTATCTAGACTTTTTTTTCCTATGAAATTTTAAAATGCCAGCTGAAAATTTAAAAACACTTTACGCCCAAATAAAACACACACGCTGAAGAACTAAACATCTGTTACTGTTAACTCTTCCTCTTGTCTATATGGGTGCGGTAGGACTTTAACATCCTTTATTAGCCTTTGCTGTAGTCTCTAAGGGATCTTTATTTCCATAACACCTTTTCGTAAGAGAATATCATGTCCAGAAAAATGGGGACTTATGTGATGTGATTTCTGGTACAAATTTTTAGCAATTAGAAAGCATTTTGCTTGTGAAAACGAAGAAAAAAGTAGGCAAAGATGACTTTGAATTTGAAGATGGTAAATGCTGATTTAAACACTCCAAGCCAAAACCCCCCAAAACATGAAAAAAGAGATAGTCAAGATAACAGATCCTGTAGGAGAACTGATCTCAAATTTTATGATGCCCTTGGAAAATAGCAGAATTTTCTGAATCCATAGGAAATGATTCAGGAGAAATTTCCAGAAAGGAAAAAAAAAAATCAGTCTCCTATAAAGAAACAAGCAGGAGATTGGCATCAGTTTTGTGATAAGGTTTTAGCATAAGAAATCCAGTTTGTTTTAGAAGCAAAAAGCTTCTAGACCTTGTATCAACCACGTTTTAAAATTATTAAAAGCCATTACTTTTGCTTTTGCCCCAATCCCCTCTTTAATACGAATCCTTGATCCTCCTAGCACAGTTTTTCAACCATGCTACTTTTCATGAACTAATGTGATCTCTTTGACTGATTGCAGTAATTCATTCTTACATTGCATGTTGAGTTTTTAAAATTGCTTTCAGATGTTCTTGGGTTGGAGGAGCGTCGGAAGAAAACAAGGATCATAAAGAAACTTTGATTGAAATATTACAGAACTGTAGCAAGTTGGAAGCCCTTTGCAATTTATTGGTGTTTCAGGAGTCAAGTTTAATTAACAGCTCAGAGAGAAACTGGAGGCCTGAATTGGATCTTACAGCCTAAATGTTCCCACCTCTAACATCTCAAATGTATCTACAGGAACAAAATTAGGAAAATAGGTCTCAGGTAGCTTGCAATGGTTTTCTATCACCGAAATTTCTACTTCAAGAAAGCATACGAGTAAGATGAAATAAGCTCTTTTATTTAAGTGGCCAAATATATTTGATGGTAGAAGATAAGGTTAGACATTGTATGTAACTGTGTACTCTGGCTTGGAATTTATGAAGCAGTCCATAAGTATGGTGATAAATGAGTATAATGATACATAAAAATACAAATACTAGTTTAATGAGATCCCATTTGTCGATTTTGGCTTTTGTTGCCATTGCTTTTGGTGTTTTAGACATGAAGTCCTTGCCCACGCCTATGTCCTGAATGGTATTGCCTAGGTTTTCTTGTAGGATTTTAATGGTTTTAGGTCTAACATATAAGTCTTTAATCCATCTTGAATTAATTTTTGTATAAGGTGTAAGGAAGGGATCCAGTTTCAGCTTTCTACATATGGCTAGCCAGTTTTCCCAGCACCATTTATTAAATAGGGAACTAAAGAGCTTCTGCACAGCAAAAGAAACTATCATCAGAGTGAACAGGCAACCTACAGAATGGGAGAAAATTTTTGCAATCTACTCATCTGACAAAGGGCTAATATCCAGAATCTACAACGAACTCAAACAAATTTACAAGAAAAAAACAAACAACCCCATCAAAAAGTGGGCAGAGGACATGAACAGACACTTCTCAAAAGAAGACATTTATGCAGCCAAAAAACACATGAAGAAATGCTCATCATCACTGGCCATCAGAGAAATGCAAATCAAAACCACAGTGAGATACCATCTCACACCAGTTAGAATGGCCATCATCAAAAAATCAGGAAACAACAGGTGCTGGAGAGGATGTGGAGAAATAGGAACACTTTTACACTGTTGGTGGGACTGTAAACTAGTTCAACCATTGTGGAAGTCAGTGTGGCGATTCCTCAGGGATCTCGAACTAGAAATACCATTTGACCCAGCCATCCCATTACTGGGTATATACCCAAAGGACTATAAATCATGCTGCTATAAAGACACATGCACACGTATGTTTATTGCAGCACTATTCACAATAGCAAAGAGTTGGAACCAACCCAAATGTCCAACAACGATAGACTGGATTAAGAAAATGTGGCACATATACACCATGGAATACTATGCAGCCATAAAAAATGATGAGTTCGTGTCCTTTGTAGGGACATGGATGAAACTGGAAAACATCATTCTCAGTAAACTATCGCAAGGACAAAAAACCAAACACCGCATGTTCTCACTCATAGGTGGGAATTGAACAATGAGAACTCATGGACACAGGAAGGGGAACATCACACTCCGGGGACTGTTGTGGGGTGGGGGGAGGGGGGAGGGACAGCATTAGGAGATACACCTAATGCTAAATGACGAGTTAATGGGTGCAGGAAATCAACATGGCACATGGATACATATGTAACAAACCTGCACATTGTGCACATGTACCCTAAAACCCTAAAGTATAATAAAAAAAATTATGGAAAAAAAATACAAATACTAGTTAGTATAGACTTACTACGTGCAAAGCTCTGCAGTGAGCACTTTTACATACATTATGTTATTTAATTTTTACCGGGTCTCATTTCATCTTACAGGCAATGGCACTGAGGTATAGAGCAGTTAAGTAACTTGCTCTAGATGACACAGCTAGCAAGAAGTAGGGGCCTAAGTCAAAAGCTCCCGCGGGTGGCTCTTTTACCTTTTCAATAACCCCCTGAGGAGTGTCTGCTTTACAGATAAGGTATGAAAAGGCTCTGAGGAATCAACATCAGGGAGTTAGTAAATGGCAGCATCAGGACTAGCACTAAGTCTCCTGATTTTGGTTGCCTTTCAATAATGCCACACTATTTCCCACCTGAAACCCCTGCAGCCAGGAATTTCAAATGGAGAGAGATAAAGAATCCAACAGGAGAAAAGACCCAGTAGGAGAAAAGTGGCTCAGAGGCATTATCCTGAACAACTTGCAGAGAAGGATAAAAATAAAGATGCACCCTTCCAAAAGGCATATTGTAGTTGACTGTTGCTAGAATATATGATGTGATTAAAAGGTAACCTCTTGCCTCTACTCTTTATAAAAGTAAAGGCAAAGTAGTGATATCTGAGCTGGTATCAGAGTGGCCCTATGGGCCAAATGCAGTCTAATATCTGTTACTGTAAATAAAGTTCTTTTGGAACACAACCATGGTCATTCATTTTTATACTGCCCATGGCTGCTTTCATGTTGCAATGACAGAGTTGCACAGTTGCAACAGAACCATATGACCTGCGGAACCTAAAATATGTACTGTCTGATCCATTAGGAAATAAATAAGTTTGCCAAGCCCTGTCCTAAAGAAATGCTAACTATGTTATACAGAAAGTGTTATGGTGCTGCACTACAGGAGAACCATTTCCAGCTTGGATGAGAACAAAGTGAAATTTCCTGCAGACAGTAACAGAATTTAAAACTCTTGCCTTTGCCCCGGAGAATACTCCGTCTTGGTAGATCCAGAATGAGAAAGCAAGGGAGAGGATAGCAAGAGAGAGAGGAAAGAGGTGTTGTAGCATCATTCAAGGCATCCCTGTGAACTGGTAAAGCAGACAACTAGTAATTGCAGAGTATGTTAAAGGGAAGCAAAATCATTCAGAAACTCAACAGCAAAAATCACACTTTCTGCAAAAGTATAAGCAGTAAGAGAATTCCAGACGAAAACAATGTATAATAATGGCCATGATTCAAGAATTGGTCATCCCAGAGTAGGTGACAAAAGATGAAAGCAAGATCCTACATGTGGGATCACAGTGGGAGAAAACAGGCTGGACCAATGCAAAGAACCTTCTGAGAAAAGGGATGGAACTAGTTCCCTCATAGAAAGATCTTAGGATCTTGGGCATTTGCGTCACTTAGGTTGTGTGTCATGATACTGATTCTATCAACCCTCTAGCCTCTGCTATTTGCTTGTAAAATATACCCCAGCATGCTAAAACATTGTTTTTCTTGTGTCTTGTATCAGAAAAAGAAGTTGGGAAGCACTGGTACATCTCATTATTGAAGACTATGGAACAACTCTAGACAGAAAATTTAAACTTGTGCAAATTACTTTGTCACTTGAAGCCTCTGAAGTCTGCTTTGGCACTTAAAGGAGTAAACCTATAGCAAGTTCTGTGTACAGCAGTGGTCAGATGATGGAGCCTCAAAAATGTTAGCAATCATTCTCAATCAATGCTTCTGTTGTCACCATAAAGGCCATGAGTCAAAGAACACTCCCAAATACTATTGCTTTAAAATGTTTGAGCTGGTAGAGACCTTTATGACCACAATGGTCAAGATTTTGGGGCCCAGAGAAGGAAAATCCCAGATAAGCAGCATCTGCTGCTGAATATTAACACAAGATTGCCTGTAATGTCAGCACTTTGAGAGGCTGAAGTGGGCGGACTGCGTGAGCCTAGGAATTCGAGACCAGCCCAGGCAACATGGTGAAACCCTATCTCTACAAAAATACAAAAATTAGCTGGGCGTGGTGGTGCACACTGGTAGCCCCAACTACTCAAGAGAGGCTGAGGTGGAAGGATCACCTGAGCTTAGGAGGCTGATTCTGCAGTGAGCCATGATCACGCCACTGCACCACAGCTTGTTTAACAAAGTAAAACCCTGTTTCAGAAACAAACAAAAACGACAACAAACACACACACAAAATTTAATTCCATCCGAGTAGGCTGCCCATCCCTCTAGTACTTCTAAATATTTTGGCTTCTCAATTAGACAAATCTGATCCACATGCAGCTAGTGAGGTCCCAAGGAAACAGTGTAAAAAAAAAAAACAGCTGCCAAGCAGCCAGCCATTCCTTCTGGAAAAATTCTAAGCAGACTGTTAGTTGGCTGGTAGAGCCAGGCATGTAAGTTAACAAGCTTCTCTCTCCGGCCAATCTTTTCTATCTTTATCTCTAAAAAAGAGAATGTGCATCTCATTACCAAGTATCCTCAGCACATCTTTTCATCCACCTTTTCCTATCCCCATCTCAAAAAATATGGTATAAATTCTCAATGGGATACCTCTGGCTTTCCAAAAACTTCATTTAAAAAACAAATTCCAACATTATTCCACGACACTTTTTGCAAAGGCCTTCTTATTTATTATTATTATTTCTAGCGTAAGAGTGTTTCCCAGGCAATAGCAAAGACTTGAATGAGATGGTACCTCTCTGCCTTAAAGAAATGCTTAAACATGATCTCCTGGGTCTCCTTGGCCAGCTTAAATGTCACTCTACTGTTCATATCAACGGATTGCTGATTTCTCACGTTTTCCCGACTTCTTACACCTTGAGCGCTGTTAATCCCCTTTTCTATTTTCCTCGAGTCAGAGGATTTTCCTGTGTAAAAGAGCAGCTCTATTTCTATATTCACTGGATTTCTTTGGAAATTGCATTCTGTTATGGAAGGAAGGGCTGCAGGGATGATAGCCACAGGCAGATGAGAAATACACAGCAGCCACTCACTGGTCCTTGATTCTGATTTCTTCTTCTAGGCCTCTCTGCCTGAATGAGGTAAGGATTAGATCTGGCCCTGGTTGCTCAATTTCATTCCAATCCATTGTGACCTCCTGCCTTGATGACCAATCTGTGGGAATTTGGCAGGAAGTAGGGTGTCTCCAGAGGTTAACAGTTGGTCTGGTTCAAAATGGTGATCTCTTCCAGGATGTAGACTGTGAAGGTGGACATTTTATTACACTCCATGTGATGCCAATCTCCTGAGATCTGAGATCTAAATATGAATGAGACACTAGATTTCATTGAATTTTTTTTTTTTTTTTTTTTTGAGATAGGGCCTCATTCTGTTACCTAAATTGTGGCTATTTTGAAGACTGTAAAGGAACTTAAATAAACTTATTTATAACTTTTGTAGTCAGTGATTAAGAGCATAATTTCCGGTGTTGGATAACCTGCGCTAGCTGTTAGTTGGCTGGTAGAGAGCTTCACCTCTCTATTTCTCAGTTTGCTTATCTATTAAATACAAATAATAAAAGATCCTAATAAAATAACTCAAGGATATTTGAGAATAAAAACAATGACACAAAACACTTAGCACAGTGCCTGGCAGCTAAAGACTGTGTAGATATTTATAACTACCCTCTTCCTTATCTCTGTTGTTAGGTAGCCAAGCCCAGCTAAAACCCTAAAACACAGAGAAGTAACCTACCCGAAGTTGCACAGCTAGGGGACAAAGTCAGGGCTAGAATCGAGGTTACGTGATAGTCAGTTCAATGTGACCACTTTAGAGGAATGAGAATAATGAACTCTATGTTAATGATACAGTCCTGAACAGCATTTCACACCCAAGCCTGTCCTCACACACGTCTGTACTCTGGAATTCCTTGATGAGATTATGATCTAAGAAGCATCATTCAACAAACATAGCATTTAGAGCCATGTAGGCTTGGGTTCATAATTTACTTCCACAAATTCATGACTTAAACCAGAGGGTCCCAAACTTTAGTAAGGTCATGTGGTACGTTAGTGTCCCAGTAGTTTTTCACTGTGTACAGTAGGCCCCCAAAACACTTAGTATTTCCATTTATTAAGTAGTTCAAACACCTTAACAGATGTTTATGTTCTGATGTTTTAACAACTGTTTGAAAAAATATACATTATTTGAGAGATATTATAAAATGTCACATTATATGTGAATGTATTAAATATTATAAAAATATAATAAAATCTTATGTGGCCCATGCCTGTAATCCCAGCAATTTGGGAAGCCCAGGCAGGCAGATCACCTGAGGTCAGGAGTTCAAGACCAGCCTGATCAAAATGGAGAAACCCTGTCCTACTAAAAATACAAAATTAGCCAGGCATGGTGGCGCATGCCTGTAATCCCAGCTACTCGGGAGGCTGAGGCAGAAGAATCGCTTGAACCCAAGAGACAGAGGTTGCGGTGACCCGAGATCGTGACATATCACTCTGGCCTGGGCAACAAGAGCAAAACTCGGTCTCAAAAATTAATAATAATATTGCTGCACACTTCTTAAATGTCAGAATCAGATTGGACAGCAGCATTCTTTTTTCTTGTTCTATATTGATTTTCATATGGGTCAAGCTTTTGTTCACAGCAAGTACTACAAACCCGGCTACCCAAACATGACAACATAAAAAAATACATGGCAACAAGTGCAACAGAGATATAGTTTGAACCTGAACTGCCTTGAACTAGTAGCTGCCCAACAGATGTCAAGTATCACTGTATTTTCCCAGAAAATTTAAAATATCCTGCAAAGCTCTGTGAGATCACTGTAGTATCCATGGGTACCTCAGCATGGAATCTGAGAACCCCATGCTTAAGCCAATCTCTACTTTATTATCTTTACCTACAAGTCTGAAGAGACTACTATTATACATAACATTTTAAGAATAAAATTAAATAGTGAAACTTCAAAGCACAGAGACCAGTGTGTCTCAAACTTTAGCGTACATAAGAATCACATATTATTCTCTCTTTAAAAATGTAAACTACTGGCCCTATCCCCAGAAATTCTGACTCAGTAAGATTGGGGGTACCTCAGAAATCTGCATTTTTAATCTCACCAGGAGACTGATACGTGGGTGGTCTAAAGACTTATTACACTTGGAGAAAAACTGCTTGAGATGTAACATTATTTATTTGGGATACATTAAAATGCCAGCAATTTAGAAAAGACAATTAACCTATGACATTTGCTTCTTAATGGGTAATGAGAAAACTTGAAATGATGCCAGTGGGTTGCTAAGTAAGTTGCTTTCATCCAATTCCCCAGGTAATCAATCTATAGATCCTCACCCACCTCTACACAGTGCAACCTGACAGGCACTTTGTTAAAGCAACTAAACCTATAGGAAATTTGATCTTTGAATAAGAAAAGGCCTTGCAAGAGAAAAATATACTTTGTGTGTATGAAGAATCTACTATTAAATCTTAAAGGCTGTGCTGTATGAAGTAAAATTATTGTTATTAAATTCTCCACAGATTACAAGGTAGCAGCAGCTCATATTGTGAAGGCCAGATTGGGCCTTTGTGACGCCTAACTCACTAAGCACAAGGGATGTAGACTTTGCCTCTTGAAGGATATTTGCCTACAGCATAATACCAATAATGGAAATAATATCTGATCATATAAAGTTGAGGCTTTTATTCTCCATAGAACTGAGAAATGATGAGAGAGGCACTCTGGGAATTTTCCCTTTAGATTAAATATTTGAATCATGACTCTCTGAGACAATCACATTCAGCTCGAAAATTACTTTGCTATCTCAAGCATGCTGAGAATAAAAGACACTTTAGGTATGACAATTAAGACATGAAAATCTTATTTTCTGCAGGATTTGTGGAGTTAAGAGAAAAAAGTATTTGAATGGTACTTAATGTTTAAGCTAAATTTAACTGACTCCATCTTGCTGCACTGACATGGGAATAAACAAGTTCACAGCCTTTCGGAGCTGATTAAAGAAACTCTCCAGAAGCTCATCAGTTCTAAGCAGGATGAGACGAGAAACAAAAGCCGACTGGACAACCACTTTGTTGTTCTGCATCAAGATGGAAAATCTTAGATTTTCTAGTACCTTCTTACATTTACTTCCAAACTGGTTTGGATCTCACATGGGGCTGATACATTATGGAGGCTTTGGAGGACAGGGGTACCTTTGTTTTGTGAGTTCATTACCTTTATGTTATTTTTGCCAGAGGCAGTGATTATTTCCAGGGAGGCCACCCAGCTTTCAGAATTGGTCAAAAGGGTGGAAGCCTTCCATCCATTCATAGCTCAACTAGCTTTAAGGGGAAGATGGTAACCATTTGATGATGCAGTTTCTTCAGCAAGATCCCATTTTTCAAACGTGCCTTCATTCAACTACCAACTCAAAATGCCACTAGTTCCAAAACCACCTTGGTACTCAAGGCCTTTTCAGGCTAAACTTTCATTCCACATCTCCCAATTTTCCCTATCAAGCTCCAGCCAAGCTGAATAACTGAGATTTCTTGGTTTATACTCTGTGGTCCTCTATCTCTAACTTTTACTTCTGTGACTCCTTCTGAAACCAACTTTGCAAAAATTATAACTCAGGAAATTATGACAGTGAAAGAGATCACACCTAACAAACTCCATTTTGTTCTAACCTTTGAGCTGTCTTTGTTCACTCCTGGGCAGAGGTTGAACGAACCTTGAGAAGGAACGTAGTTTATAGTTGAACTCTGAAAACTCTGAAACAAAATTGGTAATAGCCCTTTCCCCCCCAGAAAAGAAAACACCTTTCTTTTCTGGGGACCAGTCTGCCTTTGTACGACTAACAAATTAACTACAAAATTAGAAATTATGGTTTAGGAGCCATGCAGCCTCTAGCTGCAAGAGTTTGAACCTCCCCAGATTTCTTGCGGGAATAACGTCACTATTGTAAAACCTAAGATCAGTGTTTGAGATATTTTGCAGACCCTGCACTGGGTGCACCAGCTGACACCACCCAGACAGGTTGTCTGGCTTAACCAGTTCTGCGATCCCACCTATGAAAAGAAGACAGCAAGAAAAACTCACTTCGACCCCCTTTGATTCCATCTCCAACCCGACCAACCAGTACTCCCCACTTCTTGAGCCCCTAACCACCAAATTATCCTTAAAAACTCCAATCCTGGAATGCTCAGAGAGACTGATTTGAGTATTAATAAAACTATGGTCTCCCACACAGCCAGCTCTGTGTGAATTACTCTTTCTCCATTGCAATTCTCCTGTCTTGATACATCAGCTCTGTCTAGGTAGTAGGCAAGGTGAACCCATTGGGTGGTTATTCTCTTATTCTGGAAAACTAGCTCACTCTTTCCTAACTTTTAGACATCAACATCTTACCCACTATTTAGTGCTACCTCTTCCAGGAAGGCTTCCCTGACTCTCAACGTCTCCACTGAAAGTCTGTTTTCTTTTATCTGAATTCAGAGCACAAATGTCAATTTGCCCTTCAATTTTTCCTGAGATTAAGGAAATGTGAATACAGGTCAGATTTCTATCTTCCTCATTAAATTGTAACTTAAAAAAAATAGTTTTGTATCCATCCCAACATGTAAGACAGGGCATGTGACCCTATCAATGCTCAGTACTTGAATTAATTAGAGAAAAGGATGGATGTGTACTTACTCCTGGAAATCCCTCCAAGAATCTAATGTGCCTAGGGTAGAAATGATTGAGCTTTCCTGTTCAAGGAAATATCCATAGGAAAAAAAAAATGGGAGAGGAAAATACACAGAATATGTGCCCATCACTCAACTCTAGGGGGAGAGGTCAGTTGCTAAGGAGTGGAGCGGGATGGTGAGTCTATTTAAAGGAAATTTTACCCAGTCTCATTCTTTTGCATAATACTTGGCACAGGAGAGACTATTTCTACCATTCATATGCTTTCTACATTTAAAGTCATTCCATTCACATGACATATTGACATATGATCCTGTTAAGTACATTCTCCAATGCAACCACAAAGGTTAGTTACCTGGATTTCATGTAGCTTATTTCAGATGGAATCAGAAGGCAGGGAAGGAGATGCCTTTTGGTCCACTGAAACCTTGGCTATTTAAATTCAAAGAGAACCTTAGTTTCCTTTCTTACACCCTGAGGAACATGTAACAAATGATAGGCTGTGATCTTTTAGGATTCTATGCTGTCTTCCACAGTAGAATACTCAATTTGCATGTATGTCAAAAACACAGTGGCTTGTTTTCAGTTTAAAGCACCATATTTTCATACTAGTTTTTGAGAATCACTTAAGCTTAATTTATTGTTTTGATGGTATATGAAAACAAACTCAGGCAGTATGAAAAAATAATTAGAAGAAAATAAAAAGGATAAGAAACTCCTTGGTGGAACAAATAGTATTAGTATCAGAAGATGGTTGTGGGAGCTGTCTCATAGCTGCATTTTGTGAGCTGATTGTTAAGCCATTGGCAAATCCAAAGCAGCCATGTTGGGAATATTTACACCTTACAAATTGGTGAACAGTACAAATCACAGCCCCTCCACCCCTCTCTTTCAGAGATGGTTTACCAGCATACCACTGATCAGAGGCTGGCACAGTCATAGTTTGCAAAGAGGTGGGGAAAAAAGATAGCAATATCTTAGTGATGTTTTCTTTCCTCAAAAATCTACATTAAGAACAAAAGTGGTAACAGCATATTCAAAAACACTGGCAATGTTTAAGTAGAGTTGTACACATTGCAAAAATATGGTTCTATCTAGAACAAAAGGATTGTAAGTCACAGCTCTACCAAATAAAGCATCAAAAGAGCTATGAATAAACTTTTTGAATACACAAATTGCTTCTGTTTCTCATGTAGTATATATTAATATAATGTCCTCAAAAAATAAATGAACCTTAACTTTGTCTTTCTCTCTCAAATTGGGTTGGCTATTACTATCCATATTGCCATAATCATTTACAAACAGTAATCACAATGTATACTGAGCCCATGGCTCTAATCATACAAGTCTCTGTATCTTTATGATTAAGTTTAACATAGCAAAAATGTTATGAAATTATAACTTTAATGAGACATAAAAGTAAAATCTTGTTTAAATTTGTAGAAAATTTAAGTTCTTTTAATGCCACACTCAGAATCCAATGACATTTCAGTGACCATGAGAAGAAAAGGAAGGGTGACCATGGTAGATGTAAGCACTGCTGCGGTTCTTTACATGCCTACCCTGCTCTCAGCATTCACACTAATTTCCATACTTCTCGTCACCCTGATGTTGGTTTTGGCCATGCGACTAGCTTTAGCTAATTTAATGTGGGTGAAATTGATAGTATGCCTGTTGTAGTCCATATTCTTGAGAGGTATTGCATGTTTCTCTTGTCTTGTTATTGACCATGAGAAGACTATGCCCTAGGAAGCTGCTGCCCGTTAGCCTGAGCCTCAGAAGGAAAAACTTGGCCTGTAGTTGAATCCAATCTACAGCATGCATTCAAGCCTTGCTTAGATCAAGGTCCAGAGAACTCACCAACCCATAAGCAAACAACAAATGTCTCAAGGCAGTGAGTTTTAGTTTAACTTGTTATACAGCAGTATGGTAGCAATAGCTGATTAATACAGTTACCAGATGTTAGGCTAAAGTGGAAATTATTAAAAACTTTCTTCATGATAGTTTATGTAAATCAACCTTGTATAGGTTTGGAATAAGAAAGCAAAGTTTTGAATCCTGGCTCAATAGTTTCAAACCCCTCTAGCCTGTTTTGCCATCTATAAAAAGAGGACAACAATATTCACAAGTTTCTGGTAAGGATGAATTGAGAATCCTTAACACAAAATGCTCCATTATAAAGGGCTCAACACAGAATATAACACATAATAAAAGCTCAAAAAATGACATCTGTGTTATTTTTATTAGATAGCATTTATCGAACACTCACTGTTAACAGAAGCATGAATACTAACTGAAATCTAGAAGACAAACAAAGCATATTTCTGTTTAAACTCAGAAATCACTAATAAAACAAAACCACCTGCAAGGCAGTGTATTCAGTACTGACTGTAGAACATAGCCAAAGGCAATTGCTTTGGAATTAAACACAGGTTTGGAACAGGGATTTATTTTTTGAACACCGATAAGCACTGACCGTATCAAAAAGCCTCTGTAAAATGTGATGGATGAGTTCCATTACATAAGTAAAAATTAAAGCATTGCCTCATCCAAGTGTTGTTAACAACAGGCATGAAAGATCCATAGCAGGTAGTCCAGAGCTCACCAGGGAGAAGAGTTTTCAACATAACCTTGCACTGCAAAAACAAACACCCACATCTTTAAATGAACTCCAAGCCAAAGAACCTTAACCTTTGCACTTGAACACCAGCTAATCTAATTTGACAGAAACCCACTAAGTGATCATAAAATTCAACCATGTGGTCTTCAGTGAATTAATGAAATTTGTTGGGGACTCAATGTCTCAGGCATGCCACACTGCTCTTTTTTCAGGTGGAAGAGAGAAGAGGGGCAAATGGAAAAGAATGTGAAGCTCAGGTGGATGTGTATCTCACTTCACATACCTAGGGATTCCCTCAGAAGCCACAATGGGCCCCATCCCTGTGTCTTCCTGATACCATTTCATGGTTACTTTAAGAAATGCAGTACTTAAACATTTAAGAGGGTAGATCTTCTAGTAAGTGTTCTTACCATAAATACACACAAAACGAAAAACAAAAAGAATAACACAGGGACACAGGAAGCTTTTGCAGGTGATGGGTATGTTTATTACCTGAATTTTGGTGATAACATGAGTATATACATGTGTCCAAACTCACCAAATTGTATACATCAATTATGTGCAGTTTTGTGTACCAAAGCAACTTTTTTTGTATACCAATTAATATCGTTTGGATTTGTGTCCTTGCCCAAATCTCATGTCCAGTTGTAATCCCCAGTGTTGGACGTGGGGCCTGGTGGGAGGTGACTGGATCATGGGGGAGGATTTCCCCCTTGCTCTACCCGTGACAGTAAGTGAGCTCTCATGAGATCTGATTGTTTAAATGTGTGGCACCACCACCACCATGCCCCCCCGCCCCGTTCTCTGTCTTCCTCCTGCTCCAGCCATACAGGACTTGCTGCTTCCCCTTTGCCTTCGACATGATTGTAAGTTTTCTGAGGCCACCCCAGCCATGCTTCCTATATAGCCTGTGGAACCATGAGCCAATTAAACCTCTTTTTTAAAATACGTTATCCAGTCTCAGGTAGTTCTTGCTATAAAGAAGTGTGAGAACAGACTAATGCACCAACTATATCTCAATAAGCCTGGAAAACAGGGTAATACTTCAACTAATCTAAATTGTCAAACATGAGGCTGGGCAAGGTGGCTCATGCCTGTAATCCCAGCACTTTGGGAGGCCAAGGTGGGTGGATTACCCGAGGTCAGGAGTTTGAGACCAGCCTGGACAACATGGTGAAACCCCGTCTCTACTAAAAATATGAAAATTAGCTAGGCGTGGCGGTGCATGCCTGTAATCTCAGCTATTTGGGAGGCTGAGGCAGGAGAATTGCTTGAATCTGGGATGCAGAGGTTGCAGTGAGCTGAGATCATGCCACAACACTCCAGCCTGGTGACAGATCAAAACTCCATCTCAATAAATAAATAAATAAATACATAATAAAAAATTAAAGAACATAGAATCACCTGGAAAGCTTGTTTAAAATGCATATTCTGCCCAGACCCCAGATATTCTGATTTAATAGTCTACAGTGATGACTGTAATTTTCCTTTTCATCCTCATACCTTTCAAGCAGATAGTTTGAGGATCACACTTTGGGGAATATTAAACTACTCTTAACAGAAAGTCACAAACTTTGGTTCTTGGCCAAAGATGTGTTTTCTCACAGATTTGGTGGTGGAAAAGAGGAAATTTCATATAGATATTCAGATTTCTGGATTTTCTTTAAAAATAAGATATAGATAATTCTTGAGCCTAGCTTTTTCATGATAAAAGCACATCAGAGGTAAATAGTGTCAGAAGAGTTAGTTAGGAGGATCCCAAAAGCATGAAAATGAGAGATCAAAGTCACTGAGGAAAGGATGTCAGAATTAAGATTTTCAGATACTGAAGCCGAGTTCCCATGGCTTTATAATAATCATAGTCAGCATTTAAGGAATGCATGCAATGAGAGGACCCCTCTGCTAGGTGCCTTTTACATATATTGCTTCTAATCCCCACAACAACTAGACAAAGTAGATATTATGTTCTTTATTGTCAAATTAGCCAATGATCAGAGAGAGGAAGTGTTTTACCTAACACCACACAGCTGGCAAAAGGGTAGTGCTGGGCTTCAAGCCCAGGTTTGCCAGGCTCCAAGGCTCGCCTCTTTCTTAATAACCTGCCACTTTTCCAACTCAGTATACTAAGGTGGAAGAGAAGTATAGAACAAATGTTGAAAGGAGTATGCTGGGATCTGGGAACCATAAAGAAGGTGTACAAATGACAACTTGACAAAGCAACAAAGGAATGTTTTCCATAAGTAAATCTTCTATGTCACCAGTAATATCGTGAGATTTTCTTCTAAGGGCATTTTTACTTGAGCACATAATTCAGCGGCAACTGGGTGTTCATTCTAGCTATTGCTATCATCCATTATTTATCCAGTAATTTTTATAATTAATGGAAATTCTTAAAAGTGAACTCAACCCAACAAAGTTGGAATATCATTATATGTGTCTGATACCATTATGTATATGAGTATAAAAACATGCCTTATATTTTATAGGATATCCTCTCCAATTAAAAAAAAAATTGGTCCCACTGTTTCCATAAACCATTGGAATGGCCTAGAAATTTGAGTTATTCAGCATCTGAAACCCATTTTAATCCAACTATTTTAAAACTTAAAGGAGTATAAAGTTCTATGTAAGATCATGTGTATAATCATGAGTATGGAAAAGTTGATCTCTGTATGGATAACTCATTCACTGCTATTTCCCAGAGGGAAAAATGGGCAGTGGTACCATAGAAAGACTCAGAGGTGAAGCCCAAATAACTAAATAATAGACATGATATTCTCGTCCCTGGAAAGCAAAGTGCTTATCATTTGTTATGCCTCTGACTCTCCATTTACTAAATAAAAGCATTGGTGATAACATCTGTAATTCCTTTCAGCTTCAAATTCTATCAGTCTAAAAGAATTATTAGCTTATCCTATGAGGAGAAAGAAAAATCATACCAAACACTCTTATAAATAAAAGGCATGTAACAAAAGCCATAATGCAAACACATTTCTCATGAAGCTTGTGAATAACCATCATGGTCACGTGATAAAACCCCATGCACAACCACCTTGACAAGTTATTAAGGTTCACTAATCTATGGTTCTGCTCTGCTTCAGAATATACACAGAATTACACTTCTTTATTCCCTTGAAGTTAGGTATGCTCTTGTGACTACTACTGGCTAATGAAATGTGACGTAAGTGACATGTGACACCTTGGAGTCAAAGTATTTAATTGCTGGGGCTCTGTTTTCCAACCCTCTCTCTTCCTATCCCTCAGAAGATACATCAAACAGCAAGATGATAGACGCTTCATTGATATGGGTGCCTGAGGAACCCATATAAGTGTGTCTCACTGACTTGCCTCAGACACGTAACATGAGTGAGACATATAGCATGAGTGTCAAAACGCTGGGCTTTCAGGGTGAATTTCCTACCACAGCAAAAATCAAAGTGTGGTGCCTGATCAAGCAGCACTGGTATCAGTTTAGAGATTGTTAAAAATGCAGAATCTTAGGCCACGCCTCAGAACTAGTGAGTCAGAGGCTGCATATTAACAACATCACCACTTGATTTGTATGAAGATTGAGACACACTGAGAGTCTATCCTGACTTATATATTGCTTAAGTAACTGTCCAATGTAGATATATTTGAAAGATCTAGCTTTCTCTACTCTTCATGAACTCCTAGGATCTTCTTCAACATGTTCAAAAGCTGTTTCACAAATCGACAAATGTAACAACAACAACAAAAGAAATACAGTATCTCAGCACTGCTTTGAACTATGCCTAATAGTATGAATGTTCTCTGTTCCTATCTTGAAGAATGAAGAAACGAAAACACGTATAAATGGCCCTACCCATGCCATTTTTTCTGTATATAAATGCATAGTAAAATCATTACCACAATCAAGCTGATTAGCATGTTCATCACCTCATAACATTATTTTGTATGTGTCGTAAGCTTACCATCTACTCTGTTGGCAAATTTCAAATATACACTATATTAACTATAGTTTCCATGTTGCACATTGGGCCTCCTGAGCTTATTCATCTTATAACTGAAAGTTTTCTACCCTTAGACCAAGATGTCCCCATTTCTCCCACCTCCTGAAATCCTGGTAACCACAGTCTTATTTGTTTCTATGAGTTTGACTTTTTTAGATTCCACATGTAAGAGAAATCACACAATATTTGCCTTGCTGTGGCTAGATTATTTGATTACAATAACATCCTCCAGGTTCATCCATGTTGTAATTGATGGCAGAATTTCCTTCTTTTTTGTAAGGTTGAATAATATGCCATTTCTTCATTCATTCACTAATGAACACTTGGGGTGATTCTGTATCTTGGCTATTGTGAACAATGCTGCAGGGAACATGGGAGAGCACATCTCTCTTCCATGAACTGATTTCACTTCCTTTGGTTATACACCCACAAATGGGATTGTTAGATAACATGTTAGTTCTATTTTTTAAAAAACTTTTTAGGTTCAGGGGTACATGTGCAGAATTTTTATGTAGGTAGATTGTGTGTCACAGGGGTTTGGTGTACAGATTATTTCATTACCCAGGGAGTAAGCATGGTACCCAATAGTTTTTTGATCACCCTCCTCCCACCCTCTACACTCATGTAGGTCCCTTTGTCTGATGTTCTCTTCTTTGTGTTCATATGTACTGTGTTTAGCTCCCACTTATAAGTGAGAACGTGTAATATTTGGTTTTCCGTTTCTGTGTTAGTTTGCTTAAGATAAAGGTCTCTAGCTTCATCCACATTGCTGCAAAGGATATCGTCTCACTATGTGCGGTAGTATTCCATGGTGTATACTTACATTTTCTTTATCAACTTTACTGATGGTCATTTAGGTTGATTCCATGATTTTCCTATTAATGGTGATGTGATAAACCTACACATGTATGTGTTTTTATGACAGAATGATTTATATTCCTTTAAGTATATACCCAAGAATAGGATTTCTGAGTCTAACAGTAATTCTGTTTTAAGTTCTTTCAGAAATCGTCAAACTGCTTTCCACAGTGGCTAAACTAATTTATATTTCTACCAGCAGTGTATAAGTGTTCTCTTTTCTCTGCAACCTCACCAGCATCTGTTATTTTTTGACTTTTTAGGAATAGCTATTTTGATTGGTGTGAAATGGTATTTCATTGTGGTTTTGATTTGCATTTCTCTAAATGATTAGCAATGTTGAACACATTTTCATATGGTTATTGGCTGTGTGTTCTACTTTTAATTTCTTGAGGAACTTCCATACTGTTTTCCATAATGGCTCTACCAATTTACATTCCCACCAACAGTGTTCAAGAGTTTCTCTTTCTGCATATTGTCATCAACACTTATTTATCTTTTGACTTTTTGATAACAGCCATTCTAAGAGGTGTGACGTGGTATCACAGTGATTTTGATTTATATCCATGATGAGTGAGGTTGAGTACCTTTCCACATACCTGTTGGTCTCCTCCATTTAATACGCATGTCTTCTTTAGGACAATGTCTATTCAAATCCTTTGCCCAATTTTTATTTAAAAAATTTTGTTGCTGTTGCTGTTGAGTTGCATGAGTTTCTTATATTTTGAATATTAACTCCTTGTCAAATACATGGTTTGCAAATATTTTCTCTCATTCTTGAGGTTGCCTTTTCATTTTGTTGAATGTTTGCTGTACAATAACTTTTTAGTTTGATGTGATCTAATTACTTATTTTTGCTTTTTTTTTTCACCTGTGCTTTTGGCCAAAAAATTATTGTCAACACAAATGCCATGAAGATTTTCTACTATATTTTCTCCTAGGAGTTTTATGGTTTCAGATCTTAAATTTAGATCTTTAATCCATTTGGAATTGATTTCTATGTATGGATCCAATTTCTTTTTTTTTCTGTTTTCTTTTTGTGTACGGATATGCAGCTTCCTAACACCATTTACTGAAGAGACTATCCTTGGCCGGACGTGGTGGCTCACGCCTGTAATCCCAGCCATTTGGGAGGCCAAGGCGGGCGGATCACGAGGTCAGGAGATCAAGACCATCCGGGTTAACACAGTGAAACCCCTTCTCTACTAAAAATACAAAAAATTAGCCGGGTGCGGTGGCAGGAGCCTGTAGTCCCAGCTACTCGGGAGGCTGAGGCAGGAGAATGGTGTGAACCTGGGAGTCAGAGCTTGCAGTGAGCCGAGATCATGCCACTGCACTCTGGCCTAGGCAAAAGAGCGAGACTCCATCTCAAAAAAAAAAAAAAAAAAGAAAAGAAAAGACTATCCTTTACCCACTGTTCATTCTTGGTGCCTTTATTGACAATTAATTTACCATATATGAATGGGTTTACTTCTGTCCTTTCTGTTCTGTTCCATTGGTCTGTGTATCTGTTTTACACCTGTAGCTCTGTAATATAATTTGCAATCAGGAAGTGTGATATCTATTCTTCTTGCTCAAGATTGCTTTAGCTATTCAGAGTTTTTTGTGATTCTATGCAAGTCACACAAATTTTGTAATAACTTCCTAAAAGGTGCATGATTTTGGCTTCAAATCATTACAATAAACATCTTTGTAATGGTAGAATCCTAGTAACCACCTTATTTATTTTTTAAAAAGTCTATTATCTTACTAGCATTCATTCATTTATTAAATATTTTTCAAGTACCTACTATATGCCTGAACTATACAATATAAAATTCATCATTTAAAGTGAAATTTAGTGGCATTTAGTACATTCACAGTGCTGCAAAACCATCACCACTATCTAGTTTGAGAACATTTTCTTCAGCCCAAAAGGAGAACTTGTACCATCCAAGCAGTCACTCTCCATTCCTGTCTCCCCATAACCCTAGCAAACATTAATCTACTTCCTGCTTCAATAGATTTGCTCATTCAAAGTATTTAATATAAATAGAATCATACAATATGTGATCTTTGTGTTCAGCTTCTTTCAGTTAGCATCATGCATTTTAGGCTCTTCCATGTTATTGCATGTACTAGTACTTAATATTTTTAAGATTGAATAATATTTCATTGCATGGATATACCACATTTTGGTTACACTTCATCAGCTGACGGACATTTGTTGTTTTTGGTTTCACCATTCAGCAATTGTGAATTGTGCTGCTGTGAACATTCTGTAAAAATTTTTGTTTCAACACCTATTTTCAATTCTTTTAGGTATAGAACTATTTTTAAGCTGTGAGAAAAATGCAGATGAAATTCCCTGTCTTCAAGGTATTTAAATCTAGTAAGGGCAACACAAATATTTATTGAGAGTAGAAAATATCACAGCCAGATAGACTAAGACCATTAAGGCAGTCTTTCAGGTAAATATCTCAGAGCTAAAATTTTCCAGTTATACAAACCAAGTAAATGAACAAAACACAGTCATGAAGCTTAGTAGTTTATTATATCTGATTCCAATCCCAGTTCTACCACCTACTAGTTATGTGACCCATGGCAACTTAATTTCTCTAAGCTTTGATTTCTTCCCTTGTAAATTGTGAATACTGATAACATACCTTGCATTCCAGGGTTGTTTGGGGGATTAAGTGTGATAACACACATAAAGCACAGCAAGAGCTCAATAAATTGCCATTTCTATTATGTGCATTTCAAAGCAAAATAAGACTTAAGACAAAGTAAAAACATATGAAGGGGACCTGGTATAGCTCTCCAGATCCCATTGTGTGACTTTATTATTGAAATAATCCATACAGTAAGTAATCCATTTATGTGGTTTGATAAAGCTAGCCTTACTCTCCAGTTGCAGAAATAAGCACGTGGACCAGCTTGGTTAATAGAGGACTCAACCACATGGCCAGATTGATGGTTTCAGGAAAGGGCATGCAACCCAAACTAAACCAGAATCTGAAGTGAGGTTTCTTATAGGAAGCCTGGAAGAGAAAGACTTCTTTGGATCTAGAACTATGAGGATGTAACCCGTAGCTTCTTTTGGCCATCTGCCCATGATACATGGGCAAAGCCAGTTTCTGTAAGAATTAGGCCAACACACATATATAAGTGGTACTGATACACAGTCACACAGTCACATATCTATTAACATTCTCTGAGTCCCTGGACCAGGCTATCCCTGCAATTAGATACACAAGAGTACTTCAGTTCAAGCGTGCATGTATATATGTACTTATGTATTTATTTTGCCAGCTTGACTTGGGGTTTAGTCATTTTTAACTGAAAAAACCAAGACTAATGCAAAATTTAACCCAGAACCAGGTGAATTAATTTTTATATAATTCTAAATTAATAAGGCATGAAAACCCTGCCATTTCTCTATCTCTCAGCACAGAATTTCTTCATAAACATGATAGGTCTTGGGACAAACCCACAGCCAATATCATACTGAATGGGCAAAAACTGGAAGCATTCCCTTTGAAAACTGGCACAAGACAGGGATGCCCTCTCTCACCACTCCTATTCAACATGGTGCTGGAAGTTCTGGCCAGACCAATCAGGCAGGAGAAGGAAATAAAGGGTATTCAATTAGGAAAAGAGGAAGTCAAATTGTCCCTGTTTGCAGATGACATGATTGTATGTCTAGAAAACCCCATCGTCTCAGCCCAAAATCTCCTTAAGCTGATTAGCAACTTCAGGAAAGTCTCAGGATACAAAATCAATGTACAAAAATCACAAGCATTCTTGTACACCAATCACAGACAAACAGAGAGCCAAATCATGAGTGAACTCCCATTCACAATTGCTTCAAAGAGAATAAAATACCTAGGAATCCAACTTACAAGGGATGTGAAGGACCTCTTCAAGGAGAACTACAAACCACTGCTCAATGAAATAAAAGAGGATACAAACAAATGGAAGAACATTCCATGCTCATGGGTTGGAAGAATCAATGTCGTGAAAATGGCCATACTGCCCAAGGTAATTTATAGATTCAATGCCATCCCCATCAAGCTACCAATGACTTTCTTCACAGAATTGGAAAAAACTACTTTAAAGTTCATATGGAACCAAAAAAGAGCCCGCATCGCCAAGTCAATCCTAAGCCAGAAGAACAAAGCTGGAGGCATCACGCTACCTGACTTCAAACTATACTACAAGGCTACAGTAACCAAAACAGCATGGTACTGGTACCACAACAGAGACATAGATCAATGGAACAGAACAGAGCCCTCAGAAATGATGCCACATATCTACAGCTATCTGATCTTTGACAAACCTGACAAAAACAAGAAATGGGGAAAGGATTCCCTATTTAATAAATGGTGCTGGGAAAACTGGCTAGCCATATGTAGAAAGCTGAAACTGGATCCCTTCCTTACACCTTATACAAAAATTAATTCAAGATGGATTAAAGACTTACATGTTAGACCTAAAACCATAAAAACCCTAGAAGAAAACCTAGGCAATACCATTCAGGACATAGGCATGGGCAAGGACTTCATGTCTAAAACACCAAAAGCAATGGCAACAAAAGCCAAAATTGACAAATGGGATCTAATTAAACTAAAGAGCTTCTGCACAGCAAAAGAAACTACCATCAGAGTGAACAGGCAACCTACAGAATGGGAGAAAATTTTTGCAACCTACTCATCTGACAAAGGGCTAATATCCAGAATCTACAATGAACTCAAACAAATTTACAAGAAAAAAACAAACAACCCCATCAAAAAGTGGGCAGAGGACATGAACAGACACTTCTCAAAAGAAGACATTTATGCAGCCAAAAAACACATGAAAAAATGCTCATCATCACTGGCCATCAGAGAAATGCAAATCAAAACCACAATGAGATACCATCTCACTCCAGTTAGAATGGCGACCATTAAAAAGGAAACAACAGGTGCTGGAGAGGATGTGGAGAAATAGGAACACTTTTACACTGTTGGTGGGACTGTAAACTAGTTCAACCATTGTGGAAGTCAGTGTGGCGATTCCTCAGGGATCTAGAACTAGAAATACCATTTGACTCAGCCATCCCATTACTGGGTATATACCCAAAGGACTATAAATCATGCTGCTATAAAGACACATGCACACGTATGTTTATCGCGGCAGTATTCACAATAGCAAAGACTTGGAACCAACCCAAATGTCCAACAATGATAGACTGGATTAAGAAAATGTGGCACATATACACCATGGAATTCTATGCAGCCACAAAAAATGAGGAGTTCATGTCCTTTTTAGGGACATGGATGAAACTGGAAACCATCATTCTCAGTTAACTATCACAAGGACAAAAAACCAAACACCGCATGTTCTCACTCATAGGTGGGAATTGAACAATGGACACAGGAAGGGGAACATCACACTCCGGGGACTGTTGTGGGGTTGGGAGAGGGGGGAGGGACAGCATTAGGAGATACACCTAATGCTAAATGATGAGTTAATGGGTGCAGCAAAACAACATGGCACATGGATACATATGTAACAAACCTGCACATTGTGCACATGTACCCTAAAACCTAAAGTATAATAATAAAAAACCAAACCAAACCAAACAAAACAAAACAAAAAAACATCTGATCCGCCCAATGAGGTCAGGGGCCTGGCTGACTAGGGTTGTTCATGATCTGTTGGAGGTTTTTATGTTTTAATATGATTTTTTCATTATAAAAGCAGAACAAACGTTTGTGAAAATGTAAGAAAGAAAGAGAGAAGGAAAGAGAGAGAAAGGAAGAATTAAAAAAAAAAAACATGATAGGTCAGATATTACTTATACACAGCCACAGGCTGCCTCTGTCTCTCCTGTTTCCAACTTTATACATGTAAAACTCTTCCAAAGTATAAGGTTAACTAGCAGCTAGTATTGAAGATGTGTTCCTGGAGCTTGTAGAAAGCCAATGGTCAACATATGAGACTGTGGGCATTAAAACAAAGCAAAACAACAAATGCACAAGAGTTTGGTTTGAGTAGAGCAAAAAGGCTCTGATAGTCAAGAACTGTGGCCTCTGCACTTGGAAGCCAGTCTCTAACATGTCATTAACCATCACCACACTGAGTAAAGACTTATCCCATGACAGAACTGGCAATGGATAGACATGCTGGCACAGATTATCCTTGAGGGGCAGTCTTTGAAAATATAGGCACCAAAATGATACATTTATTATCAAGAGTGGTCACAAGTGGCCGGGCGCGGTGGCTCGCATCTGTAATCCCAGCACTTTGGGAGGCTAAGGCAGGTGGATCACGAGATCAGGAGTTCGAGACCAGCCTGACCAACATGGTGAAACCCCGTCTCTACTAAAAATACAAAAAAAAAAAGGTAGCCAAGCATGGTTGTGTGCACATGTAATCCCAGCTACTCAGGAGGCTGAGGCAAAAGAATCACTTGAACCCGGGAGGCGGAGTTTGCAGTGAGCCAAGATCGTGCCATTGCACTCCACCTTGGGTGACGGAGTGAGACTCTGTCTCAAAAAAAAAAAAAAAAAAAAAAGAGTGGCCACAAGCAAGACTATTTACTTCTCCAAGGAGGCTTGGGAGAGATAAGGGCACAGATAGAATCACAGAGCTTAGTAACATCATGGGGTTACTTTTTTTTCAGTTTTGTACATGGCTTGGAACCATGCTGCCATTTTGTTTTTGCCTTCCTATTTGATTTTTATTTCATAACCTTTTTTAAATCACTCCTCTTGGTTTACCACTAGTCATCTTTCTTCTTAGCTTCCATATCATTGTTTCCTACCATTAAGCTCTAATTTCTAGTTCAAGTTCATCTGTTTCTGCTCTTCAGAGATGAAAGGCCATATACACATTCATTATATATAAAGAGTTTATTTTTTTAAATGAATAAAAAAATAAAGAGTATACAGAAATCAGTGCCACTTGTGAGTTGATACACAGGCAAAGAGAATTCCAAAATAAACTAAATAATAAAAATGAATAGGTAACACATCTATGCCTCACGTTAGCCTGCTGGTTTATGCAAGTCCCTGGAAAATGCTGTAGGCAAGTTGTGATAATCCACCAAGATTGAAATGGTTGTTAACATCTCTCAGAAAACAGCTGAAATGCTTAGACTAGCTTCCCGGCCCAGCAGACACTTTCCCCAGCAATTTTTGCTGAAGGGGCTTCAAAACTGTCTAATAACTGCTTTCCTCAAACACAAATCTGAAACTAAATAGGATCATCAAGAAGAAGAGACTGTCCTTCTGAAACTGGGACGGCAATTGCTGTGTTCAATAAAAACAGCATCTTACCCAACATCAAAAGCAATTTTATGAAATTGGTAATTTCAACACTCCACACAGCCCAAGCCAGGCACTGGGGAATGTATTTGTGAGAGCAGCACAAAATCCCAGTTGATCACCAACCAGCTGATTCATGAAAACTAGGCATGTAGAAAATATAAAATTTGAGGCTGGCTTTCCAGTTTTGCAAAATGAGAAAAATGAGATCCTAGCCAGTGTCAAAATGTAACATGTTTTTATACCAACAGATTCATAGGCCAACGTTATCCAAGCTGAACAGGAGATATGCCCTTGAAGGTACCATATTTAAAAAAAGTTAACACGCATGTAATCAATTAGTAATCTCAATACCCAGAAGCCTCCATTAAAATTTTGTCCATATTATAAAATGCTACAGTAAGAACTCAAGGATTTGGAGAGTGTCTGTTTGTAGACCACTTGGGTCCATATCTTTTTCATTATGGAGACTAATAGTGAAGTAAGGCAGCTCTATGTCTTGCTTTAAAAGATATAATCCATTTGAAAAGCCTTCATTAATAAAACAACTCTCAGCATTCATGAGATGATGGAGATTTTTATGCAACTTAATTATGAATAAATGATACTGAACTAGAACTGTGCACTGGACAGTAATACCCCAACTAATACCTTTTGTGAGTACTCACTTTGTGCCCAGCACTGAGCCAAGGATTTATATGAATTAACCCATCTAATCTTCTCAGCAAGCCTAAGAAGTTAATATTGGTAGCTCAATTATACTGATAAAAGAATTGAAGCTTAGAGATGTTTCATATTTTGACCAGTTTTATGCTGCTAGCAAATGGTGATCTAGTACTTGAACCCAGATTGGTCTAACATCAAAGCTCACAGTTCACTCATGTTGTATCTCCTCAGTTATACAACCATTTTACTTTCAAGTTTTTATAAAAATGCATTTCTTACAAATATATTTTTACAAAAAAGTCTGCTAAAACTGTAAATGATAGGCCTCAAATTTCTGAAATAGTCTCCCTATTAATATCCAAATACATCTGAGAAAGAGATAAATTTTATATTATTCTGTTCTCATGA
Source organism: Hylobates moloch (assembly GCF_009828535.3). Lineage (NCBI taxonomy): Eukaryota > Metazoa > Chordata > Mammalia > Primates > Hylobatidae > Hylobates > Hylobates moloch. Next base: position 10,120,194 of record NW_026652279.1, on the reverse strand, counting down.
TGCTAATAAAGACATACCTGAGACTGATAATTCATAAAGGAAAGAGGTTTAATGAACTCACAGTTCCGCATGGCTGGGGAGGTCTCACAATCATGATGGAAGGTGATGGGGAAGCAAGGCATGTCTTACATGGTGGCAGACATGAGAGCTTGTGCAGGGGAACTCCCCTTTATAAAACATCATATCATGTGAGACTTATTCACCATCACTAGAACAGCACAGGAAAGAACCACCCCCATGATTTAATTACTTCCCACTGGGTCCCTCCCACAACAAGTTGGAATTACGGGAGCTACAATTCAAAATGAGATTTGGGTGGGGACACAGCCAAACTATTTCAGCAATCTAATCTATAATCTACAATTTGGAACTCTCTATTTAAAGATGTCCAAACTCTGTTTTGTGGTTTTGGGTTTGTCACACAACATCTCTCAGCCCCTATTTATTTATCTTTTCAAAGGAGATAATAATTCTTATTTCTCAGAGCCATGAGGATGAAATGAGATAATATTGAGAGATAAGTGTGGTATTGTGTCTACCTCATAGTAAGGGCTTTTCAAATTCTGATTTTTTTTTCCTTCTGCCATGATCATTCTTTTTATTTTATGGCGAAAAATGTATATATTCTTTCAAATACCAAATTCTGATAATGAAATGGCCACATAGATTCTGATAACACAATGACTAACAGACAGCATGGACAATGCAGGATTTTGCAGGACAGCAGAAGGGGTGAATTGCAAGCAAACTCTCAGGTCAACATGTCCAAGACTGATGTGAATATATGATATCTTAAATGGGAAATACCAATGAGGCACAGATATGACCAGTGAACCCAGCAATTTCCCAATGGTGCTTATTCTGTCACAGTTCTTCCCTTTCCAGGCTTAATTTCCAAAGGCAATTGTCAATGACACAAACCAGAGGCTGCAGCAAACGGTCATTTAAAACAACTGAAGACACATTTGAGTTTCAAATATGTGACACAAGGAACATGTCAAAAGTTGGTTTTGTTCAATAATAGTATCAGTAAAAAGGAAATCCAGCATTTTCTATTAGTCTGAAAATGTTAATTCCTTGTTTGTCAAGTAAAAATAAGAAAATACGTAGCTTTAGGGAAACAACATTTGGGACTTAGGAGCACAGTGAATTCCAGGAATTCCTAATATTTTCTTTAAATTGCCATTTGTTTGAATTCTCAGACATTCTAATGTATTCTATTTCAAGTTTATTTATAAACAGCTAAGATCAAAAAGTGTTTACATCTGCTGCCCTGTAATGAGCCCTTTGTGTAACAGCTTCCCAATCACAAAGGAGTGATTGAGAATTTGGGATCTGGATTCCAGTCTCTGATTTATCACTAGCAAGACAGGCGTCATTGGGCAGATTATTTAATCTCTCTCAGATCCCAGCTTTCTCACTTAAAAAGCAGGCTTAGAAGAGCCTCTGGGATTCTTAGAGATATGGGAACTGAATAAGCTTATGAAGAATTGAATACATGCCAGGTATTATGATTAACACAACTATGGGTCTTAAAATCTTAACTGGTTTGCCTCAAAGCCCACAGCCATTTCAGCTCCTAGAGGGGAATTTTCTAGTTTGTTCCTAAGTTTACTCTTCATTTTATAGAAAATGAGACCTAAGTAAAAAGAAGTTATTTGATATGCCTATGTAACATAGGCATTGACTATAGACTGTAATTAATAGTTGCAAAATTAATAGAGTGATAAGCATAATCACTACCATGATAGTAGATACAAACATGCACTGAGCATTTATCTCATGCCAGGCACTGCTCTAAAATCTCCATGTATGTTGCTGAATTGAATCATCACAACACTCTGAAATGTAGATACTATTCACCCTTAGTTTATAGATGAGAAAGAGATTGAATAACTATCACAAAGGTCACATAATTAGTATTTGGGGGGCTAAGAATTAAACCCAGATCATGTGGCTCTTAACTCAGGCTCCCAACCACATCGCTCTACAGGGAAAGATATGTGTTCAGCTTAATCTTCTACAAATGATGACACTGATGTCTTGATGCTGTTAAATATTTCTTTTAGGGTCACGTAACTATAAGGGACAAACAGGCACTCTAGTTCAGACCACTTCTTCTATTGCAATGATTTCCAAACTTCTGGGATTTTTGTGAATAAATTAAAGAGAGAGAGACAGACACACTCTTGACTGGTGTCAGTGTGGAGGAGATCTGGCAGTAGACCATGATGCCCTCCTGCTGAATACAAACAATTTCATAGAATACCCACCCACATTAGACAAGGCCACTCTGTGACTGTGATAAAGACTGGCAAAATGAGACAACTTTCTAACCACGTCTGAGCATAGACCATAACACAGACACGAGCCAAACTACAAAAGGGAACAAACCATCCCTTTCCTGGCTAAAAAGTGACTGTTATTTCTTTGCGAATTACTGCTTTAGCTCCCCTTCGTTTGTCCTACCTACTTATAAAAATAAGATACCTAATCTGGAATTATTTCTACAAGTTGGTGCAAAAGTAATTGCAGTTTTGCCATTTTAATGGGGGGAGGACACATGATTTAGGTTTAATTCCTAGCCTCCCAGATACTAATTATGTGACCTTTGTGTTTTGTAATGGCAACAAATGCAATTACTTTTGCACCAACCGAATACTTTGTGAGCACTCAATTCAGGGCAAAACCATAAAACCTCTCCAAATTACGTCACAAGCCAAATCCTACAACAAATCCTTCCCCACATACCTTCTGTGACTCCTTGCGCTTCCAAGGTGTGCTCCCTCCCTCCCTCTCTGTTACAAGCAAGAAATTCAACATTTATTGACTACAAGTGTGTTCCTAGTAAGCTTCGAGGCTTTTTGGCTATACTGACATAGAATTTTCAAACATATTTTGTATTATGAGAAGACGTGTATATATAAATATTTAAAATTAGCATCTAACATCTATGGCCATTGTTCTTAAAAGAAAGTATGTTTATCAACAAGGCTATATTTATCAACAAGGCATAGAAAAATATCAATAACAAATACAATCCACAAACTGTAGTGAATATTAATTTAGCTTTATGTAAAAAATGTCTATATTATACTTATTTTCCTTAATTCATTTTGGTCTGGCAAAAGCTTTGTCATGGCCCAGCACTGCCAGGAAGAAATCTGGGCTTTGGAAAATCGAAAGCATATACTACAATTTGGAGATGGTGGAGGCTCTTTAAGAAAAAGACAAAATAAGGTGGGAAAGTTGGTATTTGTGGAGAATGAAGAAAGAAATGCAGTAATTCCTGGAGTCTTGGACACATAGGTGCCCTTCTTCTGATATTTCCTTAGGCACTTTACCAGAGACACATAGACAGATTATTCCTGATTGCTATCTGGCTTGCCCTCCCAACCTGGAACGACAACATAAAACGCCTGTACGAGTGAGGGCTCCAAGGCTAAAGTTTCATATGTTTCATAGTAAATCTGTCCGTTGCTAGCATTTGGTAACACTGCCTCACGTCATGCTGCTTCAGAGAATTGTTTTTCAAGAAATGAATTCTAATGAATCTCACAGGTTAAAGGAATAAACAATATTTGTACCATTTGGTTCACTATCTGACTGTTGGCTATTCTTCCTCCTTCCCTTTCAGCTTAAAACTACCAGGCACATTTTAGCCTTGAAAAATCATAATTTTGAAGGCTGAAATTACAGAGTTACACATACGAGGACAGTCCATTCAAAACCTTTTGGGCAGGGAATTGTCAATCACTGACCTGTAGTTAACTCAGATGCTGTTGCTTCCTGTCCTCATAAAACTCAGTGTTTTATTTGGTTTGGTTTCTAATTCCCCTTCAGCTTTCCTCTACATGTGTGTTGGCTCCTCTTTTCTGACTCCTCAACCTGTTCTCTAGTTCTGGCCACGTGAATCTATTCGTTTCAGTGAATTTTTCACAGCTGGGTAGGTCTGCAGGTGGTAGCTAATATATTGTACAGGTGGCTGCATAAATCCTGATGCATTTCAGCTGGAGGAGGTAGTGTTCTCCCTGGAATATGTTTAGTTCACCTGGGTCTAGGGCAGACAGCCCTGGTCATACCAAAGCCAGTGTTTAAGGTGAGATGATATATGGCAAAATCACATTAGCATTTTATGTAAGATTTATTTTTCAAAACATCTTTTAAGATAAGCCATGGCAACCCTTTCCAGCAATTGTGATTATGATTATTGACCACAACTGGTCCTGGTTTTCCTGGGGGTAGGGATATTGTGTGCTGTAGTGGGAGTGTCCTGGTACTCAGAGAAATACTTTTTTTTTTTTTTTTTGAGACAGAGTCTTGCTCTGTCCCCCAGACTGGAGTGCAGTGGTGTGATCTTCGCTCACTGCAACCTCTGCCTCCAAGGTTCAGGAGATTCTTCTGTCTCAGCCTCCCGACTAGCTGGGATTACAGGCATGCACCACCACACCCGGCTAATTTTTGTATTTTTAGTACAAATGGGGTTTCACCATTTTGGCCAGGCTGGTCTTGAACTCCTGAGCTCAAGTGATCCACCTGCCTCAGCCTCCCAAAATGCTGGGATTACAGGCATGAGCGCCCAGCCCCTGACTATTACCATCTTTAAGGGACTTTGCAGCAGCCAACTCCTGGGCTCAGACAGTCCTCCCGCCTTGGCCTCCCAAAGTGCTGGAATTAGAGATATGAGTCACTGTGCCTGGCCACAGAGAAAGAGTTTTAACACTTGTCTGAACTTGGTTGGGCAAGACATGTAACTTCTCCAAATTTGGTTCTCCTAATAAAGTGGGTACAACTGCACTGATGTCTTAGGATTGTGAGAATTAAGTAAGATACTTGACTCTCCGGCTTCCTTGAGTGAAGTATGTGTCTTCCTAAGGGTATAGATGGTTTTGAGAGGAATAAAACGTCAAGGGCACAAGCCCAGCAAATCTTATAGAAGCATTAATTTTACTTAAGGATTGAGCTTTAAATAAATTAATGAGTATGTTAAAATACTATTTTATGTCAAAATAATTATGGAGCTGGAAGCAAAATATGTATGCTTTCTTGAAAGAGATCTATAAGATCAGAGAAAATTTGTACTTGTATATGTAATTTTAGCTTATGGCCCCAGGCCCAGGAAATTAGGAAATTAGCCTCCTCTGCCATTAGGCCTAGTTTGGCTTAAAATTTAAGTATGTAAAATTCTTTTGTATTTATAAATTGCACAGTAAGGTTTTGGCACAATCTTAGTGTACACGCCACTGTGGGAAAAAAACTCTTTGGGAATGGATAGAGCTGAAATGCATGGGAACTTCTTTTAAGGTGGAAATATATCTTTTATGAATGATATTAATGGAAGAGAGAAGAAAGTGATTATTCATATTTTGGGCCTTTTCAGGAAACCTTGGAGATTTCAGTTGGCTGTTTCCTTTAAAATGGCAGACTATTGTCCTCCTGTGGTTTTCATTGCTTCAAAGTCCAGATGGAGACTGAAGTGGGCTGACAGAGCTAATAAAACTTAGAAAGCAAGGTGGGAGGAGGTGATGGGGATGGATGAAGGTAGGGAGAGGAGGGACGTGGTCAGGAAAAGAGAATGGAAGATCAGTGATGGCTTCCTGTTAGCCAAATACTTAGCAAGCACGCAGCACGCAGCATGCAGCTTCCTGAAAAGCCCTAGCATTTCAAATTTCAGACTTGTTTTATTATTATATGCCATTTTCACCTAATGACTCTTAGAAAACCCAAAGCTGAAAAAGAAAGGTCTTGAATACTTGGTTCTTACATATTTACAATTTCATTTATTTATTAACTTCCCTCTTTCTTTCTCTGCAACATCAAAGGAAATATTAATTAAAGACACCCCAGATGAGATGGCCATACTAACAGCTAATTTATTGAGCCTTTACTATGGCACACAGGCTTATTAAATCTTACAGCTAAGATATTGAAGTAGGGGCTATGATTATCCCCATTTTATGGGCATGACCAAGAGGGGTAATAATAATAGCAGCTAATGTTACAGAGGGTTTCCCATGTGCCGGGCAATGCTCTTATTGCTTTTGTATATTAGACTACATCCACCTCATAATAATCCCAGGAAGCAGGCCATATTTATCCCCTATTCGAGAGACAAAGATACTCAAGTAAAGAGAGATTAATTGACTTGACATAACACAGTCGGCAAGAGGTAGATCAGCTATTTCAACCCTGACAGTCCAGCCTTGAAGCCCATTCTGTAATATAGTCTGTATGGCCCCCAATGTAGAAAAAAAGTGAAAACTTCTACTCTTCTGCTGGAGGAGATATTAGGGCTAGACCATGCCCAGTGCCTCCTCAGCACCTTCTCTCTTTGTCCCATTGGGAAGAGGGAGTCTATCTGACTGCAGACCTGGGGAGAAGGAGGTAAGCAGGAGCACTGCTTCGGCTCCCTCTGGGGTACACCTATTTTCAGGTTGCATGCTTTCTCAAATTTCTGCGTTGTGGCACAATCTAGAGTTTGAGATGAGAGTAAGAAGAATCTTTAGAACATGGTTTTCATCAGAAAACTGGCTACAGAGGTGACAGAAGAGCTTTGAAGCCAAAAAAGAGATGGGTATTAGCAGTAACAGGGAGCCGCCTCTGGCTCTGGGTCAGAGGGAGAGCCCAGGCAGGTAAGCCTACTGGGACTAAGTACCAGAGTTCAACAGTAGAAGGTGGGATCCTGACATGCCTTTCTGCCAGGATCTGGAACCAAGGAGGAGATAGGCTTGCTGCAGATAACATGACAGAGAGGGAAAAACACCCCTGCTTCTCCTTTCCCAGTACCTTCCCATCTCCCATCAGTGAAGCCCATTGGCTAGACCCAGCTGGCACAAGAGCCTGGAAAGTGCAGTCTGCAGTGGACAGCCTCTCATTGCCCAGAGCAGAACAGGGCAAGGATGATGAGTGTATCTGAAAGGATAAAGACTCAGGACACACCCCTGCATCCATTCAACTTGGAAGGGAAGATACAAAGAAGACAGGTTGTGGCCACAAACCAAAGCCTTGTTCTCAAACTGCTTTACCAGTAAGAAAGCCAAAATGTTATTTTAATCTTCATTTTTAAAACATATACCATCTCTCAATTGACTTGGATTTTACTGGGAAAAGAAAAGGGGCTTGATAAGTAGTATATTCTACCCTCACCTCAAATGGTGGAACTTAAGGTTAAATGTAAATATTATATATATATACATATATATGTACACATACTGTATATTTACTCAAACTGCACATAAAATATTCAGGTAAAATTATCATTTTAGGAGAAACACTGTTTTAGTAGTATTCTCATCACTTGCTTTATCAAAGCTATCAAGCATTCTAGTGTTACTATGAAAATAACTAATTATTTTTATGATAATGAAGAATTTAAATAGCGACCAGTAAGATAAAGTACATTCAAACCATGGATTAGTTTTCCCCATCTTTGGAATACTAAACTGGAGTAAAGGATTTAATGCTTCTAATATGAAAACATGTCTTTTAAACTTTAAAGAAAAAAATTTATTTCTCAATCCATTTTGAGCATGATGAATTCATTTTGGGATGGGGATATGAAAAAGTGATTTTTACCTAAAGGACAAAGCCAAGAATGAATTTAACTTAGTCAAAGTCCTAAGTGGTAACAATGGCAAACAACAGCAATGCATATCCATGTGATGACATTGGACAAAACTTGAGCAATAAGCCATTCGGGCAGGGTTTCTCAACTTTGCGGTATTGATATTTTGGACTCAATAATTATTTGTTGGGGATGAGGATTGCTCTGTGTGATGCAGGATGCATCCCTGGCTTCTACCCACTAGATGCCAGTAAGCCTCTTCCCTGCCACCCTCAACCAAGCATCAGTTATGACAACCATGTCTCTGCTATTGTCAAATGTCCCTGGGGTGGGGGAATGATGAAGGAAGGGGGCAAAATAGCCCCTGGTTGAGAATTGCTGTTCTAGAGATTTATATTTCTCACTTACATTATCCTTGGTTGTGACTATTCTCTATTTTGTTTGAAGTAATTCAAATTTTAGCTTTAGACATCACACACACTGAACTGTATTCTACTAGTGTAGCGGTAATATCCAAGGATCAAATCTCTTTGTGGGATTAAATATTTTTATAACTATCTCTTTTATGTCCTCAAGGTGAACCAAATTATAGTCTTAATATGCCAAATAGGACCCAAGTTACCTCAAGTACATTGTGAAAGGAATATATTTTCTGAGGAGACTAGAGGAGGAAGAGAAAGAATCATTTCTAAATAAAATGCTGTCTTCTGAGTTATCTACATTAAGGTAATTTTTAAAAAAATGGAAGTTTATTAGTGTTATGAATTCTGTTTCTAGTTATGAATTTAACTATTGGGATCCCTTTCTTTTATTAGTAGGTATATTACGCAGTGTTTTTTTATTGAAGAGGACATGATTCAGTGGGTTTAAATTCAATTATTTTTCAGGTAAATAAGCCTACTTAGACCAGATTACTTTAAAATCTTTTAAGTAATCATAAGAAAAGAACTAGGTTTCATGTTTTCATGTAACACAACTTTCTCAAACAGTATAAGAAAGAGATTTATCCTCTTCTATCACTTGTAATAAAGACTGGAAACAAGGTAACTTAAACACTCAAAGAAGAAGAAAAACATAACAAGAAATCAAAACAACTTAAGATTGGATAGATGGCCAGGACAGCTGGATTCTGGTCAAGACTGTAGGAGTCCACTGTAGTGCAACCTAAGCTTTGTCATTTCTGTGGCTTTCCATTCCTCAGCAGAAAGACATTCAAGCTTGGTGACTTTAAAGATCCCTTATACCTGAAGGATCTATGATTCTATTAATAAATGTCTGTCTAACATATTACCCTCCTTTAGATTTAGGGCCTTCCAATTTCTACATATAATGACTTCAAGGATATTCAAATGCTTTCCACAAAACTCGATCATCAAAAAGGCCATCGTTGACAGCCAGGAGAGGGAGAAGCATATGGTACACCCCATCCCTTGAGCTGAGGTGTGTCACCATTAGAAGGGCACAATTTGCCTTGGTATTGGAGGTTTCATCACCAGAGAGCTAAATCAGCCTCAGTGTGTGAGTGTCTGTACATGTATGTAAATTTCTAACTGACAAACTGGTTGGCAACACATGTACTATAAAACTAACAGAACATTATAATTCTATTAGAATTAATATTTCATTCATCTGTATTCTCAACTCAAGGTGGCTTCAGGTGCATGTGACCAATGCAATTGCAAAGGAGCCCAGGCTTAGTGTTTAATGTTTGGTAGTCATCATGTTGAAATTATTAGAGTTTTATCATAGTTTCTGTTTTGTAAGTGAAGTTTGATGAGTCAATGCAGCATGTGCCAAGGACTTAGAACCTTAGCTCACACATGGTGTTGTCTCACATCTCCTGCAGATTTTGATAGGCTACCAATCCGCCATGATGCCTTGAATAAAACCTACCTTGGGATGGGTCCTTGGCGATCTGCTTCCACACACATTGTTCCCTGGACCCCTGTCAGCCTCCCCATCTCTGCCTCACTCAGCAGCTAGTGCCTCCTCCAACTCACTGGTGCCACATTGGTCTCTTCCTCTCTGTTCCTGCTCAGTGACTGCTGCTACCCTCTGGGGATCAGAGCACAGGAAGGGTTTGGGATGGGAGTGTGTACCTACATTGTTTTGGGGTGGGGCACAGCCACCACCACAGGGGTCATCCCTGTCCCCAGCTGGCAGCAACACAGTGAGTTTGGCAGATGACTTGGCCACCTCTGATTCTGGTACCAAACACATTGCAAAGCCTTGGATTTGAAGGCTGTGGGAAGGATAATTTACAGGCTCTTGGGCACTTGTTCACATCTGTACTCATCAGCAAGTGTCTCTAAAACCTGGACAAGTACAACATTAAATAATAAATAAAAGCAGCAAATATAAAAACCACCACAACAGATCCAGAAGAGAGACAGACTACAGAAGAATGAAGTTTGAACTTTCCCCCTATTTTTTGAATAAAGGCTCCCCATTTTCATTTTGCACTGGGCCCATGAATGATGTAGCTGGTCCTGTAATCAATAATTATTAAGCATCTGGCATATTCCAGGGACCATGATAGGTATGGGGGACCTGACAGTAGGCAAAACAAAGCACACTTTAGCCTGCAGGGAGTTTTCAATGATTTCATCATGACTGTCCTGCCTTCCATCCCTGAGATTCTTTCAAGACTCTTTTTAAAGGCATTTCCTATACACTGGTGGGAAATTAGCAAAATCAATTATGATAGCGTGATTTGCTAGCTTATCAAATCTTTGAGTTTCCATCCCTCGGTATCCCTCCCAGTGGCAGGACTATACATCCTCTCCTTGTTGATCTCAGGAGTGGCCACAGGACTTCTCTGGCCAATGGAATGTGGGTGGAAGTGTTGTGTGTCCCTTCCTGATAGGCATTTTAAGAGCCAGCACATAGCTCACCAGGTCTCTTTACCTTCTATTGCAGTAGCTGGCAATGTACTATATGAAAGTTGGTTCTTCAGCCTTAGATTTAGGAAGGAAGGCAACATGGAGAAAAGCTACAGCTGACATATAGCCTAAGTAAGATGGTTGTGGCAAGTAACTGAGATGGGAGTTGTTTGTTAATGCAGCATACTCTGATCTGTTCTCACTAAGCCATCAATTGATAACCTTTCACTTGAAGGGGTCTCTGTAAAATCTTTAGAAATTTGGTCTGAAAGGCAGGACCTATAAACACATAATATCCATCATTATATCCAGAAAACAACAATATTTTAAATGGCACATTGGAACTCTTTTTCCTAATACTCAATTTCCATTCCCTTCCACAACTCATTGCCAAATTATTGACCCTTCAATTAATATGTATTTAGTTTGACTTACTTTTTGTCTTATCCTGTACCCGCTATTCTGAATATTAAGTTGGTTCTGAGTCACTCATATACTGCTATCAAAAAAATGAATGAATGCAATTCATTGCATTGAAAAAAATAGAGTCAGAAATAATGGAGGCATTGGGCTATTTTTGTCATTAACCAAAACACTTTAGAAACATTCATTCATTATGCTGTCTCTACTTTTTCTCCATATCTTAGAAAAGTAGACCAAGAAGTAACCAAATCCACTGAATTCAAATATTGACACATAGTTCAACTTCACCAACTCATTCAACACCTATTCATTGAGACCTACTATGTGCCAGACATTGTCGTAGGCATGAATCCCCTAGTACCTAGTATAGCATCAGGCATGTACAAACTGGTCAATAAATATTTGTTATAAAAATGGGAATCTAATGAATTCAGTATTCACTCAAACCAGCTTACAAAAACTATAAGGTTTTTATTATGTTTTCTGGACCCGTTACTTTTCTTTGTCTGAAAGGAGATGCCAAGAAAAAAGAGAGAAAAAGCCCAGACCACTGCAAGTTAGCACCTAAAAGGCAGAACATTATGAAAAGCCCAAGCAACATTATAAACACATTATTCTGCAGAAGATTTAAATCTAAAGCTACATGAAACTGTATTGGTTAAGAATTACTTCTGTTTCCTTTTTTACCTGAGGGTACATCCTGAGATATTTTAGGACAGGTAAATTTTCCAAGCCACTCTAAATTTATTTAAGCAGTTCATTTCTAAGGGAGGGAGTCCTCCCCAGTGGACTGAACCTCCTCCTCACCCCCTGGGTATTATCCAGTTTTGTCAACTTCACAACTCAGGCAGTAAAAAATGCACATTTGAAATAAACCATTTCATTATGTGCATGCGTACAGTTACGGAACAAAACAGTCTTTACTCAGCTTAGGCCAGTGAATCCCTCATTTAATTACAACTAGAAAGGTTAGAAACTTTTTATCGTGCACACATATTCTCTGGGAATTATCTGGCTCTGAAGTATAATTAATCACCCTCTGTCATGCTTTCATTATATGCCGGGCCCTCCAGAACCATTGCTTTCTTCTTTCTTCATTCATATTCCTCTGACCTTCCTCTTCACAGACCTCAGGTGAATTTCATCAACTGCTCAGAAATGACTGGATATTGTTAAACCCATTTGTCAACCACATTATCAGCTCACAAACATGAAATCTCTGCATATGTTTAGCCTTTTCCATATATAGCAGCCCAAATATTAACATGGAAGGCGTCTGTCAATGTTGACAAAAATTAAATTTCAAAACTACTGTAAATAATAAAGCAGTCATATAAAGATTATTTCTCTGGAGCATAAGCTACTAGTAAACACAATTTGCATATTGTGCTTACAGCTGTTTCAACGTGAGATGTTTGCTGTGCTTCATTAAAATGATTTGATTTGTCAGATTCTAGGATAGTCAAAAGTCTATATAAAGAACTATATAAGGAAGTTTAGTGACATTTTTGATTTTTAAAGCTAGGCACATATGGCATAGGAGGAATAAAGTGAACTGAGTAACGTATCTTTAGGAGAATTATTAGGGTGTGAAGGTGGGGAAATCCACCATTAGCTCAATTCCAAAACTATTTCCCTTTCCCAGCAAAGCCATTAACACTTTCCATGCACAACTTAATGGAAGTAGAATGGCCATTCCCAAAGCAAGCTGACAGGACACGATGTCCTTCCACACCAACAACTGAACATGACAGAATCAAGCATGTACTTGGTAACTAAGCATGTCTCGGACAAGTTTTCTGTGGAACTGATTTAATTGGAAAATTCTATAACTTTCCTCTTTTGCCCATATCCAGTCAGAAAGCATAAAATCCAATTGCTCAGTGGGACTGGAAAAGGGCGTGTGAATTGGCATTCTCTCTTCCAGGAAGAGAAGAGCCAACCTTTCTTAGAAAAATGGTTGGGGCTTCTGTTTCTTCATGATTTCCATAGGAGAATATTCCATGAACCTTTACTTATTGAAGTTCTCTTTAACAGAGAAGAGTCTTTATTTTGTGTCTAGTTGATGATTTTCTTATTTTCTTTTTCTCTTATTCAATGTTATATAGTGATATATATTTATATATAGTATTTATAAGAATATATCAATATCTGTATAAATATCTTATGACTCAAGAATAACTATGATAAGTCAATCTTTAGCTAACTTTCTCAAACTATGGACCTGAAAATTCCTTTAAACATAATTTGTGACCTTTTTAGTCCTGAAGCTCCTCCTGTTTCATTAAGATGGAGAAGCTGGGCTGAGCATCTCTTACTACAGGTTATACATTTAAAAAGAATGTTTGAGATTTCAAATATAAAAGCACTTGCTAAATGCACTTACAAATGAAGCACTAGTGTCAGTGAAAAGGCGACTTATTCGTTGACTAGTAGTCATCACAAATCGTGACCTTGTGTATGTGCAGACACACAAATATGTGTACTATATAGTGATACTTTGTCAAAAAGCAATCCCATCGAAAGAAAAATTTGTCAATCATTTTTATCTTACCTAATGATGTATATTTGACAACAATCTGTGGAAAATTAATAGCAGGAGAATCTGTGTGTAGGGAACTGAGGAAGTGACAGGAATGATTATGTGTTGGTGGCATGACTTTGCTGTAACTCTGCAGCAAAGTGGCAGATATTAATTCCCTTTATGAATAAGTCTCCAAATAAAGCTCAGTTCTGAACATATGATTACCTCTATGGACAGGAACAGGTGTTCCAATTTGAATTTTATTTTTGAAAAAGTACACTTGCCTATGCATTCACAGGTCAACTATCGCTACCTAATTGGACCAGGTGTTCAATACAAAGGGTAGTTTCCTCCTAAAGATTTTTCACAGACTACCATAGGAAAAACAACAACCGAACACTAACTGAACAAAATCCTAAAGCCTAGCCAAATAAACAAGAACGATGGGAGCCATCTTAATCTTATTCAAGGGTGTACTTAGATATTTACCTTTAGGCAGAATAATGGAGTGAAAATTGTTGCTTGGACTAATGTTGAAAAAAAAGGATTCCTTTCTACAGTTCTACTTATTTTTATAATCAAACATGTAAGGGATATTTGATATCTGCAGGCTAATATTCATACCCACTTCTTAAAATAAAATTAAAACACACATTTTTCCACTTCTAGCTTCTATGGAAATTGACTTTAACTCCAGGGCCTGAGAGTGAGGCAAGGGCCATCAGAATAATTCAAGTTCCAGTCATAGTGATTGATTGAGGCAAACAACACAAGTCCATCCGGTTAGGGCCAAAGAGAGTGAGGATTAGGGCTTTTTTTTCCTGTACTCTCTTCAGGAGAGGTGCATACCATTGTCCAGGTGTACACTGCAGAAGGACGATACATCTGAGGGGATACAATTCATATTGATATATCTTCATTATTTTGACTCTTTTCTTATTTTATCAGAACTTTGTCAACTCCAGCATACATGGTTTCCATATTTATTTGAACAATTTTGGGGGGGGGTAGATGATGCTAAAATGTCTTATTTTAAGAAAATCAGCACATTTGGACAATTTTCCAACAGATGAAAGTAAAGACTGTTCTTCTACAAGGTATATGCAGATAATTATGCTTGGACATGGGATAGACAAGTTTCAGAATCAAGACTGAACCTATCTAGCATCTAGCATGACAAAAAATAGCCCATGATTTGAAGCAAGGAGTTTAAATAGATAGGTTTTAGAATGCAAGACAATGCTACACTTTCAAAACTATTTGCTTTCAAATGTAATTTTTTACTGTTAAGTTGGTATAATGTTTTAAGCAACATTAATGTTATAAGCAACATGATGAGAAATATGGTATGGCTTTGTGTCCCAACCCAAATCTCATCTTGTAGCTCCCATATTTCCCATGTGTTATGGGATGACCACGTGGGAAATGATTGAATCGTGGGATCAGGTCTTTCCCATTCTGTTCTCATGATGTTGTATGGGTCTCACGAGATCTGACGACTTTAAAAATCGGAGTCTCCCTGCACAAGCACTCCTTTTTGCCTGCCACCATCCATGTAAGATATGACTTGCTTGTTTTTGTCTTCCACCATAATTGTGAGGCTTCCCCAGCCATGTGGAACTGTTAGTCCAATTAAACCTCTTTCTTTTGTAAATGCCTAGTCTCAGGTATGTCTTCATCAGCAGCATGAAAATGAACTAATACAATAAATTGTTACCATGAGTGGGGTGTTGATGAAAAGATACCTGAAAATGTGGAAGAGACTTTGGAACTGGGTAACAGGCAGAGGTTGGAACAGTTTAGAGGTCTCAGAATAAGACAGGAAAATGTGGGAAAGTTTGGAACTTCCTAGAGACTTGCTGAATGGCTTTTCCCAAAATGCTGACAGTGATATGGACAATAAAGTCCAGAATGAGGTGGTATCAGATGGAGATGAAGAACTTGTTGGGAATTGAAGTAAAGATGACTCTTGCTATGTTTTAGCAAAGAGACTGGTGGCATTTTGTCCCTGCCCTAGAAATGTGTGGAACTTTGAACTTGAGAGAGATGATTTAGGGTATGTGGTGGAAAAAATTTCTAAGCAGCAAAGCATTCAAGAGGTGACTTGGGTGCCATCAAAGGCATTCAGTTTTATAAGGGAAGCACAGCATAAAAGTTCAGAAAATTTACAGTCTGACAATGTGACAGAAAAGAAAATCCCATTTTCTGAGGAGAAATCTAAGCCTGCTGGAGAATTTTGCATAAGCAATGAGGAGCCAAATGTTAATCCTCAAGACAATGAGAAAAATGTATCCAGGGCAGCCCCTCCTGTCACAGGCCTGAAGGCCTAGGAGGAAAAAGTGGTTTTGGTGGGCTGGGCCCAGGATCCCCGTGCTGTGTGCAGCCTAGGAACTTGATGCCATGCATTACAGCTGTTCCAGCCATGGCTGAAAGGGGCCAATGTAGAGCTCAGGTCATGGCTTCAGGGGGTGGAAGCTGCAAGCCTTGGCAGCTTCCACATGGTGTTGAGCCTGTCAGGGCACAGAAGTCAATAACTGGGGTTTGGGAACCTCCATCTAGATTTCAGATGTATGGAAATGCCTGGATGTCTAGGCAGAAGTTTGCTGCAGGGGCAGGCCCCTCATGGAGAACCTCTGCTAGGGTAGTGTGGAAGGTAAATGTAGGGTCACATCCCCACAAAGAGTCCCTACTGGGGCACTCCTAGTGGAGCTGTGAGAAGAAGGCCACCATCCTCCAGACCCCAGAATGGTAGATCCACAAACAGCTTGCACCATGCACCTGAAAAAGCCACAGACACTCAACACCAGTCCCTGAAAGCAGCCACGAGGGAGGCTGTATCCTGTGAAGCCACAGGGGTGGAGCTGCCCAAGACCATGGGAACCCACCTCTTACATCAGTGTGACCTGAACGTGAGACATGGAATCAAAGGAGATCATTTTGGAGCTTTAAGATTTGATTGCCCTGCTGGATTTTGGACTTGCATGGGGCTTGTAGCCCCTTTGTTTTGGCCAATTTCTCCCATTTGGAATAGTTGTATTTATCTGATGCCTGTACCCCCATTGTATCTAGGAAGTAACTACCTTGCTTTTGATTTTACAGGTTCATAGGTGGAAGGGAGTTGGCTTGTCTCAGATAAGACTTTGGACTATGGACTTTTGAGTAAATGCTGAAATGAATTGACACTTTCGGAGACTGTTGGGAAGGCATGATTGGTTTTGAAATGTGAATATATGAAATTTGGAAGGGGCCAGGGGCAGAATGATATGGTTTGGCTCTGTGACCCCATCCAAATCTCATCTTGTAGCTCCCATTATTCCCAGGTTTTGTGGGAGGGACCTGGTGAGACATGACTGAATCACGGCAGTGGGGAGTAAGTCTTTCCTGTGCTGTTCTCTTGATAGTGAATGGGTTTCATGAGATCTGACGGTTTCAAAAATGGAAGTCTCCCTGCACAAGCTCTCTTTTTGCCTGCTGCCATCCATGTAAGACGTGATTTGATCCTCCTTGCCTTCCACCATGATTGTGAGGCCTCCCCAGCTATGTGGAACTGTAAGTCCAATTAAACCTCTTTCTTTTTAAATTGACCAGGCTCTGGTATGTCTTTACCAGCAGCATGAAAATGGACTAATATAATAAGCAACAAAATTTAGCATACATAAACACTTGATAGCACTAAAAAAAAATTCTCTGAATAAAAATGAAGCAATGTTTTAAAAGCCATACAACTGAAGCTAAATAAATTTCACTATCTTTTAGCATTAAAAATGGCTTCTCCAGAATAGAAAATATTAGACTCATTTCAAATATAAACAGTATGATTATTTCAAATATAAACAGCATGATTATTTCAAATATAAACAGCACGATTATATTGATCATAGAAATTATCCAGAACTAAATCTTAAATTTCTTTCTTCACAGTATTTATCATTAACATATATCCCTTTAAGATTCAAGTTTATGATA
This sequence comes from Hylobates moloch, assembly GCF_009828535.3. Taxonomy (NCBI): domain Eukaryota; kingdom Metazoa; phylum Chordata; class Mammalia; order Primates; family Hylobatidae; genus Hylobates; species Hylobates moloch. The sequence continues at coordinate 10,102,835 of NW_026652279.1, read as the reverse complement.
GTGTTTAGATGAAACATAATTTTAAAAGTTATAATGAATATGAACTACAAATATGAACTATTTCAACAATATAAACTATAAATTGGAAATTTACCAAGGAATATAGTCATGTGATACTGGGGGAACATCAGGAACATGAGGAGCTAAAATTTATACATAGTTTTCTTACATTTAGAACATCTCTTGTTGAAGTACTGAAATATTCATGGCAATAATTCACCAGAAAAAATTCCAAACACTTTTATTTAAAAATATTTAGGGTACACTTGACGTAGTTGATACTGGTAATTGAGAAGCCAAGACCTTTGCTTCTCAAAATTAAACAAAAACTACTTAAGATCTCCATTCCTACTAGAAAAAATGGCAAAGTCTGTGGTTTGGTTATTGGTACAAGTAAGCTTTGAAAGTATCATAATTTGTTTTCCTGAAAAAAAGACATGAAATTTTTACCTAACATCTAATATATGAGTGTACTTGAATCTTAAAAATTTACATATTCTACTATATTAATTCTAACAATATTATTTGTATAATTTTGTAGAGTAGCTTATATATGTTTCAATAATTATTGATAAATTAATCATAAACTAACTTTGGAAATTTCCTCAAGAAAGAGTTACCTTTTTCTAATGTGCACAAAAGTGCCATGTGGGCTGGCAGTAGTCTTTACTACTGGGGAAGCAAACTTCCTCCTTCCCACTGACATAAAGGAATATAAAATCCCTGCAGCTGCTAGAACTAACATCCTGCCATATTAACACCAAGGAAGTGGAGTATGAAAATCAAGAGAGAACCTGGGTTCTGGTGACATGATTTGAGGACTATGTTGAGCCCCCTTTGAAGCCATCCCTCCCATCTGTTTAACTCTGTGGGCCAATACATTTATTTATTTTATATTTTTGCTCAAGTAGGTTTAGGTGGCAGTTTCTGCCACTGCCAACAAAATCCTAAATGATACAAATCCTGAGAAAATTATTCGTGCACAAATAGCTATTTCCAGCATCCAAATAGAAAAGTGCTAGACAGGTAAATCTGTATTTGGGTCTCTCAGTGTAAATATTTTGGGATTCTTCCAATATTTGTGCCCAATGGCTAATTACATGGTTTTGTTATAGGATAGACATAGGTTAAATTTTCTCTTGGCTATTTATTAGTGCTGTGGTACAAAGTTTGTGTTAGTATTAAATGAGGTAAGAGGTATAATACCTTGATTATTGTAGGTGTTCAGTAAGTGACAATAATTATTATAGCTTATTTCTTCCTTTTCCCTTCAAGGTACTAGATATCTTTGGGCATATTATAATTATTATTTCACTTTTGTATTTTATAATTCATTATTGTATTTAGAAAATATGCCTTGGACACCTATTGTATGCTTTTTATGTTCTAGATTAAGGATCCAGCGGTAAACAGAATAGCCAAATTATTCACTTTTACAGAGCTTTCAAGATTGTGGGATTCAGAGTACCAGGGGTAGGGTAAAACTTGAATTAGGAAGACTTTTGAGTTCAGATATAAGTGATGCGGAAGTATTAGCAATGTGCAGATCTGTGATGAGAGCATTCCAGATCAAGGGTAAGGGTTCTGAAGCAGGAACCAGCTTGGCTTCTAGGGATGTGAAGCAACTGGTATAACAGTAACATACTGGAGAAGCAAGGTGATAAAGATTGGAGCAGTAGGTAGAAAAAAGATCATTCAAGCTGTGTAGGCTAGAATATTAAATTAAGATACTATTCCAGTGAAACCAAAGCTTTTCGACCACCTGCTACTTTTAGGTGAGTGAGTGAGTGTGTGTGTGTTTGTGTGTATGAGATGGGACAAGCTATTCACTGCTCTGTAATAGCATCTTTTTCTCTGTGTCATTAATAAGCATATGATCAAAATAAATGAGCATTATCTTCGTGATGAAATCATTTGATGAGAATGATGAATTTTTGATGCCAGTGTAAAGGAGGAGGATGATGAAAACAACCTCACTATTGTTGACTATAAAGTGCATCATGTAGTTTTACATGAACAAACTAGTAAATAAGAAGCCTTTTTTTTGTGGTTCCAGTGGTGCAATTGGTTAGCCTGTGGAACTTATAAGAAGCTTTTGTCCCTCTGAATTGTTTGTTTTAAAGGCATCAACTTACTAAGCCATCTATTCTGGGTAATAGATCTGTACAGGAGATAGCAAATTCACTAAGACAGGTAAGAGGTAGTATAGGGAAGCAATAGTAGTAGCAAAAGTATTTCTAATTTATTATAAAATGAATACAAATAACTCTTTTTAATAAAACTAAAATGAAAGAGCAATAGCTTAGAGTATGACCACTCCAGGGGTGATAGCATTTTAATGAAGACAGAATGCAACAGATAAAGTGAAATTTTGGATGTCAAGCAGTGTATATAAGACAATTGCTTTCAGTATAAAGCCTTTCAGGGTCCTCTGAATTCATACAATATTATTAGTTTATAAATCATAGGTTTTTAGCACGTGAATGCTCCATCATTTTGAGGATCCTTTTCAAATTAGGAAGTAAAATTTTCATTATGTCATCCAATTGATTACTATGCTTGGCATTTGGGGGAGTGATTACACATATTTATTCAACACTTGGCAATAGTAAAAATGAGCGTTTTTTTCTTTAAAATATTTAAAAATTTTAGAACACTTAAGAAAGCTTAAATAGTCATATTAGAAACCAGTGAGGTAACAAGGGCAATTATGAGTCTCTTTCACATTGATTAGCCGTTTCTTATGCATCTTTACATATAACTAATCCTGACCTCAGCTCACCTTCTCACATGGAGCTCACCCCTTATTATGTCTTTCTAGTTCTTGGAACCCACCTTCTCATGAATACTTAAAACTCTCCAGAGGAAACTAATATGCTAAATCAAGAAAGGAGTCTAGAGTACTTTAAATCTCCAGTTTTTTCAAGTGCCTTGCCCTGTGTAGCTAAACGAAAGTAACAATCACACAGTAGAGATAAAATACAAATATTGTTTCTGAAAAAAAGTAGAGGCAAATATTTAATAAAACCACAAATAAGAACTGGACAAAGCCATATATCCAGTAAGTTTGAAAAAATTAGCATGTTGTATTATTCATGTATGTAGTTAAGTGTTACTGCTGAATGTAGATGTTACTGATCCAAATATCAGATGGCTGGATGTGTAGAATTTGGAGCTAGTCTGTATTTATATACTTGCTGATTACTTTTCCTATAAGACCACTCTAGACCAGCAATGGGATGCTAGAAAAAATATATTTGAACTATCTGTTTCTCAGTTTGAATCCCAAGATTGAGCAAATGATTCTTATTTAACAAAATAATTCTCACCTTTTGAAAAATGAGGTACAAATAAACATTCTAAGTAAATTTTTTCATCATTGTGTTATAAAATGGACTTTGGTCTTAGAAAATGTGTAATGAGAAATAATAGCTAAATTTAGTGATGCTGATTAGGCACACTGCTATGTGCTAGGGCAATGTATTAAATTCTTAACATACATTATCCCAATAATACTATCATTATTCACACCTTATTGATGAAGAAACAGAAGCTAATGGTAGTTACATGGATTTCCAGAGTCATATGGTGGATCTGATATTTGACTAGTCCTTGCTGGAGCCAAAGATCATGTTCAAAAACACTACAGGTTTTGATGTTTTGAAATGTTAGTAAAAGTTTATAGAAAAGAAATGTAGGTATTTGTCAGAAAGTCATTAGAAATATTAGAATTAAGCTATAATTGGTCTCAGGGGAAGCATGGTATGAGGCTGTTACAGGAATGTGGACACTAGAGAAAGAGCCACCCCTGCTCCTGTGTAGGGGAGATTCAGCACCAAGGATAGCAACCTAGGTGGCTTACCCACTGGAGACCACAACTCAGTCCAAAGACCCAGAGACAAGTGACTGTGGTTGGGACAGATTTTTACACAATGTAGTTCCAGAGACCAGCTTTAGCTCCTCTGAGATCTAGATCCATCCAGGGGGCGGAGGGGGAGGGGACACTCAACAAATTTGTGTAAGACCAAATTGAAACTGTTCAGTCAAAATCTATTTTTGACAGCATGTAAATTTAAACATATATACACACACACAAGCACAACTGTATATTTGAGTTTAAAAAGAATATTTCTGAATATGTGAAAACTAAACTCAGACAAACCCTCTAGGGTAGCATGCAAGCCTTAGATGTTTCAAAGTTAATAACAGCCTGATAATTACTGTCACTTAATTAAATTTTTGCAAGGTCAAACCCAAAGAGAGATGTGTTATTTCCCCTTAGGCACTAATCCCACTGGAAAAAAATCCACTCAGTAAAGAGGAGGTACAAAGCTATAATGTAATAAAAGTTTAAAGAAATACAACTGCCTGGGTAAAGACCATGAAGGTCACACACTAGACAATTATCAGGTAGCATTTAACCAACTCTAGTATTCTTCTAACACCTGGTCTTCCTTTTGGAATCTGAAGCTCCCTTGTTTGCATTTTCTCTGCTATAACAGTTTCAAATATCTAGCCCTTGCATGAAGTCATGGTTTTGTACTTTTTTCCTCCTCAATCTTTTCAACCACCAAAGTGTTTCCATTAGTAACTTACTCCAATTCATTGTTTTTCAAACTAAATCTATGCCTCACCACACAAGGTATTATTCTAGGTGCTGTATTTGCTTATTTAATACTTACAGCTGCCTTGTAGTGTTATTATGTCCATTTTACATGAAGAAAGTGAGGTGTGGAGTCACCACATAATGTGCCACAGTTCACACAGCTAGGAAGTGGTGGAGCAGGGTGTGAACCAGCCTTTTGCCTCTTGAGTTTTTGTCCTTAACAACTTCACTGATGCCTCTCAATATTCATATTACATATCTTCTTCCCTTGGTGATACTTGAAAACCCACTAGAGGTATAAGGCACTTTCTTTCCATCCCCTCATCCCCACCCCACTGGAGAATCTTTTAATTATTTACTCTAGCTAGGAAGTTTATTAGTGTATCCCTATAATTCCCAGAGATCTAAAGAGATCTAAAATGATTACTACTTTAGAAAATTATGTTTCAAGGAATCCTCCCTTACCCTGAGCCTTTATAGGTTGAACTGTGTCTCCCCAAAAGATAAATTGAAGTCCTAACCCCTACTACCTATATATATATATATATAGTCATATATACAGTCATATATCTACAGTCATATATATAGTCATATATAGAGTCATATATATATAGTCATATATAGAGTGTCATATATATATATGACTTTACTTGGAAATAGTGTTATTAGAGATATAATCGTATTAAGATGAGGTCATTAGGGTGAGCTGTAATCCAATATGACTGGTGGCTTTATAAGAAGAAAACATCAGGAAAAAAAAATACATATGGGATAAACACCATGTGACAACAGAGTCAGAAACTAGAGTTATGCACCTGAAAGCCAAGGAATAATGAGGATTGGTGAAGCTAGAAAGAGACAAGGAAGGATGCTACCCAGAGACACTGCAGACAGATTGATTTTAGATTTCCAGCTTCTAGAACTTAAGGAGAGTAGATTTTTGTTGTGCTAAGCCACCCAATCTGTGGTACTTAGTTTTGGCCATCCTAGGGAACTAATACATTATCTCATATTCTATTTTTACTGCAGTTTGCAGGAGGAGAGGTAAAATGGAGCTATCCTGATAAAAACAGCTACTATGTGGTCTACTGGGGTGACTTTTTGCCTGGCCCATTAAAACACACGCGAAAAATGAAAACACTCAATTAAACAACTATATAAACCTTCCTTGGACAACATTTTCCTTGATAACTTCACTTTTACTTCCTCTTACCAACTGACCAAATAGTTAACTAGCATTAAAAAGAATTTTATTTGCTTATTTCTCCATTTTAAAACTCTGACCTTGCCAAATCGCTCTTTAGCTTCTCTACGTAATTAAGTATTTCTCTATTATATTTCAGTGGCTGTTTGACAATAATAGTCTGGAACAATGGTAAAGAATTTATCTCACTTCCTGGGTACCATAGGAATGGTTATCACTTATTAGTACAACTCCTGGGAATAAAATAACATCTGCAAACTTTACGAGTGTCTCAATATCTCAAGGTGGGAGGTGGTCATAGAACATGATACAGATTCAAATCACACCCCTCATTCAGATTATTTAGAAAAATCTTCCATACTGAAAAATATAGCCGTACTGGAAAGGTAAAATGATAGCCAGAAAGACCTTTTGCTAGGTTCAAATATAAAGAAAACTTTATGAAGAAGGTTTCTCACTGTGCTTACAAATTTGCTTGTATTAACCCGGGCTTTAACAAATAAAACCCTCTAGTATTTTGAATTTTGGATGATTTCTTCTATATGCAACCTTCTCCTTTACATTTTTTCATATCAGGCATATATCATTTAAATCACACAGCTATTGTGTATTTTCTATTTTACTATGCAACAGGATGAAAATATGGTTAGAATACTTTCACATGCTTTTAGACACCTTCATTTTCCCACATTTAAATATCCAGTTTCAGATTTCTATCATTTTCAAATAGCTCTGCCTTACTCTTTGTGGGTAAAACTATTACTACACTTCAATTTCCACTAATGTAATGTCTACTTTTGTTAAGCAAGCACTGTATGGTGGGTGCAGTACTAATATTTGAAATTCTAGTGAGTATATTTCCAGGGTAACACAAGTAAATAAAAAGCTTTTATTTTTCTCTTAATTTTTTTTTTTTTTGATAAGGGAAAGGGCTGTGGTTTCCTGACTGCTTTTCAAATACATGTCAGCAAATCAGTGGCTTCCTTTAATAAATTTGTCACTTTGTGACGTGTTTTTAAACCTTCTAAAGAATTTTCAGGCCAGGCACATTGGTTCACGCCTGTAATCCCAGCATTTTGGGAGGCCAAGGTGGGCGGATCACGAGGTCAGGAGATCAAGACCATCCTGGCTAACACAGTGAAACCCCGTCTCTACTAAAAATACAAAAAAATTAGCTGGGAGTGGTGGCTGGTGCCTGTAGTCCCAGCTACTCGGGAGGCTGAGAGGCTGAGGCAGGAGAATGGCGTGAACCCGGGAGGTGGAGCTTGCAGTGAGCTGAGATCACGCCACTGCCCTCCAGCCTGGGCAACAGAGTGAGACTCTGTCTCAAAAAAAAAAAAAAAAAAAAAAAGAATTTTCATAACAAGGATAATTGGACCAAAAATCATTGTTTTGTTTCCTCTTTAGGCAGAGTAAATGGCTAATTTTTGAAGTGTTATGTTAGGGTCAAGCAAAAGCTCCTCCTTTGTAAAATCTGCATTTATCACTATGCCATCGTTTGGAAGGATCTTTATTATATCTATCAATTCGGTTAAAAGCAAGGTGGTTCTAGAAGCCTCCTGCTAGAAGACAACTGTTTGTCCTTGACAGAGTAACATGGAAATCTGGAAATATTTGTCTGTGTAGCTTTTTGTATGTAAAAGTACTTTCATTCATGACATCTCACTGATTTCTCACAATAATGCTGATAATAGAAGTGGGTCATATTTGTTGAGCATTTTTTATGTACCAGGCACTTTGACATATACTTCTTTGAAAAAAATATGTAGTCATCACAACAATCCTATGAAGTAGATTACTAATATTTTTCCCATTTTAAAAATGAGAAAACTGAAACGCAGAGGTTCAAGTTGGCTAAGGTCACACATGGACAATTAGTAGTAAAACTTGGATAGAACTTAGGTGTTTTGGCTCTAGAACCCTTATTTTGAACTTTATTTTATAATTAGCCCCATTTTATCAATGCATAAACTGAGGCTTAGGGAAAATGATTTCCTTGCTGGTTTGTATAGTTAGCAAATGTCCAAGGGGGGATGAGCATTCTGGTCTCCCATACTTCTGGCCAGGAGGTCTTTTCTGTAGGAGACACTGCTTCCTGTGTCCCAGTCATCCAAAAGTATTTAGTTAGCACCTTCGATACCAGACATTGTCCTAGATGCTGAGGATGCAACAATGGAAAAGACAAGGACTCCATTACCCTTGGAACTTTTATGAATAAGAGAACAAAGATTCAAAATTAAAAATAAAAAAAGATTAACCAGACAAGAAAAGGGCAATGGTTAAATAGTTGGGAGCGTTCATTGTCATTACCAGCTATTAGCATATGAGCTGTTTATTTTTCAGAGTAGCTTAGCTGTCTTTTGGAAACTTTCTGTGTGAAGAGTTCATAATAAATTCTAATGGGAGAGACCAAAGGCATTCTCTGAGTGGGAAGTGCCATTCTGGACATGTGTATGGTGTTTAATACATAAGAGATGGTCAGTAAATAGTCACTGAATTTAACTGCCTTTCTCGGGAACTGTTGGAGTCTCTAAAGCAGTTAGAGGTCACTGGACTGGCCTGGAAATAAACACCTCTCTATCTCTAGTAGTTTTATTTAATGAATTAAGATTTAATGTAATTATTACTTTGTAATGTAATTATTACTTTGGCCTTTCAAATTCCAACTACAAATATTTCTCTCTTCCTAAATTACGGCAAAAGAAAACACCTGATCTTCTGCAGTGATCATTTTATCAAATACTTACATAATATTTCATCATTTTATCAAAAGGTAAAATAACCTGATATAAAAATGAGTAATTAATACAAAAGAACTAGGATAAAATGAAATAAGGCTAAAAAGCTGAATAAATCTACCAATGAACTAAGAATACAAATATAAATAAACTAAGAACATAAAACTGAATAAACTTACCAAAACAAAATATATTTCTAAAATATGTACATTCAATCAATGTTATCATTCTGAATAACAATCTTTCAACTTGGTCTAGACAGTGAAATGTTGTTCTTTCTTGATTTCCCACATAAGCACCAGTTGTCAGTCATCTGACAGACTTCTTACAGATTTTAGAGTATTGGCTGAGTCTCCAATGCTAGTTTTTAACTCAGTTATGACCTCATTGTCTTAAATAGTTCAGATGCTCTTCTCTTTGACTTAAAAAGAATCCATCTTTTCAGTACAGAGAGATGTACTTTCTGCTTTTAGCTCTGCTTTACTTTTCCCAGTTCCAGACCGGGGGCCACTTTACTCGTCACCATCTGGTAAACTTGCCAGAGTTTACTGTCCACATTTGGACACCTTCTTTTGAGCTTTACTGAGACTCTTGTTTTGTGAGACATATTGTATCTTGAGTTTCTAACTTTAAAAAACCACTCAAAGATTGCTCAAGCAAATTAAAGGTGCAGGGTTTATATAACAGGATACTATGCACCTATAAAAAGAATGAGGAAGCTCATTGTGTGAGGGTATAAAATGATCTCCAACAAGATAAATGAAGATAGGTGCAGAAAAATTCATGTAGTGAGATAACTTTTACATAAGGGGGATGAAATTTATAATACATGTTAATTTTGCTTTGTATTTTCAAGGAGAATTAATGGAAGGACAACAGAAGAAAACAATAAAAGTGACAATGGGACAGGGAACAGGATGAATTGGGGGTGGGGTTAGGATTGAAATGTTTCATTAAATATTTTTTAAATATTGTTTTTTAAAACCATGTGAATGTATTACCTTTAGAAAAGGTGCTAAATATTTTGTTTAGTGGTTACATGATTCTGTATACGTGATAAAATTCCATAGACCTATTGTATTAGTCTGTTCTCATATTGCTATTAAGAACTACCTGAGACTGGGTAATTTATAAAGGAAAGGGGTTTAATTGACTTACAATTCAGCATGGCTGGCGAGACCTAAAGAAACTTACAATCATGGTGGAAGGGGAAGCAAGGCACCTTTTTCACAAGGTGGCAGGAAGAGAAACGAATGCAGGAGGAACTAGAAAACACTTATAAAACCATCAAATCCTGTGAGAACTCACTATCTCAAGAACAGCATGGGGAAAACTGCACCCGTGATTCAATTACCTCCACCTGGTCCTCCCTTGACACATGGGGATTTGGGGGATTACAATTCAAGATGAGATTTTGGGTGGGGACACAGCCAAACCATAGAATTCTGCCCTGGCCCCTCCCAAATCTCATGTCCTCACGTTTCAAAACCAATCACGCCTTCCCAACAGTCCCCCAAAGTCTAACTTCATTCCAGCATTAACCCAAAAGTCCAAGTCCAAAGCCTCATCTGAGATAAGGCAAGTCTTCCTTCCACCTAGGAGCCTGCAAAATCAAATGCAATTTAGTTACTTCCAAGATACAATGGGGGTAGAGGCATTGGGTAAATGTTCTTGTTCCATTTGTTCTCACATTTGGCTAATGTGAGAAATTAGCCAAAACAAAAGGGCTACAGGTTCTGTACCAGTCTGAAATACACCTGGGCAGTCATTAAATATTAAAGTCCCCACATGATTTCCTTTGACTCAATATCTCACATCCAGGTCATGCTTATACAAGAGGTGGGCTCCTACAGCCTCAGGCAGCTCTGTCCCCATGGCTTTGTAGGGTAAAGTCCCCCTCCTGGCTGCTTTCATGGGCTGGCATTGAGTACCTATGGCTTTCCCAGGTGCGTGGTGTAAGCTATCAGTGGATCTACCATTCTGGGGTCTGGAGGATGGTGGCCCTCTTCTCTCAGCTCCAGTAGACAGTGCCCCAGTGGGGACTGTAAGTGAGGGCTCCCACCCCACATTTCCCTTCCACACTGCCTTAGCAGAGGTTCTCCATGAGGGTTCTGCCCCAGCAGCAAACTTCTCCTGGACATTTAGGCAGTTCCATACATCTTCTGAAATCTAGGCAGAGGTTTCCAAACCTCAATTCTTGACTTTTGTGCACCTACAAGCCCAACAACACATGTAAGCCACCAAGGCTTGTGGCTTGCACCCTCAGAAGCAGTGGCCTGAGCTGTATATTGGCCCCTTTTAGCCACAGATGGTATGCAGGGCACTAAGTCCCAAGACTGCACAATGCAGCAAAGCCCTAGACTTGGTCCACAAAAGTATTTTTTCCTCCTAGGCCTCCTGGCCTGTAATGGGAGGGACTTCCATGAAGACCACTGACATGGCCTGGAGACATTTTCTCCATTGTTTTGGTGATTAACATTTGGCTCCTGGTTACTTAGGCAAATTTCTGCAGCCAGCTTGAATTTCTCCTCAGAAAATGGGTTTTTCCTTTCTATTGCATTGTCAGGTTGCAAATTTTCCAAACTTTTATGCTCTGTTTCCCTTTAAAATGTTAGTTCCAATTCCAAACCACCTCTTTGTGAATACGTAAAACTGAGCACCCAAGTCACCTCTTGAACTCTTTGCTGCTTAGAAATTTCTTCTGCTAGATACCTTAAGTCATCTGTCTCAAGTTCAAAGTTCACAGATCTCTAGAGCAGGGGCAAAATGCTGCCTGTCTCTTTGCTAAAGCATAGCAAGAGCTGTTTGTCTTGTTTATTTTTCAGAGTAACTTAGCTGTCTTTTGGAAATACTTTGTATGAAGAGGTCATAATAAAATCGAATGGGAGAGACCAAAGGCATTCTGAGTGGGAAGTGCCATCCTGGACATGTAGAACTTTGCTCCACTTTCCAAGAAGTTCCTCATCCCCATCTGAGACCACTTCAGCCTGGACTTCACTGCTTATATTACTATCAGAATTTTTGGTCAAAACCACTCAACAAGTCTCTAGGAAGTTCCAGACTTTCCCACATCTTCCTGTCTTTTGAACCCTCCAAACTGTTTCAACCTCTCTGCCTGTTACCCAGTTCCGAAGTCACATCCACATTTTCAGGTATCTTTCTAGCAGTGCCCCACTACCTAGGTACCAATTTACTGTATTAGACCATTGTCACACTGCTATAAGAAATACCTGAGACTGGGTAATTTATAAAGGAAAGTGCTTTAATTGACTCACAGTTCAGCATGGCTGGGGAGGCTTCAGGAAACTTACAATCATGGCAGAAGGCAAAGGGGAAGCAAGGGATCTTCTTCACAAAGTGGCAGGAAGGAGAATGAATACTGGAGGAACTACCAAACACTTATAAAACCATCAGATATTGTGAGAACTCACTATCACAAGAACAGCACAGGAGAAAATACCCCCATGATTCAATTACCTCCACCTGGTCTCTCCCTTGACACATGGGGACAATGAGGATTATGAGTCAAGATGAGATTTTGGGTAGGGACACACCTAAACCATGTAAGTGTTTTTGTCCCTCCTTTTATCCATTCCACTCCCTTAGCTACAAGATTTTTTGATCACTGCTGCAAGCCCTTTCAATGTCCTCCTTTTTCTGTTGCTTTCATTTCACTCTTTTTACATCCCCTCCCCAAATGGCTTCTCAGCATGGCACACACATTCACTTGTCCATGGTTATTTACAGTCCCTTCAGCCTCTACATGGACCCTCCCTCACTTCCCTAGTCCAAATCAACTAATTCAATATGTTGGATCCCCAGTTCAAACTCCTGCAAGAAATATCTAAGTGGCTCCACTAGAAGTAGTGTCCACCTCTGGCTGCTACCAAGATGGAGTGTCATTAGCTTCCCCTGTGTTCATCAGGGACTGAGGGCACCGGCTCACTGGGGAAGATGAAAGGAAGTGCAGACATTTCCTCTGCCTAATGGATGATAAAGAACTAACGGACAGGGAAAACATTTCCAAGTCCAAGGAAACAATTTTGTCTGAGAGGGAAACACTTTTATATTACTTCTGAAGTGTTCAGAAAGTATAAATTATATCGATCGCAGGACAGCATTAGAATCACAGTAAGTTCTTATTGAGTGAAAAAACAAGATAAATACAGCACTATTGGAAAATGCTAGACTTACTGAGTTTGTTGTAATAATTGATCTAATAAAGTTTCCAAATAAATAGAATATTAACTTACAAAGAAAATTTCACAAGGAGGAAAGCAAAAGAAGGAATATGAACATATAGAAAAATTCTTAATACAGAAGACCCCAAAAATGTAAAAAAAAAATGAATGATCAGAAATCCCACTGATATCAGGAGAGGAAGATCTTGCTGTAAACTTTCCTCTTCATTAAATAATTTTCAAAAATGACCAATAATATTATCTACTTCACTGAGGTTGATAATATCTATCATTAAAAGAGGAAAACACAAAATTGAATTTTGAATGCAAGAGTTCCCAGACATTATTGCCCATCAGAATCACTAGCCGAATGTTTAAAAGATAAAGATGGCTATGTCCCACCCTAGATCTGTGGAATCAGAATCTCTAGGAATTGGGGTTGGAGGTAGTGGTGGTGTCTCTGTCATCAAATTTGTTGTAAATCTTCCCAGGGGCTCAGGGTGAAGACCCAGAATTGAGAGTGGCTATTCTGAAGACTTAGGAAGGTTCCATGCTAACTGCTGGCTTGTGTGGAAAATTAAAGATAGGCTAGTGATGCTTTAATGCTTTAAGTAGTCCCTACAACCTTAGTCAATGAAGAGAAATACCCTAATCAAATGGGTACTTACTTTGGTTTCACTTAGAATAAAGATGACCATTGGTGACAGGGTCCACTGTGTTTTGCAAGGTCTGATACCCTACTACCCCTTCAGTGCCATCTTGTGTTATATACCTGCTTACTTTCCAACCTCCAGCTACCTGGGCTTGCTCTGACCTCCTTGAACGTCCTATTTTACCTTCTACCTCAGGGTTTCAGAACACGCTGTTCCATCTACCTGCAAGGTCCACCCTTCTTCTCTCCTATGGGCTAGTTAACACTCTTTCATATTTTGGGCTTCAGTTCAGTTATAGAAGCCTTTGTGACATCTCCAATTAGGCCACTTTCCCGAAACACTCCAATATCATTTTTCCCACCTTTATGTGCTATTTACTACTGTTAATTTTTCCATTAGGTTATTTGATGAACAGGTCTCCCCAATGATAACAAGCTCCTTAAGGGTAGCAGCCATTTCTGTATCTTTTCACCATTGTATCCCAAGCACCTAGCACCGTGTCTGCACATGGTACACTTTCAATAATTATTACGTATATTAATATAAGGGCACACAAGTGGGCAGCTTGTATGTTGAAACAGGAAGTGTATCCATAGAGACTAGTCAGTTCAAGAGAGACCCAAAAGCCAGTTTGTTATGGGCCTATGCAGGAGATATTATCTTTTTTTTTTTTTTTTGAGTAAGTATCTTTTTGAGCCCCTAAAAATCATTTGATACCTTGTATTATTTTTAAGGATAATCTAAATATATTAAGTTGATTCTATCTTTCTGTGGCTGCTTAGCATGAAAACAGCTAGATGAATTTGCATCATATTCCAAGGGTATGTTTAGGATTATGTGTTCTAAATAGAGATTTCAAGGGATATGTGACAGAAATTCATTTAAGGGGCTCTTGGGAACAATTCATCCAAACAGGCAGTAATTCTCCTGAGAGGCTAAAACTGAAATTCAACAGGATACCATGTGGAGAGACAAGTCACATGTTTTAAAAGGCTATAGATAAAAACAACAATATGGATGTCGAATATGAACCCAAACAAAAAGTCATGAGGGTAGGTGGTCCAGATTGCTGGTGTTGACTTTAGTAAAGTTGTAGCTCACATGGGCGATTCTCTAGAGCAAGGATCCCTGATGAGAAGTAGCTATGATTTATTGGTTTATCTATATTAATTCTCATGTATAATAATGGTGCTCATTTTCCAAAGAAGATTAACTTTATCTGTTGTCGATAGAGAATCAAAGCTCTTTATCTTGTATAACATGATTTTGTTTTCATCTATACTGATTTTTATTTCAAAAATAATACATATCTTTCTATTCAAAACTGAAACATAGCTGGTCTCAGCTACTCAGGAGGCTCATGCTTATAATGCCAGGAATATAGGAGGCCAAGGAGAGAGGATCACTTGAGGCCAGCAGTTAGATACTAGCCTGGGCAACACAGCAAGACCCTGTCTCTACAAAAAATAGAAAGAAAATTAGCCGGGCATACTGGCACATGCTTGTAATCCTGGTTATTTGGGAGGCTGAGGCAGAAGGATTGTTTGTGCCTAGGAGTTTGAGGCTGCAGTGAGTTATGATGACATCACTGCACTCCAGCGTGGGTGACAGAGAAAGACCCTGTCTCAAAAAAGAAAATAAAACAAAACTAAAACACCAGGGAAATCAATGAAGCAAAACAAGTCTCTCTCATTTCCTTCTTTCTCTGTGGGGTTAAATAGGCTTGACAATTTTGTGTGTTTCTTTTCCAAATACACACACACACACACACACACACACACACACACATACAACGCTAAGACTGTGTTGTCAATTAAACTTCTTAAAAAGACTTAAAAAGTCTTTTTTTTTAACTGAAAAAATAGGTCTTAGAACTTAGAGTCAAGATAAAAGCACTGATTTTCCTAACAAAGTATGAAAAAGAATTGCTTTAAAAAGCTACCAACCCACTGCATCCTAACTTTAGGATTTATAATCATCATTGGCAATACTTAAAGGAGATGATTTCCTTCTGCCTCCACAAATGTCATGGAATCTGATTCAAAATCCCTAAATAATTAACTATCTCCATATTATTAAATTTAAAATACCTTATGTTTACATTTCATTTTACAGTTCACTGGTCCCTTTCCCTTTATATTATCTCATTCAACTGTCACAGCAACTATATGCGCTCAGGGGGTTGAGTGAAGGGGACAAAACTGAGGCTTAGAGAACACAGTGAGTTGTGCAAAGACAGAGAGCAAATGGGAGAAGCAAGTTCAAACCTAGAGCTTCTAACTCTAAATTCAGATTCTTCCCTGTGAACCGGTGCTGCCTAATATAATCATTGGCCATTCGTGGCTACTGTACACATGAAATGTGGCTGTGTGATTCAAGAACTAAATTTTTTCTTTTTTTAATTGAGACAGGATCTCTCTCTGTCACCCAGGCTGGAGTAAAGTGGCACGATCATGGCTCACTGCAGCCTCAACTTCCCAGGCTCAAACAGTGCACCCACCTCAGCCTCCCAAGTAGCTGAGACCACAGGTGTGTGCCACCATGCCCAGCTAATTTTTTTTTTGTAGAGATGGGCTTTCACCATGCCCAGGCTGGTCTCGAACTCCTGGGCTCAAGTCATCTGCCCATCTTAGCCTCCCAAAGTGCTGAGATTACAGATGTAAGCCACCATGCCTGGCCCAGGAGCTGAATTTTTAATCTTATTTAAAAGTAAATTGAAAAATGGAAATAGTATAAAACATTTTTTTCTCTAAATGTAACTTAATTGTTTTGGCAGAACTGCATTTTACTTTTACTGTTGAACGTTTATTGTCAGAATATAGATACACTGAAAGTGTCATAGATACATTGGATTTGAAGAGTTGGTATAAAATTAAAAATACAAAATATCCCATTAATAAATTTTTACACAATTACATGTTAAAATGATATTGGGGATATATTTGGTTAGATAAAATATATTATTGCAAGTAATTTCACTTTTTTTACTTTTTAAAATGTGGCTACATGAAAATTTAAAGTAATATATGCAGCTTGCATTTTACTTATATTGGGCAATGTTGTTTGGAATTACACTGTCCTTTTGATTCCTTGACCAGTGGAAGAATTGTGCATAGAAAATTAAGTTTTGAATTATTGTTGTTGTTTATTACATAATTTGACGGTTAAGAATATTATAAAATATTCCCTAAAATAAAGAAGGACTCAATAAAACATCAAATCAGAGGCAATTTTAACTGCTGAGAGTATGTTTTAGTAATGTTCCTTCGAGTGCATTTCACAGCAAATGAACAGAAAATCCTAAATCTTAATCAATAGCTTTGCAGAGAGATTCTCTGTGCTTTGATCAAGTTCTGCTTCTTTGTGTTTTTTGACAAGGTTCTCTTTTCTCCCTGACCTCATTCACAAGAGGGATAGAGAGAGCAGTCCCTCGGTGGGCCTCAAAATGAAATCAAAAGGGCCTTTCTCACCACAGTTCTCGACCTGGAAATTGCTCTTCAATTTCCCCCAAAGGTCTCCAAAGACCAACTCCTTTGCCCTGACTTCTGTTTCTGCTGAAAAACCTAAGATATTAAATACAAGTGCTTTATGAAGAGAACAATAGCTCACATTGATCAAGCACATGTACCAGGCACTATGCTAAGTCCTGATCTGTGCAGTATCACATTAATTCTTACAGAGACCCAAGGATGCAAATGTTACTATTAATCACAGGACTGGTTGTACAGTTTGCCTATGATCACATATCTAGAAAGAAGTGACAATAGGGTTTGAGTCCTTGTTTATTTGATCCTGAGTACACACTCTTAATTAACCATTACACTTAATTCAGTCCCCAAGATAATTGATGGGGTTGATCTACAACAGGGATTTTTTTTTCCATTTTTATTTTACTTTAAGTTCTGGGATATATGTCCAGAATGTGCAGTTTTATTACAGAGGTATACATGTGCCATGGTGGTTTGCTGCACCTATCAACCTGTCATCTAGAGAGAGTCTTCATCTGAGGTCCATGGGTGAATGTCAGAAAGCATGTGAAGATCCTGATGCTATTTCAACATGCTGCCAGCATATGATTATTTTTCCCTGGGGAGAGGATCTATACTTTCATTATTCTATTAAAGCATCTCGTCAACTATGAAGGGTTAAACACCTTTGGTTTACAGAGGTAAATCTCCCAGTGAACTTTTCAGCTAGAAGGTTGTAGCTGTTAGTACAAACCTAAGGCATTTTTTTTTTTTTTAAAGAAAGTCATCCTTTTATACCAACAGTCTAAAAAAGGTACAGGATTGAATATGTAGCTTTTGAGAATTCATGAGAGAATAAAAGGGAAGCAATCAGTGAAATGCCTCTTAATCTAACCCGTGGATAAGAATAAGGAAGTGATTGTTTTTGTTTGTTTGTTTGTTTGTTTTTCTAGCAGCTCTCACAGGATCAAAATGAAAAGAGGCCAGATACAGTGGCTCATACCTGTAATCCCAGCACTTTGGGAGGCCAAGACAGGAGGATCATTGGAAGCCAGAATTTCTAGACCAGCCTGGGCAACATAGCGAGACCCTATCTCTACCAAAAAGTTAAAACAAAACAAAACAAAACAAAACAATTAGCCAGGTGTGGTGGCATAGCACCTGAAGTCCCAGCTACTTGGGAGGTTGAGGCACGAGGATCACTTGAGCCCAGGAATTTGAGGCTGTGGTGAGCTGTGATTGTGCCATTGCACTCCAGCTTGGGCAACAGAGTGAGATCTTGTCTTTTAAAAAGAAAAAGAAAGGAAAGAGGCAAACGATTATGGAAACACTTACATGAAACCTAAAACATATGTAAATGAAAATCTTAAAAAGTGTTTTTGTTTTGTTTTTTTTTTTTTTCGGCAGAGTCTCACTCTGTTGCTCAGGCTGGAGTGCTGTGGTGCAATCACAGCTCTCGGCAGCCTCGATCTGTCGGGCTCAAGCAATGGGAGTATGTATGTTAAATAAGTAAAAGAAGAATGAGAGGAAAAGCCATAAAGAAGATGGTTTGGGAAAAGAGGACAGATGCCTTGTTCTTCCTTAAATCTCCAGGTAGATAAGACACAGCTACTAAGAATTATATATACATAGGTAAACTAAATGTTCTAAATATGCTTAACTGTATAGAGTAGATAACATCTAATGCAATATGTGAGGGGAAAAGCATAATTGATGTCTAGGTTGATTTTTGGCTAGGAGGGGAGATGGTGATGAGACAGTAAATGACATGAGTGAAAACTGAAATCGTATTTGCTAAAACTGTGGTTACATATATGTTTTACTCCATTGGTTTAAAATTCTCTACTTCTGGCAGCCACCTCCCAGATATTTATAGAGAAAATATCAGATGCCTTATACTGTATTATTTCCCACTAGATGATTAGATTTTAAAGACAGGACAAAGCATTTCATTTCTGTTTTCCCTTGTATGGCAGGTGACCCAGGATTCTCGAAATAAGCATGTATTTACTTGGAAGGGAGTATTCAGTCTAGCATGATTTGTGGTTTTAGGGACATAAATAATATTTTGATTCAAAATACTTTGAAAATTTTTTTAACATGATCCAGATTTTTTTTGTGGGGAATGAACATTCTATGTTATATTGATTCTGCACTACCTTAATGTGTGGATCGTTTTTTGGCCTTCACTCCCACTTTTATGCAATGACTCGTTTTCACAAGATTCTGTCAACAGTAGTACGTAGAGTAGTTAAGAGTGTAAGTTCTGGACGTAGACAGTCTTAGGTGAAAATCTCCCTCCACCACTTAATAGGTCTTTGGTCTTGGGTAAGTCTAGACCTAATATATTGTTATAAATGGGATCTGCAATACTATTCACTGTGTTTTGGGGATTAACTGAGATCATTCCTGTAAAGGGTTTAGCAAAGCACTGGGCAAGTAAAAAAAATATGTTAATGCTATAACATTATTTTCTAAAGTGCCTTCTAGATCCATCAATTGTTCACAGTTGCACTGCCAATTGTGGTTGGGCCTAGACAACATCTTATAGTCTGAGACTCTAGCTCTAAATATCTCTTATTCTATTAATGTAATAAGGGAAACTTTAATATGAGCTGAAGTTATTTCGATTCAACACCTATATATTGAGTCCATATTGCTGTCAGATCCAAAAATCTTCATAACTGAGGTGGACAGAACTAACATTTCTTGAATGTTTTCTATGGGTCAGATCCTGTTCTAATCCTTTTACATGCATCATTTTTATTTGATGTTCACAGTGACACCAAGGCTGTTATTTTCCCCCATTCTACGGATGAAAAAAAAATAAAGCTTAACAGAGTGAAATAAAACATGCAAGAATTTATAGTTATTAAATAG
Organism: Hylobates moloch; assembly: GCF_009828535.3. Taxonomy (NCBI): domain Eukaryota; kingdom Metazoa; phylum Chordata; class Mammalia; order Primates; family Hylobatidae; genus Hylobates; species Hylobates moloch. Next base: position 10,083,106 of record NW_026652279.1, on the reverse strand, counting down.
AAAGTTAGATCTTGAGGAAAAGTTTTTTTTTTTTTTTTTAAAAAGGATTAAATCCATTTTTGAGCTGAGGCTTTCAGATTTATCTATTCACAGTTGATAATAGGTAATTTCTTTTTAAAATTATTTCCCACATTCAGATCAAAGGTTATAAATTAATAGTTAAACATATTGGAGGAGTGCATTCTTTTTAAAGCAGCAATATAGATATCAACTAAGGAGAAAATTAGATATATCTTTTGACTTATGTGAAGAGAAGAGAATTGCTATAGTATTAAAGGGTTTTTAACTACAGGATAGTAAGGTAATTAGGAAGCTGTCAAAGCTTGTTATGTTATCTTGTAGCAGTTGGTGTTCAGAATATTTCTTGTTACTCCTGGTCTGAATGGGATGTGGTTAATATGCAGCTTCAGTCAACAAAGGTTCAAAGGGGACAATTTAATCATGACTCTGTAACTTCTTAATTTTCAATTATTATGACACAGGGGAACTGCCCTTGAGAAAGGGTAGTTAAAAGACACTCACTACTCGTATAAGATTACAGAAATAGACAGACGTGAACAAGAATAATGATTACTGTTTGTGTATTTTAAGAGTAGTGTTTTACATGTTAACATGGTAGTAGATTGAATAACAGTTTTTCCTAGATTGTTCCATAGAATATTAATATTAGTATTGTGTGATGTTTGCAGGTTCTTCCTTTAAGAACACTTTTATGGAAAAATAAATTTGAGAAATATTGGGTTAATTAAAGCTAAAGAAGTAATTTTTTCCTGCAGAATTTCTCAGAAATGTAAGTAATATATACAGTAAATTACCCAGAGGGTTGTTTCATCAAATATACCAAATTATTTGACCAGGGAATCTTTATTTTTCCGTAATACTATGAAACTGAAGTTCAACAGAATATTCTCTGGGTTACATTGGTATAATGGATAAAAATCTTAATTTTTTTTTTTTTTTTGAGATGGAGTCTTGCTCTGTCGCCCAGGCGGGAGTGCAGTGGCGCAATCTCGGCTCACTGCAAGCTCCGCCTCCCGGGTTCACGCCATTCTCCTGCCTCAGCCTCTCCGAGTAGCTGGGACTACAGGCGCCTGCCACCACGCCCGGCTAATTTTTTGTATTTTTAGTAGAGATGGGGTTTCACCGTGGTCTCGATCTCCTGACCTCGTGATCCGCCTTTTAAACATAAGAGTCAAGGCACCTGGGTGCCTAGTTCTACCACTTACTTGCTTATTTATTACACAAGTCCATTGGTTTACTCATTCATTCATTCATTTCCACTTAAATGATTCATCTCAAATTAACCTGAGCAAACAGAATTATTCAGTTTGCTCCACAAATCTCGTCTGCTCAATCTTAATTAACAGTACCATTACTCAATCAGTTGCTGAAATTAAGAACCAAGGAGACACCCTTAATTTCTCTTGTTCCCTCATTCCTCATTCTATTCATCTGCAAAATTTGAAGGCTCAATTTCTAAAACACAGCTCACATCCAACTACTCATGGCCATCTTCACTCACATCCTAGCCATAATCATTTCTCACCAGGAGTACTGCAGCAGAACATTCTAAATGTTCCTCCTGGTTCAACTTTGGTCCACAAAGCAGTCAGAGAAGGTCTTTATAAAATAGCAGCTAGCCCATATCAAGCCTCTCCTAAGAATATTCCGGTGTCCTCCTGTGACTCTCACACTAACACCAAAATATGTTTCTGGGCAGATTTAGCTCTAATTATGAATGTAGTAATGCTTCTCCAAAATAATAACGGAGACTATCTTTATGACCTTGGGATAAGGAGAGATTTTAAAATAGGACACAAAAAAACATGAACCATAGAGGAAAGAGTCATAAGTTGGACCACATTAAAACGGAGCACTTATAGTCAACAAAAGACACCATTAAAAGAGTGAAAGTGCAACGTATATAGTGGGCTTTTATTAATACAAATAATGAATAGAAAATTCATATGCAACATATGTAAAGACTGTATATAAACAATACCTACGTATTAAAAAGCAGAAAGTAATAAATATGGGTTAGAGACATGAACAGGCACCTTAAAAATATACTATTTCTTCACCAGGCAGTGGTCATACACTTTGTGAAAATTCATTGAGCTGTACATTTATGATATGTGGTTTTCACTTCAATAAATGTTACAAAAATGTATGTACCCAAATACTTCAAGACATGAGCTAACCTCCTTGGAGACTGAAGTAACTTGGCCTAGTTTCAATACTTAGTTATTTCTACAATGATCTTCACAAAGCTAGTCATTTTTATCTTTGAAAAGATAGGCATATTTCATTTTTTCTCCCTACAGGGTACTACTAGCAGAACATTTTTGAATAAGAATTGCATGATTATATAAAGCCCTGGCTCTCCCATATCATGAAAGTCATTAATAAGTCATTGAATCTGCCCATACGGTAGCATTTAGTACAGATGGAGTTCTCACTGTTATGTTTTGCATAAGATGAATAAACAAAGAATCAAAGAACAAGGGGTCTTAATATTTTAAGTATGATATTTAATTTGAAAACAGGACAGAGAGACATTAGCATTGAAAGCAGATAGGCAAAAATGTCTGGATAAGAAAGAGAAGATAGAATCATTAAAAATGTGGGCGAGGTAAGAATACAAAAAAAGGGAATCTAGCCTTGCTTGACAAACAGCTGCACCAACTTGGTGCAAAGGGCGACATAATCTTCCATGGGCAAATTCTCCAGGAAGCTGAGCCAATGAAATGGAAGTTTCCCAGAGTCAGTCTGCATTTTATTTGGCTCATTTCTGCTTTCACTGACTTCTTGGAATTCAACACAAATACAAGCCCAAGGATAGCTTTACCTTAGCAAAGCTGCTTAAAAAACTAAATGTTCTTTTTGCGCCTATGGCAATGTCAGGGATCCACGTGGGCCTGGAACCACGCTCTGTTTTGTACTGCAGAGTGAGCAGCAGCATATGCGGGAAAGTTATTACCGCAAGGAGCAGATTTTTCTACTTCTGCTAATTCTGGATTAGAAACAGCCGTGAACTCTCAGCCATGAAAAGAGAGGGGAGATCACCCATGACCAGAGAGCAAAGTAATGAGAATTGAGAGCAAAGGAGGCTTCCGAACCCAAGGAAAGGGCTTCACTAACAGGAACGTACCATGGCTCCTGGACAGTGGCCTGTGAAAATCGATATTTAAGAAAAATTAAACAAAATGGATCCATCATTTTGGGTACTCAGAAAAAATTTTTCAAAAAGCCACCCCTCAACAAAAACAAAAAGCAAAATCCTCCAGACCTGAGAGGTAAGCCTGTTGAAAGATCTAAAAACATCCTTCAATCCAGGCAAATAAGGAGATATCATTAGATTTCACAAATGGGCCTTGCTTCGGGGCATCACGGAGGGAAGGATAAATAGCCCTAATTGGAAGTTTATATAGTGCGCAATGCAAGCCAGGAAACATCCACTGTTAAAATAATTTCCTCAGATGTATTTTTGAAACACTTAAAATGCATACGGAAGCAACAGGAGGTACCTTTAAAGCCATTGGGAGGAGAAATGATGCGAAACTGAGGTCAGTAGGACTGAAGAGTGTGGTGAGATGGTTCTCGCGGGGTGCCAGATGCACGCTTCTGGACTTCAAGGGACAGAGAGCGGTGCTTAATGCTCCCTGTCCTGTGAAGGCAAAGAAAAAAAATCTCATTGCCCCTTACGGTGATTTTCATGCACAATAACTTCAACCCCAAATGGAACTCATCTGTTCTCTCAAGGAGGAGAGTGGGGGAGCAGCAAAGGTCAGAGCAGAACAGCTGCCATTAAAACAAAGCGGCTGGATTAGGTTTTCATAGTTAACAGGAGATGAATGAAGGGCAAAGAGCAGCCTGTTCCTCATGTAATAGGGTGATAATGGGAGTCACATTTGGGCTGCTATATTCTACTTTGGCTTGTGTCAGCTTTTCCATTACACACGCGGTTTTTCAGGAAGGTGATAATTCAATTCAGGAGTAAGGAAAAATAAAAGGAAAGTAAATTAACTGAGGGCCGAGACTTGGCAAATAGGGTCTCCACTTGGACATGCAGAGCCCCAGGAAATATGAAAGCTGATCACTTTTAATTCTAGGCCTGAGAACCGACTGTTCTCTGGCATTTTTCTTTGTACTGTGGCAGACTGCGGGGGCCCCACAACTGCTGTGTTTCCCTTGCTGGAAGTGCGATGAGCCTCTGTTCCAATTGTACAGCACCAAGGATGGCCCTGTTAAGAGCTTGACGTCAGGGGGCCTGGCTCTCCTGTTGAGGTGGTCTCCTTTTGTTATACCAGCACAAATAATAGAGAGGTTTTCTCTCACATTTCCCGTACGGGTTTTCTCTCTTACCCGTCTAGTCAGAGTGAATACTCTGTATCTTGATTATTCTCTATTACTACAACCTTGTGCTTGTCCCCTCATATTCCTCTGGGACAGCCTCGGGAAGATGTCAGCAATGACCTCTCCATAAGTCAATTCCAGTGCCTACATGGCAGGTACTCAGAAAATACTTGCTGAATGAAATTCAAGAGATGGTTTTTGCAATTCCTAACTTTCTTGGGTGTTTTTCCTCCTCCCAATTCTTCCTTATTAATCCTTCTTTGCATCCTCCAGGGTCTATAGTTCCTTTGTCTACTCTCTGAGTGTTGAGGGTCTTGGCTTCTGCTAGCTCTTTTGCCCATTCCAAATATTTTCCTGATCTGATTTCTTTCAAACTCAGAGCTGCAACTTCAGAGACAGCCTGACATCTTTCTCTCCAGGCCAGACTTCAGTGCGGAGCTCCTGTCTCACACAGTCAACAGTTTTCTCTTGGATAGCCCAATGGACTAATGTAGACTCATTCACTCACCCCTCAGCTCACCTAATACTGGTCTATTTTTAAAAATACATTTTTAATTTTTTTAATTTTAAATTTGTTTTTTATTATTATTTTTTAGATGGAGTCTTGCTCTGTCACCACTGGAGTGCAGTGGTGCAATCTTGGACCACTGCAGCATCCACCTCCCAGGTTCAAGCGATTCTCCTGCCTCAGCCTCCCGAGTAGCTGGGACTACAGGTGCACGCCACCACACCCAGCTAATTTTTGTATTTTTAGTAGAGATGGGGTTTCACCATGTTGGCCAGGATGGTCTCAATCTCTTGACCTCGTGATGTGCCTGCCTCGGCCTCCCAAAGGGCTGGGATTATGGGCATGAGCCACTGCACCCGGCCTGGTCTACTATTTTTATGCTGCATGTTTCAGTCTCCTAATTCATAAATCTGGGCCGTATATTCAATGATTGGCCATTCTTGCTTCATCTCTTTGCTCTCACGTTGTTGGTTGAAATTTTTAATGCAAATCTCGTTACTTTTATCATTTCACCATTAGTGACAATTGCATGATCACACTCAAAAATCTTTTCACATTAAAAAAAAATCAGGACCCAAACAAAATCCACATAAATTGCATGTGATTGATATGTCTCAAATCATTCTTAATCTATAACAGTTATTCTTACTCCCCTTTCTCATGCAACATATTTGCTGAAGAAACTGGGTATTCAGAAGGTTTTTTATATAAAGTCATTAATTTCCTGTGGTACATCTTACCTTATATTAATAAATCTCTTCTAGCACTATATATATATATATATGTTGCTATATATATATATGTTGCCATATATTATATATGTTGCTATATACATGTTGCTATATATATATATGTTGTTTGAAATTTTTGAGGCATATATGCACATATAGTAAAATATAAAAATCTTAAAAGTACGTCTTCATGAATTTTTACATATCTGTATATAAGCACCATCCAGATCAATATTTACAACACTTACAACACTTTCATCCTCCCAGAAAGTTCCTTTATGTTCCTACAAGTCATCAGGTAGTCTCAGAATAAATACTATTCTGACTTCTACCAGCATAGATCGGTTTTTGCCTATTCTTGCAATTCATGTTAATGGACTTATATAGTATAACTCTTTTTGCCTTACTTATTTCACTCAATATAGTGTTTTGAGTTTCATCCATGATGTTGAATGCATTTGCAATTTGTTTGTTTTTTATATGCAGGATCTGGCTCTATCACCCAGGCTGGAGTGCAGCGGCACAATCATAGCTTACTGCAAACTCTAACTCCTGGGCTCAAGTGATCCTCCCATCTCAGCCTCCCTAGTAGCTAGGACTACATGCATGTGCCATGTTGGCTGGCTAATTAAAATAAAAATTGTAAAGACAGGGTTTCATTATGTTTTCCAGGCTGATCTCAAACTGGGCTTCAGCAGTCCTCCTACTTCAGCCTCCCCAGTAGCTAGGATTGCAGTAGCATACTATAGGCATATGCTAATTTAAAACAATTTTTTTTTTTTTTTTGGTAGAGATGGAGTTCTCACTATGTCACCCAGGATAGTCTTGAACTCTTGTCCTCAAATGATCCTCTTGCCTTAGCCTCCCGAAATGCTGAGTTTACAGGTGTGAATCACCATGCCTGGCCTGCTCTTTTGTATTGCTGGGCAGTTTTCTGTTGTATGAACATAGCACAATTCATTTCTACCCATTCTCCTATTGATGGACACTTAGGTAGTTTCCAATTTTGGCTACTGTGAAGAAAGCTGCTAAAAGCATGATTGGACAATCTTTTTGAAGACATATGCTTAGTGAAAGAATTTTTGGGTCAGAGGAAAGACATATATTTTATTACAAATTGCCAGAAAGTTTTTTTTAACATTGTAACATTTGACAATCTCACCAAAAATACACAAGAGTGCCATTGGTTCCACATTCTCATCAACACTTAATATTACCGTTCTTTTATATTTTGGCCATTCTGAGGGATTTGCAGTGATAGCATGTATTTTTAATTCCCAAATCCATGCAAGAAAATTAAGAATAATCCAGCAACTTTCAGAAGCATTGAAACATTAGTAGGAGCCTACTATTTAAAGTGATATCTTCTGACATCAAGAGAAGTTCAATGAAGGATAGTAGGGATGAAAAACACAGAAAAAGAAAGATTCCAATCTCATGTAATTCTTCCCTCTTTCAAAACAATTTGGCCAAGGGGGGCATCTATGCAGATTCAATATCAAAAGCCTAATGACAACCTGGTCAGTTGCAGATAACATCATAAGGAGCAACAGGCATTCTCCATTGCAGGAAATATCAGGTCTTGGCTTCTGGTTAAAGTTGATGCATCTTTTTACTTATGGCATTTACTTAACTTGACAGGATGTGCAAAACTGCACAATGATTTATCCAGGAGGATTCAACTAATCAATGAAAATTTTGCCAATTATGCAGCCATGCAATGTATAAAAGGAAGTTGAGGGCTGATAAAAACAGACACATGGTCTTAAAGGCAGGAATCATTACCCATTCCTGCTTTGTGCTGTGGGATGTGTTGTGGGATAGGATGAGCTAGGAAGGGAAGTAATGTTTGCTAGATACTTATAATATGCCGGGCATATGCTAAGACCTTTTGTGTAGATATAATTTTGAATCTAATTAGGCCCTCACAAAAATACTTCAAGGTGGGTTTTATTACTCCATTTTACTGAAAAGGAAATTTATGCTTAGAGGCATTTAGGAGTGCTCACTGCAAATGCTCAGGGCCAGGATGCACCCAGGAGTGTAGTAATGTCATGGTGTTTTATCTTACAAGAATGATGAGGAATATATTAGATTTAGAGATATAAAAATTATGCATAAATTACTTTAAAAATCTTTTTAATTGCCCTCAAACTAGGACATACCTGACTTGGTGTGTATAATCCAAAACAGTAATACATATGCATACTGAAGCTTGAGAACCAGCTAGTTAGACTATAAGAAAAACAGTCATATGCAGATTCAGGGCTCTTGCCCCCTTTGCATTTTAAGATAGTTGTCAAACCTCTAGGGTGAGAAAGTATAGCAGAATGGCCTCAAGCATTCCTGCTTGTGTGCAGGGTTTACTTATTTGGTTTAAGTATTAATTCTCTATTATCATAAAGCACATTACATCTCTTTATTTTTCTGAGAGTTTAAAAATATAGTAGATTCAGAGCTTCAATGAGGAAGGTTACCTTCCAAAATCAGCCATAAAGTAAAATATTATGCAATAGGATTCCTTTGGATTCCTATTGTATCATGAATAAAACTGAGTTTCACAGAAATTTAAGATATATACCCAAAACCCTAGTATAATTCAGGACCAGAAAGTAATCTCAGCTCATCTGATTACAAGCTCCAAGGCCCCTTTCATGGATCAGCTGACCAATAGTTTAGCAAGAACAGATCTGGAATCAATTAACCTGGAATCTGATATACTTCAGATCATCTCACTGAAATAAAAGGTTGGGAGACTTAACCGATAAAATTACTGTATACATCAGGCTTGATTCACTAGAGAATGAAAGCCAGTAATTTCCCTCTTCACAGACAAGATGCTTTAGGATAGCCCTTCCCAGGCTTGATTTTGCTATGATACTCATAACAGACGATGCTCTCCAGGGAGAACACACTCCCTGGGTTGTACCCAGGTGTGGACTCCATGAGTTTGCTCTAACTGTGCTTCCTTGTCTCACATTCAAGGGAATGCATCAGAATGCAAGGTAGTTAAAATGACATTGCCTGGGGAACCTTGAAAGCTCTTAATTTTGTATTAAGAAGTAAGTCATACACAAATGGCTGTGTTTTACTGTTACTTAGAGATTTTTTTTTGTGTGTGACACATTTACTGTCACAACTCCACAAGGTCATTGGGAGGATTATGCACAAGGATGCACAAAGTACTCAGAACAGTGCCTGATCCACGGTAAGTGTGCAATGCCTATTGTCCATGATCACCGTCATCAAGAATGAAAAGAGAGCAAAGTGATTGAGATGGTTGGGCTGTGTCCCCACCCAAATCTCATCTTGATTTATAGTACCCATAATCCCCATGTGTCATGGGAGGGACCTGATGGGAGGCAATTGAATCATGGGGGCAGTTACCCCCATGCTGCTGTTCTTGTAATAGTGAGTGAATTCTCGTGAGATCTGATGGTTTTATAAGGGGCCTTTCTCCGTTTTGCTCAGCACTTCCTCTTGCTGCCACCTTGTGAAGAAGGACATGTTTGCTTCCCCTTCCACCAAGACTGTAAGTTTCCTGAGGCCTCCCCAGCCACGCTGAACTATGAGTCAATTAAACTTCTTTCCTTTATAAATTACCCAGTCTCAGGTAAGTCTTTATTAGCAGCGTGAGAATGGACTAAAACAATGATTCCACTCTCTTCTGTGGATCAGAAATAATATCAATCCTTTATTATAAGGAAGTCAAAGAAGTGAATAGTGGTGCCACAAATGCATCCACTCTTTTAAGTATCCCAAGCAATGTAAAAACTTCCCATGGGACCAGGCGCGATGGCTCATGCCTGGAATCCCAGCATTTTGGGAGGCCGAGGCAGGTGGATCACTTGAGGTCAGGAGTTTGAGACCAGCCTGAAATCTGTCTCTACTAAAAACACAAAAATTAGCTGAGTATGGTAGGGTGTGCCTGCAGTCCTGGCTACTTGGGAAGCTAAAGCAGGAGAATTATCTGAACCCGGGAAGTGGAGGTTGCAGTGAGCCGAGATCACACCACCGCACTCCAGCCTGGGCAACAGAGCGAGACTCCATCTCAAAAAAAAAAAAAAAAAAAAAATGATTAATGTGGAAATTGGTGCCCAGCAAAATCAAAATATCTTAAATAACTATTTCTAGAGCTTGATATCCTACCATGTTTTCAGCATTCCTGATTTTTAAAACACTGAAAATAAAATATTAACATGGTATAAAGATAATCTCAAGAAAAACATGGTATAATGTTTTCTTTTTGTGGAATTTTAAGTCGTTTTGTAATGTATGAGACTGACAGTTTATATCCATTCTTCCCTCTAACCTTTTGAGACTTAATTTACTTATCTATAAAACCTCAGTTAAAAGATTTATCATGCCTATCATACAGAGCTGTTGTAAGAATCAAAAGGAACAACGTAAATAAAAAATTAAAATAACTTATTGTAAACTATTTTATTAGAAATTTAATGGATTTCTTATTCCATAAGAATATTCCATAGGAACAAGAAATAAGTTGCATACCATCATAAAGAATATTATTATAATTACTGTTTATTAAATATTATCTCATTTAATTATCTAAAACACTTTTAAAAATAGATACTGTTGTTATAATCATTAAAAAGTAAGGAGATTAGGTGTCAGAGAGGGTAAGCTAATTGCCTAAGAACACAAAGTTGAGAAGAACCAAGATCTGAACTTATCTGAAGAGATGGGTTATTATTCTGAGAGTAAATGCAGTTTTATTATTATCATTTGATTCCTATTTCTGGCACAACTTAAGCAAATTGCATCTCCATTTTTGCAATTCTCTCCAATCCCTGAAGTCCCACAACCCAAATTTTTAGATCCATGAGAATGATATAATTTTGTTCTAATCATCCCACTGTGTGGAAGGGGGAAAAAAAACCAAAAGTCCACTCAATGCATGGTCAATTCCTTTAAAAGTGGAGGTAGAGTTGTTTTGTAATGATGTGAAGCCACTTGTTTATACCATGCTTCCCTTTAATCATATGATATCCTGCCTAAAAAGCAGTCTTTACCATCTGAAATTTTTCCGAATTCACTTGCCAGACTTCACTCATCAAGACAGAATGTTGAGACTGCCTAACAATGAACCACCAAATAGGGCAGAATGAATGCCACTAACTTTGTAACTTACAAAGAGAGATTGCCAGCCAGGGTTGTTAAAGGGATCAATGATATTGAAAGAATGAGTTGTGGTGAGCAGAGTATTGACCATTGAAAAGAGTGATGGACAATTACAGTCTCAGTCCAATATCAGTGTTGTAAAGGTCACTGTTGAAAGATGTCTCAGTTCCCCTTTTAAAAAGTCCTTTTATGCTTGATTACAGCTCTTTCTCCATTACTGTTTTCTCAAGTGCTTCTTTCAGAATCTTAATGACAGTGAATAGCCCCATTCAGCAGACAGTAAATATATGACCTACACTATTAGCTTTATTAGAATTTTTACATTCTGTATAGAAATGTTAATTTGGGAATACAAGAATTTGGGAATTTTGTATAGGATGAGAATTTGGGAAAATAAGTACACTAGGCAAGACTCCAATTAGCACATCACTTAAAATGGAAAAATCTACAGTTGTGTATCATTAAGGCTACAAATTGAAATTTCTCCAAAGTCAAGAAATGAAAAAGTTATGGTTCTCTAGGTGGCATTCGTTTCCCTACTGTTATATGTACTGTGTAATGCACACGTTGTGTTATACTTACAAACGTAGCTAGTCACTGGGAACACAAGAGCAAAGCCCATATTATGACTTAATATTACATAGAAAAGTATCTCCTTAGCATTTCTATGCTTTTATGAGGTTTTTATTTGAAATGGGAAATTTCCTCTTGAGCAAATGTTTTTAAGTTTCAGGAAGGAGGATACTGAGAAGGAGAGGAAACAGTTTTTCTGCTCTGACTTCCCATAGTAGTGACTATGTATTATTATGTCAATCTCTTTCACCAGATTATCAGGTCGAGAGAAATAGAATCTATCCCTAATTCATCTCCGTATGACCCACAGCATCTAATGTAGTCATGTAAAAAGTCAGTGCCAACATTTGTATCTTGATAAGATGAATAATTAGGGGAGGGATCAGATGAATCCAAGAATGAACACCTGTGCATCATCCAAGAAGCATAAAGTAGTGGCTACCGCACTTACCTGGGCTCCAAGGTTGGCAAAAGAACTGTATAAAGAATAGATTCCTGGATCCCTCCCCAAATTTCTCATGAAGGACAATTTCTCATTGTACAGACTTGAAATCTAAATTTTAAGAAAAGTTTCCCAGTTGAATAATTTTTAGCTAACCTGGTTCTAGTCTATGTAATGATATTTAGGAAAGTTTGAGGTCAAGGAAGGCCTTGGTTCTAGGTCAGACATGGCTGATTAATTTCACTTCACAAGCCAGCTCTGCATAGTAGCGGCCATTGAGGACCTGATATTCAAATTTAGTCTATGATCCAGCAGTATCACCTGGAACTTATTAGAGAAGCTAAATATCAGGGCCAGAAGCAGACCTACTGAATGAAAATCTGCATTGGAACACAATCTCCAGTGATTCATATATACATTAAAATTCGGAAGCACTAGTCAAGAACAATGCTAACAAACCATGGTGTGTGGATAGGCAGAATCTGTGTCATCTGGCAACTTGTTAGAAATGTAGAATCTTAGTTCCCATCCCAGACCTACTGAATGAGAATCTATGGGGGTGGTAGGTGTAGGAATGTGTATTTTTGACAAGCTCTCCAGGTGATTCTTAGGTATGCTGACGTTTGAGAACCATAAGTATAAAGCACTGTGCTAAGAAAAGGTGCAAGGGGACACCTGGGCTTACAGCAAAGATATATTGATCAATTAATACTATCTACCCAGGTGCAGAAGGGGAAAGTGATGGCACTATCTCTGCACTAGACAGAAAACTTGATGCATGGCTGTGAGCTTTAAGACAAATATATAGGACTTATGAGGAAATCAAAATTCTTACTAGAATAAGAAGTAAAAGATGAACAATAACCTGCCTCCCTCCAAAAAAAAAAAGGGATGGTAGCAAAAATAGAAAAATGATTAAATTCTGTGCAGATAAAACAAGTGTGGCAATATATTGGTAATTATTGAAGCTGGGTGACGGGTAATGGGATTCTCAGTTTATATTATTTGTTCTACTTTTGAGTGTACGTGAAATTCTTTATATAAACAGTTTGGAAATAAATCCATCTGGAGACGTATTATTGCCTGAAAAGTTAGGAAACATTACCAGTCTTTTAAGACTGATAATATCCATTGTCGGTGTGAACGAAGAGAAAAAGAAACTCACAGCTACTGTTGGTGAGACGGTAAATAATTACGGCCTTTTTGAAAGGCAATTGAGAGTACCCATTAGAGTGTTTAAACATGCTTCACACATATTGACCTGGCAACTCTATTTCTACCCTAGCTACAGAAAAAGTCACTCATTTGTGTAAGGATACTGTATAAAGATGTACTGGGCTTTATTTGTAATAACAACAATTTCGAGAGAATCTATGTATCTGTTACGATGGGACAGTTTTGTAATTGTGATTTACTCATAGCATGGACTATTGTACAATTATTTCTAAATGATTTATGGCTAAATGTATTGACCTGAAAAGTTGTCATGATATATTGTTGAGTAGAGGAAAATGTCTATCATCCCCTTTTAATAGGGATGGAAAGATGACCTCAATGCTTTTGTGTGTATCTCTCTACACTTAGACAAGAATCTAGAAGTCTAATACTAAACCTTTAGTTGTTATCTTAGAGAAGGAGGTAGAGATTATGTCTGTTTTTGGAAGGCTGTCCATCACTTTTAACTTAATGTAAGTTAGTACTATTTTTTCTATCCTTTGCATCTTGGGGTCCATGTGAAATAGTTCCAAGCAATAACATATAAATGGATGTTATTGAGAAAACCCTTAAGTTTGGAGAAAGCACTTTTATGAGCTCACATTCAGGGAGCACCTGCCTTTTTTTTTTCTCTGCCTTCTCCCCCTTTTCCAGTCTGGAACCTGGACAAATACCTTAAGAAGGAGAAGCCGTTTTGCAAGCTTGGAACAATAGTTCCATGCTTAGAAGTGGCACAATAGAAAGCCAGAAGGATCCTGAGTACTCGATAGAAGTATAAATTCAGAGCATCAGCCCTGGTTGACTCTCTTTCAAATTCCTTATGCAAATGAGACAATACCCTTAACGTTTAAGTTAATGTTTTTCAGGTTTCTTCACTGACAGCCAAACAATTGCCAGCCAAAGCGTTACTGAACTATCTAAGTGTCCTGGTATGAATCTGGTATGAATAGAGGTAGAATACACATTCTAATATATGCACTAACATATATGCAAGTAGGTTTTACATAAGGAGATAACTTATATATCTTGTTCTCGTGTATTTCCAGCCTTAGCACAGTGCCTGGCACACAATTTCATGGAGGAATAAATAAATCCATGAAAGAATAATGTATATACTTATCTCTCAATTGTGGGATCATAGATGATTTTAATTTCCTCTTGTATACTTGCCTATATTCTTTGAATACTTAAAATCAGAAAAAAGTTATTTTTAAAATTATTAAAACTGTACAGGAAAGCTATGTGGTACAGATTGATGAAGTGGAACTGTGTTATTCTACAGATTTTAACATATTGCATATCAAACATTTTCCTCCTCTTTCCCTCCCCAAACTATTTTAAAAATAGCATAAAATCCTGATAAAACTCAAGACAGATACTAGACTGATCCTCCATCAGGATGATAAAGGAGGTTTACTCTACAATTATATTACATATTTATAAAGTAAAACTTAGAAGAAACTGGTTTCTTTTACATTGATAGATGTCTGATCATGAACCATAAGAAATAATAAAATATTAAGCATCTTTGTTTTTTGCTAAGAACGCATGTATGATATATAGTATTTCAACTCAGGGGACATATTTATCATACCTCTTGGTAAAACTTTGCACACAAATCAACTGAAAACCCACTGGGTGGCACAACAACTTCTGCAACATTTTAGAAAGTGGTATGGCATTAATACTTTCATACCAGTATTCTCAATAGGGCCATCTGGCAAAGTCTGCAGACATTTTGGGTTGTCGTAACATGGGGTTGCTACCAGTAACTAGTGAGTAGCGACTAACGATGCCACTAAACAATGCTCAGGACAGCTCCCGTGACCAAGAATTATTCAGCCTCAAATGTTAATAGCACTGATGTTGAGAAGCGTTGCTTTAATTTTTTTCCTTCCTTGTTATTTAGTCTGTAGCTACTCTTGGAAATGGTTTGACTACGTTGTCTTCTGGGTTTTTTTTTTTTTTTAATTGGGTTATTAAATTACCAATTGGCTGACTGAATTTCAACATTTAAATTGTTTTTTCTAGTCTTAGAATTTTAACAGTAGATATACAGTCACTGTATTGTAGAGGTGTCTTCATTCAATGAATATTTACTGAGAGTCTAACAGGTACTAGACAGGGCCCAGATACTAAGTTTGCAGAAATAAGTGGGAAGACATGGTCCCTATGCCCAGGTACTTGCCATCTAGTGAAACAGAGAAAGCCCCTAATCCTCAGCAAACAGCAGGCTCAGTTAGGTAGTTGCATCTGGGGGCAGCATAATTAACTTTGAATTTGAACTCAAGTCCTGAATCCAAATTCCAGTTAACCATTTCTTTTTTTCTCTGTATTAAACAAATAGCACAGTCCTGCTTCCTGGTTTTTGCCCTATTTACTCTAATGCTTGAAACGCTCTTTCTTCAGATCTCTTCTCCACTAGCCCTTTTGTCCCATTCAGGTCTCCGTTCAAATGTCACCTCCTCAGACAGGACATTCCTCATCATTGTCTCCTCTAAACTTTCTCTATCCCATTGTTGTTTCATATACTTTATCTGAAATTATCTTGCATACCTGTTTAGTGTTTGATTCCCCCACAGTGATTTCTTTATGACTTATGCAAAAAAAAAAAAAAAAGTCCCCTAATCTTACAAGGCCTTGGATGATCTGAAGTCTGACAATGCAGATGATCTTGCTTGAAGCCCGTTTTCCTTCTTTCTCCTTTCCAGCCACACTGGTTTTGCTCTGCGCCTTCAACAGAACCCATTCTTTCGAGGCCTTTGGACATCTCTCCTCTATTCCTACTCCGTGGCAGTTATCTTTAAATATGGCGTCTTCCACTCCCCCACAAAGATTGCCCTCCATATTTCTCCCCAACATTACTTATTACATTTTAATTATTTGCTTATTTTGCTTACCTTCTCTTTTAGTCCTAGACCTACAAAGGAAGGACTCTTGCCTTCTAGTTCACTACTATCCCCCCAGTACCTGCCATAAATTCTTCCTTAGATGTGCTCAGCAAATACATATTAATATATATATAATCAATTAACTTTATCCTGCAAACTTAAAACTAATTTTTAAAAATAAAATTTAATACAACATGTAACATAACTTACATCTTTTTTGCCTGCCTATGTCAAGAAATATTAACTTCACAGTCCCACCCAGACCATGCTTCTGCTTTTGCAGATTGTATATGGTCTATGTTAATTTTGCAACAACAACAAAATGACGAAAATAA
This sequence comes from Hylobates moloch, assembly GCF_009828535.3. Lineage (NCBI taxonomy): Eukaryota > Metazoa > Chordata > Mammalia > Primates > Hylobatidae > Hylobates > Hylobates moloch. Next base: position 10,066,913 of record NW_026652279.1, on the reverse strand, counting down.
TGTCCTTTGGTAATGGAATCATTTCTAGAGAAAACAGCTAAACAAGAAAGAAAGAGAAACAGAGAGAGACAATGCGCAAACAGTCGTATCTCGTTAAATTAAAGCACACATTAGACTTTTGAGTAAGGCTAATGATACATATGCTAGCTAGACTGCCCCCAGCCCCCACCACACACTTATATGTGGGCGGGGGCGGGGCGGCAGAACAAACACCAAAAATCCTCACTACTTTAGTGAAATCTTGCTGATTTGATTTATGGGTGCTGTGACTATCTAGGCTCCAAAGTCCTCCCAGCGGAAAATATCGCTTCCCACAGCAATTCAGGCAAACTCTGAAGAGTAGCCAAAGCAGGCTGTGTCTTGTCCTTGAGGATATTAGCTGCAGAACGATTTTTGCAAACCACACTGTGAAGCTCACATTGATCTGCCAGCAGTGTTTGAATCTGCAGGCAGAAATGAACTTTGGCTTTTCTTGAATGTATTGGCATCCCACACTGTTTTGCTTTTCTATTAATTTACCATTTTTCTCTGAACACTAGACAGAAAAATGTTGCGGGAGGTTTGGAGAGTTTTCTCTTTTGAATCCTTCATTTAATAAAACGTTCATCGTAGCTCTTTTTAATCTTTTGCCCTTCTTCATGAAAACCATCATCCTAAGCACCATAAAATGAAACTTAACATTCAGAATCTGGGTTTATGAAATTTGTAGTTTGAATTTGGAATTGGAAATTCATGTATGCAACTGAATAGACTGTTTTGAAACCACCCTAAGTGTAAAACAGAAAATATAATGCCATTTCAAGGCCAGCCAACTCCCACAGTTCTTAATAAGACTTGCACTCATTTCTTATTTCTTGGCAGGTAATCTCATATCTTTACCTTAGGGCCTGGCAAGAAAGCTGGTAAGAGCAAATCAGTGCATCAAAGCCATGTGAATTTAACAAAAGACTTGGTCTGGCTTAGAGATTTTTTAGAAATTAGAATAAAGTGTTGACATACGAGTCCCTTAGAGGTTGTGTTGTACCTGCTCATGTTACGGACAGTGAAACTGAGTCCTAGGGATTTAAAAAGGAATTTGGTGTCAGTCACACAGCCAGGGATAAGACTGGAATATTTCTTCCTGTGCGTTATACTATTACCACCTAGTTTAGCTCACCGTTGTCTCTACCCTGGATTTCTCTGAGAAATTCCTAACTGATCTTCCAGCTTCCATTCGTATATTCTCTTGTTTATTTACAGAAGCAAGAGTGGTTTCAAATCACAATTTCTATTACTCTTAGGGAGGCAGAGTAGTAGCAAAAGCTTAAAATGTGGGCATCCATCTGCCTTCAGGTTGTTCTCTTGCTTGGCCTTGTCTTACCTTGGTAACCTTACCTGCTTAGCTTGTCAAACCCAAGCTTCCTTGTTTCTTCAATGATTTGACAAATTTACCTAAAGCATATGGAGTTATGAGGATGAAATAAGATAAAACATTTTATTTTTTAAATGTGTCCTTTGCAAGACACAAAGAGGACAATCCAAGCTCTGACAACACATTACAAGGCCATGTGTGATCTGGCCTCTTCCTTTCTCCAACTGCAACTTCTACCACTGTCCCTGACTTACTAAAGTTTAGCCATGCCGGTCATTTTGTCTTCAAATACATCTTACCCCAGGGCCTTTGCACTTGCTTTCCCTTCTGTTTGGAGTGCTTTCCTTCTTCCCCTTCACATGGTTGAAGGCTTTTACTCATATACCTTAGTTTATCACCTCCTTTTGAAGTCCTTTCTATATGAAAATGAGGCTGGCACCATTTGTATTAATATTTGTTTGCTTGCTTGCTTGCTTTTTTTCATGGCCTGTGGCATAATTTGCAGTAATTTATTTTGGGTTACATATTGTTATTCTCCCCCACCACCACCAATTAAAATACAACTCCCATGGACAGCATAGAGATAGGGAGAGAACAGGCCAGACCAGGCCCTCAGTTCATTCATGTAGAATAAAAGAAAAAAGAAATAATGGGATTTGAATCCAAAGCTTTGACTGTCCAGCTCAGTTTCTAACTATATGAAGATACAGGTATTAAAAGAAATGCAGTTTGAATGTTTCAGTAGTTTCTGCCACTACCTGCTCATTGCTTGGCCTGACTTTAAGCTTAGCTTTGGCTTGAAACCATTTAGGATGTCCTTACAATGTATGAAAACTAAATCCACAGGAATGTTTTCCTGAGAATTTTAGATCCTATTTGAATCTTTTCTTTCATAGATGAGGAAACTACAGCCCAGGCAGATGAATTACCACAAGTGTCACAAAAACTGCTGGTATTCTTAATACCTTTCTTTTTAAAAAGTCCAGTTTCTCAAAAATAGAATAAAAGTGCTGTTTTCCCTAATTTGCATTGAATCATTATGTTCCATTTACTGCATCCCATTATACTCAATAACCACATATTCATCCATCACCAATTCTTTAGTGATTTTATGATATGCCAGGCCCCATGTTACGTGTTTTATCTTATTTCATCCTCATAACCCCATATGCTTTAGGTAAATTTGTCAAATCATTGAAGAAACAAGGAAGCTTGGGTTTGACAAGCTAAGCAGGTAAGGTTACCAAGGTAAGACAAGGCCAAGCAAGAGAACAACCTGAGGGCAGATGGATGCCCACATTTTAAGCTCTTGCTACTACTCTGCCTCCCTAAATGGAGCTCCAGCAGCACACAGAAGCTAACGTGGTTTTCCAGAGCATTGTGTTTTATTACAAAAGAGCAGCTTTTCACCTGGTGGGAATAAGGCTCTTTTTATGTAAAGTGATTTTTATCTTTGGCAGAAAGCAACTGCAATACGAAGTCATATTTCACTCTGCTCAGAGCTCGGATCTTCACATACATTGCCATAAGTCAATAGGATTGCGGAAAGAGAATTTTCCCCTGAGCATCTATTTATAGTTACACAGTGCAAATCACTGTATACTTGAAAATCACTTAACCGTATTTCAATCATGTTAGTGAAACCCTCCAGCTGGTATCACATCCCTGCTTCTGAGGTGAATAAACTCACTGTATATATTTAAATGTGTGTGTGTGTGAGAGAGAGAGTGAGAGATAGACAAAGAGACAGAGAGAGAAAAATCTAATATGGAAGGGGGGAGATGAAATACAGTTGGATGTTATCCAAATGTTTCCCCAACTCCCATCCTCCGAAATATTAACTCTTTGGAAGCTGTAGGGTATTTGGCACAAATACCTCGTTTGTGATTGTGACAAACATCAGAAAACATTTCTCAACATCATAACTTTGTTGCAAAACCTGGGACTCTCTATCTCTTGTCCAAGTTTCTTTAAGGAATGTGTCATTTTACTCCCTTTGGGTTCTTAGAAATCACTGTTTTTCCCACCCAGCATTCTTTCTTTCTTCTTGGAATAATACCCCAGTTTTACTAGGGAAATCATCCTTGTTGCATTCTCAGTTACGTGGGTTGAGTGGGGCTGATGTGGCCCAGGCCTGGCCAATCAGAGGTAGACAATTCCATCCCCTGGACCATATGATTGGTTATGGAGTGTGAGTTAGGCAAAGCCAGGCCTATGAAATGTGATCCTAGGGCTTCTGTAGGTCCGGCTGGGAAACAGGAGTTGTGTGTTTTGTTGGAATGAATGACCTGGAGGAAAATAGGCCTGGAGGAGTGGCTAATTGTCATCCTTGCCCCCTCATGAAGAGATGTTTTCTGAATTTAAAACCAATCTAGGAGAAAGCAGCACCAAGAGAGGAAGGGGTAGGGTGGGGTAGAATTTGATGCTGTTTGACCCCTTGCCTCCTGTCATGTCCCAAATCAGCTATAACTTTGCAAACTTCAGTTAGTTAACCCAATAAATTTTACCTATTTTTCTCAGCTTAAGCAGTTTAGATTGGGTTTCTATCATTTTCAACAAAGACTCTTGATTAATATGGACGGAAAATCAATGTTTTTAAGAAGTCTTCGGTAGAAACAAAAACGGTTATCTTTTCATCACTCTGTGAGCTTTCTTAAAAAACAAAAGCTCATATATGCTAAATGCCCCCCCATGTGCTTCATTAATAAACTTTAAATTGAGGCTTGATTTTTCTCTACTGTTTAATCCATAATACATCCCATAGCTGCCAGTGGGCCAGTCAGGCACACCCTCTAGAAAATGAAGTTATATTTGACCTTCCCTCTTGTTCCTTCATCCACAGGATCAGCTCTAATTAATGAGGGTAGCTCCAGCCAAAAGGAAGGGTACTTGAGTTTGGAAGAGACTTTTGGTAGACCCAGGTTATACTTTCATCCTGGGTCCACAGATAACCTGGTCCTCTTCATAAATTCTTTACACATAACAATAAGCAAATCCCAAATGATTGCCCTGACAGGGGAATCGATGCTGCATAAAAACATCAATGAGTCTTTACATTGTACATGAGAATGATCTGGTTTTTGGTCCACATAAAACCAAATATTTTCTAACTTCAAGTGTGGGCAACATAAGAAGTTTGAGGATGCTCTGTCTTCTTCTGGATACAAACACCAAATGCAACAAGAGTCATCTCAAAATATTAGAAACTAGCATTTATAAACCCCCATGTTCTGATAACCTGTCATAGAAGCCCCTCCACAACCCCACTGGGTACCCACCATTTCAACCTCATTCGAAACAGGGGCTTAGAGGGATTAAGAAAGTGATGAAGCTGGAGCTCCACTGGCGCAATCAGTTAGCACCGGAAATTGTATACATAGTGATGAAGCAGATATTGAAATTTACTTCCATCAAAATCTAGAGTTCTAAGAAACTCCAACTCTTTGGCACAAAGAAAGGGAGGAATACATTTGGATGTGGTTTCCTGCAGCATGCCTTTTAGCCTGAAGAAAGGGGCACAGAATTTCCAAGGTAGGTATAGAAATTGTTTCACCAAATGCACTTCTGAGTAACAGGTTCGACCACAGAAAATGTACTCAGAGGAAAAGAAAAGGTAGAACTGAAATGTTACAACATGCAAAGAGTCATATAAGGCTTGTATCTTTTCCTTACCTTAAATATTAAGAAACGAATCCTTCAAATTGGTTGGTTGCTGTGCATTAAAACTGGTTCTCTCTCTTTAAAAATTTTACCTGTTTTTAATTCTCTTAAAAAATTAAATAGGGTCTTGCTATTTTGCTCAGGCTGGTCTCAAACTCCTGGCCTCTGGTGATCCCCCCATCTTGGCCTCCCAAAGTGCTGGGATTATAGGCATGAGCCGTCACTCCTGGCCAAAAGTCATTATCTCTAATCCCACTGGAAATGTGTGGACCATTGTCTTGAAACTTCTCAAAGTGTTGCCCTGGTGTCAGTAGCATCAGCATTACCTGGAACATTCATAGAAAGGCAAAATCTCAGGTCTCATCTTAGACCTACTGAATCAGAATTTGTATTTTTTATTTTTTAGAGTTGGGTCTCACACTATCCCCCAGGCTCGAGTACAGTGGTGCAATCATAGCTCATTGTAACCTCATCGTTATAACCTGAACTTTTGGCTCAAGGGATCCTCCCACCTTAGCTTCTGGAGTAGCTGGGACCACAGGCATATGCCACTATGCCTAGCTAGTTTTTTTTTTTAAAAAAAACATTGTAAAGATAGGGTCTCACTCTGTTGCTCAGGCTGGTCTCAAACTCCTGGCCTCAAGCAATCCTCCTGCCATGGCCTCCCAAAGCACTGGGATTACAGGAGTGAGCCAATGCACCCAGCCAGAATCTGCATCTTTAATAAGACCCTCAAATGATCTATATGCACATTACAATTTGGGAGAATTAGCCTCAAACAATTCAGCAAAAGTTTGTTCTTTGGAATGCTGCCATCAGCATTAATGGGAATGTGTTAGAGATGAGAAAGAAGGGAAGGAAAGAAGGGAGGAACGAAGGAAGGTAGGAAAGAGTTGGGTAAGGAAATGAAGGGAAGAAATATCCACATTAGTTAGAAATTCTTACATGCCAGAATGTAATGGGGTATTGGAATTAATGTTAGTTCAGTCAGGCAAGACAGCTTAGTGTAATGAGTTAGTGTCAGCCACTCTGAAAGTTTACATCTTTTTTAATTATCATGATTACCCAACTGACTGGTTTCTTTCTAACAGCAGGAAAGTGCAGGGAGCATGTGAGTTAAGCAACATTAGCAGCCCCTACAGCACATGCATAAGGCAAGCAGAGTGGAAATGTCAATCAGGCACGAAGTGGATATTTTTAGGTTTCTGGAAGAAAACCAAAGGGCTTCGTTTGACCCTGTTTTCCCTGTATCAGGGTGCCTGGTCTCTACCCACTATTCATCCATTCTTTTCTTTGCTATCCCTTTCACCTTCCATTTCCTTCACCGTATTTTCTCCCAGTAGGGGAGAAAAAATGATGATAATACCCATGAAAAAGAGGTCAAACATCACAGGAAGAAAATATCTCAAGGACTCTAATATTTAGCTGACAATTGAACTGCCTGGCTCCTCACCTCCATATCTCCACACCCACAATGAGTTGAGTCACGGGGGCCACACGTTTTTGGTCTCCCGTTTGAATCTGCTAAAACTCAAAATGTCAAAGTTTCAGCAATATCTTAAAATATGTCTTTCCTCCTTTAAACTGAAATGGTGCGCTCTCTCCTCTTATTTTCTTATATCCTGAAGTAGCTGTCCTTTTTTAGAATATTCTCTCTCAGAGCCAAAACTTTGGTCATCCTTTCAGAATAAGGAGGACTCAGAATGGCATTCAAATACCTTAGAACTTTATTTTTGGAAGCTGATGTTATAAAAGAGACTAACAGTATGATTCCGAAAACATGCCTCACCTCTTAACACCTCTCGGAAACAAATTCAGAAATTTTCAACACAAAGAACAAGGAAAATGCATTCTCTGGGCTGTCAATGGCAAGAGACTATAGCTCTTCTAATGAGTTCATGACTAAGAAAAACTCCAGAACTAAGTTATCTTTGCCAGTTCGTATTTATAGTAGCATCTAGCAGCCTTAAAATTATCTGACAATTGTCTAGCAGAGATTTATCGTGTGCGAGTAGTCTTCCCATTGTGGACTACCTATTTGAAGAAATAAGAGGAGTCATAAAAAATGTACTTACAGGAAAAGAAAAAGAAGAACTGAAAAGTTACAACATGCATAGAGTCATATAAGGCTTATATCTTTTCATTCCCTTAAATATTAAAAAAAAGAATCCTTCAAATAACCTGTTCAGGATAGAACAAAACTTTCAAGACTCAACAGAGAAATCTCAACATAATCAGTTATCTTTGTGTAAAGGAAAGATTCCAAAAATTCCCTGCACAAATTTACTTGAATCAAGGCACCAATCAAAAGCACTTCCATCTATAGGGTGGGATAATTCTTGGGATCACTAGGTACACGGGCTTGGTTTCCCACAGCTGCACCTCACATTTCGGCTTCACACCTCATTTTCCATATAACTTATATGAGTTACTAGAACTTCTGGAGTTTGGTCTCCTTGTTGAAATGATAATGATGTGACAACCATAGAAGCTACGTAGAACAGTTTTGTTTGAGTATAATGATACTTGTTAAGGGCTTAGCATACAATTATGGGTTCAGTAAGTTTCTTACAAATGTTTTAAAATTGGCGAATAATGCTTGTATTTTGGGAGTACGATGTGATGTTTTGATATATGTCCACAGTGTGGAATGATTAGATGAGGCTAATTAACACAGCAAGTCTTAATCTGTGTGTTCCTATAGACCAGCTTACACAAATGAGTCAGAATAAACTTGACTTGTTGTGAGGAGAAACTCAGCTTTCTCTTGTTAATGCTTTCCCTGGGGAGGAGGATTATTTGCATGCAGGAAGACAATCAATGGGAAATCTGTTTTTATTGGCACCCAAAGCCCCCTGTACCTTTGGCAATATTCATAGGAGAAACTGGAGTCTATTAATCCACAGAAGGTTCTTTTGCTTGACTGAGCCCAAGAGTGGATGTGCCTCATTAAAGACTAGTCAGGCAGGACACGTAGCTTCAAATTATGATAACAAGCCAATTAAAACCACATACTTATCCCTGAGAGTTGGGCAGCATCCTCTAGAGAGGTGGAACACAGAAGACAGGTTAACTGCTGAGCCAGAGCTGCCAGATTCTTTGGCCTTCCCTTTCCCATCCATGCTATGTGCCAAGCATCTGGGAACTGTGTCTTTCTCTGCTCTCACCTGGATCGTTTAGTATGTGTCTCCTGCAATGCCCCATTCTCCCAAATCCACATCAAATAGTTTGCAGCCCTATGTTCTAGAAATGCGGAATTTCAAATGTGCAACAAGTCTTGGTAAAGGGAGAATAGAAATACTGTATCCTCCAGAGAGGTATAAAGATCAAACGAGTTTCTGTTTGTGAAAACTCTTATAAACCATAAAAAACAAACCAAATGTCAGTATCATGTGGGATGGTAGTGAAGGGGTGTCAGAGATTTACTTAGGACCAGGCTGTTTATAGACCACTCTTCTGGGTAAAGACAGCAGTTATGTTTCGTATAAAACCTTCAACTTCACAACACTTGTGATACAGATCTCTTCAATTAAAGGTATTTTATATCTAAATCTCATTCTTTTAAGCCAAAGATCAAGCTTCACTCTCTACCAACTGCTGGGACACCTTTATTACAGTGTGTAAAAGCTTAAATGACCAACCTGGCTGTAAATTAAAGTGCACTACATGAGAAAGATGATATTCCACTCCTGTCTCAACTCAGCCTGAACACTGACCACTTTTCCTGAATAGTATCCTTATCACTGGTGCTTTCTTTTGCCTATGAAGGAAACATTTTATGTCCTAACACGCAGCACCCTGGCACAAGCAAGAAGAATAAGAACTTGCTGACTATGTCGATAGAGCCTAATCTAACAGCGCCGTTCAATTTAGAAACTCAAGACATTAGCATTCCAGTGACTATACAATTTTTTTTGTTCTTAATATTCAGAACTTCTACTTTCAGGCATAAACCTTTTAGGATGACATGCTAGAGCTGTGAAGTGTCCCAGAGAAACAGCCCTATACCACTAAGGTCTGGCATTTTAATTAGCCATGTCTGGGCTACACCTGCAGCCCAGATGTAGAAGGCTGACTCAGCTTCTGCAGTACGCAACAGTTCACAGCCAGGGGAATGAAGGCATCTGAGTGTCTTGGGCCAGTTCTCTAATGAGCCTCGGCAAGACAGCCTCCTTCCAACCAGCTGTAAGGCCATGCTTTTCTGGTTCATGTCATCTTTCTCAGGCCTGGAGGTGAACCCAGTTAGTTCAGGCATCATATTACTCTGTGCCCTGGAAAAGTTCCTTCCCCTAGTGGGACAGATCAAAACATCTTTCTGAGGCTTCAGAATTCATGGAAATTCCCACCAGGAATGTCAAGTGTGATGTGGATAAACCTTGACAAAAGTAAAAAAGCTGGTCTTGGTAGGATGCTGGGTGAGTGTGCTAAATTACCTTTAATGAATGAGGTGACCCTGATGATGAAGAGTCATTTTCACATGAAAGGACCTCACAAATTAGGTTGATGTAGAAAGCAGCCAGGCCAGGCCCCTTTGGAATACACAGCGAGAATGCTGTGCTTAGACTTCCTAGCAAGGAAGACAAAGAAAATGAAATCAACACCTGTTAATGGCTGAGGGCAATTAAACAGGAGATCAAGATCTAAGGGATCAGAGCCTCAGAAAAGGTTTTGGATGAAATTATTTTAAAAAGAGCTTCCAAGTTTAACAGAAGCATGATGAGGTGAAAATAAGAATTGGGATTATGGAAATGATACTAAATTGAACACATATCTTGCTTTGCCAGCAAAATTGTATATGAGTTTTTAAATTTCATATATTAAAAGCCACAATTTTTGCATACATTTTCACATAAATATGAGAATTCTATATGGAGCGACATTATAGCAGATCTTAATAGTTATCAATAAAATCTTAACATGTCTTTTTAGGTAAATTTTTTAAAAAACTGACCATCTCTGTCTTCTCAGATGCAACACTAAATTGCTCAAATTGTGAAGGTCTTGAAATAAACAATTATCTATCACTAAAATATGTTTTAAGCAATTTAAGCATATTTTTGTCTGAAGTTTTGCTCTGTGATGTATAATTTCTATAAAGACTTTCATTGACTGTGTTAAGCTCAAAATAGGTAATGCTAGTTTACTTCTATACTAATAGGAATTCTAAGATTTACTTTAAAATGATAACATCGAAACATTTCTCAGAATGTATTGTGTTCTAGCAGTCACTACCTACCCATCCTTTGTCACTGAACTTTTATAAATTAACTGGTATAGTTTTCACACAGTTGCTTCCATTTCCTTGGCTGGAGTGACTGTAAGAGAACCACAGCCAGGTTAAGTCTTGCAGTCACATAAATGGTAATGAAAAGGTAAAAGATATTAGGGATGTAAGTTGACAGTTTCCAAACTTCAATAATCTGTGTGCCCAATATTTGCCATCTCCACAAATGACCTGAACTATTGTTTATTTTTTCAATCTACTTTATTTATTTATTTTTTGAGTCAGAGTCTCACTTTGTCGCCCAGGCTGGAGTGCAGTGGTGTGATCTTGGCTCACTGTAAACTTCACCTCCTGGGTTCAAGCGATTCTCGAGCCTCAGCCTCCCGAATCGCTGGGACTACAGGTGCCTACCACCATGCCCGCCTAATTTTTTGTGTTTTTAGTAGAGATGGGGCTTCACCATGCTGGCCTCAAAGTGATCCGCCCACCTCAGCCTCCCAAAGTGCTGGGATTACAGGCATGAGCCACCATGCCCAGCCTCAAATCTACTTTATTTTGAACGAAGTGAGTATATTTAAAAAAATAAAATTCTATATAGCTGTTATTTGGCAAATCATTCGCATTTGTAAATAGAAGATACATAGATATTAATATGCATTAAAATAAATGCATAATTTCAAAATCAATGTTTGTCTATATATGGTATTCCCCAGATCACCTTGAGTCCTTGGATACATGAAACAGGTTTATAGTATGATAAAAAGACCTAGACCATGGACTGAGGATGCTGGATGCCCAGTGCTGCGCTGGCCTGGGGCTGAGAATGGCAGGGGATGGTATCCTGGATTGAGAGGCAAGATAGGTGACTTTGAGTCCTGACCGTCCCCCCGCCCCCCACTAACTTGCTGCAACTCTTTGAGCAAGTGGCCCAGCCTCTCTCAGCTTCATTACTTGTTCTGTAAAGTGAGATCATAGGATTAAATCTCTATCATCCCTTCCAGAGCCAAATGCCAGTAATTTCACGACTATGAGTAAGTCCCTGGGCCTCAGTATCCCCTTACAAAATGTGTGTGTGTGTGTGTGTGTGTGTGTGTGTGTGTGTGTGTATGTGTGGTTAAAGTATCTGTTCTACCTAAGTGGGATTATAGTCAAATTTTGAATATGAAAAATTTGAATTTTTGTGTATGTTCCACAAAAAAATGACAAAATATAAAGATGAGACTAGTCTCTATTCAAGAGACTAAACAGCACATTGTGCGTCAGGTATTAGCGAATCACAGTGAAATTCCATAGTATAATATATTGGTTTATACCATAGAAATATACCAATTTTCAGAGGTCAAAACTCTATGTGAGGGATATTAGAATCTCTGAATTGATACTAAGAGTTTGAGTCCAACCTGGGTATCATAGTAAGACACTATCTCTTAAAAATATTTCTGAATAAAATCAAACTTCCAACCCCATGACTAATACTCTAAAAACCTGTATTATGCTGACTAACAGAAAATGCTATGTTCTATCGGGGTGACTGTCTTTCCAGATGGATATAACAATCCATGACTCAAAGAAGCAATGTCAATGTTTTCAATAAAACTACAGAAATTATTAAAACTTTATAAGATCTGAAGATTTAAAATGCATACAACATTTAATGTCTAACATCATTTGAACCATGACATCTGGCCTAACCACAGTCACAAAAGTGTTCACAGCTACTGTTTGACCCAACAACCCCATTACTGGGTATATACACAAAGGAATGTAGCTCACTATGCTAAAAAGACACACACACTCATATATTCATCACCATGATATTCACAATAGCAAAGATACGGAATCAACCTAGGTGCCCATCAATGGTGAATTGGATAAAGAAAATGTGGTACATATATACCATGGAATACTACACAGCCATAAAAAAGAATGAAATCATGACCTTTGCAGCAACATGATGGAGCTGGAGGCCATTATTCCAAGCAAATTAACACAGGAACAGAATACCAAATAATGCATCTTTTCACTTAAAAGTGGGAGTTAAACATTGAGCATACATGGACATAAACATAGGAACAATAGATATGGTGGACTAATAAATGGGGAAGGAAGAAGGAGGCATGGGTTGAAAAACTGCCTGTTGGATACTATGCTCACTACCTGGCTGGGTTCGATATACCCATGTAACAATCCTATATATATATATATATGTATATACCCTCCATATCTAAAATAAAAGCCGAAATTAAAAAAAAATCCTAAATCCAGGACTTAGGGTTTGGGTAGTCACTAGTTAGTGAATCACAAGGGGAGGAAAAACAAGAATACAAACTCTGAGAGGATTATCTAACAAATGGAAACAGTCCCCAAATTGGATGGTATTTTGGTCAAGTTGACAAAGCCCTTAGTTCACTTGGAGATTGAGCAGAGAGCATTTCTCAGACTTGCTCAACATAGATCACAAATGATTCTACTTAAAGAAATAAATCATTTTATAAAAGTCAGTCTTGTAGCAGGTAGGTGAAAGAAATTCACTTTTTCTATCAATTTCTTGTGAAGGGACATCTCAATTAAAACTAAATCGCTTTTCTTGTTCATTTTGCATCCTAACTTGTGGAGTTCCACAAGTGTTAAATTGTTGAACTAAAGAGATTAAATTGAAAAGGAAAGTAAAGCTGTGGAATATCCAGTTAAAACCCTAATGGCATAATTTCGTTAGGATGCCATTAAAAATGTCCTAGCACCTTTCCATTCAAAACGCAGTCCCAAAGACCCACAGTGGCACCTGGGAGCTTGTGGAAATTAAGAGTGTCAGGCCTCACCCCACACTCACTGAGTCAGCATCTGTGGTTTATCGACATCCCCAGATGATATGAGAATCCGTGCCCACGCGTGCTTTTGGGAAGAGCTAGATGTGAGTCCTGGCATCCTGGTCAGATTCTAAGTTACTGTGTGGGCACTCTTGATCAGAATTCAGCAGAACCTGATATTTCCAAGGGTCTAGAGGTGAGATCTGTAGCGACTTGAAAATGGCACTTGTTGGCTGTTTCTGACAGAAGATGCAGAAGAGAATAAAACATGCCCTAGCATATTTCTAATAGAGTTCAGTTCTGTGACTTCCCAAGGAAGAAAGTGAACCTGGAAAAACATATTCAACCTCTTCTGATACTCCAACAAGTACCAAGTAAGGTTGGACTACAAGGTTTCCAATATTAGGCATAAATTGGTATATTTGTTATGTGGCTCTGAGAAGCCACACCATTGACAGCTGATCTTTTCTTTTGCTGTGGCATAAGCATTATCAAGAGTTTCGATTTGAAATTATTCTCTGAACACTTAGATTCACCATGGTAACCACTCAGTTAAATAGAATGACTTAAAGTCACACACAGTTTGTTATTCTTCTGAGAAAAGAATTATTAAAAAATACTTTTGAGTGAATAGAAAGTTGATCACAATTTTGTAAAAAGGGAGCATAGTTAGTAATTCTCAATACAGTCAACAACATGCCATGCTCAAGTCCTGACCAACTGAAGCCAATATATCACGTCAACTTGAATACATCAACCACCAGTGTATGCTGACTAAAGGTCAGCCCTGGTTTCCAAACCAATGTAGCCATTTAAAGGAAAATGTTTTGAAATACTTTAGATTTACAGAAAGTTGCAAAGATACTACAGAGAGCCCTTCCATACTTTTACCCAACTTCTCCTAATATGAGCACCTTATGTAACCACAGTACATTTGTCAAAACTAAGAAATTAACATTGACACATTACTATTAACTAAACTTTATTTGGATTTTACCAGATTTTTCACTTTAGTCCTTTTCTGTTCCAGGATCACACATTGCCTTCAGCACCCATATCTCCTTAGCCTCCTCCTGATCTATGACGTCTTTCTTTCCTTGAGTTTCAAAGAGATATTTTATTGAATGTCCATGAAATTGAATTTTTCTGATGTTTCCTTATAGTTAGGCTGGTGTTATGAATTTTAGAGAAGAAAATCACAGAGGTGAAATCAGGGGGTACACGATAACTTATCATTGTCTTACACTGACAAAGCCATCAAAATGGGAAGGAGACGGGAGAACAGCAGCATAAGCAGCTGGCAGAAGCAGCTGAAAGGAAGGAAAGAGACAGGAACCATGGAGAAAGGGGAATGCTTATGCACTGCTGGGAATGTAAATTAGTTCAGCCACTGTGGAAAGCAGTCTGGAGATTTCTGAAAGAACTTAAAACAAACTATCATTTGACTGAGTAATCTCATTACTGGATAATATCTAAAAGAAAATAAATTTTTCTACAAAAAAGAAAAAAAAAAGAAAGAGACAGAGAGGAAGAGACAAAGAAGAAGTCAGAGAGAAAGAGGGACAGACACAGAAAGTCAAAGAGAGAGTTAAAAAGAGAGGAAGAGACAAAGAAGAAGTCGAAGAGAGAAAGAGAGAGATGGAAGTAGCAAAGAAAAAACAGTGTATCCTATTCCTTTAAAAGCCAGGGTAAATTTCTATCTACCCAGCCAAGGCATATTCCACTTATGTGGATCTTCAACCCATATCTGCTTCTCAAACAGTTTGCAAGAAATAACGAAATCTATCCTTACTTTCCAATCCCAAATAGACTCTTTGGCAGCATTGACTCTCCAAAACCACCGAGGCCTAGACCTCCTCACTGCTGAAAAAGGAGGACTCTGTACCTTCTTAGGGGAGGAGTGTTGTTTTTACACTAACCAGTCAGGGATAGTACGAGATGCCACCTGGCATTTACAGGAAAAGGCTTCTGAAATCAGACAATGACTTTCGAATTTTTATACCAACCTTTGCGGTTGGGCAACATGGCTTCTCCCCTTTCTAGGTCCCATGGCAGCCATCTTGCTGTTCCTTGCCTTTGGGCCCTGTATTTTTAACCTTCTTGTCAAATTTGTTTCCCCTAGAATCGAGGCCATCAAGCTATAGATGGTCTTACAAATGGAACCCCAAATGAGTTCAACTAACAGCTTCTACCGAGGACCCCTGGACTGACCCGCTGGCACTTCCCCTGGCCTGGAGAGTTCCCCTCTGAAGGACACTACAACTGCAGGGCGCCTTCTTCGCCCCTATCCAGCAGGAAGTAGCTAGAGTGGTCATCGGCCAAATTCCCAACAGCAGTTGGGGTGTCTTGTTTAGAGGGGGGATTGAGAGGTGACAGTGTGCTGGCAGTCCTCACAGCCCTCGCTCGCTCTCAGGGCCTCCTCTGCCTGGGCTCCCACTTTGGCGGCACTTGAGGAGCCCTTCAGCCCACCGCTGCACTGTGGGATCCCCTTTCCGGGCTGGCCAAGGCTAGAGCCAGCTCCCTCAGCTTGCAGGGAGGTGTGGAGGGAGAGGCGTGAGCGGGAACCGGGGCTGCATGCGGCACTCGCAGGCCAGCTGGAGTTCCAGGTGGGCGTGGGTTTGGCGGGCCCACACTTGGAGCAGCCAGCTGGCCCTGCCGGCCCCGGGCAATGAGGGGCTTAGCACCTGGGCCAGCGGCTGCAGAGGGTGTACTGGGTCCCCCATAAGTGCCAGCCCACTGGCACTGCACTCGATTTCTCACCGGGCCTTAGCTGCCTTCCCACAGGACAGGGCTCAGGACCTGCAGCCTGCCATGCCTGAGCCTCCCACCCCCTCCATGGGCTCCCACCCCCTCCATGGGCTGCCCGAGCCTCCCCAACGAGCACCACCCCCTGCTCCATGGCGCCCAGTCCCATCGACCACCCAAGTGCTGAGGGGTGCGGGCACATGGCACGGGACTGGCAGGCAGCTCTACCTGCAGCCCCAGTGCAGGATCCACTGGGTGAAGCCAGCTGGGTTCCTGAGTCTGGTGGAGACATAGAGAACCTTTATGTCTAGCTCAGCGATTGTAAATACACCAATCAGCACCCTGTGTCTAGCTCAGGGTCTGTGAATGCACCAGTAGACACTCTGTATGTAGCTACTCTGGTGGGGCCTTGGAGAGCCTTTATGTCTAGCTCAGGGATTGTAAATACAGCAATCGGCACTGTATCTAGCTCAAGGTTTGTAAACACACCAATCAGCACCCTGTGTCTAGCTCAGGGTTTGTGAATGCACCAATGCACACTCTGTAACTAGCTACTCTGGTGGGGCCTTGGAGAACCTTTGTGTCGACACTCTGACACTCTGTATCTAGTTAATCTAGTGGGGACATGGAGAACCTTTGTGTCTAGCTCAGGGATTTGTAAACGCACCAATCAGCGCCCTGTCAAAACAGACCACTCGGCTCTACCAATCAGCAGGACGTGGGTGGGGCCAGATAAGAGAATAAAAGCAGGCTGCCCCAGCTAGCGGTGGCAACTTGCTCGGGTCCCCTTCCACACTGTGGAAGCTTTGTTCTTTCGCTCTTTGCGATAAATCTTGCTACTGCACACTCTTTGGGTCCACGCTGCCTTAAGAGCTGTAATACTTACCGCAAAGGTCTGCAGCTTCACTCCTGAAGCCAGCGAGCCCACGAGCCCACCGGGAGGAACGAACAACTCCAGACGCGCTGCCTTAAGAGCTGTAACATTCACCGCGAGGGTCCACGGCTTCATTCTTGAAGTCAGTGAGATCAAGAACCCACCAATTCCAGACACAATTGGATATATTAACTTTGGTTGCTTGCTTAAGATAATGTCTTCCAAGTTTATCCACTGTGAGGTTACTATTTTTACCATCTTATCAGTTTCCATACTCTATTCCTTGGAAGCAAGTTACTGAGTCTAGCTCATACTCTAGGGGAAGGATGGCCACTTTTTAGAAGATGTAACAGTCCCTTCTAAGCTCACTGCATGAAGAAGTATTATTTCCTCATTTGCAAATGACATTAATGATAACTCAAAAGGTTATTGTGAGGATTAAATAAAATCATGGGTATTATGCACTTAGCCCAGTGCTTGTCACATACTAAGTGTTCATTTGTTGATGTAATCATTGATTCAACAACTATTAATTAAGCACCAACCACATCTTGTCTGAGGCAGAGTACAGTACTTAAAAAAAAAAAAAGATGGACACAGTCCATGGCTTTATGAAGTTAACTGTCTACTGGGGAAGACAGAGGTGAAACAAGCATATAGAAAACGTGACACCACAAATTATAATAAGTTATACAAAGGAAAAGGTCAGTATGCCATATTGGAAATTAGATTAAGGATGGGGAGAGGCTAATTTAAATTCCGGGGTCGGGTGGCTGGGCTTTAAAGGAGTGCCATCCAAGAAAGTTATGTTTAGCTGAGATCCAAGGGATGAGCAGGAATGAGAGAGAGAAAGTGTGAATGGCAGATGTCCTGTGTAGCAGAACAGCAGGTTGCAAATACCCTGAGGCTGAAAAGAACTCCGTATACTCAAGGGCCAGAGAGAAGGCTGGCATAAGCAGAGCGTTGTGAGTGAGGGAAGATATGAGATGAAGCTGGAAATGAGGCAAGAGCTTGATGCTTTCTGTTTATCCAAAGTCCAACCAATGAGTGATGCCAAGTGTAGGAATGACATGAACTAGTAGAGAATCATAAGAAATGATATTGGCTGCCATGTGGAAAAGAGACTGGAGGGGGCACAAAGATGTCCCAGGGATGTGACTATTGTGGCTCATACAAAGGTTTTGGGCCAGATGGTGGCAGCAGAGAGTGAAAAGCAGATGCAATCACTTGATAAACACAGAAACATATATCAGATTTCCTCCAGTCTTCTCCCAATTATCTGATTGATTTATAATTAACCCTCCAGTCTTATAACCCCAGAATCAAATTTGCTATCCTCCTCTTCCAGAGTGTCCAAATAACATTTTACACAATGCCAAGGCCATGTACATTAAACTATGTACAAGACTATGTGAATTTAAGAAACCCCAAAATAATTTTACAGATGGGATTCTTTCAACGACACCTATCTCTCTTAGGGTGGGCACCTGACAGTAACATCCTGGATCAAGCACTGTTAAAAATGTGACTTTGTACTACAATGTGTGGAGATAGGTAGTATTATTATCCCCATTTTACAGATGTGGTAACCAAGGCACAAACATGTTAGGTAGCCTAATCAAGGTCTTGGTCTCCCAGCCAGTCTACCTGCTCTGACCACTATGACACACCTCAGAGCTAAGGAAGTCCTCGTTTGAGAGAACCCCTCGTACTGAAAAAGCAGCATTTCCCCTGTGGCTAAAGGAAGACTTTTTGAGGTGAGGAAGTGTATTTACAAACTGTGGAAACTCCTCAGTAAGTAGGCACTAGGACCTCCCTCCAGAGTCATCCAATATCAAGTGGGAATAAAAATTCCTTTATTCTACTCACACCTAAAAGGAATGTTATAATGCTTCAATCTAAAGGTGCTTGGAGTAGCCATCTGATCTGATGTTAGAATCTAATATTTGGAAAGTATTTCAATGTACTTTTCTGGCTTTGATAAACAGTATGTACTCTAGCAGAGTTAGTATTCTGAAAGGAAACAATTATTAGTAAATAGATTCATTAACAAATTAATTCATTCACAAATTATAAGTAAATTGATTCATTAGCTCCTCTTTCTGTTAATTAAAAGCGTTTGTTAAAACTGAAATATCAGTGTATTACAGACTTAACTGCCTATTAACCAGAGAAATGGACTAGTCTTTCACTTCCTATTAGCCCATCTCCAACCATTCCCACTTTGGACACTTTGGTCAATATCTTCAGAAGAGAGAAAATCCTAAGAAACCTAGGGTCCCTTAAAAAATAAATCATTATCCTTCACAAAACAAACAGGTAAACAAATAAATTTTAAAAAGAACCTATAAAGGTCTCAAGAATGAGCTTTGGTTTTCTATTAGTGATCTGCTGTACTGTGGCCATTGAACCTGGCACCACCTGAACGGACATAGAGACAATATTTAGCTCCAAACCCCAGAAATAAAGTGGGATATATAGGTCCCTTCACAATAGATGTCACATTGAAGGAAAAATAGTGGTGATTACTGATTGTACAATAAGACCTTAAAAAAAGTTCTCAATTCTCAATACTTCCTTGGTACACTGAAGAGTTGGTGAATATTTTTCATTATCCAGATATAATGATTACTGCAATCAAAACCAAACCAATAAACGTAAATGGATTATGATTTTCTAAATTGAACACAAACAAGATTTACAAAATATAGGTTTGTAAGCCAAACCTAATAAAAGAGAAAGAATAATATTTAATAAAAAGTCATTTGAGAACTAAACAGTATTCTTTATTCCTTCTCTATCCATTCACATTTCTCAGATTGAATCTTTCCACTTTAATCTAATTATTTGGGTCAGTAGATGATCTAAAGATGAATGAATACTCTTCATCTGTTTCACTAGCACTTATTTGATTTATTGCTTCCTTTTAGGCAAAATGGCCACTCTTCAGAATGATTTTTATTTCCTGTTGTAAACCAAATATCTTTTGAGTGACAAGTAATTCATTACAAAATTCATTTTCTCCCTACTTTTCAATGAGGCCAAGTGGCTGCTACTTCCAAGGCTAGTTTTTTTGGGCAGAGTGTCAAATTACCTTTTCTATTTATTGTACTGTGTAGGCTGGCACTGTGGGTTTGGCTCACTGCTGGCAGGATTAATTTAGCATTCTCTAACCAATCAAACAATCTCATTGCTCTCTTCTGCCTATATAATAGAATGGCCCTTAGTGCAGTAGAGTCAGACATGAACATCCTAGAAGGTCACTTTCCGAGAACTGGGACTTAATTGTGGTAGATCTACTGCTAAATCCTGGGATCATTTGTAATATTCCTATATATCTTTACCCTTCCTTTACCTTACCTTTATCTTTATTTCCACAGAGGAAATAACTTGGCATCACAGCATCTCTTTGGTTCCCATATGAATAGATTCCAGTAGTATTATTTAGAAAGTGACCTCAGTAATTATAGTCCTCCTCCCCACCATGAAAGCCATATGGAAGTGTTTCATTTCAGAGATTAATGCAAATGATGGTACAAGTATCTTTCTTCCAGGTTTAAAAAAGTCTTCTGAGATTACACTAAATTTTAGGTAGGTATTAGCTGACATTAATGAAAAAGCACATCTAATTACCTTACTTCTACTAAAAATCATCTTAGGTGGTTCAATTTTGATGAAATTGATTTTCATATTTTTCTCAGTAATTATTTCACTGTCTTTATCCCATATTCTAATATTGAATTCTCATGTTCTGTGTTTTATCCATGTTGAAGACCAATGCCCAGTAGGAAGTATACTCATTTCTCAGTGGATAGAGAGATTAGATAGATAGATAGATAGATAGATAGATACATACATACATACATACATACATACATACATAGACAGGTAAATAGATAGGCAGGCAGACAGACAGACAGACAGACAGACAGATAGATACAGAGTTTCCTGCATAACTTTCAGAATCCCAAAGAAACTAATGCTGTAGGCATTTTTACAGATTTGCCAATTATGTTTGCAGCTTCTATAAAGTAGGAAAGCACTGAATCAACACCCAGTTACCACATGATAATGACCTTCAGTCTGAAACTAATGTCACACAATAATGACCTTCATTCTGCATTAACCTGTATTAGAAGGGGCACAAAACCTGTTTCAACTCTAGAACCTTGTTATTTAAAACATACTACCTGTTTCAATATTGCACTCATTAGACAAACATCCGACCTTCTAATTTAGTATCATTGACCAACAAAAATGTCATGATAAAATCCTCCCCATGAGAATTCAGAAAATAATCATTGTACTATCTAGCATTGCTGCCAACTATCTGCCAGAAAGTTGAAACATAACCCAATCATCACCTGCCATGCATCACCGTTAGGGTTCTTCAGTCTGGTTGGAGACAGAAAATATTAACACAAGACAGCAATGCAAAGGGGTAGATGAGTATGCAGTAAGTAGTGCACAAAATGAGAGCTACAGAAATGGAAAGAAGTGAGAAACAATATCTATACAGAGTGGCCAGTGATGGTTTCACAAATGGATGAGATTTGAAGTAGGACTTACTTAAGAGATGGATAAGATTCTGTGATCATAGGAGACTGGACCATTTGGGAAAACCTTTTGGGAAGCAAGATTAAAGTACACAAGGGCAAGGAGATGGGATTGTAAAAGGCATGTTCATTTTGTCAAGTATACCAACTTACCTGGTATATAGTGGGAATTATAAACAGCAACCTCAAGAGGTAACCTTTATCGGTGCTATGTCCAGCTATTTTTTCTAAATGCTTTTGTAAGTATTAGTGCATTTAACCATCACACCAGAAATATGAGGCAGTTATCATAAGTACCTACTGTATTAGTCTGTTCTCACACTGCTAATAAAGACATACCCAAGAGTGGGTAATATATAAAGGAAAGAGGTTTAATGGACTCACAGTTCTACATGGCTGGGGAGGCCTTCCAATCATGGTGGAAGGTGAAGGAAGAACAAAGGCACATCTTGCATGACACCTGGCAAGAGAGCTTGTGCAGGGGAACTTCCCCTTTATAAAACCATCAGAGCTCATGAGACTTATTCACTATCACGAGAACAGCACGGGAAAGACTTACCCCCATGATTCAATTACCTCCAACTGGGTCCCTTCCACAACACATGGGAATTATGGGAGCTACAATTCAAAGTGAGATTTGGGTGGGGACACTGCCAAACCATATCACCTAAATTTTACAGGGCAGCTACAGAGATTTTAAGTGGCTGGGCAATAACATAAGTTTAGTAAGTGGTAGAGCCAGAATTGGTACCCAGGCAGTTAGGTCCAGAGAGTACTTATAGGCACTATTCTTAACTGTGTCAATGCCTGCAATGATAAGAGAGATGCCTGAAGATGTCTGATTATACAGAGTGGTGGAGACTGTGGGGAACTGGAGAGCTCTTGCCCCATCCAAAATGGGCAGCCACTACCCAGCTTCAGCTTTGTGGGACCATGGGCCCAGTACTGTCAGATTCAATTTTTTAAAGAGATATCAGAAATATAACTTGATGTAATTTTTTTAAGAATAGCATATAGTCAAAATATAGTCTGAAGGTGACCAGTTTGAGACATGAGAGAATAACGAGAAATGAAATTGAACATGTAGGCTAGTACTGGATCATTGAGGGTTCAGGAATCCTGGGAAATGAGAGCAGACAAGACTTGAAACCTGAATAGTAGCAGGAGCAATGGAAAAGAAGGGTTACATCTGGTGAATTTCATAAGAGATAACTAATTGGACCTGTGACTGGAGAGGGAGATTTGCTGACATTTAGGATCAAGGAAGAAGGTGAGAAACAAGCCAACTGAGATTATGAGTGAAGAGATCTCAAAGAGATCTCATTGCTTTTATAAAGGCAATGACAGAGCACATATACATGGAATTATCTGTTGAGTCACTGAGAAGCTGGGCTGTGATTATAAATGACTGAGCCTAGGGAACTGCATAGGCCCCAGAGTGAGTCCCGATGATGGGGCTTCCCACATATGTGACATGAATGAGTTAGTTAACATTCCTTTAGCTTCAGTTTCCTCACAGGTAAATCACGTCACTCCTTCGCTGGCACCTACATATGGCTGATCAAAGGAAAGAAACCCAGTGTTTTTTCCTGCCCTCTAAGGCTTCGGCACTCTCTATCAGCTCATATTCCTCCAACCCCTCTCAGCACATTTCATTCACAGAGGCCCTGCTGTGTTCTTCACAAGCACTGTTTCTGCCTCAGGACCTTTGCACATGATGGTTCTTCCACCTGAAACACTTTCCCCCTGAGCTCACAACATCCCTTCTTTTAGGTCTCTGCTTAAATATCATCTCCCTGATGTCTCCTCCTCCTTCTCCTCTTCTTTCTCCTTCACTTTCTTCTTCCACATATTGTCTTTCTCCTCCATTGAAATGCAAATCTTTGTTTTCTTCATTACTATATCCATAGCACCTAGGCTGTTGCCTGGTCTAGAGTGGGCATGCAATGAATGAATGAAATGAAAATGACAAAAGAAGGGAATATTGTAACTCCTAACAGAGAAGTGGCATGTAGATAAAATGAGGATATGTGTCTTAGTACTTAGCATATAGGCATAGCAAACTTTTTTTAAGTAGCTATAAAGGATAGGAAATGCCAAACTGTGGGCAGGGAACTGGAGTTGAGCCCTAGAATTTAGAGTCTGAGACTATGAACAGGCTTCTGCGCAGCTCAGTCTGTATCCATTGCCACCACTCACACTCTCAAGGGTCTATTGTCTGAGTTCTTGAGGAGACTTGTGAATGTTACCCAATGAGAAGTAGATTAGCCACAATGGTGTGTAACAGACTAATAATTTATTTTGTTTATTTATTTATTTGTTTTGCTTGCTTAACAATAATCTACAAGCTGCTGTTGATCACTGCTTGCTGGTAAGTTGGAGATTTGGGAATGGTATGGTATGAAACTAAAAGCAATGAAAAGCTGAAAGAAAGCAAATGCCATTTCTATCATATGTATTGTAGTTATTTTAAAAATTACTATTACATTACCATAATAAGAAAAATGGGGTTCCTTTTCTGATTTTATAGTTAATTATATCCCTTAGGAATTGTAATTGACTTGAAAATAGATCCCTGTCCTGCAGGATCAGGCTCCAGGGAAGAAGGAAATTGCTAAAAAAAATAAAAATAAAAAAAAAAAATAACAAATGACTAAGAGATCATTTAGGCTTGCCCAATTTAGCTAATTTTTTTTTTTTCTCGGAATCCCTGTCTAAATCGCTGCTCAAGTAATTTTTGTTCTGCCTTAGAGACTGGTCACCTAGAAAAAAAAATAATAAGTGGGAATTTTAAAGCATGCAAGGTACCTCTTCGCTGACTGAGTACATCAAGATTTTGGGAAAAGAGCTAGTCTCTTGGGAATAGGGAGTATTGTGGGTTATTCCTAGGAAGCCTCGATAGCTGCTGTGGGGACACCGTGGGGACAAAATATGCAGTGGAGATTAGTTCAAGGGGCCAGGCTGAGCCAGGAGTAATGTGATTCCTAGTTTAGTTTCTAAACTCCTAGTATTAAGCATTGGTGTATTGCACTTTCTTGGAATACTATAAGCAAGTATGCCCTATATGATAAGCTCATTCTATAATCTTACCCTATAAGATCAGTTCTGAGACCGTCTCCAAATGAAGCCCAAATGCGTAAACAATAATAACAGCCCTGTGTACCTCTGCAGGGTATATTATTGTCCCTTTTGGACAGATAAGCAAACTGAGAGCCAGTTTTGCCCAGGGTTCCACAGTTAGTACATGGAGAAGTCTGGATTAAAACCATCACCCCGGATGATGAGGCAGGGACAAAGCTATCTATAGGTGATGAGAGCGTATAGTTACTCCCTGGAAATGCTTTTCCTCCCAGAATGAATTTGTCATATGACTTAACATTAATAAATTAGTCTCAATATACGTTTGGGAGACAGAAACAGCTGAAGGAACAATAAATGTTTCTAGAGCCATTTTTCATTGTTTGGTGCTATTCTAGACACGTGGCCTTCAGAGGCTGTGTGATTCAAACACATGAATCACACTGAAGTCTACCCAAGAGGAGACACTCCACCTCTGGCTCTGGAGGGTACTCACAAAAAAACCCAACAAATCTCCTTGTCAGGGCTTCATATTGGGTCAATGGTGTGCCTTCTCTACTTTTAGCAGCCTTAATTTAATTCTGCTCTTTTATGACTGAGGGTGTGAAATGGACCTCAGGAGGGCTTTCTGATTTTCCCTTTCAGTTTTCTTCTTCTTTCTTGGTGCTACTTTCTCTTAGTCCTGACATTCTGCTGTCCTGTGCCTTTCAAATCCAGATTTGGTAGATGGGTGGTGGAGGGTACCCAAGTTTTTTTTTGCCTCCTGAGCAGCCATTCCCCTTTTACTGATAACAGAATCTCAATTTCCTCTGGGGAAACACCACTCTTCTTATGCCATTTGATACATAGGACAAATGACACATCTCAAGCCCTGACAGTTGTGATTTTGTCAGTGACGCCTTATGACTCAAACCAGGTACTGAGACTGAGTTGTCAGAGCTGTGACTAAAACAGCTGGGGAAGACATTTTCTCCCAAGTAGAATTGCTGAGCTAGTGGAGTTGAAGCCTGGAATTCCCAAAGCGATCTTGACATGGTAGAAAGGGTCTGCCCGGTAGTGAGGGCAACATGGGAAAGGCAGATTCAGGGACTGAGGGAGATCAAGTCCTGGGGATAACATCCACATTCCTCCATCTGACTATTTCCTGGGTTATTTTAGTCATCTGAGCAAATCTGTTTCTTTTGGTGCTTATGACCATTTGATTTGGGTTTCTGAAGGCAGGCGGCCTATGTGTGGGTGATCTGTTGTGCTGAGCCCCTATTACCTTCAGTAGGGAAGGCACCAGGTTCAAGAGGCTGAAGAAGAGACCCAGAGCCAGCAAATAAGATCTGGGGTTTTATTAGGGGCTTCCATACCGGGGAGAGAGTTCAGTGACAGAGGGCTGGACAGAAGAACAGCCTTAATTACAGAAATGGTCCCATGGCGATGGGCTGGACAACATATTCACCTTCCTACAGTCCAGTGGCTGTGGGCTGGACAGGAAAATTACAACTGCCTGCAAACATCATGCAGTTTATACAGCATTTTTACTTAACACCCTCCCCTAATGACCTCCACCTGGCAAACTTCATCTATCCTCCCCACCCCACCCCGGCCCCTGCCCTCCACCCACTCCCCAAAACTCAGGACTCAGATGTTTATCATAGATAAGGATCCCATCTCCAGGTTTGCCATTCCCAGATTCCCCAGCTCTGAACACACATTCAGGTGCATCTGCCATACAGGGTCATTCTCAGGGTATGCTTAAGTTAGTGATGTCAGGCGCATTTACCGTACATTGTCTTCCAACCAATCAAGTCAACTGTAATAAGATGTTTACTTTAAGATCTGGTTTCTGTCACTTTATGAACTTTTTTTCCTCCAAATGGTTTATCTCATCCTTAATCTTTTCTCAATAATTTTATTTCTAGAAACATCAAGCCTAAGGCAAATTAAAGTCTTCTCCCCACTAATGATCTACAATTATATAGCTTTATCAAGTGTTTCTACTTACTGGTTCTTGTTAAGGTTTTGTATTAACCAAACTGGGGATTTCTTGCATGATAAAATAAGTCCCTACCTTACACTTTACAAACAAATATTTATGCAATATTGCCACTACATAAAGGTTATGAGAAATTAACATGACGAATATTTTTAGTGTTTGAATCATTTAGCTTTTTTGTTTTTAATGAGCATGTATTGAAAGTCAGTTACATACAGAAGGCTCACAATCACCCTATTCTCAAAGTCTAAGCCTTAATATGAGAATTTTCCCCCAACAGTCTGCAACTAAGTACTCCAAGTGAGGTCATACCTAATTCTGCCTTTTAGCCCACTGTGGTTCAATATTCAAATTATCTTGACTTTATGAATATAAACCACAGCCTGGAAATCTAAGTTACCTTTCCAAAATTACCCTACATTATTAACACAGACAGAATTCCTACTCATTTCTACACAAATAAAGAGAAAGGGAGATCAGACCAATTGATTCAGGCTCAGAGCCCAACATACTCACCAGAGCTTGATTCAATTAGCCAATTGAGAGACTTGCTCCTTCACATTCTGCAACAGAGTCACCAATCGTGTTGCTGTTTTAAAAAATATATACACATGATATTCCTTTATCCCATACAGGACTACATTCAGATTGCAGCTAAAAGGAACTTGCAAAAGTGAAAAGGATGTATAAAGTACAAATAAAAATGACACGGGTGGGGGAGATGGGAGAGTGTAAAGTACCACCACCCTTACAGCCCTGCCGCACTCAGGCCTCAGTGTGCCTGGATGCAAAACAGCCTGTCACCTCCAGGCCCCTCAGCATACCAGCAGTATGAGGGACCTGAGGTGGCTTCAGGCAAAAAGAACTGCAAAACTGACAAGTTTCCTAATGCTGTCCACTTGAGCAGTTCTGCTGGAGTTCACCAGAGCTGGAACTAGGACAGGTGTTAGTGCTGGTGACATCTGGGGAGAAGAAGAAATAATTCTTGCACATGCTTTTTTTTTTTTTTTTCCTAAAGCAGGAGGAAAAGAAATGAGACAATTCCTAGCAAAAAGGAAGAGACTTTTGTCCAAAGGATGCATACGAAAGAGATTTAGTTAGTATCTGAGGGAATATTCAGGTGGACTTTATCACAATAAAATTTTGTTTCTAATCACACTCATCTTTTAAGATCCAGGGAAGGAGGAAGAGAGGGAGGATAGAGAGTCAGTATATAGAGTAGGTGGAGGTATTAATAATAATATATCGATGTTTACTATGTGCCAGGAATGTTGCTGATCATTATATGTAGTCATTTCTTTCTCACATCAAGCCAATGAGATAAGAGTCATTTTATCATATGGCATTTAACTGACAGAGAAATTGAGGCACCAAGAGTCTAAGCACCCTGATTTCATGTTCTAACATTTATCATCCTTCTGAATCCTCAGATTTCCCCAACCTTGAACTCCTTTTGACCTAGGAAAAATGAGGCTTTGCCCATTTTCAAACTTTCTTAAATCCTGGAAGTATAGCCAAGATTTGAACCAGTCAGTCTGAGCAGAAACAGCCGTGGAACTACTTCACTATGATGCAACAGAAGCAATATTCTTAGCTGGAGATCGTGCTTTGTCATTTGGAGAGTTCTTTCACTGTATCGTCTCATTCTGTATTAGCAATAGACCAATGAGGTCCGTAGTTACCTTCTGATTTTTTTTTTTTTTTTTTTTTTTTTTTTTTTTTTTTTTTTTTTTTTTTTTTGAGACGGAGTCTTGCTCTGTCTCCCAGGCTGGAGTGCAGTGGCGCGATCTCGGCTCGCTGCAAGCTCCGCCTCCCGGGTTCACGCCATTCTCCTGCCTCATCCTTCCGAGTAGCTGGGACTACAGGCGCCCGCCACCACGCCCGGCTAATTTTTTTGTATTTTTAGTAGAGACGGGGTTTCACCGTGTTAGCCAGGATGGTCTCGATCTCCTGACCTTGTGATCCACTCGCCTCGGCCTCCCAAAGTGCTAGGAATACAGGCGTGAGCCACCGCGCCCGGCCACCTTCTCAATTTATAGAAAAAATATTGAGACCAAAGGACGGAAAGCAGATTGAACAAGATTAGTAGAGATTCTTTATTCTCGGTTCAGGTGTGTTTCCCCAGGATGGTTGGGACCCCTGGGAGGTTTGTTTGGGCACAATGAAGGCAACGGATGCCAACAGTTCCAAGGCTCATTTCATTACCTTACAAGCTCCACATGGAGATGTGGAAACAGGCGTGGAAATAGCAGACAGAGGATGGTACCAGACATCGTCGTTGACTCTGAAGATAGAGCAGCGAACAAAACACACAGATCCCTGTCCTCAGGGAGCTTGCATTATTGGAGACTGTTTTGAGTCACTTTATAATCCACGCCTGTGTCTTATACCATACCCGCTTTATTACCCTGGCTGTCCTAGATGAGCCCTCTCTTATGACTCTTGTAAAAGACCAACATATTTCCTCTTGCTTCCAAAAGACCAGCTTATACATTTCGCAAAACAAGAAAACAATAAAAGCTAATCCTCAAGAGCAAAACATTTATTTCCTTTGTGATCTGTACTTGCAGGATGGGCAGGTTTAGAATTAGAAGCCGCTCAAGGTCATTTAGCAAGTAATCAGTAGAGGAAGCAAGGCAATTCATCTTCTGATTTTTGCTCTATCCATCAGATTTTCTATTTGCTAAAGGTGACCAAAGTATCAAATGTTTACGAATGAAAATGGAACTACGGTAAAACTCTGCTATCAATCCCCTTCCGAGGAACATATGGTATCAGGTGACCCTCTTGTTCACTTTGTCTTAGTATCCATATCTATGCAAGCCTCCATGAAATGAAAAGTAGAACATTAGAAATATATGTAAATTGAGGGTGTAACATGTAAATCACAAAGAAATCATTACTACAGGTTAATGTCCGGGAAAATAGCCTATCAAGATTTTAAAAAAGAATTAGAAACTCAATAAATAAAGTCATCCTTAGCTACATGGCCTTTTCAAAAAATCAACACAGCTTTGGAAGAAGCTCTGTTAAATACAAACCAAGTAAAAGGGGGCAAAACTGTGCTAGATGCTCAGGCTGTAACTACTGGCACGACAAAGTGTATTGTCAAAAACTGATTCAGGATGAAGACTACCATTTTATTTTTTAAAGTGGACATAGATAATATGTCAAATGCCTGGTCAAATTTCATAACCAGTCTCCAAACCTCCAGCTGAGTTCTTGAGATAGGAAAACGTGTTTTTAAGGGTCTTCTAAAGAGGTCATCGGTCCTGACTATACAACAAAATAAAGTCTTGATAGACGAAAAGCCTTAATTCTGAGCTTCGTTTGGTAAGAAAACATTGAATTACTAAGCATATTATAGGCTTTCAAGTCAGACAGACATGGATTCTAGTTTGTGTCACACTGTCTTTAAGACTTTGGGCAAATCACTTAATTTTTCCAAAACTTAGCTTCCATATTTCTAAAATGTTGATAATAACAATACTCTGCATGCATTTTTTTCTACAAATAATAAATAGTTAATAATGCAGGGAATGTGTTTAGAAATATGCCTGGCACAGAGTAGGTGCTCAAACACTTCTAATTATTTTTATGTAGGACATGTAGTTTATTTAAGGACTATGTACCTTTAAATAAATCATGCTGGCTTGGGAGAACGGCTCACATCTATAATACCAATGCTTTAGGAGACCAAGGTGGGTGGATTTCTTGAGGCCAGTAGTTTGAGACCAGCCTGGGCAATATAGGAAGACTCTGTCTCTACAAAAAATAAAATAAAATAATCATTCTTTGATTCAACAGGGGAGATGTAATCTCTTTAACAAATTGTGCTGTAGCAATTGGATATCCACAAGCAAAAGAAATAAGCATAAACATAAATCTCACACCTTATAGGAAAATTAACTAAAATGAATCATGGTCATAAATCTAAAAGATAAAACACTAAAATCTCTAGAAAAAAATAGGAGATCTTCTAAATCTAGGACTTCGCAAAGAGTGCTTAGACATCAAAACAACAATCAATTAATGGAAAAATTGATAAATTGGACTTCATCAAAATTAGAAACTTTTGATCTGCAAAAGACCCCATGAAGTGGATGAAAAGGGAAACTAGAGTTTGGAAGAAAATATTCGCAAATCACATATGTGACAATGGACTTGCACCTAAAATAAAGATCTCTCAAAACTCAACCTAATTATAAAATAGGTAAAAGACATGGACATTTCACTGAAAAGGATATTTCTATAGCAACCAAGCATATGAAAAGATGTTCAACATCAGTAGACATTAGGAAAATGCAAATTAAAACCACAATGAGATTTCACTACACATATATCAGAATGACCAAGCTGAAAAAGAGTGATCACACCAAATGCTGGTGAGGATGCAGAAAAGCTGTATTGATCATACATAACTGCTAGAACTGTAATATGGTACAGTCACTCTAGAAAATAGTTTGGCAGTTCCTTTAGTAACTAAAAATGGACTTACCATACCACCCAGAAATCGCACACTGTGGTATTTCTCTCAGAGAAGTTAAAACTTACTTTCCTCAGAATGTCCATGGCCTCTTTATTTATAATGGTCAATAACAGGAAACTACTCAAATGTCCTTCAATGGGTGAATGGTCCATCCATAACTCTGAAATATTACTCAGCCATAAAAAGAAATGAACTATTGATACACACAACTTGGATGAACATCAAGGAAATTATGCCGCATGAAAAAAGCCAATCTCAAAAGGGTATATACGATATGATTTCATTTATATAGTATTTGAGATATAGAGACAGAGAAGAGATTAGTAGCTGTGATGAGCAGGGCAGAGGGTGAGGAGGTGTAGGTATGGCTATGAAGGGGTAGCTTAAGGAAGCCCTGTGGCAATGTTACATTAAATATCGTAATTCTGGAGAGTGGTTAATGAAGGTACCCATGTGAGCATAGATCTACACACACACACTCAAATGAGTACAAGTATAACTGGTAAAAACCGAATAAGCTCTGTAGATTTTACCAGGGTCAGTTTTCTGGTATTCCTTGATATTATACTGGTATTATGCATGATGTTAATTAACACTGGAGGAGGCTGTGCAAAGAGTACATGAGACATCCTAGTACATTTCTTTGTAATTTCCTCTGAATTTATAATTATTTAAAAATAAAAAGCTAAGGAGATTATTACAGCCTAGGCGACAGAACAAGACCCTGTCTCAAAAAAAAAAAAAAAAATCATTAAAGAAAGATAAAGCTCACTTGTATGATTAAGATATATGATCCAGTGCCAATCACCACCCCCAAATCTAGTTTTCAGCCAAAATCCAGGGAAGACTAATAATCATAAAATCATATAATCCATCAGGGATAAGTTGATCTTTTTTCTGCTCTCTGTTCAAGAGGATAAATATCAACTTAAAATGCTTCTTAGGAAATAGGAGATAAAAAATGTAGTTTATTTCATCACACTTTTTCCAATGCACACACACACACACACACACACACACATCTCACATCATTACTTAAGAGTCACCATATGCTAAGTGTTACATACAACATACACACAGATATGCTATGTAGTCTACATCAAAATGACAGTTTATATAACAATATATGCCTGCACTTAATTCTTAGCAATAACACTTAAGTAGGACAAATAAATGGCATTTTCAGTTCCCAAACTAAATTCGTGATGTTAGGCAAATCAACTCTCAAAATAGGTTTTAATACGGCAGTTAAACTAGGTGATGTTAAAGACTCTAACTATAATTAAATAACATCTAATTGCTAGGAACAAAAATTCATCAGGCACAGGTGCTAGAGATGTATTATACTTTAATATACAGTAAAACCTCCTTAATTTAGACACTGCTAATTTAGAACTTGTAACCAGTTGGCATGATTGCTTTATATGTCACATTTTCAATAGTTAAGAAAAGGATTGTTTAGACTGTGCAAAGAAGAGTCTAAGAATATTTATTTAAACAGA
Source organism: Hylobates moloch (assembly GCF_009828535.3). NCBI lineage: Eukaryota > Metazoa > Chordata > Mammalia > Primates > Hylobatidae > Hylobates > Hylobates moloch. The sequence continues at coordinate 10,034,643 of NW_026652279.1, read as the reverse complement.
GCAAACTTTTAAAAGGATCAGTGAGTACTTTATTAGTTTTCGTGTATGTAATAGACTGGAAGGGTTCATTAGAAACATTCTTATCTAAACACAGAGTCATAGATGGCCTTAGGATAATGCCACAAGCAGGGCAGGAGAAGGGATTAAACCTTTGCAGAGGATCTCCTAAGCTCATTCATTTCAACAAAAAGCCCTTACCAGCTCCCATCTGAAGCTGTGTAAAGCATCTATACAGCTTGCTAGTATACTAACCTGATTTTAGGCTGTATTACCGCAGACTGAGGCAGGGCAAGGTGTTGGTCAGGCCAAAGCTGAGAGCTAATAGTTTACAAAACAAAGTTAACACGACAGAAGGGCAAAATGAAATCTCTGGAATTAAATTTTTATGTGGCACTATTCAGATAATTTGTAAAACTTCAAGAATTTCCAATTACAGATTTTATGTCTTTCTCACATCCTGCGCTTTCTGTTAGTCCTGCTTTTGGCTTTGGCTCCAAAGTGAAGTGGACTTTTTGGGTTTTTGGTTTCATGTGGGATGAAAAATAAAATCTTTGAATGAAGCATTAAATGGGATGCTAGTGTGCCTGCCACACATCCTTTCCTCTGCCCATTCATAGCCATCTATCTATTGCCTGGAAAAGAGGAGGAAAAGTTGGGTCATTTGTCTTAAGAAAGTCATAAGGAAAACTAATGATCCAGTTCAAAGGAAATTAAAAGGCAACAATGTTGCTCCCAAGGCACCATGGGAAGTAACTTAATACAGCCTAGGAAAAGCACACTTAGCTGGAGTTCAGAATTTGTGTTCTGTGTTTCACTCTAAAGTACTATTTCTCTTTGTGCTGATTCATTTGTAAGCTGAAAACACAACTCTTTAAAAGTCATGAAGAGTTGGACTTCTCAACAGTTTCTTCCATTGTATGTTGAGTCTTCTGTGGAAATAGTATTGTTAGTCCAAAAACATCCCCGGAAGGTAATTGGGCTAATCTCAGGGTATCTGGAAAAGTAATACAGAACATCACCAAGCAAATGCTGCATTCTTTTCCTTCTATTTAAATCTGCAACAGACTTTATTCATTTTATACTTCTTCCAATAGGATCAAGTACCAAAACTTTCAGTATGAAATAATTATTCTTATTTGCAATTTTGTGAAAAATATAAGTACTATTTTGCAACCCTAATTTTTTTCTTATAACCTCAGATAACTGACCTAACCACTGTGAAGACATACAAAATTCATTCTTTAGTTTAAATAGGTAAGCCCAAAATATACTGTGATGATTTATATCTATAGTGGTGTTTTTCCCCCATCTCAATCAAATAAAAATATCAAAATATCCCACCAGAGCTGATTTTATCATCTCAAAGCTTTCTTTGGCAGAAATAAGTGTTGTCAAAACAAAATTACTTAATGCTACTTGCCATTCTGTGCCCATGGTTAAGTTGCTTTCTGTCTCTGTATAGCAAAGCCTAGACTGATAAAAGGAGGTATGTCTGCTTATTCCCTGACAGTACAAATCGGTAAAGGAATATACATGAGTTCTTTTGAAAAGACCTTGTAAAAATTACAGAGCTTCAGAGTGCATGCTGACCTCTGAAGGAGGGGGAAGGAAGCAAGACTTTTCTCTCCTTCCTCCCTGTCCACTCTGTGTCTTTCCAAAGGAGAGTGATACACACTTAACAGTTCATCTGCTAGGACATACTAGGTCTATGTCACAGAATGGTTCCTGCTTACTAGTGGGCAGGGTCACCGTAGAGTCAAAGGTCACATAAATGTGATGCAAGGGTGAGCATGGTGCTCCTTCTCTCTATGCAGCTGGAGTGATTTTTAAAAGGGAAGGGTTATGCTATGTTCTAAATCATACATCTTCTGGTGCTCTCTTCTCTGCCCTCGCTTGTGCTCCTATGGAGTTGACCAATGACAACAGCTTGAGATTTGCCTTTGTGTTCAAGAGAGATGGAAGAGTCTTGCATTTGGCTAGATGACATTCTTTGCCCCCAGTTTACAAGAGTTCTGACCTGCTATTTTGTACATTCTTAGTTATGTATGCAGTGTTACTGTGCTTTCTTAAACAGCTTTTCTTGTTCACTGGTCTCCTAAGGGGACACCATAAAGTGGAGTGGTATAGTTGGGAAGAAGATATGAGTATTCCTAGATCATTTGCCATAAAATATCCAAGAGTATCCCATTCTCTTCATCATTTCTAAAAGTGTAGTAGAGAAAACACCGGATCGGCAGTCAAAAGACTGGTGGTTCTAATCCCAGCTCATAGATAAACTTGGGTAATCACTTTACCTCTGTAATACTCTATTGCCTTATGTGTAAAACCACCTATTTTACAAAAGAGCTCCTGTGAACATCAGATTTCAGAACATATAAGAAAGCCTTTTACGCTATTATGTATAAACACCATTTATTTATAAGGTGCTATTATATATTTAAAAGGCAAATTCACTTCCAGTGAAGCCATCTGTCTTCTCATCTATAAATGTGTCAACAAGGTTGTTACAGGGACATGGGGGCTGCAAATGGTTCTGACTAATTGTCTGAGGGTTTCAGTCAATCAGTTGGCTGTTTGCTCTCAGTGGCACAAAAGAAGCAGATGGACTGCTTCCTTCTCCCTGACTAAACCTGCTAATTGTTTTGGCAACTAAGCCTTCAAGAGATTAGAAGTTAAACTAAGCACTACTTAAAATCATCTATGTGTGACTTGAGAGCTATCCAATAAGCATAGACCCTTCTTCAAATGCTAGTAATATCATCATCATGGTGACTGTTTTTGTTTGGGGCTGGGTCAGGCTAGGGGTGTAGTTCACACAGAATTTCAGGTGCCTGTCCTGGATAGAGGGTGAAATATTGGGAAAAAAATCATCTTACCAAATATTCAGGAAGAAAGAACTGTATCTGTTTTACCATAAGTGGAAGTTCAACAGAATGAATTGATGAATAGAAACTCAGGCACATTAATTGTAAATAAGTTTCTGAATTTAAATTCAGTGCTCTTGAGTTCTAATAACTTATTGATAAACTTTGTAACATGAGCTCAAGTCAATGCAGTCATAATTCTTAGTTCTTACTTTCTTCCATAATACACATATTAATACTAAATTCTTGACAAATGAAAAGGGAGGTAAAAGGAAGAGAGAAAACTAAGAAGATTCCTTACTATTTGAGGTATACGTAAAAGTTAATTTTTGTCTAAAAAGTATAAATACACACATCTCTACCATGATTCAAATCTGTGCTTCTCAAAATTACTCTCCAGTAAAAATTTAATATTCAAAAAGTGGTATTTTGCTAAAGTATTTCCATCTGGGAATACCTGCTTAGAAATTAGCCCAAGTAAATCCATAAATCAAAAAAGTGGGATATGTTTTAAAGCCTTCACCCCCAAAGAATTCCATAGATCATTAGTTTCTACAAGTTTCAAACCTAACTATTGATCTAAAGCAAACTAACCTTAGACTTTGGGTTTAAATACTCATTAATAAGGTAACATTTTCATTTGGTATAAATGTTCTCTTAAATAATTGTGCATTGATTGAGGCTATGGAGAGAAGAGAACTAGGCAAAAAAGTGAGTTTAAATATTATGATTATCTGAAATGTCCATGTTTGTTAAGATATGACAAAATATTTAATCATCAGCCATCAATTTGGCAAAGGAAAGGATTAACAAAACAATTCCACCATTTCTTTTGGTATTTAGCCACTTTGTGCCAGCTTTTGATTAAACAGTCCCATTTAATCCCCTACCAAGTAGTCATCATCAGGAAATAAAATTTCCAAAATTAGCTGACTATATAGGTCATATACTATGCATGGAAAATTAAAGTTTCGTTTTTGCCCAATTTAGCTGAAGGAAACCTGTAAACTGCTTCTTCCAGATCTTACATCTGGCATCACAATGCCAATTCTTCAGAGAAAATCCTGAATTTCTTTATTCAGTTCACGTAACCAATAAGGAAAATTAACTGGTAAAATCAAGAAGGTCTGAGAAATCCTACAAGGTCCAGGTCTCGGCCTGAGGGAGGAAGGTTCTTCCTGGGGTTCCCTATCTCAGCCCTAATGGTAGTGGTGTTACCAGCCCTCTGATATCAAAAGACCACCTCTTGGACACTTGTACAGGCCCAGTTGAAGGGCTGTGTCCCAATGGGTGTGAACTACACAGAAGCTGACCCAACTTCCTGAAAAAGCAACTGAAGCGAACATTACCATGGTGGCCTGTGAATGTTATCCATAAAGTGACCAACGAAGGATAGATTTCAGCATTTAGTGGTTAGGCCTTCAGCTACCCTGGCCTTCACCTTCATGGAAAAAGGAAAAAAAATTAACAAAAAGCAAATCACCAAAAGCAAGGAGGGCAGACAGATCTGATCAAATTAACCCCTCAGTTTCAGTGATGCCTCTTTATATCTGCTATTATGATATTTTGTAAAGTTCTCTTTAATTCTTGGCAGTCAGTCAATCTCTTGATACTCTAATCTCCTATTACAGTTCATAATCTTTATATTCAACTTTCTATCCCAATTACTGTGTGATTTTTCATTTCTGACTGGGCTCTGGCCAATTCAACATCTTTGAATACACTTTGACTTTTTAACAATAACGAATAACTTTGTAATTGAACAAAAACCAATAAAATTTTAAGGCAAAAAGTGTATAGGTAAAAAAATTCAGAACCCTATTATATGTTGGTTACTTTGAGATAATCTGCCTCCAAGTTGTGTCACCCCCTCAGGTTGCCAGGAGGTAAATTCATGAAAACATGAATTCATACATACATGCCTTGTTATCCATTTGTACCTGATGTGTGCGTAGCATTAAAAACCAACCGAGTCAACTATCTACTTGAGGATCAGCAGTGCATGTTATTGCTATGGTCTGAATGTTTGTGTCCTCCCAAGCACCCCCCACCCCTTCCAAATTCATATGTTGAAATCCTAACTTCCAAGGTGATGATATTAGAAGGCGAAACCTTGGGGAGGTGATTAGGTGATGAGCGCTCTGCCCTCACAAATGTGACTAGTGCCTTTATGGAAAAGGCCCCAGAGAGTTGCCTTGTTCCTTCCACCACTGAGATCACATTGACAAGACACCATCTATGAACCAGAAAGCAGGCCCTCACCAGACACTGAATCTGCCAGAGCCTTGACCATGGACTTGCCAGCCCCCAGAACCTTGAGAAATACATTTCTGTTGTTTATAAGCCACCCAGTTTATGGTATTTAGTTATAGCAGCCTGAACAGATTAAGACAATGATATATCTTGTATATCTTGTCTTGTAACGTTACATATGTTGAGATATTATTCAATATCTTAGTGTTTAGCAAACATAATCTAATTTTCATTGGAACAGCTAATTCATGTCTGAGATCTTTGTTGAAGCACCATTAATTCCAGCACATGTTTTATGAGCTCTTATTGATGTGCTGTCAATAATTCTCCACAAAGGATTCCACGATTACGATCTCATGAGAAGGTGCTACTCCAGCCAACATAACTCAGCTGGGAAATTGGAGGAAGGTTTCAGTGATGACTTCCTTCCATGAAGAGGTTTTTATATAACCAGGCAGGGACATTCTAATGGATATTTAGTTTCAAGAATAATTAAAACCCACTTTAAGAAATACATTTTCCCATGAATAATATTAACACACTCTGAATATGAAAGACTGCAATTGGAATATTTGGGTTGAGTTTTTCAACAACCTCAACCTTTCATTTTTTCCCATCATGCAGTTGGTTAGTGAATGTCTGTCTTCTGAGTAGGTTCAGTCCATTAGTACCTCCTTTCAGTGTATCTTGTTAGAATAACTCTGTCACAAAGTACATTATAAAATAATGAAAGGGAATGAGTTTAAGTGGCTTTAGCCAAGTATTTTGGCCTATATGAGAATGCCATTTCTTAATCTCACTAATGATAGTAATTTATAAGTTCATTTTGAATGGACTGGCTTGTGGAAATATATTTTTTAAAGTATGAATTATTGAAATCCAGCTATAACCAAAATAATTTTTGAGTTTTTTTTAACAAAAAGCTTAGAATATTACCTAGTATGCCCTGGGAATCAGAGGTGTGAATAATGAAGTGGCTCAGAATGTCCGCCTTTATCATGAGTGGCCCTTTTCCTTGGTTCTGTCCTACTTAAATATGAGCCCTTACGTGTTCCGCCTTTATTGAGCATCAACTTTGTATAACGAGGTAGACTGGCCCAGGTGGGTAGTGTTGTGGGAGTTTTACTCTCAATAATTACATTAACGAGAAACATGTTAATTGCGACTTCCAGTTGCAGATGCCAAAAGCTAACTCAAATCAGCGTAAACAAATAAGGAATATTTAGAGCACCTCTTGGTGGAAAAGTCCTAGAATTGTGCTCATTTCAGAGATGGCCATGTAGATACTCAACTGATGTGAGGAAGATTTCATCTTTCTCTTTCCCATATCTCAATTCTACTCTTTTCTGCTTTATTTTCACTCTCAAGAAGTTTTCATGTGTGAAGCGGTTCTTTGAAGCACCAAGTTTGCACTCGGCTAGTCTTAAGTCCAGCAAAAAGACGGTTTCTTTTTACCAATATATGTACCAAGGTTCCAGGTCTGAGTCTCACTGGACTACCAGGGGTCACAAAACACTTTGATTGACCAGCCATACTTGATCTACAGAGCAATGGGTAGGATAAGCACCAACCAGATCATAATGACCCCTCCAGAGAAAAAAATGAGCTACTCTATGGGAAAACTGGAAATAGAAATTGAGCCGATACAAACAAAAGCTCTCCATTCTCAGAAGCTGTTATTTATTTTAGCGAAGTATGAACCTAGAATGCAATATTTAATCCCCACAATACCACCTATTTCTTAGAATCATTCTATGTTATTTGCATATGAGACATTTGGTGCTGAAAAAAAATTAAATAACATGCCCAGAATTTTATAACTGGTAGGTGTTAAGGCTGCTATCAATATAATAGAGACAAAGTTATTCCTCCTGAAGAGCATCAGTCCATTTAGTCATAATCCCTAAGATGGATTTCATAACTAATGTGTGAGATGTGGTAAGATATGGTGAGTGGAGGTGTTTAACTCAAAGAAATGCATCGGTTGGAATAAAATAAGATTTCTACCTAATTCGCTGAACTCAAAGTCCCTCCACAAAGTTGCCATATGTGAGGAAATAAAATAGTTAAGATCCTTAGAGAGCAGCAGGTAGCCCCTTCGCCTTGAACTGAGGTGAAAATGCATATTGGCTTCTAAGAGCGATACCTTCAGAACTCCAGCAAACGTGTATATAAACATGTGTGCATACAAGGTGGGGGCAGGGGGCAGGAATGAGTCAAGCATTTATTACAGGCAATGGAGTTCATCTGTGCTCCTCACTAATTCATTCAAGGATCTCTACTGAGCATGTACACTGCCAAGGATTCACAGAAATTTGCATCAAATAGACATCGAACTACATTGCTTGAATCAAAAGTCACCTGCTCTGCCACTTTGCCTTTATGTGATTTTCAGTGACTTTGTAATCAGAGGAAATCTAAGTATATTTACAGCAAACACCAATGACATTGGTTTTTTTGTTGGTTTCTTTGCTTCCCAAGGCCGAGAATAAAATGTGGGAGAAACTAGCCAATGAGTGAAAATGTGGGTAGTGATGACTCGACTCTATCTTGAAAGGCCAAGCAGAGCTTTGGGGAGCCAGGTGAAAAGTCGAGCAGTGTCACTTGAGAATGACTCAGAAACCAATCTTTTTGGAAATAGAAAAATGGGAACTGTGGGTGCACAGCATGTTGGAAGAACTGGTGCTTTTTTATACTTTCATTGCACTCAGAGTTGATGAATCCTAAATACTCTCCTTTGGGTTAGCATTGACAGTTTTATCTCCAAAAGAGGAGATACTCAACATATGAAGGTGGCATCCCTGTTGCTCCCCGCTCCCCAAGCCCTATATATATCTTCAGGGATTTAATGTGAAAGAAACCTAAATCTGTGTGCTTGGAAAGCTGCCATAGAAGCAACTTGCCTCTGAGAATGCTGTCGACTTCTCTCATCACCCATGAAGTCAGTATCTAGCTTCTTTCTGTAGGAGGCCAATTCCAAATGCAGTTTCCAAACACCTGCCACTGCTGTTCTTTGATTTCACTCTCAAATGCCATAGTGGGGAATCTGTTCAAGCAATCACCACCCCAGCTGATAACCCACAGAAATATCAGCTGCTGGATAATCTGTATGTATTCTTCCATCCCGTTATGTTTTGTGGAGGTACAGTGATATTCAGCAAAGCCAGACTCAGCAGTGAGCAGTGATAACAGCAGGGACCTCCTGGCTTGAATTCCACCATTACCATTGCTTTTCTGCCAGTTTCAGTCTTTTCTTCTTCCTCATATTTCCCCCATTTTTTCTTGTCAGTAAAATGGGAATTTATTTAGTGCTCTAGATATTAAAAACTAGAGTGAGACCAAAGACAAAAAAGATACAAGAAGATGTATGTATGCCCTATAACCTTTGCTTCATTAAAAAAATAAGGTCCTTCTGGTACAGACAGTTTCAAGACCTTTGTAATCCTGGAAGTTCCAGTATAAAAGCACTCATGAATTATTATTATGCTGCTTAGAAATGTATGGCTTTTTCAATCTACAGATTCAATGCAATTCTTGTCAAAATACCAATGACATTCTTCACAAAAATAGAAAAAAAAATCCTAAAATTTGTAGAAAACCATGAAATACCCTGAATAGCCAAAGCAACATTGAGCAAAAAGGACAAAACTGGAGGTATCACACCACCTGACTTCAAAGCTATAGTAACCCAGACAGCATGGCATTAGTATAAAAACAGACACATAGGCCAATGAAATAGAATACAAAACCCAGAAATAAATCCATGTGTTTACTTCAACTGATTTTCAACAAAAGCACCAACAACATACATTGAGGAAAGAACATTCTCTTCAATAAATGGTACTGGAAACTATATTAGACTAAAAAGCTTTTGTACAATAAAGGAAACAATCAACAGAGTAGAGAGAGAAGCTATAGAATGGGATAAAATATTTGCAAACTATTTATCAAATAAGGAACTAATATCCAAAATATACAAGGAACTCAACAGCAAAAAATAAAAAAAATAAAATTAAATAACCTCATTAAAAAATGGACAAAGTATCTGAATAGAAGTTTCTCAAAAAAAAGATATACAAAAGGCCAGCAAATAAATGAAAAAATGCTCAACTTCACTAATTATCAGGAAAATGCAAATCAAAACCACAATTATATATCATCTTATCCCAGTTAGAACAGCTACTATCAAAAAGACAAAAATTAACAAATGCTGGCAAGGATGCAGAGAAAAGGGAACTCATACATTGTCAGTGGGAATGTAAATTAGTAGAGCCATTATGGAAAGCAGTATGGAGATTCCTCGAAAAACTAAAAATAGGCCAGGTACAGTGGCTTTGTCTGTAATCCCAGCATTTTGAGGAGCCGAACAGAGAGGATCACTCAAGCCCAGGAGTTCAAGACCAGACTGAGAAACATAATGAGACCTCATCTCTATAAATAATAAAAAATTAGCCAAGTATGGTAGTGCGTGCCTGAAGTCCTAGCTATTTGGGAGGCTAAGGTGGGAGGATCACTTGAATCCAGGAGTTTGAGGCTACAGTGAGTTATGGTTGTACCACTGTACTCCAGCCTGAGTGACATAGCTACCAAAAAAAGAGAAAAAACAAAACAAAACACTAAATATGGATTTACCATATGATCCAGCAATCCTGCTACTGTGTTACTTATGCAAAGGAAAGAAAATCAGTATACTGCATATCTGCACCCCCATGTTTATTTCAGCACTATTCACAATAGCCAAAATAGAGAAGCAACCAAAGTGTTCATCAACAGATGAATGGATAAAGAAAATGTGATACACAATGGAGTACTCTTCAGACATAAAACAGAATAAAATCCTGTCATATGAGGCAATATGAGCCTGGAGGACATTATGTTAAGTGAAATACGTCAGGCACAGAAAGATAAATACCACATGTTCTCACTCATATGGGGGAGCTAAAAAAGTTGAGCACATAAAAGTAGAGAGTAGAATTGTGGTTATTAGAGGCTTGTGAGAGTAGCAGGGAGAGAAGGATAGGGAGAGGTTGATCAATAGAAACAAAATGACAGTGGATAGGAGGAATAAGTTCAGTGTCCTATAGTAGTATAGGGTGACCTGAGTTAATAATTATTTATTGTTTATTTTAAAGTATCTAGAAGAGAGTTTGAATGTTCCCAACACAAAGAAATGATAAATGTCTGAGGTGATAGATATGCAAATTAACCCGATTTATCACTGCATACTGTATACTTGCGTCAAAAATATCACTCTGTATCCTGTAAATATGCACAATTATTAAGGGTCACAACTAAAAATAAAAGGAAAAAACATATGGCTTTTCCAGTCTATAGAGACAGAAAATAGATTAGTAGTTACTTGGGCTAAGGGTAAGAAGAGACAGTAATTGCAAAAGGGCACGAGGAACCTTTCTGGGATGATGGAAATGCTCTAAAGCTGAGTGTGGACATGGCTGCACCCTCTGTAAATTTATTAAAAGTCATTAAACTTTACCTTTAAGACAAGTGGATTCTATGGTATATAAATTATATCTCAATAAAGCTGTTAGCAACAATCAAATAGATTAAAGCATGGGTAGATTCACAATTTAATTAGTCTAATTTCTTCTTCCCACCTACCAAAAAGCAAATACAATAAAAGGTTAATTGTGTAAGCTATGTGTTGGTAATGAGTTGTCCATTTGTTCAATTTTCTACCTTTTTGAGTATTTAAATGTTTATAATAAAATATCAGAAAAAAGACGTGTACAAAAATTTGTATCTCTATGCTTGGTGGAAGGGATGGACCTTTCAATTTGTATATCCCGTGAAAATACGGGAACATGCACGTGCATTTAAGTAAACAAAAAATGTAAACATATAAAAGCCCTCATTGTCTTTGATAAAAATACACTAAATATGACTAGTGATTAAAGAGGGCACTCAGTAAATAATGAATGAATGATAATTAAATAGTTATTTATCTGTTTGAAAAATGGGCAAAAGATCTGAACATTTGTTTCTCAAAAGAAGACATAGAAATGGTCAACAGGTATATAAAAATATTCAACATCACTAATATCAGAGAAATGCAAATGAAAACCACAATGGGATATTGTCTCACCCCAGTTAAGATGGCTTTTATCAAAAAGACAATAAATAACAGATGCTGACAAGGATGTGGAGAAAGAGGAACCCTCATACACTGTTGGTGACAATGTAAATTAGTACAATCACTATGGAGAACAGTATGAAGGTTCCTCAAAAAATTAAAAGCAGAAGTACTATACGATTCAGCAATCCCATTGCTTGTTGTAAATCCAAAGGAAGGAAAATCACTATATTGAAGAGATATCTGCACCCACAAGTTTATTGCAGAACTATTCACAAGAGTCAAGATATGAAATCAACCTAAGTGCCCATCAATAGATGAATGAATAAAGAAAACGTGGTACATATACACAATGAAATACTATTCAGCCATGAAAAAGAATGAAATCCTGTCTTTTGCAACAACATGGATGGAACTGGAGGACATTGTGTTAAGTGAAATAAGCCAGGCACAGAAAGACAAACGTGGCACATTCTCACTTACATGTGGGAGCAAAAAAAAAAGATTGATCTCATGGAGATATAGAATAGAATAACAGTTATCAGAGTCAGGGAAGGTTCATGGAGGGGGTGGCAGGGGGATGAAGAGAGGTTTGTTACGGGTACAAAAATATAGTTGGATGGAATAAGATCTAGTGTCTGGTAGCACATAGAGCAACTATAGTTAACAATAATTTATTATATATTTAAAAATAACTAGAAGACTAGAATTGAAATGCTCCTAACACAAAGAAATCATAAATGTTTGAGGTGATGGATATTCCAATTATACTGATTGGATCATTATTTATTGCATGCTTATGCTAAAATATCACATGTACCCCATAAGCATGTACAACTCTTGTGTATCCATAAAAGTAAAAAATAAAAATAAAAAAAATAGTTACTTATTAAGCCATCACCATAGGTCCTGTGCTATTCTAAGGATTTTACATACATCATCACATTTACTTGTCATAAACAGCTGTTTGAGATGAGCATTATATATCTCTCTCCATTATATAGAGGAAGAAATTGAGCCTTAAAGGGGTTAAACTACACATGTAAGCAGAGAAAGTGGAATCTGAAACAGGTCTGACATCAAAGAATTGACAACTACGTTTCGTTCTGATGAATGCACATTGAGAGCTGTTCATATGGCAATGATCACAATTTAATTAGTCTAATTTCTTCTTCCCACCTACCAAAAAGTAATGATTAACCATGCGAAGAAAACATCAACTATGTTATAATCATCTTGGCCATGCTATAGTTTCAGCCTATGTTTCCACATTTCTCATTTCTACATTAGAAAAGTATTTTGCACCATTTGCCAAAAAAAAAAGCCCACCCCAAAACAAAATAGTGCCTTGTGCTACTACTTTGATTATGTTGGGATTTTTCAAATCCCATCTCAACCATAAACCAGTGAAAATGGTTGAGCGATGACATTTTAGACAGTAAAGCAGCAGGTATTTTCTCTGTTTTAGAATAAGATATCTTAGCAATAATTTCTATTTTTCACATAGCATATAAAGATTTCTTATATATGTTTATTTCACAGAGGTAAAATTCTTATTTTTGAACGTTGTAAAAACATGAGAAAGAGCAATATAGCAGATCTTAGTTATCTGCTTGACTGCCAATGAAGAAAATAAGTGAGGAAATACTCACTATGACTTCCAAATCTACTCCAACACAAAATGCTGCTAAGACTATTGTGCCTATCTAGTTCAAAAATCACAAGTCCATAGCCAAGATTTCTTGAATTTGATGAACATGAAGCCTGCTGTTTTTTAAAAGTCGAGCCAGATGCCATATTTGGAGGGGGCAGATGGTGGGTGGTCAGGGAATCAGAGAAGTGAGTGGAAAACCATCTTGGGCAGAATGAATTCTTCAAGAGCAATCTTTGCTCTTTAAATCCCTCCCCCAGTGTCCCTTTTTTCTCCTACTTTCTACCAAATTTCTTCCTTCGGCCTTCACTTAACCTTAAGTATCTGAACAAGGGCTCAATATAGGTGGAGGAAGGGTGCCATTCTCATCTGTTTCACTTGCAAGTTCAGCACCAGATGAGATGTGGTTTTATTCCAGTCTTGGCGTATTTCCCAAAGCTGGTTTTACCAAGAGGCAAAGAATTGTTGCTTTTAAGTCCATTAAACTTGTGTATATTGATAACTATTAAATTCTAAACTCTGTGCTAGGCACCAGGACTACAGAGACAACAGGTAATAAACCTAGTTCTTGAAACATTCATAGTATAGCAGGAGAGATGAACAAGTAAGCAAATCAATGACTAAGCAGTCGAGCAGGAGTAAATGAAACAAGTAAAAGTACACAGCCAGATGGTACTGCTAGAACAGAAAATATATAGTAATAATGTATTTTCTGCAGAAATATTTTTGAGCCTGATTATCACGCCTGACATAGCAGTTGATATTTATAGAGGTCTGCCAGGTATGGTGGCATGCACTTGCAGTCCTAGCTACTTGGGAAGCTGAGATGGGAGGATAGCTTGAGCAGGAATTCGAGGCTGCAATGGGCTTTAATCGTGCCCGTAAAAGTCACCTCACTCCAGCCTGGGCAGCATAGCCAGACCCCATCTCTAAAACAAATTAATAAACAAAAATATAAAAATTAGGAAAAAGAACAGTGTTTACAGAGGGCTTACAATATGCCAGGTGATGTAATGATGCTTTCCATGCATTATCTTGTTTACTTTTCATGATAACTCAATGAGTAACTACTTTTATTCTCCCAGTTTTCACAGATGAGCAAACCTCAAATGCATCTGCCAAAACAGCCTGTGTTCTATCTTTCCATCCTGAGGGCTCAGCTACAAGCTACTTATGCACTAGTCAGCCTGTCTCCAAGTTGCACCCTTGGCTGTTTTCTCCACAAGGCAGCTTCCAAAATAAAGTATATGCTCCACTCCAAGTTACAGCCAGTGATAAAAGATTTCCTTCTGGGGAATCACTTTTAACTTACAATGTACAGACCTTGCTCCACAGAGCATCTATAGTGGGAAAAAAATCATTTTAATAAAATGAAAAGCCCCAGATGCTCCCAATATTAAGTGATAAATTCACACCCTGTTTGGGAATTCACCACAGATTCAAGCCAGATCTGTATAGAGAAAGTTAATATCTCTGACCAAAGTTGGGAGAAAAAAGCCAACACTCTATTCCATAATATATAAGTGGTCAGCATTATATTTTCCATCTTCTATTCAGCCTTTCACTTAATTTCTCCCTTTGCATTTTGTGGTCTTTTGTGATTCAGTATTTTCCCAATATGTCTGTATGGAGCCTTGCTACATGGAAAGTGGTTGAGTTTGAAGTACTCATCTTCCAGGTTTACCTAGAGGATGGAAATAGGATGTCACCAGCTTGGCAAGGCTTTGAAGGGCCTGGCTGAATTCCAGCCCCCATAATTATGTTCTAATCTGTCTTGATTCCCTTTCCTCATTTTTCATGTAATGTTCTCAACACAGCCCAAACCATAATTTCATTGCTTTTTAGCAGGAAGGGAAATTAATGGATGTACTCTGAGATTATCTAATGACATATGATATATTTTTAGTTCTATTCCTGTTAGAGGAAACCTAAACAGAGATTGCTAGGATACAAGCTAATCCACATTCAAGAAAGACAAATTTTTATGTGAATATTTGCATATGCTAGAAATATTTGCCTTGTGTTAAAAAACAAAAAAGAGACATTTTGAGATGTTTAAGGACTTATCAATCCACCCCAGTAACAATGACTGCTTGACTCTGGGCTTTCAGCAGCTCATTGTTTCATTTGTGTGCATCTGGGCTCCCTTATAATAGTAAATGTTCTCTAGAGGACAGAGGCCGAATCAGCTTCTCTTATGTGCCCCACAACCCCTCGGCCAAGGCTACGTACCCTTTACTCCTCTGAACTGCTAGTCAGCTTCCTGGTGGCGCTCATTGCTGGTTGCTACCTTTTGTAAGATTTGTCTTCCCAAGCTTGTGCTTGGCAGATGTGGAAGGGAGGAAAAGCACTGGCATCAGGATGGGGGCTCAGCTGGGAAGTGACCAGGCTCTGAGAACTATTGGTTCTCTGACTTGAGCCAAATCATTTCTGAGCTTTCGTTTGTCTGACTTCAAAAGAAAGCTAATAATTCATGCTCTGCCTACATCTCAGGGCGGTTGAGAGTCTTAAGCTGTATAATATACTTGAAAGTACCTTGTAAAATGTGTTATACAATGAACATTAACATGAAGAAAAGGAGGGCAAGAAATGATGAGGCTGCCTCTCCCCATTCAGATTAGGTCCTTGAGGCCAAGGAGAATTTATCTCAAGTTTTATTTTCGTTAACCGCTTGGGTCTCCTGTATTGGAACTTCACCAAAAGGCATGACAGACATGGGAGTATGTGACAGTGCAGTGGAGAGGAGGGCAAGTAAATATTTTGAATTGATAATTTACATATGCATATAAAATGATGTCCCTAAGAAACATGACTGTCATTCATTTGAACATGAAGCACAGTGGTGGAAAACCTATGATTGTGATAATATGGTTGTTTCTCTCCTATGACAACCTATGATTGTGATAATATGGTTGTTAATAGGCATGAAATCATATCAGACACTTTGGAGCACATCAGCCTGCCCATGAGTGAATAGCATTGGCATATGGCACAAAATCATTTTATTTTCAGCTATACCCTGACCCCTTGTTTTTAATTGTCTGATCAAGCAGCTCTAAGGAACAGTGGGAAAGGCAGACCCTTGAGACTGAGAAAATCACAACACTTTTCCATCAATCAGTCAGTCTTTCTTTGAACAAGGAAACTGAACTCTGAAAATGGGACCTGAATTTCAACTCTGCAAATGACTGCATGCTGCAGAAATATTCTGTTTCGTGAAATATGACTCTTTAACATCATGTCTCAACTACAGGCTATAAATGTATGTATAACAAAATCTTATCTCTCCATATTGATGGTTTTCAAAGTGTTTTCATATGGATTATGTTTTTTTTTTTTTTCTGATGGTCACAGCAAACCTGAGATAGAGATATTGTTATTGCTTCATTTTCACAGACAGGTTATCTGAGGCTCAGAGACTTCAGGAAACATGCTCAAGATTACACAATTTTCCAAGTAAGAATAAAGACAAAGAAGAATTTAAGATGTGGAAATTCAAGCTTAGAGAAGTGAAATACCTTGCCTGACATTTCATAATAAGTAAATAATAGAGACAGGACTTGAACCTGAGGAGTGTGACTCCACTCTGGCTACCTACTCTGCATGTTGGGTACCTGAGCACATAGTAAGTGGTCAGGAAATACATATTTACGATCACTATCAGTATCCACACCTTGTGGTAGAGAGGGCAGACAAGATGAGAGGAGACATGACCTCTCCAAGCTTGCCATCTGGCCTTCCTTCTGTGGCACCGTATTTCCACCCCAGGAAGGAATTATTAGGTAATTTATTTTGACTGTTGCTCTCTATGGATTCCTTTGGTGTGGGTAAATTTATTTTAAATAGATGACCCTATAAACGTTGCTACGAATAAATGGGCACAAGTTCCGATTAGACATTGCAGGTTGTTGAAAACTTCCCATTCATGTCTCCTCTTGACATGAGAGTACACTAGGCTTAAACCCAGGAAAATAAACTAACACTGAAACAAGTAATAAAGTGCCAAGAGCCAGCCAGGTGTGGTGGCTCATGCCTGTAATCCAAGCACTTTGAGAAGCCGAGGCGGGTGGATCACGAGGTCAGGAGTTCAAGACCAGCCTGGCCAACATGGTGAAACCCGTCTCTACTAAAAATACAAAAATTTGCCATGCGTGGTGGTGTGCGCCTGTAGTCCCAGCTACTCGGGAGGCTGAGGCAGGAGAATTGCTTGAACCCAGGAGGCAGAGGTTGCAGTGAGCTGAGATCCCGTCACTGTACTCCACCCTAGGTGACAGAGCTAGACTCCAACTCAAAAAAAAAAAAAAAAGAAAAGAAAAAAAAAGTGCCACAAGCCAAAGGTTTTGGAAAAGTCGAACAGCAAGGGAGGCAATCACAGGCCTATGCCTCCTGGCTCGTAACCCCCTCCCCAACTAAAAGTTTAGAATCTCCTTTTGCTCTTATTGACTATTTCTATGAGCTAAAAGTATTTTAGAAGTTGTTTGGTGTAAATGTCTAATTGAAAAGATGGGGAAACTGAGGCCCAGAGCAATGACAGGAACTGCCATAAATGAGAGCCTATGAGCCTCAGCCAGGAGGGTGACTCTGATCACTAGCCTCTCTGTCCAGTGACCTTTGCTACCAACTGTGTACGGTCCCTCAAATGAAAGGCCACAGGCTAGAAAGCTTTCAGGAAACAAACGCACTTCTCCAGGTTAATAAACCTCTAATTTCTGGATTTCTAGAAAGCCAAAAAGTTTGCCACAGAGACTAAGATGAGATTAGAAGCCCTTCGGCATAGGTTGCAAAAATTTTACAAACAGAGAATTAAAATTTATTAACTGACTGTGTTTTTCTCTGTCCGAGGCTGGGCCCTACAGAGCGGACAGATCAGTGTAACCCCTTATACTTGAAGAAAAGCTAAATCAGCAGGTGTGTGGAGGGGGAAGGTCAGACTTCTGAGGTGGAAGACACCCACTTGAAGGGCATATCAGTACTCCTCTTAGTCTTAACTGTTTCTTATAGGGATGTCTTAAATTTGCCCACATTTACCTTTATTTACCAAAGACAATTCACACATGCATTTAAATCTTTCTAAAATATTTTACATTTTATGTTGACTGTGAGAAGCAAACCAGAAAACATCAGTCAGGGAGGAAGAAATAACCCACTCCCACCAAATACTAGCAGTTTCCCACTACTTGCGTGGTTGTTGGCTATAAAATCTGGGCTCAATAAATTTTATTCTCATTAACTGCATTCTAGATAAACAAAAAATCTGGATTAAGGTTTAGTCAAATTCATATACTTGATGTTGAAGTATTCACATAAACATGGCTGTATAGCATTGCATTCAGTTTTAACTGTGGAAATTAAAATAAAGCATGGTGATTCCCAGAAGGCATTGATCAGTCACGGATTTCAGCCCAAGATTGCTAATAACTTCAGGCGTGCCATAAATTACTTTTATCCTGATCAACATTCATCATGGCCCTGGATACATAGCCACTACTGAAGAGACCCTGCCACTTGTCCAAATTTCCTCATCCCAACAATGAGCATGGGGAATAATCCCTTGAGTTGCTAAGTGTTTGACTTCCAAGGCTTGGAGGGTTTCCCACAGTTGCATATCGTGCATCTCTATAGGTAAAATTCTGGGAAGGCTTATATTTTTATTAGAAGGACATGGTGATAATAAAAAAAAAATGGGCCTAACAGGCTTATGTGCATATAGGTGTAGACACATACATACGTATGTACATACACACATACTCTGAAAAAAATTAGAAATTGTTTTAAGTTAGTTTTATTTCTATGACTTAGTTAACTTGGTTGTAAATATTCAATGATACTACTGAATAACACAGTGTATACAAAGTATTTAACATAGAATCTGAAACATAGTAAGGGCTCATTTATTGAAAGACAATTTTGAACGACAATTCCAGCTTGCTTATTGGCAGAGATTTCCTTTCAAGTATAAGTGGAAATATAGAGAGGCTTAATAAGCGATCTCAACCTTGAGTATGTTGGAAGTGCCTAAATAATCATTTAATAGGCCCTCAAGGAAATCACACTGATTATTTTGACAGGAAAGATGTTCACCCACCTTGAACACCTACCTAAGTCACCAAGCTGGGCTCTGAAAACTTGCTTTCTTCCAAAAAAGAAATCAAGCCTCAAAGCATTGCCACATTTGTGGGAAAAAAATGCCATAATGAAGAATGTTCAATAGAAAGTGATATTTTAAAAAACAATACTGGCCAGGCACAGTGGCTCATGTCTGTAATCCCAGCACTAGCACTTTGGGAGGCTAAGGTGGGTGGATCGCTTGAGGTCAGGAGTTCGAGACCAGCCTGGCCAAGATGGTAAAACCCCATCTCTACTAAAAATACAAAAATTAACTGGGTATGGTAGCAGGCGCCTGTAATCCCAGCTACTTGGGAAGTTGAGACAGGAGAATCCCTTGAACCTGTGAGCCAAGATCACACCACGGCATTCCAGCCTGGGGACAGAGCGAGACTCCATCTCAAAATAAACAAATAAAAATAATAATAATAAAAACAATACTCTCCACCCTCCCAAGAAACAGACATATTAAGAAGTATGCTCGGCCGGGCGCGGTGGCTCACGCTTGTACTCCCAGCACTTTGGGAGGCCGAGGCGGCGGATCACGAGGTCAGGAGATCGAGACCACGGTGAAACCCTGTCTCTACTAAAAATACAAAAAAAAATTAGCCGGGCATGGTGGCGGGTGCCTGTAGTCCCAGCTACTTGGAGAGGCTGAGGCAGGAGAACGGCATGAACCCGGGAGGCAGAGCTTGCAGTGAGCCGAGATTGCGCCATTGCACTCCAGCCTGGGCGACAGAGCGAGACTCCGTCTCAAAAAAAAAAAAAACAAAAAAAAAGAAGTATGCTCAATGATCCTCCATTAGAAAATATGTTTAATCTGCCACATTGAGATGGAATAAAGATCCTGTACAAATAAACTTGAGAAGTTAATTCAACCAAATTTATTGATCAAATAGATATTGAATACCTGCCAAGTAGAAACATAACTAAGCTAGTAACCCTGAAGGCAAGAGGAGGTGGATATATGAAGAAAAATGGCCTCACTCTTCATGGAACTCACAAAATGTCAGAGACAAGCAGGTAAAAGACCAATTCTTATTTCCTTACTTTTAACTCTGCAAATAAAGACATATCAGAAGAGGAAATAGGAAGGACAATATAGTGCTTTCCTGTCTGGCATAAAATTCATCTTGTGAAAGGAACAATAACCTAACGGCAATGACATCAGATGAATTTTGTGCTAAAGGGCAAGACAAACTACGTCAGCTGTTTTTTAGGCTTGGTTTTGTTCTTCTAAAAATGGGTGGCATTGCATGTGTTAACTTTTAACTTGTAAATCAGAACCGCGATCATAAATAAGTCAGGCTTTCTCTTCCACTCCTCTCATCCTCAATAGAATTATGAAAGTATAATAAAATGAAAAAGTTAGAGGATTTTTGGTCTGCTCAGATGCAACAGTCATTAATCTTGAGGGAGTAAGCTCTCCACAGTTGACCCCAAAACACCTTCCAGGTGCCATTCCCTATTATATTTCAGTGTTCAACAAATACACCATGGATTTTCATTCTATTTCACAAATAAGTATCCAATTTTTGTGTTCAAATTATATTGCAAAATGTGATTGTTAGTGGTGTCTCTGAAGGGATTAAAAGAATCAAATAGCGGCCAGGCACAGTGGCTCACGCTTGTAATCCCAGCACTTTGGGAGGCCGAGGCGGGTGGATCACAAGGTCAGGAGATCGAGACCACGGTGAAACCCCATCTCTACTAAAAATACAAAAAATTAGCCGGGCGTGGTGGCGGGCGCCTGTAGTCCCAGCTACTGGGAGAGGCTGAGGCAGGAGAATGGTGTGAACCCGGGAGGCGGAGCTTGCAGTGAGCCGAGATCGCGCCACTGCACTCCAGCCTGGGTGAGAGAGCGAGACTCCGTCTCAAAAAAAAAGAAAAAAAAGAATCAAATAGCACAATCAAATCATATTTATTATAGATCGTAGTCATTGAGAATCTCCCCCACTGTACATTTGCTCATTCTATTCTCTCTACCTAGATACCCTGCTAGTTGCAATACTATTGAACCTTGTTTGAAAGGATTTTCAAAACATAAATATGCTCTTTCTCTTTTCACTTTCTGACTTTTTGGAAAATTTACCCCAGTTGTTCTAGTGTATCCATGTGTTTGAGGGTGAAAGAGGAGGAATATCAGGAATTGAGGAACAGAAACAATATTAGGAGAAAGGTAACCTTTGCTTGTGACATTTAAAAAAATGATATTGTTGCAAAACAAGCACCTTAAAAGCCACCCTATTTGCTTAAGAAAATATTGTCTAAATTGTTGTATTCCTCATTTGATATATCAAGAGCCAATCTACTCTCTTATCACAGAGTTTTTTTTTTTTTTTTTTTTTTTGGGGTTGGGTCCCCGCTTTTCACCCCGGGGGGGGGTGCGGGGGCCAATCTTGGGTTCCTTGCAAGCTCCGCCTCCCGGGTTCACGCCATTCTCCTGCCTCAGCCTCTCCGACTAGCTGGGACTACAGGCGCCCGCCATCACGCCCGGCTAATTTTTTTGTATTTTTAGTAGAGACGGGGTTTCACCGTGGTCTCGATCTCCCGACCTCGTGATCCGCCCACCTCGGCCTCCCAAAGTGCTGGGATTACAAGCGTGAGCCAACGCGCCTGGCCCTCTTATCACAGAGTTTTATATAAGGAAGATCCAGATAAGAGGAGGAATAGGGGCAAACCCATCCCCCCGTTTTTAGACCCTAAGAAATAATGGGAAGGAGAAAAGAGAAGGGAAGAAGAGCAAAATTGGGTCCCAGTTTTCTTTATCCTAGGTCAAAATCCAGTAAGTAAAGTTAATTAGATGAGCAACAGTAATACTGAAGTCAACAAAAGAGTATTTGTTACTGGACCAAGATGGTCTACAGGCTACTTCCTGCACCAGTGGGAGGCCATAATGAAACAGAGGAGTGGCCAGAGGGAAGTCTGGAGGCTTTACATCCCTGAGCTACACTTGTGTGACCCGTGGGACTTGAAGCTGCTAAGGATGTGGTTGGAGGCTTCTACAGGGGTGCTGTCACAGAAGTAAGGTCATTCTGTTTCTAGGAACATAAAGCAACCCAGTTCATCCAGGTCTTGATGGACATCACAGGCAATCCTCAGAGGCATCTGTGGTGCCAGTGGGGACGATCTGAGGATGAGTCAGCTAGGGAGCACCATGCACCCAGGGATGCTGAAAGAGATCTACTCAAGAATACTGTGAGTGGCCCTTAGAGACAGCAGTGCAGCAAGAAAAATATGAAGGAATAATACTCAGTGAACAAGAGCCAAAGAACACTGTGACCCAAAGACCGCAATCCGTCTTCTCCACAGAGACTGAGAGAGCCATACTCCTTTACCCACACACCTGATGGCATTTTGAAGAGTATCTTGGAGGTGGTGATGGAAATCTGAGATACTGATCACTTTGTACAAGATAATAAACTCCTTCGAAAGAAATTGTTTGAACTGACAGATTGGACAGAGCTGTAAATCGGAACGGACATCCATCAGTAGCTATTTTTTTTTTCTCTTCACTAATGAGTGGGTCTAAAGAACTTAGGGAGAAATAAGACCATATTAATTGTAGACAAATGAAAAGAACTGCACACTAAAGTCGTAATATGTGCTAAAGTTGTGAGCCTGCTTTTATCCCAGGCTCAGCATAAATGCCCCCTTATCTGTGAGATTTTATTCAGCTTGAATTAATCACTTTCTCATCTAAGTTCCGTAAGAGCTCACTTTAGAACTGGCTTCATTCAGCCTTATTTTGCAGACAATCTCTATATATCTTTGTTACAAAATTAAAAACTATTTGAGGACATCTATCCCAGTGATCATATAAATTTCACATCTTGAGTTAATGAACCAACTGAATTTAGAAGCTAAGTGACATTCTTTTCTAATTAAGAATGTTTTGTTTCAAAGGTCTAATCCATGCTCTACAGTTCATATTTCGACTTACACAATTAATTGGGGACCTATGAAGCTTATAAGCCAATTTATCATATTAAAACCTCAAAGGATTGTGGAGGACAAAACCTTCTTTTGTATTGATTACTGATTATTGTCTAGCTATTGTTTTTATTGGCTTAATATGTATAAGGTCTCTTATTTTTTCTGGCAACAAACTATAATCTGCAAACATATAACCAGTGCTGAGACAAACTTGGTACCCATCCAGGACAGGCAGAATTTAAGATGCTCCCGAGGTTTCTGAACTTGGGTGTATACACCCTGTAAAATCTCTTTCCCTTAAGGATGGGCAGGAAAAGTGATTATAATGAGATATCATTCCCTTGATTAGGTTACTAATCAGTTAACTTTGACTTAATGAAAACCAAGATTATCCTGGATAAATGTCAATCAGGTGAAATGTTTAAAAGGTGAAGCATCAGAGACATTTTCTTTGGGAGGCCTGGAAGAATGCAAACAGCCCTGTGTGAGAAAAGGGGGCCCCTTGAGTGCTGCCTCTAGAAGCTGAGAGCGATCCCTGGCCAACAGCCAGCAAGAAAGCTGATTGGATGGGCCTGGATGTAGAGGCTGAACTAGAATGAGAGTTTATAAAGACACCTGTGTTTATACACAACTGCTGTTGGCAAAGGCCAAAAGATAGGTTAACAGACTGCTAAAACATGACTTCTTAAGCACTGTGAGTTCTAAACTATATTTCGATATTCAATTCAATAATGTCTGTATTAGTAAACTATATATAAACGTAGACCTAACTCCTCTAGGTTTTATTTTGCTATGGTTTTTGTCAAATTAAAATACTTTTAAAAAGTGTCTTTGAGTTATAAGGAAACTGTTATGGAGGGGAATATAAATGCATTTCTCACTGTCAAGCTATGCCTAAGATTTATTTTTTTTAAGATATAATAGCTGTAGCCATATTTCCCTAGTGCTAAAAAGAAATCCCCTTAGTAATCCCTACAAAATCCTAAAAGTCTAAAAAGCAATGAAGAGGATTTCTAATGGTAAGTTATAAATCCTTTTAGAGAACATCTTGGTTTAAAATAATTTCAAAAAAAAAAGAATGCTTAGGAACTGAGTAGTACTATTTAGAAATCCTTCAGCAATATCAAGGACACTCAAAAGGATTTCACATTCAGAGCTAAGATGAAATGAAGTTACATTTGTGATGGTCACGGATAGTAAGAAACTAAAGTTATCGAAGAAACAACACTATGGTCTCTCAGAGCTTGATGGAAATTCAGCGGCCATGTATTCAGCTTAACCCAAGTCCACACTCTTCTCTACATGAGTGGTAGCAAGGAATGATCTCATCACCTCACGAGTAAATGTGTTTCTCAGGTTAATTACGCAGAAATGTAACTCAATGTAAATTTTGATCTTTCTTACAAGTTCTGTTCTCCGGCATTCCAGAGAAGCTCTACCTTTCTTCTGTCTGGATGCTTTTCCAGTATTTGAAGGTAGCAGTTACTGGTATTAACTTTCATAGACTGGAACCTACAGGACCAGGTATGAAGTACAACAGACATAAAGATATGAGATATAAAGACACAATGGAGTGGTGATCACTGTGAGACTGATGCCCCATTGACTCATTCCTCATCCTCACACTGTGACCTGGGAATCAATCACAAGCCAGAAATCTCGATTATCAAGAATAAGAATATACTCGCTTTTAAAATCTGTAATTAATTAACCTGTATATTAAGAAATTACATTTGATCCTTCTAAGTACATCATTACATCAAAACATGCTATAAAAATGGAGACTTTAGAGCATCATTTATATCTTAAAGCTGTTTGCCAGTCTATGCTGAGAAAATATTCTGAAATCAACACTATTTAAATACAAAGAAATGAAAATCTTGGGACCTTTCATCGAATTTCTGTAATTGTGACCTGAGAGGCTGTAATTTTCTACATTGAATTAATCCTGGAAAACTGAAACTACATTGAAAATCCTGAAAAATCAAATCACATGGGATGCCAATTAAATCTCCAGGAAACATATTGTATAAAGATCCATTTGTCATAAAGACCTGAAGACATGAGAAGTGCTTCAGATGCTCTTCCCAGGAAGGCACACAGCATATAGCATTTAGTATATAATTTCAGAGGTTCATCTAAACCTTTAAAGGTATTTATTTTATTCAAATCTAAATACCCTTCAATAACAATAATGATGATAAAATCTAACATATTAGGCAAGAAAAAATAAATTTACTGTGAAAGCTAAATGAGACAGTAAGTGTGCTATCTCAGCTTGTCTTTGTAAGAATGAAAAAATCAATACATACAAAGGGTTTGAAAAACACATTATCTTAATTGTCATAACAACCCTGAAATCTAATAAAATATTTTAGAGCAGTATTAGATTTGTAGAAAAATTATGAAGAGTACAGAGTTGCTATATCCCCACACAGAAGTTTCCTCTATTATTAATGTCTTACATTAGTATTAGTGTGGTACACTTGTTACAGTTAATGATGCAATTTCAATATATTATTAACTAAATAAAGTCCATGCTTTATTCAGATTGCCTTAGTTTTAACTTAATGTCCTTTTTTTTCCCCTGTTCTAGGATCCCATCCATCCAGGATAATTGAGCCATCTGTCTCTTTAGCCATCTTGGCTGTGACAGTTTCTCAAACTTTTTCTTGTTTTTTATGATCTTGATAGTTTGGAGAATTACTGGTCAGATAATTTATAGAACGTTGCTCAATTTATATTTAACTG
The DNA here is from genome assembly GCF_009828535.3 of Hylobates moloch. NCBI lineage: Eukaryota > Metazoa > Chordata > Mammalia > Primates > Hylobatidae > Hylobates > Hylobates moloch. Next base: position 10,008,992 of record NW_026652279.1, on the reverse strand, counting down.
ATTTTTTTCCATAATTAGACTGGGATTATGGGTTTGGGGGAGGAAGACCACAGAGATAAAGTATGATTTTTATTTCATTATATCAAGAGTAGATAATATTAGGTTGGTGCAAAAGAAATTGCAGTTTTTGCCATTAAAAGTAATTAATAAATTACATTTAAGAATAATGGTGAAAACTGCAATTACTTTTCTTTGTGTTAACTTGGCTGCAGTAATCTTTGCCAGGTTTCTCTATTGGAAAGTTATTCTTCCCCTCACCTACTTTTCCATCCTTTACACTTCTGAAGAAAGTCACAAGGCAGAGTTCATACTTAAAGAGCAGAGAGTTGTGCTCTCCCTCCTTGAGGGTAGATTTTCAATCTAAATTATTTGGAATTCTCCTGCATGGTAGATTTGTCTTTTCTCCTCCATTTATTTTTTCGATCATTTCTTTATATCGATAAAGCCAATGGATATTTATTTTGTACTTTGGCTTATAATCCCATATCACTTAATTCATTTTGTTGCTCATTGCTCCAGTGCTGGCTCTTGGGACCTCTTCAGTTGGTTCCCGTGTCCCTTTGACTCTGCGATTATGGAGTGATGTCTTTTTTGAGCCTTTTCTTGCTTGCTGGTACTACAAGATGCTTCAGGCTCATCTTGTATATTTCCTGTCCCATTCCTAGAATTATCCAATTTTCCAAAAATCTCTGGTCTTTATAATTGAATAATAGTATTGGAAACCATGATCTGGGCACTAAGCGTGCTCACTGCTATGTCAAGGAAATATACGTGTATAACAATCCCACATATATACATATTTAACCCATGCTCCTGTGGAACACAACTTTATCAGCCCAATCTCAGTGCTTATGCACAGTCTCATTTTCCTTTAGTTTTATAGACTACACATTTCCAAAATTACTAAAGTCAGCATTGTTTTCCCCCACTGCCTTCAGTGAAGGTGTCTGATATATTTTAATAGAGTTAGGATTTTTGGTCATATTCTGCATTCATCTGGGATTCCCCTGTTCTTGAAAGTGGTTTTTTAAAATCTGCATACATTAAGGTACACTGTCTGCGCATTCAAGTTCAATGGGTTTTGACAAATGCATTTTGTCATGTGTCCACAGTTAGACTATCGTACAGAATAGTCTTTCTGCTTTAAAAAAATCTTCTCTGCTTCAACTATTCAACCTTGCTTCCTCCTGAACTTCTGGCAACCACTAATCTTTTTACTTTCTCTGAAATTTTGTCTTTTCCAGAATGTTTTGTGGTTGGAATAATATAGTAGGTAGCCTTTTCAGATTGGCTTCTTTTACTTAGTAACATGCATTTAAGTTTCCTCCATGTCTCTCTATGGCTTGATAGCTCATTTATCTTTTTGGCTGAATAATATTCCATTGGATGAATGTATCACAGTTTGTTTATCAATTCACTGATTGAAGGACATCTTGGTTGTTTACAGTTTCGGATGTTTATGAATAAAGCCACTGTGAACGTGTATGCGGGTTGTTACGCAGACACAGGCTTTCAAATCAGTTGGGTAAACAGCTAGGAGTGTGATTGCTGGATCATAGGGTAAGATTATGTTTAGCTTGTAAGAAACTGCCAAACTGTCTTCTAAAGTAGCTATACCATTCTTTATTTCCATCAAAAATGAGGTCCTGTTTTCCACATTCTTGTCAGCATTTGGTATTGCCAGTTTTTAAGGTTTTTGCCATTCTAATGACTCATCATCCCTTATCAGAAATGTATTTTGCACGTATTTTATCCCCAGTCATGGCTTGTCTTTTCATTCTCTTAACAATATGTTTCACAGAACAGAAGTTTGTAATTTTTAATGAAGTCTAGTTTATTGATATTTTCTTTCATGGGTCATACTTAAGGTGTTATATCTAAAGACTTGTCACCAAATCAAAGCAAGATTACCTAGATTTTCTCTAACACTCCATTTTTCAGAAATTATATACTTTATTTTTTCAGATGGCAAAATTGGGACATGAAGATTAACTGGGCCAAGGCCACATAGCCTAAATTTCAGGTTAGATTGTCTGACCTCCAAACCCTGTACTCTCACATTTTTATGCTTCTTGAGCAACACACTGCTTAGTGTGAAGATTAAATAGAATAATGCGTGGAAAGTGCTTGGCATATATTGAGTATGATCTATTTATTATTATTGTTCTTGTTATTCCTCTTAGGCATATACATTATGTCAGGTTTCGATTTCAGTTATAACCGCATAAATTCATAGTGAAACCTCCTTGGCATACTGGGCTAATGATACTTCATTGAATTTAAAGTAGTTTTATGGAGCTTTATACTGATATGATTAAATAACGCAGAAATCTGAGTGTCCTTCTTTTCACAGTTCAGCAACAGTATATACAACCTCTAAGCAAAAGTATAACTTTCTTTCTTATTAAGACACTTGGACTAAGATTGTAGGGAACTCCCCACTCACTCACTAGGGTCTCTCTTTTCTTCCCACTTAAAAAAACTGACGTGTATTATTTAAAAAACAAGGACAATAAATTCTCCTTTGAATGTAATAAATAACCAAATACAGTATATGTAAGAGGAGGAGGCAGTTTGAAAGGGCAAACTGCAGTTGCTGATGATAACTGTTAACATTTTGTGAGCTCTTTGTGTTAGACACAGAATCAAGAATTTAGTACATAATATCCTACTTAACCTCATTTATTTTTATTATATTTATTTGAAAACCAGGAAATAGAGGCCCAGAAAAATTAAGGAACTTGCTCAAAGTCACACAGTGAGAAAGAAATGGCATGAGAGTGTGAACTCTGGTCTCTCTGAACCAGGAACCTGAGCTCTCAAGCACTATACTCCTCCAGCCAGTAGAAATCACAGAGTTAGGTGGCCAGAACTTAATCACACCAAATTTTGTGCAAAGGGAAAGGCCTTACAGTACCTAAGAAATTGAATGGGAGAATTTTAGAAGACTATATTAAAAGCTATATCTATGCCATGTGGCCAGGAGAGTATCAAAGCATCACAGCTTCTGTACTCAGAGATCAATTCCTGATTGGTTTAATAAGGAAATAATATTGTTTCAAGTGTGCTTGGCAAATTAAGGAAATGCCTGAATTCTACAATAACTAGACAGAATGAAAATGACAGACGAAGCATTTGGACCATGTTGAGTGTCAAGAGTTGTTGATGTATGTCAAGGAAAAGACCAATATCCCAGCTGATCCATTCCTTCTAACAAGCGAATCCAAGAAACCAATACTAATGTGTTTTACTAGGATACTCAAAATTAACTGGGAAACAGCTTTGACACAGCCCAGTGGCATACTGCAGTAGACACATATATACATAGGTAATATTGGGAACAGCATTACCTACTTTGTAGTTAACTCTTCTTTATATAGTCTTTTTTGTGTATAATAACCATCTGCGGTTAAGGCAGGCAAAAATCAAATAACTTTTTATGAAAGTCAAGGTTGAATTGATTCAATATTGGAAGAATGTGCTAAAGGCTCTACCGGCTTTAAGCAGAACTTTCCCACTGGCTCCAGTGGTAAGAAGTTCTAAGCTGGGTGCACTTTCTGATCACAGACATTTACTGTGAGTGCAATTACTAAACTGGAGTTCATTATGCAGAAAGATGTGGCATGTGACTTATTGTAATATACCGATCAAATTACTTGGAACATGTAAGTTGCGCATCTTCCTGGCTGGGTGTGGAATTTATGGAATCCACACAGGCTTGATGACATTTCTACAACGATCTAATATCTTTCATATACTCCAGGCCCTACCCCCTGACTCCACAGGGAGCTTGGGGGTAGAACACATGAAAGTAAAAGGAAGGTATCACTTTTGGTAATAGCACTCTGATTTCCTCCCAGGATATTACTTCTCTTAGCTACATACAGCCAAGCTAGATCAATGAGCTCTCTTTTGAGATTTTTAATACTAAGCAGAAGGATGCAAAAGAGAAAAAAGACAACAAGAAAATGACGATGGCATTCATTCATTCCAGAAGTGACAACTTGAAGAGACTATGAGCTAGATCTGGGTGCTATGTCTTAAATTATGGACACAGTTTGATTTTTCCCTTTTGAAGTTATTTTTCCAACATTTCCTCCAATTTTTCAAGTCTCTTGGTAGTCATCCAATAAATTCAGTTTCCACTTATATTAGCTGGAGTTGGTTTCTTTTTTACCGGCAACAAAGTGTTATAACCGATTATATCATCCAACAGAATCAAGTACTGAATTCTTGGGAAGTGCAGAGGGGCTAATAATCTCACTAGCTGTGTTATGTTTTTACTCTCTTTAAAATGATTTTTTTTTTCAAAAATACCAGCATTTGTAAGTTAAGTTAGCTGAGCCCAGAGGAGGGTTAATGAGAGGGAATGTGGCATATCCCAAGAGTTTCTAAAGAAGACTTTTCCTCCTTTGGCTGGGACAGTGGGCTACAATCCCACCCAGCAGCTTAGTGTGTGATTCAACCACATAGCTGAGGGTGTCAGTGCAGCACCAGGTAAGGATCGCACATGGACCAGGGATGAATAACTCCATGGCAACCATCTCCTTTCTCCAACCCTGCCCACCATTGCCTCAACTTCTCACTCTGGCTGGCCTTATTTAGACATACTTTAAAAAAACTGATTGGCATACTGTATGGATAACACCAAGAAAAGGAATCCCAGGTAAAGTACAATTCTGAAAGGGGATAAAAGCTGAGAAAATGTAATAAATAGGTGAATGGATACACACTTTCACTGTATGAGTGATTCATGGTTTTAATGTTTATTGGGAGGAAAGAAAAGTGACTGCTCATTGCAGGGGGAGGATGTCTCATTTGAAAGCCAAAGTCATCTGGACCTATAAGGAGATAAAAAGGGGAACAAAGATAATAGCAGCTGAAACTGACCCTCTATTTTCTAACTAGTAGCAAGACTGAGCATCCCAAAACACAAAGAATAGTATAATAATAATAAAATTTAAAAAAAAAGAAAAAGAAAATACAATCATTGCCGGGCACGGTGGCTCATGCCTGTAATCCTAGCACTTTGGGAGGCCGAGGTGGGCGGATCACCTGAGGTCAGGAGTTTGAGACCAGCCTGACCAACATGCAGAAACCCAGTCTCTACTAAAAATACAAAAAAAATTGCCAGGTGTGGTAGTGCATGCCTGTAATCCCAGCTACTTGGGAGGCTGAAGCAGAATTGCTTGAACCTGGGAGGTGGAGGTTGCGGTGAGCTGAGATTGTGCCATTGCACTCCAGCCTGGGAAACAAGAGCAAAACTCTGTCTCAAAAAAAAAAAAAAAAAAGAAAAGAAAAGAAAAGAAAATACAGTCATTTCTATCAAATGCCAAAACTCAGGCCAAACTCCCCCATCTAGTTGCCTTCTATTCTTCCTGAATAAAATACCTACTCCTAACTGTGGAAAAAAAACAATAAAGAATATCTTGTTGCTTCTCTACTAAAAACTTCTCGACGGCTGCCATTAAATTTAGAAGTGACTCACAGAGCACTGTGTGACCTGGTCTTTTTCTCTCATTACATATATGTTGGTCATGAGGGTGGATTCCTCATAAATGGCTTGGTGCTCTCCTCACTGTGAACAATAGCCAGAGTTCTTGCTCTGCTAGTTCCCATAAAAGGTGGTTGTTAAAAAGAGCCTGGCAACTTTCTTATCTCTCTCTTGCCTCACCTCTCTTTATGGATCTCTGCACACACCAGCTCCCTTCACCTTCTGCCATGAGTGGAAGCAGCCTGAGGCCTTCACCAGATGCCAGCACCATGCTTCTTATGCAGCCTGGAGAACCGGGAGCCAAATAAACCTCTTTTCTTTATAAATTACCGAGTCTCAAGTGTTCCTTTATAGCAACACAAATGGACTAAAATAGAGTTTCTCCACTCTAGACTATATGCTTCATGAGGGCTGTCATTCTGTCTATCTCAATCACCACAGTATTTTTGGTACCCAGAAGGGTGACTAGCAGATGGTAGAATGTCAGTAAATATTTCCAAATATCCAAATTCAGATGGAATCATTATGAAAATGAAGGCATTAGTCAGTATGTTTAGAATCTTCTCTCTTAAATATATCCTTCACACCAGGAAAATGATTTAATAGTTGAGAATAGCATATAGAAAATGCACTTTATAAGTGTAAATTACGTGTTATACCTACATATTGGAGCCTCCAAGATGGGCACCAGTGATTATTGCCACCTGGTACTCATGCCCTTGTGCAGTCTTCCCGCACACTGAATGAAACTAACCTGCATAGCCAATAAGATATTGTAGAAACAATGGTGCATGATTTTCGAGGCTAGGTCACAAAATACACAGCTAAGGTTGGCTTGTTCTCTCTTGGATCACTTGCTTGGGGGAGCCTAGCTGCCAAGTTGTGAAGAGACTCTAGCAGCCCCATAAAGAAGTCCAAATGATAAGGGACAAAGGTCTCCTTTCAATAGCCAGCATCTGCTTGCAAGTTATGTGTGTGAGTTGTGTTAGCATTGGGTCCTCCAGCCCCATAAAGCTTACAGATGTCTATAGCCACAGTCAATATTTGAATTACAACATCATGAGACAATGACCACAGCTGGAACCACCCAACAAAGCCAGTACTGGAAACTGTGTGAGATCATCAATCTTGTTTTAGCTGCTTAGTTTTGGAGGTTATATGTTATGCAGTAATAGATAACCAATATACTACCTCCAAGTGTGTGGAATATAGTAAACATTACAAAAAGGTTAACTAGCAGCAGGAGCTGCATGAGTAGTAGCAGCAACGGTAGGGTGGCTCACTGAATAGAGCTTGGGAAGAACGGGTACACATGTTAGGCAAAAGACTGTTGAATATTTATAGTCTTTCTCAGCTCTGAAAAATCGAGACATTGTGTATTGCACATCAAAATAGATTCCCTTCATTATGATAGATTGAAGGGTAAACATTGGAACTTTGAGATGATTCAGTGAGTCAGGTAATCCTGGAGGATATGATCCATTTGGTATTAAGTCTCAAGTCTATACCCACCAGACTTTACCTAATGGAAGAGCAGCTAGCAAAGCCCTTGATCACAAGAGCTTATGTGTATTCACACTGATAACCATGGTGAGAATACCTGGTCGGTCAGGATGGTCCCCAGAGGCATCTGTAGGACCAACTTTCATCTCAGAGGAAAATCTAAAAACCAGGCCTGAAGACAGCTTGGTTTTCCTGACTTGAGTCACGATATTTATGATGAAATCTTATAAGCTAGATTTCATTTTCTTTGGGTTTTGATAACTGAATCACACTTCTAAGGTAAAACAAATGGAAGGTGTTAAATAATAGAAAAACCTTTGAAAATAGGAGTTAGTGGTAACAGGAGAGACAGTTCCAATTATTTTCTCCCTTTCTCTTTCTCTCAAACACAAGCTCATTACAAACTCGGGCCAGGAAAAAGGGGAAAAAAATTGTGATGAACTTTGGCACTTTCAGACCATCTTTAACTGTGTTTAGGAAAAAAAAATTAAAAGTGATGCTGATGAGTTTAAAATATAGGCCCACAATTTCAGCTACTATGGGCTCCACATCTATAGATTTGAACTATGTATTTTGATTTTCAATCAATATAGTATATATAAAGTATATATAAATTGTGTGGGTTTTATGCCTCTTATTATAGCTGTATTTGTATTATAAAATGAGAAAAAAATAAGTTCCCTAACTTAACAGCAAACATGAACAATATATAAAGAAAAAAAGTTTTAGGAACGTTGTAGCATTTGTTGATAGAATGATAGCATTTTAACAATTTTAAAAAGCAAAACCTATGACTGCAATTTTGAATCAATGTCTAAACACATCGGAAGCCAGAAAATCACAGGCTGAAACTGCTGAGAACACATAAAATGTAGTAATGCATGTGGGAGACAGCAAATAAACTGGTTAAGAAGCAAGAAGGGACAATGATAATATGATATGCAACCCTCTTAACTTAATTGTCTACGAGACTCACAACATTTCTATGTTGCTTTCCATTTGTTATAGAGCCACATTATCCATTTTTTATCTAACAGTCTTGGAAATTACTACTGCATAATGTAATATTCTGCATGGAACATTAGGCATGTTCCAGGCTGTATTAGTTTTCTATCGCTGAATTAAAAAATCACCACAGATCTAGTGGCTTAAAACAACACAAATTTGTCACTGCACTGTTTCTGTGTATCAGGAGGCTGGTATGTTTTAGCTGCGTCCTCTGCTCAAGGTCTCACAGGGCTGAAATTAATCTGTCAGCTGGCTGTGTTCTCATGTGGAGGCTTGACTGACTAGGTGAAGATGTGCTTCTGAACCCCTCAGGTTGCTGGCAGAATTCATTTCCTTGCAGTTGTATGGCCAATCATCCCACTTTTTTGCTAGTCATTGGGTGGGTTTCCCTCTTGGCACCCAGAGGTTACTCGCAGGCCCTTTCCATGTGGCCCCATCCATGAAACGGCAGTTGTTCCTCCAAGGCAAGAGAGAGGACATCTCTGCAGTGTGGAATTTCTTAGACATTTTGTCTCTTCCATTACACCTGCTTTTTAAAGGGCTCACCTAATTAGGCCAGGCCTGCACACGCTCAAGAGGAGGTGCTTATTCAGAGCACACTAAGTAGTGAGAACCTTGGGGGCATCTTAGATCCATGCCTACCACCCAGGCATAAAACTTGGAGGAAATTCTGCACAGCAGGGCAGCCTGAGCTACAGGCATATGCAAACAACCAGAAGGCCTGGCTTGGTCCTTTTTTTCCTGTGGGGTGACGAAATCCCTGGGGTCCTGAAAAGATAGAGGTTAAAATATTGTTCAGGCCAACTGGCCTTACTTTCTTGCCAAAATGAGAATGAGCCCTTGCTGGATCTGAGTTTGGTTCAAAAACCAGAAGGATCTATGTTAGAGCCAATCCCTTAATGGAAGAAGCCAGATTGAGTAGCCTTGTTCTGATTGGTGACATAAGCCAGACTACAAAAATGCAGTGGTAGAAAAATCAGTCATTTCTTTTCTTAAATCTGGTGGGACCCTACATACACAGAAAATGCATCCCAGAAGTTTCTTGGGGTCAAAAGGAAAAGCTGTGCCCAGGCTTGTTGCATGAAGTTACGGCTTGCTATAACTACTTAGCTGAAAGAAATAGGAACCTGGCTAAAACGCTGCTCCAATCAACATGGCGAGCTCTAAGGCTATAAATGCACAATGGACTCTGCTGATGCTGCATGTTATTGAAATAAAATGACCAGGTTTGTAGTGGTGCATGGATCATAGGCAGAAGGAAGGAATAGCTTCCAAACTTCCATGTCCTTCACACAGCAGCGATTGGAATATTACATCTTATCAAGAAAAATACTGTAAGGTTTTTAAAAAATAATTTCATCTTCTCTTTTTTCATACAATGAAAAATAGAAACGGACAGGGTTTACATTCAAATGAATATAAAGCAAAACAGTGAAGGGTCTTACTATTTCTAAGTCTCTGAGTCTATTGTTAATCCATTGCTACCTGCAGAAGGTACTTTTCCAAGTGCCAAAATTGTAGAATGAGACTGGTGATTAATAAAAGGAAGCATTCTTTATTTACTGTGTGGCCTTGACTAAGCACTTTGTTTTCATCCTCAATTTTCTCTTTTGAAAAATGGGAATAACAAGGGTATCTAACTTCCAGAGTTGCGGTCATCAACTGAGATATGCAGTGCCTGACATATAGTAAGGGATTAATAAACATTAGTAATTACTACAACTACTATTACTAGTGCAAGTACTATCAGAATAGATATTTTAATGAAATTTTTATTGCTGTAAAATTGTTGACAACAAACTGTGTGTCCATGCTCATTTGGTAGTTCTTAAATCTTAGCATGCATCAGAATCCTGCGGTAGGCTTGATTAAACAGTGACTGCTAGACTTACCCTCACAGTTTCAGATTGTGTAAGTCTGAGGTGGGTCTCTGCGAACTGACATGACACACTCATGATCACTGCCTATTCTGTGAAGTTTCTCACTTTACTAACAAAATTTTAAGAATAGTCAATCCAGTGGTTAGACAATACTCTACTGCACAGGTAACATGTGGTCATGTTTTTCACTTTCATGAATTTTTCTGATAGTCTATAAAAATAGCACCAATTAACTTTGATATTTTGATATCATTTAATCTGGAAACACTTTAAAAAGCATAATGTGTAGGATCTTGAGGCTCTGCTTCAAGAATAAGAAAATTTCAGGAAACAGTAACTTTATGGGTCTTGGTTACCAAAATGTCATTCCATATTAGTCAATAGAAAGCAGTATCTCCATTTTTTGCTAACATAGGGCTGAAAAATACTGTTTTCTAAAAACCATTCATCATTCAATTTGATAATATTCAGGGCAGTCCCTACCAGGCAAGTTGATATTATTAACTCTGACTTCAAACATTTAGTTTACTACATATATAATATTTCTGGAACTTTTTGATGTTGAATTACCCTGCCTTCTTGATAAAAACACCTTATCACTTTAGGGAGTGTCAAGTCATTTCTACTCTTCATCACTGTGCTGTGGGGGTGATTAACCTCAGCTCCTAGCTTCTGTGGAGATCATGTGACTAGGTCTAGCCAATCAGCATAGTTCTTTCTCTGGGCTAGGGTAACTGGGCATGCAGTCCAAGTTAGTCCAATGAGATACAACTGCAACACTTTGCTTGGAAGCACTTGGAAAACAAGTTAGCTTGGGCTTAAGGTAATTAAGATGATAGAATGTGAATCAGAAGCTAGGGGTCGCTCTCTTGTCTGCACACAGAAATATTTTGCCAGGCATGACCAACCCAAATGAGAGCAGAGCTCAGAGAGAAAGTGTAATTTATGGTGACATTGAATAAATGAATCCAACTATGCCTGAAGCCGTGACATCATTATTTTTTATTCTCACATGGGTGTCAATAAATCCTCTTTTTTACTTAAGCCATTTAAATTGATGTTTATATCCATAACTGAAAGAGCCCTCAATAATATCGTTTGGGAATTATTATATTTTTTATAAAACATGAGTAACAATATCACCACGTATTTGATGATATTTTATAATATTTTATGACAGAGACATATTAAAGACAGAAAAAAAGAAAACATCTATCTCATTTTAAGGCTGTCAACATGCTATTATCTGTGTGCCATTGGTTGTTATTCTACATATTCTTTTTTTCTGACAAAGTATCTTACTGTCTACGTTGATATAGAAGTAAATTCAAATCGGCCATCATTTTCTCCCCTTAATAAATACATAAGTATCTCTTTCAAACTCTTTCATAATATTGACATAGTTTAAAACCTACCCCCAAATTCTTTAGCATTCAACAAAGACTGCTGGTTTTTTATGTGTAAATCTGTGGTTTTTAGAATAAAGCACACAAAAAAGAATAAAAAAAGTAAAAATCATTTTAATCTCCACATGACACATGGAATGATAAAGGAATTTTAGGTTATATCTTTAATCAGGGGGTGACTATGTCATGGTGACTATACTTTCATTTCTACTGCAATAAATTCTAATGCATTATAACCACTGAATATTTTTGCACATCTCCTGAAAGCTCAGTTAACTGAAGAGAAAATCCATATAAAATTTAACTTTTCCCTTTTTTATGTTAATATTTTGCTACCTAATATATTTTCATATTAGTGTAAAGAAGACCAATTTTGTGACTAATTGTTCTTTTTCCTTTATCCATCCTTAGGGGAATGACAATGTTGGTTTTCTGGGACATCGCATCTACTTATTTGTACTTTATTAACAGTCTATTTCTATGGAAATTCATGCCAATTGCAAACAAATGTAGTAGTTGAGGGAAAGATCATCTAGGGACATTTTCTAGTCTTTAGGAGTCGAAAGTCGTGCTCAGTCCACTTTTGTCTCATTGTAGTAACATAGCTATCAAATACTGTCAGAATCTCTCAGCTTTTGAGCTCTAAATATCCACATTTCACCAATGTGGAAAGTGGGACTGAGAGAATTTGTGTCTTCCTTAGGATCACAGAGTCCTGACAGACACCTGGCCCTATGTTCTTTTTCATTCCTCATATCCCCTCATAGTCATTTTCTTCTTCATAAAGTTGTGAGGACAACATCTAGAATATCACAGTGTATACTGGCTGCACAAGAGACACTGTTAAGAGGGGTTCTGAAATGAACATCACTAGGACCTCAGTGCTTGTAATGATTTCCAGTGGGTTTATCGACCAAGAGTTTCAGCTCATAAAACACCAACCCTTGTTATTGAATGAATTTAAATCATGTCTGAAAAAGTGTGATGCCTAAAAATCACCTGTATCTTACAGAATACATTAAAAGAAATCCTTCCTCACATAATCCTTGTGGTGCAGTGCTATTAAAAGTCATGGTTCATTTTCTCGGGCTTACCTTGGTTATGGAATTCCAACACATTACATACAAGGTCAGTTTTATACTGTATGCAGATCTGCAATTGGCCAATCTACTTTATAATTCTATAATAGGATATGATTTACTAAATGGGAATAGTTATGCTTGAGATAAAGGGAAAAAAAGGAAGTGGGTTTATAGGACATCTGGGAGGCCAAATGATACAGTGAGAACAGGCTGTAGACTAGGTAGCTGTAGATCTTCGTTATCTCGTAGATTAGTCATTAACTCGCTGGATGACCTTGAGCAAATCACTTCAGCCTTGAGAATTTCAGTTTCCCCGTAAAGGGAGTTGAAAATTTTCACCATTAAAATAAGTTAGAGCTCTATAAGGGAAGCCTGTCAGAGAGAATATAGTGAATATTTGAACATCTGTGGCTGTTGCTTTTAATCTGTCCTTTCTTTTGGGATTAGCCCCCTTTTCACTCCATATGAGTCCCATAGGCTGCCAATCCTTCTTGGCCTCTGCAAAGGCATGTGATTCAGAACTATCTGTAAAAATATCCCTTCCCTCCCTCCCTCAGGACACAACTATTGGTCCACAGCTGAGCACATCATCAAAGAACAATCAGAATCACTTTTGGAAATTCTGTGGACAAAGGGGTTGGAAGGTTAAACTAATTTTTCTGGGGTTGCTAACTGAAAGGCCAGTGTAAGTGGGGGCTTTCCTATGATCATCTCTGCTACCAGGTGAAAAGTTCCTAAGAATTAAGCCAGCTCAAAGGAGAGTAGAGATGAAAAATGGAAAGAGACTTCTGGATTCATGTTCCACATCTTTGAAGCTTGGAAGTTGCCACTTCACCCAAACAACAAGTAAAAAGCTGAACGAATGGAAAAATCACAAACTAATTTTACGTCCATAAAACAGATGAGGTCACAGGGCAAAATCCTGTCCCCAGAATTGGAAAGACAGATAGGTGGATACAGAGAATCACAATATACCAGGGCGAAAACCTCCCCAGTAACAAGTGCTGGGTAGGAAAACCTTTACTGTAATCAATGAATTGCTGAAGGCTTGGTGTAGACAAGTCTGAGAGCTAAAAACTGCAAGGGGACGTGGTCATGGGAGGTGGGGGGGCCTTTGACATTTTTGTGACTTTAACCTTCAGGAACTCAAGCAGGTTCTCACAGTGAATACTGGAGAAAAATCTCCTGGTGCTTCCAACCAGGAGAGGCAGAAAAGCAACCATTTTGAAATATACCAGAGCACTATGTTCTTAACCAGGTATACCATTAGGAGAAACTCATTACCTAGAGCCTAACTTGATGGAGTTTTATCAGAGCCTAACTGACATGGGGAAAGGACAGTACCCAACTTCAGTCAGCTCAAGTTTTCCATGTGAGAAAAGATAAATACCAATTCCAGCTCACTCTAATCACCCAAGGGGGAAGGAAAAAAACTGAAAAACATGAAGTTCACATTACAGAGCATAGGCTTACTAAAATCCTGAAACCCAATCATACGACACTTCCCCTCTTCTCACACTTTGCCACCACCTTATTAAGATCTTTTTACAGCAGTTCCTTTTACCCAGTACATAATGTCTGGTCTGCAAGCAAAAACTACAAGGCATACTAAAAGACAAAACACATAGTTCGAAAAGTCGGAGCAAGCATCAGAAACAGACATATCAGGAATGCTGGAATTAACAAACAGAAAATGACTGCAAATTTCATTCAAACCACAGATCCAGGAAGGTCAGAAAACACCAAGCAGAATTAAAAAGAAAAGAAAAAAATGCCTACACCTAGGCACATCATTTTCAAACTACAGAAAAGGAAAGATAAAGAAAAAGTCGTGAAAGAAGTTAGAAGGAAAAGACGCCTTACCTGCAGAGGAGCAAAGATAAGAATTACACCAACTTCCCTTCAGAAACTACACAAGCAAAAAAGAGAGAAAAATGAAATATTTGAAAGGTTGAAAGAAAAAACAGAAGTGTAGATTTTTGTACTCTGCAAAATTATTCTTTAAAGTGAGGAAGAAATAAAGTTTTTCCCAACCACAAACTGAGAGAATTAGCAAACCTGCCTTAAAGAAGTGTTAAAAGTTCTTTATAGAGAAGAAATATGGGTCAGAAACTCTATTTAAAAAGATCTATTAAGAAAAGACAAGCATTGAAGAAAAAATAAGTGAGGGTAAAATAAAAATGTTTGTTTTTTTATTCTTCATTGATTTATCAGAAAACAGTTTGTTCAAAATAAAAGTAACAACGTATCAATTACGTATGCTCATATTACCATACATAGGATATCTAATACTTATTTTTGCTTATATATAAGTAAATTTCACTAGAGAAATGATAGAAGGGATGGGAGGAAGAAATTAGTATTGTTTTGTTATTGTAAGTTACAGTACCCATAAAGTAGTATATTTTATTTAAAATTTGGCTTGATTAATTGTGAATGTGTATTGCAAACCCTAGAATAACCACTAAATAAGTGAAAAAAGAAGTATAACCACTAAATAAGTTATAAAATAAGTCTTTAGTATAGTGTGCTAAAGAAAGGAGAGAGAATTGAATTATAAAATATGTACAATTAAAACCACAAGGCAGAGAAAGAGTCACAGACAAAAATAGGAACAAAGAACAAAAGCAATAAATAGAAATAGTAACAAATATGGTACATATTAATGAGAGTATATTAACAACCACTTTGAGCAACAATGGTCTAAATATACCAATCAAAAGACAGAGATTGTCAGAGTGGATAAAAAACAAGACCCAACTAGATGTTGTCTACAACAAACTAACTGTAAATATACAGATACCCGAAGATTAAAAATAAATGGAGAAAAATATACTATGCTAATATTATTTAAAAGAAAGTGGGTGTGACTGCTGCGGTCTGGATATGGTTTGTTTTGTCCTCAACAAAACTTTGTTGAAATTTGATCCCCAATGAGGTGGTGGTAGGAGATGGGACTTAGTGGGAAGTGTTTGGGTCATGAGTCTTCTGCTTTCATGGGTGACTTTGTGCTGTTTTTGCAGTAGTGATCAAGTTCTCATTCTGGTGAGACTGGATTAATTCTCACAAGAATGAATGATTTCCCATAAGAGCGGGTTTACAGAGCCAGGATGCCTCTTGGGTTTTGCCTCTTCCTATGTGTCAGCTTCCCCACCGACCCTTTCCATCATGTTATGGCACAGCACAAAAAGCCTTTACACAGAAAGCCCTCACCCAAAGCCAGCAGATGCTGCTGCTATGCTTCTTGTACTTCCCATCTTGTAGAACCATGAGCTAAATAAACCAGTTTTCTTTATAAATTACCTAGTGTCAGGTATTCTGTTACAGAAACATATAAGATAAACTAAGACAGTGGCTATATTATTTCAGATGGGGCAGACTACAATGCATGAAAGTTACCAAGGATAAAGAGGGACATTGCACAATGATAAAGAAGTCAATTATTGAAGAAGACATAATAATCTTTATCTATGTGCCTAATAACAGAGCATCAAAATACATTAAGCAAAAACTGACAGAACTGCAAAGAGAAATAGATGAATCCATTATTATGGTTGGAGACTTCAACACCCTTATATTAGAAATGAATAGATCCAGCAGGCAGAAAATCAGAAAGGACATAGTTGAATTCACCAAAACCACAAGTGAACCAGAAAAAATTCACACCTATAGATTTCTTCATCCAACAACAGCAGAACACACATTCTTCTCCAACTCACACAAAACACTCACAAAGATACGCCACATGTTAGGTCATAGAATATACTATAACACATTTTTAAAAATATAAATTATAAAAAGTCTGCTCTCAGATCACAATGAAATTAAACTAAAATTCAATAACAGAAAGATAACCAGAAAATCCCAAAATACATGGAGATTAAACAATACATTCCTAAATAACACAGGGATCGAAGAAGAAATCTCAAGATAAATTTTAAAATATTTTGAACTAAATAAAATGAATGAAAACAAAAACACGACTTACCAAAATTGTTGGGGCACAGTCAAAGCAGACATAAGAGAGAAGTTTACAGCATTGAATGCATATATGGAATGTATATATTAGAAAATTTTAAAAGATCTAAAATCAATTATCTAAGCTTCTACCTTAGTAAATGAGAAAAAGGAGAGCAAATTTAACCCAAGTAAGCAACAGAAAAGAGATAATAAACATTAAAGCAGAAATCAATAGAGAAAAATCAATTCAATCAAAAGCTGATTCTTTGAAAAGATAATTAAAATGATAATCCTCTAGCCAGGCTAATTTAAAAAAAAAGAAGAGAGAGAGAATGGATACAAACTGCTAATATTAAAAATGATGTCCTTTCATTTTTAATATTAGTACATGCTACAGATCCCATGTACATTGAAAGGATAATAAAAGAAGATTGTGTACAACTCAATGCTCACAAATTTAATAACAGATGAAATGGACCAATTCTTTGGAAGACACACTCTGCCAAAACTCATATAGGAAGACATAGACATTCTAAATAGGCTGATATCTATTAAAGCAATTGACACAATCATTAATAACTTCCCTAACAGAAAGCACCAGGCTTCAATGGGTTCACTGGTGAATTCTATCAAACATTTAAGGCAGAAGTTATATCAATTCTTTACAATCTCTTTTAGAAGACAAAAGCTGAAGAAATACTTCTTAACTCGTTTAATAAGGCCAGTACCACCCAAATACCAAACCAGACAAAGACATTACAAGAAAACAAATCTACAGAACAACATCTCTCATGAACTTAGAGGCAAAAATCCTCAACAAGAAATTATCCAATCAAATCCAATGTATAAAAAGAATTATGCACTATAATCAAGAGGGATTTATCCAAGGTATGCATTGCTGATTCAATATTTGAAAATCAATTAATATAATTTATCACATCCACAAGCTAAAGAAAAATCACATGATCATATGAGTAGATGAGAAAAAGCATTCGACAAAATCCAACACCCATTTATGATTAAACACTTAGTAAACTAGAAATTGATTTTAAAATGTACAACTTGATTTTAAAATGTACAAAACACCTACAGCTCACATTATATTTAGTGATGAGAAACTAGAAGCTTTCCCACTAAGATCAAAAACAATGCAAGGGTGTTGCCTCTCACCACTCCTTTTCAATGTTCATACTGGAAGTCCTAGCTAATGGAATAAGACAAGAAAAGCAAAGTATACCGATTGAGAAGGAAGAAATAAAACTCTTTGTTCTCAAATGGCATGATTACGTAGAAAATCCAAAAGATTTAACTGAAAAACACACCTGGAATTAATAACGGATTACAGAAAGGTTACATGATACAAGTTTAATATGCACAAGTCAATCACTTTCCTATATACCAGCAACAAACAGGTGTAGTTCGAAATTAAAAACACAATACCATTTACATTAGCATCCCCCAAAATGAAATACTTAGTATAAATCTAACAAAATATCTTTATATGAAGAAAGTTTAATATTCTGTTCAAAGAAACTAAAGAACTAAATAAACGGAGAAAAATTCCATATTCATGGAAAAGAGGACTTAATATTGTCAAGATGTCAGGTCTTCCCAGCTTGATCTATAATTTCAATGCAATCCCAGTCAAAATCCCAGGAATTTATTTTGTAGATATTGACAAATTGATTCTGAAGCTTATACAGAGAGGCAAAAGAGTCAGAATAGCCAACACAACATTGAAGGAGAAAAATAAAGTTGAAAGACTAACACTATCTGCTTTCAAGACTTACTATAAAGTAATAGTAACCAAGACAGTGTGGTATTGGTAAAAACAACAGACACATAAATCATTGAGACAGAACAGAGAACCTAGAAATAGACACATAAATATAGTCAACTGATCTTTAACAATGAACAAAGGAAATACAATAGAGAAAGATAATGTTGTTAACAAAAAAGATTGAAACAACTGGACATTTATGTGCAAAATCAATCAATCAATCAAGGCACAGTCTTTATACTCTTTACAAAAATTAGCTCAAAATTGATCACAGACCTAAATGCAAAATACAAAACTATAAAAATCCTAGAAGATAACATAAAAGAAATTCTAGATGACCTTGGGTTTGGTGATTACTTTTTAGATATGACAGCAAAGGTATGATCCATATAAGAAAAAATTGTTAAGTTGGGTTTCATTAAAATTAAAAATGTCTATTCTCTGAAAGACAATATCAAGAGAATGAAAAAATGAACCACAGAATGGGTGAAAATATTTGTAGAGGCATATCTGATAAAGGACTGTTACTCAAAATATAAAACAAACTCTAAAAACAAAACAATAAAAAATCAACAACCTGATTAAAAAGTGGCCCAAAGAGCTTAACAAAATATCACCAAAGAAGGCATAGAAATTATAAATAAGCATATGAAAAGATGCTCCACATCATATGTCATCAGAAAAATGCAAATTTAAAAAAATGAGATATTACTACACAGCTATTAGAATGGCCAAAATTCAGAACACTGACAACACTAAATGCTGGGTGAGGATGTTTGGAACAACAGGAACTCTTAATCACTGCTGGTGGGAATGCAAAATATTACAGACACTTTTGAAGACTGTCTGGTGGTTTTTGGACAAAACTGAACATACTTTCACCATAAGATTCACCAATTGTGTCCCTTGATATTTACCCAAAGGATTTGAAACTAATGTCCACACAAAAACTTGCACACACATTTACAGTAGTTTTATTCATAATTACCAAAATTTGGAAGCAATGAAGATGTTGTTCAGTAGGTGAATAGATAAAACTAAGATACACCCAGACAATGGAATATTATGATGTGCTAAAAAGAAATAAACTATCAAACTCTAAACAGACATGGATAAAACTTAAATGCGTATTATTAAGCGAAAGAAGTCAGTCTGAAAAGTCTCCACATTGTATGATTTCAATTATAAGACTTTCTGGAAAAGGCAAAACTTTAGAAATTGAGATTTTCATTTTTAATGACTAATACCACACTTCATTCATTCATTAAATGAGTATTTATTGAACAACTTTTACATGGTAAGCCCTGACGGTACAGTAGTAAACATAACAGACAAAAATATCTGCACCTACAGAACTTACATTCTAGCAGGACCAGAGTTACATTATATTTAACTACATACAATTCAAGTCTTAGAAACTTCCAACCCACCTATATACAGGAACAATTAAACGCAGAGTGACGCAGAGTGACAAATAACACTATATACCTTACAGATCTCAGCTTTCCAAATGCTTTTTCTCACCAGTGAATTTGGAATTAAGTTTATCATCAGAGCCTGAAGGTACATTTGTTAAGTTTTTAAACAAGGGCTCCTGCTCGCTGTTTTGACAAAGATATATTCACGCTTTGCTTGATTGTACATTTCTGTAGGAGAGAATTTTGAGTAGTCCCTGTCAACTAAGGTTAGATTTAATACAACCACCAGCCAGCAATTAAAAAAAAAGGCATTGACATTTCTTTCTTTATAATTAGATGTTGCCACTGATATGGAGAATAAAGGCACCGTGGTCCTGAATTCTGAATGTTGCCCGGTGGAATTTTCATTGCATTTCCGGAACCCCATAGGAGCTTGTCCTTCTGATTGAACTGTCATAAAACCTGCCAGGTAAAAATCAAGTAATTCTAAACGATACACCTGATCTTATAAAGGCAAATACTCCATACCATACCCACTTATTTCTCTTACATTTCATCATTTTATTTTAAAAAGCAATATGATATACTCAGGGAATATATATTTTAGCACAGTATAAATGTTCTATTTACGGGCAAATCATTCTAAATAAAAGAAAGCTGACAAATCAATCTAAATAAACCTGTATTGGAAATACTTAACATAGTAAATTATTACGCATTTACTTCAGTTGGTGATTATATATATTTACCAATTACTGCTGGGGTTTAAAGCATGTCTAAAGCATGACTCTAGGCCTCCTAGAAGAAAGTGACACATGTTGGGGCTGTGACGGGTCATCTAATATATTGGAGTTCTGCTATATTTTCTTGTCCAGGAGGTCTTCTTACACATTATCCTGGTAACAAAATACCTCTTTCTTCTGTGAAATCCATTCCATGCAGGTGGCAGAGACTATCTTCACTTTCATTGGCCAGAAGGATGTGGTTGGCTCTGATCAAATAATCCAATTCCTTTGGCCAAAGTGATTAGTTCAGTCGTTGGTAAATGAGCTAAACAGGGCCAATTAAATTTCTTCCTAGGACAGTTCTAAAGAAGCTATGGGGCATGGTCACTCAGCAGGCAAGGATGGTGGCCATATTTCTGCATAGTGAAAGAGCCAGTCTGTGAGATGGACGGGGCAGGAGCACTCACAACAGCAGTTTGAGCCTTTGTTCCAATCACAAATGAAATATAACACAGAAAAATAGAGCAGGAGTAAGAATGAGAGACAGAAATATGACAACATCATTTTTCTCCCTATATGCAATATTCTGGGGCTTTGAAAATATTTAGGCAATAAATTTCCCTTTATTTTTCCTTATACTAATTTGAACTGCATTTCCTGAACTAAAAGAATGGTGAACACACATTGGAAAGCAGGTGAATCAGAACAAATATAGATCCCACGTAAGTATCACCAAAATTGACTGATTTATAGATAGACAGATTGATTGATTGCTAGATTTGGTCAGTATTTGGTCAGAAAAATCTAGAAAATCTGAGACCATTAGAAAATGCTTCCAGAAGGACTGGAGACACAGAACAATGAACTAAATGCAAATTGCCCATTGGTATGAACATACTATTAACCATTTTACCACTTTTGAAGACTTAGGGGAAAGTTACAAGTTATGTGAACAGAAGAATGTCAAGGCCAGATGGGAGCTGCTTATACACAGATGCGAAGGGCAGAACCAGGACCCTGATTCTTAACTAGTATCCACTTAATATATACCTGTCCTTAGATGAGGATTATTTCTCACAACCTCAGCTTTGTGATCTGTGGCCCATTTTCTAAAAGCCCAGCTGTCTCTAAAACTCTATACATTTCTGATGCTTTTGAGACCAGAAGAAGACAGAAAATATTTTTAGATATGTACATTATAAGTGACAGGGGTCCGAGACATTCTCACAGCGGTAGATTCCATCCATAAACATTTTATCAAGAACCTACTACTTTCCAGGATGGGTGCTGAGAGTTAAAGGAAATACAAAGACATATATGATATGGATCTGTGTGGAAACACAGAAGAAAAAAGAAAAAATAAAACATTATAAGAAACCTAATGAAAAGTAGAAATCTCTGTGGCCTGATATATTCAAACACAGCGTGATCATACTAGGGATGGCTGAAAACAGGATTTCTCAGCCTTAACATCGTTGACAAGTTGGGCTGAATAACTTTCTGCTATGGGGGTCTTTCCTGGACCTTGTAGTACACTGAACAGCATCCCCGGTCTCCACCCACCAGATGCCAAGTAGCAGAACAGGTTGTGACAGCCAAAAATGCCTCTGGACTTTGCCAAATGTCCTTTCGGTGGGGCAGTTACCCCTGGTTTAGAACCAGTGGTCTAGAGGCACTGAAGTTTAGAGACAGAATGGTCATAATCTCAAATTTCAGATAAGACGTGATCATAAGCACCTATATATAAAAAGTCCTCAAACTCAAACTGTTAATCTAGGATGCCAATAATCCCAGAATTCTGTGGCAGTCTACCAGGGGTAGGGGTAGTGTAAAGGCACAAGAAGCCTTATGTTGTATTTTCCTGGGGCACAGACTTATTCCTTGAGGATTTAGAAAGAAATTAAGCATTTTAAGTGTAATTTAAACATCCATTTTTATATTTAAACAAATGCACATATATTACAAGGCAAACCCAAAATTAGAGTAAGGCTTGGAAAATGCCTGGGCTATTTAAGGCTATAGCCACAACCTCTTCAAGCACACATTCAGCCTCTGATATGAAGAGAACACTGAAGCAGCATGTGAGAACCCAGACATGGATGGGCATGTAAGGAATATATCCACTTTAAACAGGACTACAGGAAATTAAATGGGCATACCTAAAAACTGACTACTACAGAGAAATGTGGGAGAAGACAACTATTACTAGTTAATCCTGATAATGACAATGATGACGCTCACTCACCTGTAGGGAACACTTCCTATATGCCAGTCTCTATGTTATACACTTTACCAACAAAACCTCACACCAACCCTGTGAGACAGCTACTGACGTCACTGCCATTTTAAAGATAAGGAAACTAAGACTTCATACTTTGAAGTATTTTGTCCTAAGCTGCAAAGCTAATGTGTTAGTTTGCTATGGCTGCCATAACAAAGTACCACGAACTGGGTGGCTTACACCAGCAGAAATGGATTCTTTCACAATTCTGGAGGCTGGAAGTCTGAAGGTACATTATTTCTTACATGGATATTATGTACTCCCTGCCAACAACCACCACAACAAAAATATTGCTTCCATATTATTTAGTTAAATTTTTTTAGTACAATATATCTTTCACAACGATTGCATAGCAATTGATGTTGAATCAATTGTCATCAGATATCCCATCAGCATATTTGTAAAGAAAATTGTCTGGTTAGTCTCATCTTTTTAATTTGTTCTCAGTGGTTATGGAATTCCAATCTTGCACACTGGAAAAATCTACATGGGGAAAACAATGGAGACTTCCATTTGATGATACTTCAGCCACCAAGGTAGATAGGAATGCTGCTCTTAATGCCTCACTTTCTCCCCAGGGTAGAACTGTACATGCCCTTTGTCATTTGGCTTGTTAGTGACTCCTCCCAGTGGAGGGACAGTATGCATTCCTACCCCATTGACTTTGAGGCTGGCCATTCTACTTGCTTTGATCGGTGGGCAGAAATGACTGTGTTCCAGTTCTAAGCCATAATTTTAAGAGTATTGTAAGATTTCACCAGTCCTGTTGATTTTCTGCCCTTTGCTGTGGGAAAAGCATGCCCCAGAGAGTCATTAGTCTTTCAGTCCAAGTCTTAGAACAAAGACACATGAAGTGGACTTGAACCTGACACAAAGCCTAAATATATGTAGGCCTAAAGTTTAAAAATATAACTTTGCTCAGCCAAATTCAGCAAAGGTCACCAAGACCACAACTGAACTGCAAACCCACAAACCTACAAATGTTTGCAGTTGTAAGAAACTGGGTTTGAGGGTTGTTTGTTACACAGTATTAGGGCAGCAGAAACCTGACTAACCATATATGATAGATACAGAAGAGACCTGTTCATTTTTTTTGTGTGCAATCCACTTTAAAGCCTAGGCTTTTTAAACCTGAAAAATGTGAAAAACATAATTTCTCTAAGAAAAATTTTATTTTTCTATTGATTTGCATAATAATGTCAGAAACATTTTTGCTTAAGGAAAGATGTTTTCTTCAAAATGATAATGGAAGCTACACTCAAATATGCAGCAAACTTAACAAAAAAACTGTGTTCAATTCTCTGTTGTTGAGAATGCAAGAAACTATTGAGTATCAATACATGAAAAGGGGAGACACTGGAAGGAGACATCTGACTTTTCTGTTTTCTTGTTGTTTGCTGTTTTAAGTTTCAAAGGCAGTTGTTTTAGATAAGTATTATTTCTGTGAATTCTATTGAACTTCTTCCTTTTCTTGACATTTTTGGTAAAAATGTTACAGTTAGGGGACAATGCTTTATTATCTCTTAAACTTACATTAAAATACCTTTTTATTACAAAATAATCCATGTTTGAATAGTAGAAAAATACCTAAAATAAAATATGTCTCCTACTAGATTCCACTCCCTAAATACCACAGTTAGCAGCATGGTATGTATAATTAAGATTTTTCCAACTTTTCTGCTATCCCAACTTACTTCGGAGCTTATTTTTTATTTAGGAAGAAGAGGCAGGTACTGTGACTAATTCCTCATACTTAAAACACTTCAGTGATTTTTTCATCCTCTTAGGATGGAGCTCAGCATCTTATTAAGGTTTAAGGAGACTACCATATCTGTCCATGCCCACCATTGGGCTCAAATAGAGACACCCTCAACTTTAATTTGTACATTTTCCTTTTCAGCCCTCCTGTGCCTCTACAGACACATTTCCACACTCTGTTCTTTATTCTGAACTATATTATAGCCTCTTCCATTCCTGAGTAAATTCCTAGTCAAGTTTCAGGTCTCAGCTGATCCATAACACCCTCCAAGACTACTTCCTTTACTTCCTTAGACTAGATAACATCCCTTGCTATATGCTTGGAATGTCCCTTTTATTTCCCTACTAAATCATTCATTAAAATTTTATTTTATTTTTTAATACTAATGATTTAACATAAAGACAAATCACAGGATGTGAAATATTTCAAGATCAATGGATAAATGATTATTGTTCAAGAGAAAGGATATTGATATACAAAATAAGGATAGCACAAGAACAACTGCATTCCATTTCTCTTAACTTCTTAGGTTTTGTTCGTGAACTATACAGGTCTGTAGAGATGCTCCTGTCAAATTCAGATTCCATTCAATGGGATGATGAAGGCACATCATAATGGTGCTCAATGAGCAACTTGCGGTATTCCCATCAGACACATTCAGTTTCTCGTCTGTTTTCATTTGTAACACACTGGCAGATGCCATGACCACATAATGGAGACACGGAGGCCAGGTGGTCAAGGAGGTAGAACTTTATCCTGGAGTTACCTAGTCTTCAACCTTTTGCCAAATGCACCATTTTGGAGAGAATTACAGGGCAGGAGAGGGGAAAAGACCTCATTTATCATAATTTTAATCACTCCTGTTTAGTTTTAATTGTCGTAATCTCCAGGACAGCAAAAGCTGTATCACTCGGTCCCTTACAGCACCTGGATCTGGTACAAGGTAGTTAGTAAATAGTTGTTGGACTAGAGCGAATAGCGCTCTTAAAGCTGAAAAGACAAGAAGCACTTAGGAACTAAAGCTGATGATATATGTAGGCAGGACTTTGGAAAGGAAAGGGAAACCAAAGCAAAAGCAGATAAACCAAGAATATAGAAAGAGATCCTATACTTAGAACTCACTTAAAAATGGTTGAAGCAAAGAAAGTGAATAATTTATTCAACATTGATTGAATGACATTGAAGTGATTAAGTGACACTAAAGAGTTTACGAAAACACCATCAAATTACGTCTTAGATAATGACTATATCAATCAGGCCTCCTGAATTACCCACAGT
The DNA here is from genome assembly GCF_009828535.3 of Hylobates moloch. Taxonomy (NCBI): domain Eukaryota; kingdom Metazoa; phylum Chordata; class Mammalia; order Primates; family Hylobatidae; genus Hylobates; species Hylobates moloch. The sequence continues at coordinate 9,983,418 of NW_026652279.1, read as the reverse complement.
GAAAATCAGGTGCCCATTATCATGTGGCTTATGGGCTTGTATTTGTACAAAATCTATATAAAACCAAGTTTACCTAATATGTTGTAACCTTAAGATGAGCAGTGGCCCTTTTTTAAAAAGGTCTTCTCTCCCTTTCTTTGATTCTACTCTCTTTGCTGTGATAAAAAGTTTTGTGGCAACTACAGAGTTAGGATGAGCTGATGAGCACAGTCCAATTTGACCTATCCATAAGCATTTCCTCAAATATTTCAATTCATCAATCCTACAGGTAGGTACTAAAGCCAAACCAATTGAGACACAAAGAAAGACAAAAATAATTGGATACACTTTTAGCTTAGCATCGTTAGTGTGCCACAAATTTCAGCTTCAGTTTACCTGTGAAGATAATCAGCTTCACTCTGACCATAGTTACATTTTTCCATTGCTTGAACCAGCTTAATAAATACCACCATGCTGAATAGTCCTACATGTCCTTCAGGAAATGCCTTTAAGCTCTAAATTAATATATACTACTCTGAGTACACACTCAACTTTTTGCCTTGTTGTTGAGGATTCCATATGATGAATATCAGAAGAAAAAGCACCATGAAGAAAAAATATCTATTATAATGTGTCTACCACAGAATTTAAAAATGGAAAGACAGAACAAAACAAAACCAAGATAGACACATAACAGACTCATCATAAAACAGCATTCACCTCTCCCATCTCTTCACATGGAGATTTCATGTAGGGTTTATTTTAAGTCCCCACCTGAGACCAGTTGAATCCAAATATCTGCATTTCACAAGCTACGCAGATGAGTCTTAAGGATTTTAAAACATAAGTAGTACAATGTAGGCAGTATCCAAAATGATTAGGAAATCGATGTGGGGTGAGAGGTATTTGCTAAAATTGTGCCTCAGGATAGATACTTTCTTTATTTCATTCATGCTCTAGTCTCACTGGAAGTTCACATTACTTTGCTTGGACAAGCTCAAGATACATAGTTAATTAGGAATAAATGAAAAATTTATCTTTCCATGGTTCTTAAAGATATTTCAAGAAAAATAAAACTTAACAGCCCACATGGTGTATTTCCTATTCTGTTCTCACAAACTCCTCCCAAAACACATATCTTTATTTACCACAATAAGAAACTAAGGCTATGGATCTCAAATTTAATGTGCAGCAGAATCCCATGGGCACCTGCTAAAAACACAAGTGTTCCCACTGACACACAGCAAAAACAGGAAGACGGAGGAACTGCCTGGGATTTACATTTTACCCAGATTCCAAATGACCCTGAGGTTAGTGGTCTAAAGAGCACATTGTCAGAAACAGAGCAATGAGGTGATGCACCCTAAAAGGGTACTTTTCCGACTTCAATATTTTGTATTCAGAAAACAATGAAATGAACAATGAAAGTCAAGTTCAAATGGGTGTGTGGAACCATTTTCAAGAAAGACTTAAAAATGTGTTCCCAGTGACATGTTGCTATCACCTTAAACTTATCCAGAAGTATAGCCAGGCTCCCAGCATCAGAAAGACTGGTAGGCTGTAATGAGTGAAAGCAAGATAAGCTGTGATCTAATTAATAATCTCTTTCACTACAGGGTAATGTAGACATAAAAGAAGCTTTTGGTGACTGACAATGAATCCTGAATGAAAAAAGGAATGACAAAATGTTAGAATTCGTTAGTATCTCTTTCTGACACCACTCAAGAAAGAGATCAGGCTGATTTCACATGACTGATAGCAGTTCTTTTGACAGAATTTCCCTCAAGTGAAGAAAGACAATTCATTCAACCACAGTAGCTTGATATAAATATCTATGAGGCTTGCCAGCTTCCTTTGTTCTAATTTATCCTCACCAAGCAATCTCCGTAACTGGGTCTTCAAAGTTCACTAACACACTAGGAGAAATTCCCCCATGTCAATGACTAATAATATCAATGGTGACAATAAGAATTCCAGCAGTGACAACGGCAATATTAATGGCAGCTTCTTTTGTGCCAGGCATAATGCCAGACCCTTCTCCTGCATGATCTCATTTTATATTTGAAGCATCCTATGAGAAAGGTATAATTACTATCCGCATTTTAGAAATGAAGAAACTGAGGCTCAGAGACTTTAAATAGTTCAAATTAAACAGACAAGCTTTGATTCAGGCCATTTTTATCTGAACTGAGAACTTACCCACTATACTTCTCATCTTGCTCCCCTTTCTTGACAGAGTACCAGTCATTGGCTCAGGGTGTGAACTTCTAAAGGCCCAGAGCTGGAAGTGGGAAGGTCTCACTGAGGCCATGAAATGAAGATGATGGGCAGAGCTCTGAGAGGGCAGGCATATTTGATATGTGCACAAAAGGTAGCTAAAATGGCTTGCCAACCCCAGAGCTGACATTTAAGCAGGGAGTACAGAGCCAAAAATTTTAAAAATGGAAATAAGAACAAGGACAGAGTTGAATGGTTGTAAAGATCAGTCTGAAGCAACATTTAACAAAAGTTGCTTTCTAGGGCTAGATTTCTTGTACCGGAAAACAGTGGCATGTAGGTGAGTCTACTAAATGGAAATAGCCAAGGATGAAGTGGAAAGTGCTGGTTATTGCACTCGGTACATCAGTCTTCCTCTCTTTCAATAAGCCAACACCTACTGAGCATCTACCATGTGCCCAGCCATGGGAATACGATGATGAACAACATTAGTCCTCACCTTCACAGAACTTCCACTCTATGATTTTACCTTCCAAAATTTTGGGTCCCACTCCAAGGATTTTATTTGGTGCAAATCAGTCCCTGAGAACATAATCACTAGTGTACCTCCAATTGGAAAGTCTGACCATCTAAAACTGCTGGCCAGTCTGGACCTACGAAGACACAAGCATGGTCGCAAGTCTTCCCCATTCAAATTGCACACCTGGCCTTGCATCCATGAAGGAAACAGCTCCAAAACAAATGAAATAACAAACAAACAAAAAACAAAGAACAAAAACACCATTCTGGATGATAAAAATTAATCAAAAGAAGCATCACATAAAATGTTGGTCAGCATCAAAAGTCATTGTTCCCTACCATGGTTTTGTCCTTAATGCAAAACAGCATGGAATTCAGAGTTTAAAAAAAAAATTTTCCTCTCTCTAAGACACTTAATGGCCTAATGGAAACACAAAGACTGAATTGCAAAAGCCAAGGTTGGTTCTGTAACCATAACATAGATATAAGAGATACTAGTTTCAAATTGTTATAGATACATAAAAATAAAATTAGATGCTAGTTTCTGATGGTACTCCCTCTCTCTCTCTCTCTCTCTCTCTATATATATATATATATAAAAATATATATACACATACATTATATACATACATATATATAATTTAGAGAGATACTACTTTCAAATGTCTGTACAGCAAAACATTTAGAAAGATAGCTAAGAAATAGAAAAAAACCTTTAAGACATGCAGAATAGATGCAAAGAGAAAATCATCCATTTTAAAATTCTGTATTAAAGCCAAACGACTATTTAAAATAGCAAACTTAGCAAGTGATGTGGTGGAATGAACCTTGCAAACTTATTCCTATCAATGTCCAAAAAAGTTACGCAGTATGGAATTTAGTGTTTTCTAATTTAGAATTTCCTAAACAGAATGCAAATAGCACTTAGAAATTTAATTACATTAAAATTAAAACTTCTATTCATTTCAAAAGCAAGGAAGGAAATAAACATCCTTAAGAATATGAATAGGCAATCCATAGAGTAGAATATGGAACAGAGATAACAAGGTCTTATATTCAGAATATAAAATAACTTCTACAAATCTATAAGACAAAGCCAGACAACCCAATAGAAAAATAGGCAAGAAATGTAAACAAACTTCATTAAACAGAATATCCCAATGGCAAATAATCACACAAACAATTGCTCAACTTCATTAGTAATTAACAAAATGCAAATTAAAGCCACAATGCTACCATAATACTCACTAAAATGGCCAAAATTAAAAGGACTGACAGAACCAAGCACTGGCAAGAATTTAAGACGAAAAAGATTATCATACATTGCTTCTGGGATAAGTATAAGCTGTGTAACATGTTAGAAAACTGCTTGGCATTTTCTACTAAAACTAAACACTGCTTTGCATATGATGATCCAAAATCCCACTCCCAGGTATGTGCTTGAGAGAAATGCATGACACATGCTCCCAAAACACATGTAAGAAAGCTCATGGCATTGTTACTTGTAATAACCCCAAATTGAAAACCAGTATTACAGAGGATTTCTAAAATTTGTCTTGTAATCATACCATCCGATGATGAGCTATATCACCCAACATAATCAATTTCACAAACCTGCTGCTGAACAAGTGAAGCCACAATGAGTGTATCAGCCCACCATAGAAAGTTCAAACATAGACAAAGCTAATCTCTAGAGTTAAACAGAATCATACCTTTGGCCAGGGGTGAAGGTGATTAGATGGCATGAGAAAGCCATCTAAGTCTGATAAGGTTTTATTTCTTTATTTTTTTATGTTTACTTTGTGATAATCCATTAAGTAATACATTATATTTGTACACTTCTTTTTTTATATGCTATACTCCCCTAAACACAAAAAGATAATGAAAGGCTGCTTATAAACAGAAGGTGATGTCAAATTTTGTGTGGAGGAGACACATAAAAGAAAACACTCATGTTTTATTTTTTATCCACACCAAATAATAACAGGTAAAATGAATTTACTCAGAATTCAAGGCTTCATTATTGACAAGGTACTCCTAATTTCCATGAAAGTTTGGCTTGAAACTAGGAATATAAACTTAAAGATGGGATGGATATCTAAGAAAAGCAAACTGCCTTTTTTTTTTTTTCCCCACGAACTTCACACATTCTCAAGAAACTGCTAATTACCCACAGAGATAAGAAGGACAGATGATTTTCAGAAAAATCATATGCGGGCTAGGCCCATGGTATGTTTTGAAGGGACAACTCCTAGCAAGGTGAGAAATTAAAGGCCATCCCAAAAGCTTGAGCTTCCTCAGCAGCCTGGTGCAATTCAATGCATCCTGAGCACTTACTAAAGAGCCAGACACACACCAATGTTTGACGAATGAATTAAAGAGAGGGAGGTGGGGAGGAAGGAAAGCCCAGGCAGGTTGGGTCCCTGGATGAAGGACGGTAAGTAGACAGGTAGAGATACCTACAGAAGAATCAACAATAAACTTACCTCCGGGTGGGGATGGGATAAACATTGTTCTCATATATTAATCGTACAACTACAATGTGTCTGTCCCAGTACAAGAGATGAGGCATACAATGGTGAAAGAAAAGGGAAAAAAACAAAAGACTAACTTCGGTTCTCACGTCTTAGTAAAACATAGGTTTCATTCAATGATCTATTATTACAATGAGAGAGGGGTTGTGTTATGCTTTGGAGCACATCACACTGGAATGCTTAAAAGAGACCATGGGAACTCAGAGCATTTTCAACTTACTGCTTTGGTTTCAGGCTGTTCTGGGTACTTCTGTGGAAACGGTTAGGGAAGCACACCAGGACCTGTTTAGAAGTTATCCACTGGTTTGTAATTGCCCTGGCAACAAAACTCAAAATCCTCATGATGAATAATAATTATTCCCAAAGAGTAGAAACGTATTATGAAAGACCCCCAAGATGATATTCCCTAGCACACCAAAGGGGGAGCTAAGGAATAAACATCTCTGAGTTATACAATGAGAAAGTTGTTTTTTCCAGCTTTCTATCCAAGGAGAAAGCCTCATGTTGCTAGTAGGGTGGAGGACTTTACCTCCTAACACTGCTTACCTCCCTTTTTGACAAGGAGCAGGCTTCATGCTCAGCATCTTCTAATGAAAACAACATTGAGTTAGGATTTAACAAATTCATTTTGTTTCCTATTTATTTATTTATGTATTTATTTTATTTGAGACAGGTTCTCACTGTTACCCAGGTTGAAGTGCAATCATGGTTCACTGTAGCCTCGACTTCCTGGGCTCAAGGGCTCCTCCCATCTCAGCCTCCTGAGTAGCTGGGACTAAAGGCAGGCGCCACCACACCTGGCTAGTTTTTGTATTTTTTTCTGTAGAGATGGAGTTTCTTTATGTTGCCCAGGCTGGTCTGGAACTCCTGAGCTCAAGTGAGCTATCTGGCTTGGCCTCCCAAAGTGCTGGGATTACAGGCGTGAGCCACTGGACCTGAGATAGTTCATTTTAAAGGTGACCTTCCACTAAGGTTAGATGATACTGTGGTTGCATTTACACAGCGACACAAAGTTTTATTTTAAAATAAATTCATTTAAGACAAGAAGTGAATAGATTTAATGCAACAAATTAAGGAAATAACAGTACAAGCTGTACTCTGGTAGAGCAAACCATGAAAATGTTATGAAAATACCAAAGACTGGAAAACACAGGCTTATGCCATCCTTGAGGTTCCAGTCCCTTCTACCTCCTTACATACCACAAACTTCTACTCTCTTTACCTGCCATTAAGGCTTCTGTATTTCAAGTCCATTCTTCTTTATTGATGTTGGCTCCCCAAATGTGATTTGCTGTATTTGGAAGAGTCCTTTCCCTTCTCTTTCCCTCCTTACCCTCACTTTACTGGCTCCTACTCATCCTTCCAGGGTCCCTTTAAATGTCACTTCCTCAGGAATGCCCTTCTTGCTGTCTCCCATGCTGACTGGTTCCTCTGGCTACACATCTCCACTTAGTGCTTGCTCAGATGTCTGTCTTCCCTGATAGCCTAGGAGCTTCATGAGAACAGAGGCTTTTAGACAATTGTCTTGGCAGAGTTCCTGACATATAGCAGGGTCAAATATTTATTGATTTAAACTGAATGAAGAAAAACAGCATTTCAAATGAGAAATTGAATGTATACCAGTGATTGTTCAAGGGAAGGATGTAGAATAACACCCCGGGTGTTTTTGCAGAACACACTTTCCCATGTCTCGGCCCATAGGAATCTGCTTCATCACATTGGGTTGAAGAGTGCACATTTTTAACAAGTAAAATGGTGGTCCACAGGCCACTAGAAAAATATTAAGTCTATACATATGGCAGTCAACATTCTTTGGGCCTGATATCTTTCTTTCTCTAGAGCAATTTCACATGAGTGAATAGTTAACCTTTCCTCATTTAATCAAACCTAATATTCGTTCAACACCTGCTTTTGTTAGCAAATGAGAGCTTTCGTGTTCCCGGAATATATTGGAGCTAATCAATAGTCCTGCTTTAGGGATAGAAGGGACATGCCAAAAAATACTTATGTAGCATTTCAGACTGCTTTCAGGGGCAAAAAAAAAAATGTTTATCCTTACAGAGGATAAAAATCAGCTCTCTTTCCTTTTGCTTTGACACACACACATGCATACAGCGCTTATCATCATAAATGTAGAAAATATGTTGGTATACCTTGTAGCCACAGTGTTTCCAAATACAGACTTTAATAATTTTCTAAGCCTCCAGCCCTGCAAGGTTTATCAAAACTGATATTTGATTTCATATAGGACTTAGAATGCTTTGAAATTGCTGTCATGTAACTTGTGGAGGTGATCTACTTCATTACCATATCCATCCTCTGTCAATCATCTGAATTATTATAAATGTTAGTGTCAACATAATCATTTGATTCCTTACTCACGGAAATTCACAGAAAATTTCAGTGAGAATATGGCATGTACGACACTTTTTGATGTCCAGTCCCTCTCTGAGGCATATGAATGTAAAATGTCATATTGATATCCTGGAGAAAAGCAGCTTAATGTTAGTGTTTGGATAAGACGTTTGAGTTTTTTGTTCAGGTTACAGATTAGGAACAATTACATTAAATCATAATGAGGGGGAATATCTTTTTGAATATATCAGCTTTGCATTACAGAAGACCAAGGTTAACTTACATCCCTCATTTTGGTTATCTCTGAAGCACATGGCATTATATAGTACATATTTGTGCATTCATTTTCCCTGACATGTTAACTACAGTTACTACTGTTTTGTATGTGTCAATTCCCATTCTCAGAGCAAAATGAGAACTATAGAACTGACTCTGATCTAAATAGAATGTGCTTAGGAGCAAATATGCTATCACAATCCCTTGTATTACCAAAGTGGGTTGGAAATCACCACACAGGTAATGAAAGAATGAACAGTCCCTAAATTCAAAAGTGATGCATGAACAAAATTCTGTGTTTCAGTTAGACTGCATAAGCTGTGAAATGATCCAATAACCTTCTCACAGTTGAGGGCAGCTAATAAATAATAAGAAAAGATAAACAGGATCCAAGAGTCTTCTGATCATAATAGTTCCAATCAAAGTCTTTATTGCATCAAAAATATAGTTTGTCTTAAAATGGGAACTTCATCAAGCTATTAATATGCACCTCACTTTTATACCTCACTAAAGACAATGCATCTGAAACATAATAAGTTGCTAGAGTGTTCCAATGCATGACAATGCATGACTTCTAGTTCATTATTTCCTGATGTTATGACATTGCTGTCCAATCCTGGGGCATAATGAGGAGCTCAAGATCTTATATTATCACTTAATGAAGTCCAATTAAGAATCATTAACCTTTGCTCCACTTCTCATACTTGATGCACAATAAGTGGTCTTGGGAAAACTTTAAAAGGTGAACTTGGGCAAAACTAGTCAATGGATCTTTTGAAGAATTAAAGCCCTCTCAAACCACCATTTCACCCAAAGCAATGGGGCAGGTATACTATTGATTGATGATAAAACTACACACATGCTGCTCAGGTCAAATGTATTGAGTAGTGCAAGAATTTTCTGATAGGATAATTATTTGGGAGGGTTGGTTGAACCAACTGAAATAAAGATACATGACTTTGATGATTTGTTTCAACATTTTATCTATGAACCTCTGGAACCTAGACACAAATTATATTTCTTTTTATTATATTTTCAATGCAATCCAACCTATTCTTATCACCACCATATGCATAAAATATAAACAGCATCCATGAAACATGACATTATCACTAAATAATAAACTAAATTGGCTGAAATTGCTAATAAATGTGTATAGTGCATAAAGCAATATGTTTTACATAGGGTTTACAAGAATGCAAAGTTTCTATACAGAAATGACTTAAGGGCTGTAAGACATTACGTTAAAACACACATTAAAATGTGTGTATGTGGATAAGTACTTTAAAAGGGTGTTAGATGTTGTTCATGTTAATGTGATAAATTCAGTATTCTATAGGATCAGATAAATTAGTAATAACAAAAGTACCAATTGAAGCAAGAACCTAGTACAATAATTTCTCATTCCCATTTCTGATATTTAGATGTTAAACTGTTAATAGTTTTGAATGAAATACTACTGCACTGTATGTAGCACTTAAACCTTAAATGTCACCACCCCAGAAGCTGACGGCACCATGCATCACACCATACATCTCATTCATTTTTATCTCCTTACTGAGCACAATACACGGTACAACACTGGGGCTTTTACAAAGTTTGCTGAACAAAGAAATGAATAATATCCAATTTTCCACCTGGTAATGTAATACTGAGAAATCCACTAAGGGTTACACAGTTTGTCTGTCTGTCTGTTTATGAATTCATTTATGTTTGAGACAGGGTCTCACTCTGTCACCCAGGCTGGAGTACAGTGGTTTAATCATGGCTCACTGCAGCCTTGACCTCCTGGGATCAAGTGATCTTCTTGCATCAGCCTCACCAGTAGCTAAGACTGCAAGTGCATGCTACCCACACCCAGCTAATGTTTTTTACTTTGTGTAGAGATGGGGTCTCACTATGTGGCCCAGGCTGGTCTCCAGCTCCCCAGCTCCCCAGCTCAAGTGATCCTCCTGCCTTGGCCTCCCAAAGTGCTGGGATTACAGGTATGAACCACCATCCCCAGCCTATAAACTGTATTTATCATATAGTTTAAAAGTAACGAATGACATCCAGATCTTTAAGACAATCTTTTAGCTCTGCCCTGCTTCTTTCATAACTTAGATTTCACCCTATTTTACAGATGAAAGAGTTGCAACCTCCACTCTTTTCCTTTCGATGTGTGCTAAGAGAGCCCACAACAGATGTCTAAGCCATTTCCAGTCGTCTCCGTTAGGAGTCTAGTATTGTGGGAACTTGTCTTGATCAATAGTTTCTAACATTTTTGTAACTAAGACATACTTTAGATAATCAGAATATTTGGAACCACATCTGAAGGGAATTTTTAAAAGATAAATCCAAACTGCATAAAAAAATAATAATTACCCTATTAGCAGCATTATCAATATAACGGTCTCTCACAACAGCTAACTCACCATTGGTTACCCTGAATTTACTTCATAGTTACTGAGTACCTCCAACATCACTTATTAGACCAAAACAACAGTCACTGGAACAGAAAAATTTACTGCCTTGACTTACATAATTCTAAGGAAGCTTTTTTTTTTTTTTTTTTTTTTTTGTATGTTCTAGTCAGTGCACCATCTTTCTCTGGAGTAAGGTATATTATTTACCTACTGTTGCATAACAAATTACTCTAAATTTCAGCAGCTTAAAACAACACACAGTTTCTATAGATCAGGAGTTGGAGCACAATTTGGCTGAGTCCCCACTAGCCAGCCCCACCTGACTGAGTCTCTCACCAGGCTGCAATCAAGATGACAGCGACAGTTATAGTCTCATCTCAAAGCTCAACTGGAGAAGGATCTACTCACTTATGTGCTTGTTGGCAGGGTTCAGTTCCTTGTAGTTTGCTGGACCAAGGGCCCATGGTTTTTGCTGACTGTTGGCCAGGGGTGGCCTTCTCGTCCGTACTTTGTGGGTTTATGCAGCATTGCACCTTGTTTCATGAAAACCAGATAGGCTAGAGAAGGGAAGACCAAGAGTACCAGCAAAATGGAAGTCACGACCTTTTATAACCCAAACTCAGAAGGCACATCACTTCGTTTTTGCTGTATTCTGTGGTTGTTTTTTCCAGAATAAAGTGACTAGGCCTAGCCCACACAGAGAGAGAGGGGATACAGAAGGCCATGAAAACTAGGAGGAGAGGATCATCAGGGGTCATATTAGAAGCTGCCTACCACATAGATGATGTTGCTATTCTGGTGACCACACACATAAAGGGCTGCGGAGGCCAGGGAAGAATTGTAAATGACTGAAGCATGTCAGTTGCCAAGAAAAATAAGGGGTTGTAGGGACTAGGGCAAACTAGGAAGTATGTATCTTCTCTAGAAGTGGCAGACACTACTCAGCTCCTACTGACTTTTGCCAACTGGCTGATTTTTCAAAAGAAACCATAAATCCCAGTATTTATGATAAATCATCTGAAATTCTTATGTTGGGACAATATGGGCTAATCAAACAAAAATTGCCTACAGGTATGATGCTGTTCTTGTTCGGTATTCTTTAACTCTTGTTACTAGTTATCTAGCTCCTCTGCCATTTCAGCTCACAATCTGAAAACCCAGCTCAACATGAGTCTGATATATATAAATAAAATAGGCTGGATGTGGTGGCTCACACTTGTAATCTTAGCACTCTGAGTGGCCAAAGCAGGTGGATAACCTCAGTTCGGGAGTTCGAGACCAGCCTGGCCAACATAGTGAAAGACTGTCTCTACTAAAAATACAAAAAAAAAATTAGCCAGGTGTGGTGGTGCATGCCTGTAGTCCCAGCTCCGTGGGAGGCTAAGGCAGGAGAATTACTTGAAACTGGGAGGTGGAGGTTGCAGTGAGCCCAGATCGTGCCACTGCACTCCAGCCTGGGTAACAGAGTAAGACTCTCTCTCAAATATAATAATAATAATAAAATTATGTGTTGTAGGCAGGAAAGAATCTTATGCAAGTGTCAAAATTTGGTGTACACTAGCTGACTTGTTCATAGAGTTTAAGCATAATTAATAATTTATTTGCATTCACACAAGCATACATACAAATAAATGGGGTCAGGTAAATGAAGGACAAATGGGAAGGCTGTCCTCCCAAATTTCAGGAGCATGCATTCAAGCAAAGTCACCTTATTTGACAATCCAAAAGAAACTATTTTCTACTTCACAAGACTATTATCCAACTCATTTATTTGATAATTAATAAGTGAAAAATTCTATCATTGTGTGGTTACATCAAGAAGAGGCAGATTAGCTGATGTTAGTTTGGAAACTTTACAAAGAAAACATTTTCAGTGTTCTCCAGGGATGGAGTTGCAAACAAGAGGTTCTTTAATAAATCACTAGATAAGTGCTTGTTATTACATTATTATTTAATAATTTAGAAACACAAGGAGTACAGAAAAAGAAAACACCTAGTTCAATTTTTACAACTTCATTTTCTTTAAAAATGCAGGCCAATGTTAAATGAGGAAAAATGGAAAGATGAACAAAATGAGCAGGAACAACATGATCCAAAGTTTAAAATCCTAATGAGGATCAGAATTCCACTTTCATTCTGTGATACTTATGCACTTACATTAAGTTCTGAAGGTCATTTAGTAATATAGGGTTGTAAAGCCTAAAAATATTTTCTACATACAGAGGAGAAAAATCAAAGAAATATGCTGATCTGGTATATGTCCTAGAATTTTAAATTTTAAAAATGCCAAAAGTAGGGTTTCTGTTCAGGGAAGATGAGGTGATATAAAATATAGTTTTCCTGGAAGTAAGTTATAACCTAATGAAATTATGAATGATGATGTGTGTTTCAAAATAGCGATAATGTAGTCTTGAGTGGTTCTGCTATAAAAAACTGCTCTTATTCATCAAATAAGTGTGTTCTGAGCACCACTTCCTCTCCTCCTTGATGTGTTAACAGTAAAAACATATAATATCTCAGAGTTTATCACAGAATGCACTGGCTACAAAATAGTCCCAGACACGTGTGTTTGGGGATTTCCCCTTTGATCCATAAGGAAGCTCAGAGAGATACTATTGACTTTCTTCAAGCCATTCCCCACCACCAGCTGGAAGCACCTCCTTAAACAGTGTACCTTATTACATCATCTCTTCTAGGGATCTCACTATTCTCTAAATTGAATCTAAACTCCTTACGTGGATAACAAAGCTTTGTGCTGCTTTGTCCATTTTTCCTTTTCCCAGCTAATCTCATTATTCTACCTTACCTTCCTTGTGGTCCACCCAAGTAGCTGTCTTTCAGATCCTTGTGCATGCCAAGCTATTTCCACCCCAGGGCATATATACCTGTTGCCCTTTTAGCCTGGAGTGTCTTTCCTGAGCTTTTTTTCCAGCCCGTTTGTCAGTTAGGTAACAGCTTTATACATACCTCCTCCTGGATGCCTTCCCTGAACACTCTGAATTAATTCTCGTACCCATCTCTCCATTATTAATTTCCATCTTAACCCCTTGCTTGCTTCATTCCTAACACCTATAAAAAATCATGATCGTTTTACTTCTTTGATAACGTTTTTGGTCTGTTCCTTCCACTACAATATTAAATAATAAGAAAAGGATTATGCCAACCCTGCTCACTATTATTTCCAGCATTGAATCAGCATGTCTGGCACAGTGGAAGCAACTGATAAGTATGTGTCATATGAGTGAATGAATGAGGAAATAGATGACAACTTGAAAATAAATTTTGGTGAGGCCATCACACAACTTAACATAATAAATAGCTACCATGTACCAGGTATGATGCTTTGCAGGGTTATGTTTTTGTTTGTTTGTTTTTTGAGATGGAGTCTCGCACTCTCACCCAGGCTGGAGTGCAGTGGCACCATCTCGGCTCACTGCAAGCTCCGCCTCCTGGGTTCATGCCATTCACCTGCCTCAGCCTCCCAAGTAGCTGGGACTACAGGCGCCCACCACCAGGCCCAGCTAATTTTTTGTATTTTTAGTAGAGACGGGGTTTCACCATGTTAACCAGGATGGTCTCGATCTCCAGACCTTGTGATCTGTCTGCCTCGGCCTCCCAAAGGGCTGGGATTACAGGCATGAGCCACCACGCCCAGCCCAGGGTTATGTTTTTAATTTGATAACCATCCTCTGAAATATCTGCTATTATTACCATCAGAGTATAGAAGGAGAAACTGAAGGTCATGGGTATTAAGTCATTTGCCCAAAGCCAAGACAGATTATAAAAGGAGTAGGAAGAGCATGTGAACTCGGTTCTGTCTTCCTCAAGACTTCCAGCTTGTAACTATTATATTCACCATTAATAGTTAAGCCCTTGTGGAAAATCAGGAGTTTCTAATTGTTTAGATTGGGACTACATTTTAGATAACTGCCTAAAACTACATTTAAACTCGTACCCAAGATGACTATGTATCTAATCACAAATTGAATATAATAGGAGCTTACTCCTATTACATTCCTGATTACTACAGCTAGAAGTCTCAGGACGACAAGTTTCTCTCTTCAAAAGAGCAAGGTAGTAGTAAAGAAGCTGAAGAAGCACAGAATTCCAGGACTTTTTTCATTAGTGAGGTTTTCCCTTTAGCCGTGAGCTCTGTAGCTACATCTAAGAGAAGTCAAGTGTGAATCTCAGTTTTCTAAAAGAGCTGGTTCTAAACTTCTCTGATCATTAATGTTGATTTACCAATTAAATATCCCAGAGCAAATTCGAGGGAGCATGCTTTGGTGTCTACTTGGCAGAAATATATGGGCAACTAAGGAATTCTCTGCATCCTACTTGATGAAATATGTTACCAATTCTGCCTAATTAGAATTACTCCTTTTCTCTTTTAATTGCATCCCTATGCATGTTTGTCCTCATTCATAGAATATAAACAGTTGACACCATCTGAGTTCCTGTAATATTTACAGTTTCAGTAAGGTCTATGAAGTCTTTGGTGAAAATACCAGTTCTCGATGATCACCAGTCTATAAAACATCTTAATTCAAATGCCACCAAGAACCAGATGAGCAATATAGTGAATCATAAACAACTCAATCAATTTCCCCCCACATTCCTCCCAGAACTAGTAAACAATCTACTCCCAGGTTGAGCTTTTGTGCTGAGTTTCATCCCAGAGTACAACTTTACAATGGAGTTTTAAGCCCCAAAATTGCTGATGTAGCCTCAATTATAGCTATGCTGTTGACACCATTCTAATGAACTATTTGCTATTTTATGTGGCCTGGGTATCCCAGGAGGGGAATTGTCTAAACGAACAAACACATTGGTCAGGGTTTAGTGGGAATGGGGAGGTGGTAAATATGTATGTGTGTGTGTGTATGCAACATGAATTATGCAAATTTTAATGAGTATGATACCAAAATGGTAACAGCACTTCCCACTATGGGAAGTATTTGAACTAATGCAAATCCTGTCAATTTAATTGACAAGCTTTATCAAAATTATAGGAGAGACTAAATGATCTGTAAACTTTATTATTGATTTGGTGGAGTCTCACTCTGTCACCCAGGCTGGAGTGCAGTGGTGCGATCATAGCTCACTGTGAGGTGGAACTCCTGGGCTCAAGCAATCCTCTTGCCTCAGCCTCCCAAATAGCTAGGACCACAGGGACCTACGCCATGCTCACCTAGTTTTTTCAATTTTTGCAGAAACAGGGTCTCAATATGTTGCCCAGGCTTGTCTCAAACTCCTGGCCTCAAACAATTCTCCCACCTTGACCTCCCAAAGTGCTGGGATTGTAGGCATGAGCCGTGGCATCCCGCCTGTAAACAGTATTTATAATGTATTAGTCCATTTTCATGCTGCTGATAAAGACGTACCTGAGACTGGGAAGAAAAAGAGGTTTAACGAATGTACAGTTCTACATGGCTGGGGAGGCCTCACAATCATGGCAGAAGGCAAAGAGGAGCAACTCACATCTTACGTGGATGGTGCAGGCAAAGGAAAAGCTTGTGCAGGGATACTCCCATTTTAAAATCACCAGGTCTTGTGAGACGTATTCACTATCACAAGAACAACATGGGAAAGACCTGCCCCCATGATTCAATTATCTCCCACTGGGTCCCTCCCACCACATGTGGGAATTCAAGATGTTACTTGGGTGGGGACTTAGCCAAACCATATCATTCCACCTCTGGCCCCTCCTAAATCTCATGTTCTTACATTCCAAAAACAATCATCCCTTTCCGACAGTCCCCCAAAGTCTTAACTCATTACAGAATTAACTCAAAAGCCCACAGTCCAAAGTCTTATCTGAGATGAGGCAATTCCCTTCCACCTATGAGCCTGTAAAATCAAGAACAGGTGAGTTATTTTCTAGATACAGTGGGTAAATAGGCATTGGGTAAATACAACCATTCCAAACGGGAGAAATTGGCCAAAACAAAGAGGCTACAGGCCCCATGCAAGCACAAAATCCAGCAGGGCAGACGAATCTTAAAGCTGCAAAATGATCTCCTTTGAATCCATGTCTCACATCCAGGTCACACTGATGCAAGAGGTGGGTTCCCGTGGTCTTGGACAACTCCACCTTTGTGGTTATGCAGGGTACAGGCTTCCTCCCAGCTGCTTTCATGGGCTAGAATTGAGTGTCTGTGGCTTTTCCAGGTGTATGGTGCAAGCTGTCCGTGGATCTACCATTCTGGGGTCTAGAGGACAGTGGCCCTCTTCTCACAACTCCACTAAGCAGTGCCCCAGTAGGGACTCGGTGTTGGGGCTCCAACCTCACATTTCCCTTCCATACTGCCCTAGCAGAGGTTCTCCATGAGGGCCCTGCCCCTGCAGCAAACTTCTGCCTAGACATCCAGGTGTTTCCGTATATCTACACTAGGAAATCTAGGCAGAGGTTCCCAAACCTTCGTTCTTGATTTCTGTTCACTTGCAAGCTCAGCACCTTGGGGAAGCTGCCAAGGCTTGAAGCTTGCACCCTCTGAAGCCATGACCTGAGCTCTTCATTGGCCCCTTTCAGCCATGGCTGGAGCAGCTGGGCTGCAGGGCACCAAGTCCCTAGGCTGCACACAGCATGGGGAACCCTGGGCTTGGCTCACTTTTTCCTCCTAGGCCCCTGGGCCTGTGATGGAAGGGGCAGCCATGAAGACCTCTGACATGCCCTGGGGAGATTTTCCCCATTGTCTTAGGCATTAACGTTTGATTCCTTGTTACTTATGCAAATTTCTGCAGCAGGCTTGAATTTCTCCTCAGAAAATGGTATTTTCTTTTCTATTGCATTGCCAGGCTACAAATTTTCCAAGTTTTACGCTCTGCTTCCCTTACAAAACTGAATGCCTTTAACAACACCCAAGTCACCTCTTGAATGATTTGCTGCTTAGAAATTTCTTCTGCCAGACACACTAAATCATCTCTCTTAAGTTCAAACTTCCACAAATGTCTAGGGCAGGGGCAAAATGCTGCCAGTCTCTGCTAAAACATAACAAATGTCACCTTTGCTCCAGTTCCCAAGTTCCTCATCTCCATCGGAGACCGCCTCAGCCTGGACCTTATTGTTCTTGTCACTATCATCATTCTTTGTCAAAGTCATTCAACAAGTCTCTAGGAAGTTCCAAACTTTCCCACATTTTTCTGTCTTCTTGGGGGCAGGAAAGACCTGCCCCCATGATTCAGTTACCTCCCTCTGGGTCCCTCCTACACCATGTGGGAATCCAAGATGAGATCTGGGCAGGGACACAGCAAACCTGTATCAATTTACTTATTTCCTCTGTTGCAATGGGCCACACTTGTCTTTCAAACCAAAATACCAACCACCATTTTTCAGTTCCATGCAAATGAATGCTTTTCAAAATATAATGTGCCTATAAAGCACAATCTAGTTAAAATTCAGATTTTGATTCTGTAGGTCTGGAATGGGGCCTTTTATGCATTTCTCACAAACTGCTAGCCCACGTCATTGTTTATTTGGAATGAAACTTCTATAAGAGGTTTTAGTTATCATTGCACTGTTTTTATAACATTCAGTAACCACTTTTAAAATATGTTACGTGATAGATTCATATCCCAAAATATGCATTTTGTTGCAAGTTAGAAATCTAATTTTTTAAAAATTAAATATCCTGTAACCCTGTTATTTGAACATTATTTAAGTTGCAGTTCTACTGCTGTTTCAAAAACCAAAAAGCTTCTCAAAAAAAATCAATGACTTTAAAAATGAAGGGAAGGGCTCTAAAAACACTATTAAAGAAGGCAAAAAAAACCAACACAATACACCACGTTGCTTATTTACAAGGATCCTGTGAAATATCAGAGTTAATGCTGAGAAGACAAAAAGCAGTAAGAGAGTGAAGACTTGTCAGTCTCCACGCCCCATTCTATAAATGTACTCTCATAGGAAAATGAGTCTTGAATTCTGCAAGTTTCTTAAGTGTTTGAAGTTTTTAAAATAGGCCGTTCATATAAATATATGTCCCCTTACACATTTAAAATCTAGAATTCCAATTCGTGTATGTGTGGCTGTATCACTGACATTTCATCAGATATAATGTCAAAGTTGTGAATCACACAAATCATTCAAGAGCCACTTTGCAAATACTTGAGTGGCAGCTCACATCCAGAAATGTATGTGTTTTTTGACAAGTTAAAGTTGTAGTTCATCCATTAAATATGACAGAATATATATTTATTTATATAGGGCTCTTAAGTGGCCTCTTCATGTTTCTGTGGCAGTTTTTACATCTTAGTACATTTGAATAATGTACATATTTCAAGTAAACCCGCCAAGCATAATAACAGTATCTCATGTTTCTTGTGTTTTCTTTGATTTTTTTTTCAGAGTAGGAATTGGAATCATTAGTCATAGAATGTAGCTTTTTTATATAATCTTTAGTCACATATTGCGGCTTATGGGATACTTTTTTATACTGAGCTCAAAGACTATAGCTCTTGAGCTAACCCTCCATTTTTCCTTAAAAAAATCCTCAGATTTTCCCTAAAATTGATACTCTCATGTTGCAAAAGAGATGTGGCTTTGAGTATATTCACAGAGTTGTGCAACCATCTCTAATATGTAATTTTAGAACATTTTACCACCCTAAAGAGAAATCCCTGTCCATTAGCATAGCAGTCACTCTCTATTCCTCCCTACTATCAGTCCCTGAAAATACTAATCTATTTATGTCTCTATAGATTTACCCATTCTGAACTTTTTTTTATAAATAAATAATCTATTATAAGGCCTTTGATGACTGCCTTTACTCATTCCACATAAAGTTTCCAACACTTATTTGTGTTGTAGCATGTATCAGTATGTCATTCTTTTTTATAGCTGAGTAATATTCTCTTGTATATATAAATTATTGTATTAATTCATTCAGCAGCTGATGGACACTAGGGTTGTTTCCACTTTTCGGCTATTATGAATTATGCTGCTGTAAACATTTTCAAGGTTTTTTGGCATATACCTAGCAGTGGAATCGCTGGATGACATGGTAATGCTATATTTAACATTTTGAGGAACTACTGAACTGTTCTCTAAAGTTTCTGCAACCTTTTATAATCCCACCAGTAATGTATGCATGCATGAAGGTTTGTTTCTCTACATCCTTATCAACAGTTGTCACCTTTTTATTTTAGCCTCTTAGGAGGTATGAAGTAGTATTGCACTGCGGTTTTGATTTGCCTTTCCCTAAGGATTAATGATATTGAGCATCTTTTCATATGCCTAGCCTCCATAATTTCTGATGAAAAGTCACCTGTTAGTCTTATTGAGGAGGCTTTGCATGTGATAAGTTATGTTTCTCTGTTGCTCTCAAGATTCTCTCTGTCTTTGTTCTTCAAAAGTTTGGCTACGACATATATAGGTGTGAGTTTTATTGAGTTTATCTTAGTTGAAATTCATTGAACTGCTTCAATCTGTAGATTAATATTTGTCGTTAAATTTAGGAAGACTTAGACCATTATTTCTTCAAATTTTTTTCTTCCCCTTTCTCTCTCTTCTCTCCTTCTAGACTCAATCATCTATATAATGGTGCACTTGATGGGATTCTAAGGTTTAAAACTCTGTTAATTTTTCCTCATTTTGTTTTCTTCAGTTTGCTCAAACTGGACAATCTCAATTGACCTATCCTGAAGTTTGTTAATGTTTTTCTTCTTTTGTCCCCTCCAGTAGCTACTTGATTGGCCGTTGATTTTTTTTCATTACAGTTTTTGTAATTTTCAACTCCAGAATCTGTATTTGGCTCTTTTTAGTGTCTCTTTGTTGACAATTTGTATTTAGCAAGACATTGCTCTCATACTCTCCACAATTCTTTAGAGATAACTTTAGTTCCTTAAACATATTTGTAATTGCTTGAAGTCTTTGTATAGTAAGCCCAACATACACCTTCCTGAGAGATAGCTTCTATTGATTGGCTTCTTTTCCTGTGTATGGGCCATATGTTTCTTTTTTGGTAGTGGACTTTTAAAATATATAATCTGGACACTCCGAAAATCAGATCCTCCTTCACCCCATATTACACTTCTATTGCTGTGAAACAAATCACCACAATTTAGTAACTTAAAACAACACAAATTTATTATTTTGAAGTACTGCTGGTTATAAGTCTAAAATGTGTCTCACTAGGCTAATATTATCATGTCAGAAGGACTGCATTTCTTTCTGGAGGCTTTATAGAACAATCTATTTTCTTGTCTTCCAGCTTCTAGAGGCTGTCTACATTCCTTCACTGACAGCCCATTCTATCTTCTAAGTTATTAATAACTATTTCAGTCTTCCTCACATTGTATCACTCCAACACTAACTCTTTTACCTCCCTCTTCCACATTTAAAGAACCCTTGTGATTACATTGGGCCCATCTAGATAATCCAAGATGATATTTCTATTTAAAATCCAGCTGCTAGCAACCTGAATTCCTCCTAGTCATGTAATATGTAACATAAATTTACATGTTTAGGGATTAACACATGGGCATCTTTTGGGGAGAGCATTATTCTGCCTATCATACTTCCCCAGGGCTTATTGTTGCTATTCGTTCTTGTTTTGGCTGTTGCTGCTTGTTGGCTTAATGAGTTTACTGGATGAATTCTGTAAAGTGTATATTTGTGTGTGTGGACGTGTGTGTGTGTGTAGCCTGTATCCATAGAAGTCCCTATGTCTCTGCTTAACTGGCTTAGTGGTCAGGCAGTGATTGAACAAAGATTTCCTTAAATGACTTGAATCAATAAGTCCCCAAGCCTCTGTTGAGGGGCTGTGTGTTTATGAGCATGCCTCCAACGCTCTGGTAGTTTACAGCTCTTCCCTAGCCTTCACTTCCTACTCCTTGCTAAGCCTCAATGTCAGTCAGAGATTAAAGCTTGGGGCATTTTCAGTTTATTTCTGGGGATAAGCACAGCTCTGCACATGCATGTCGCCTTCTGGATTCCCAGAAATATATTGGAGCATTTCAAATGCCTCTATGGATATCTCATATCCCAGATTTTCCTTTAAAATTTTTTGGTCAGCCTCCTTTTGTGCCACTTGTACAGCTGCCTCAGAAAGCTGCAACATTAAACAACTGCAATTGATTATTTTTGACAAACACCCTGGGGATAGGGCTGATTGCACAGAGAAATTTCAGTGAGATTGTATAAAAACAAGCCATGGACTTTGGGCATTTATAGGGAGCCACTGCATAAGTAAAATAGTAAAAATTTTCTGGGAAGAGGGCTTTCGGGGAGCCCCAAAACTGTTTTTCCCTTGAGTGGCTGCTAGACTGTTGGTTCCTAACAAGTACCATGGCTGTGAATCTACTGGTTTTCAAGGATACTACAGATTTGAGGACAGGGTGATGAGAATAAGGCACACTAAAATTCCATAAATCTAGCTCTTCTTACTGATACTCATGTTTTTTTCTGAATAAGTGCTCCTTAGACTGTTATAAGCTTTTAGTTAATTTCCAGAGCTCTAGAAAACTTACATTTGAGGACTTTTGCAAGTGTTCTCATTGCCTTTATGGAGAAGCAGATTTTGGGAAGTACTTATTCTATCATTCTGGAAGGGTTTCTTGAAAGGTCTTTCTAAACTGTCAATACCTCTCTACCTCTTCCGTAAGTAACAAACTTTGTCATTACAAGGACATCAAATCTTCTGGCCAGCTGCTGAAGGCACTCAGCCATCAATCTTTTAAACATTTGCTACAAATTGAAGTTGCCTTTCTCTAACTCACCCATATAATATTCTTGTAATGCCTAGTTAAAAAGTAGCTTTTCTCTAAAAATATTCACATCACCTACAGAGTGAGACAGACTCATTGTCATGAAGTTTGGTGTGCATCAAATATTTCGAACTTTCATTTGTTATAATCTTGCCTTTAGCCATAGAATTCTACATTCATTATTTATTGCAGAGTAATGAACTTCCTTAAGACTTATGAGCTTAAAGCAATGATTATCATTTGTTAGACATAAAGTTCTATCTACTAAATAAGATGTTCAGGGATATGTGATCAAGCAGCTATTACTGCATGGTTTCCGTGGGAAAGGAAGTAGAATTTGTTTGGTTAGGAGACTCCAGTTCAGGTTTCCTCATTTGTAATCAGATATTGACTAGGTCTAGAAGACTCACTTCCAAGGTGATTCAATCATAGAGCTGGCAGTTTGGCACTAGCTTTTATTCAAGGGCCTCAGTTCTTCTCAACTTGGATATCATCAAAGGGTTGAATGTCATCATGACACAGCAGCCCGTACCCTCCAGAGCAAGTGATCCAAGAGAGTAAGGAAGAAGCTCCAGTGCCTTTTATGACTTAGCTTTGAAAGTTGCACATCGTCACATTTGGCACATTCAATCAGTCATACAAGACCAGCCTTGATTCAGTGTGGGAAGGGCACAGATATATGGAGACATAAATCATTTGGGAACATCCTGGAGGCTAACTACTATAGTATCTATTTTGTCTAAGACTCTGTTTAGCATATAAAAAACTTATAAATACGACCATTCCTTAAAGAAGAGCAAATTTATTTGCAGAGGAAATGGCATGCATTCCAACAACAAAAATACTACTACAGATAGCTGATGTGTCATAAATGAAAGAAAGACAATATACTTCAAAAGTTCAGAGAAGACAGAAATTGCATCCAGCTTCCCGAACAGGGACTTTGGGCTGAGAGAGACTCCTGGCTATAGATAAGAAATCAAAAAGCAATTGTCTATTTTTTAGTCCCAATAAATTCTTTTTTTTTTTTTCTTTGAGACGGCGTCTTGCTGTGTCGCCCAGGCTGGAGTGCAGTGGCGCAATCTCAGCTCACTGCAACCTCTGCCTCCTGGGTTCATGCCTTTCTCCTGCCTCAGCCTCCCGAGTAGCTGGGACTACAGGCACCCACCACCACGCCCGGCTAATTTTTTGTATTTTTAGTAGAGATGGGGTTACACAGTGTTAGCCAGGATGGTCTCGATGTCCTGACCTCGTTATCCACCCGCCTCGGCCTCTGAAAGTGCTGGGATTACAGGCGTGAGCCACCGCGCCCAGCCGTTAGTCCCAATAAATTCTTAAGATAAAAAAGAAAATACACACATTTGAATTGCTGAGGTCAAAAGTAAATTTAGACTTTTTGTGTAGAAATAGACTTGCAACCTCATGGCAAGCAACACAACTCCAAAATAATCAGGAATAATTTTTAGCTAAACCATTGATACAAGAATGCATTCATGACAATTATAATTTGCTACCAGGATCTAAAGAAAAGACAGTCATTTCTGGATTTCAACTCCTAGACTGGAATAGAATTAAGAAGACATTATTTATAACCAGTCGAGATCTACATTATGACTATTTTCAGAAATGTAAAGTTATATCACTATCAACTATTAATACTTGCTTTAAAAGCTGGCATATGTGTAAATATACAAGGGAGAATTAACGTATGGTTACTAAATACACATTCTGACATTTCAGTGAATGATTTGCACCATCATTACTAAGTCTGTTAAACTTGATTCATAGCACATATTTACTCAAATTTTTAAAATTCATAGACACACATTTATTCATCAAGTTTCACTGTAATTACAGCAATTGCCACTGGGCTAGAAAGAATAGAACCCAACACAAGACATAGTGGTTCCTGTGACTTGCTGTTGAGCAAAATAAATCAAGCCTTCTTTTTTTTTTTTTGTATCTGAAAAGAAGCTTATTAGGACAAATAAATAGACACAGTTTCAAAACTCATATAATAATCAGTGGCTCCTAAAAATGGGAAATTCGGAAGTCAAAACTGAATAACAAATAGAGGACACTATCACAGGACAATGACACTGAAAGTGACTTTTACATTTACATGCAAAGTTGCCTTCAGAGATTCTTAAAAAAACACACGGGTTCTCTTGTTTTTAAGCTTTGTCCTGGGAATTAATTATTTATTTAATATTTGGGGGGTAGGGAGACAGTGGCTGTGTTGCACAGGCTGGAGTACAGTGATGCAATCTTGGCTCACTGCAGCCTCCACCCTATCTTGGGAGTAATTTAGACTTCTGTAACTTTTATTAAACTACTTCAGCCTCTGTTAGGCGTTCTTTGGTACAGTGGTTCTCAAAATTCTTTGTCCCTGGTGCCCTTGTTAAAAATGCAAATTCCTTAAAAATGCAGATTCCTGGCTGGGCGCGGTGGCTCACGCTTGTAATCCCAGCACTTTGGGAGGCCGAGGGGGGCGGATCACGAGGTCAGGAGATCGAGACCACGGTGAAACCCCGTCTCTACTAAAAAATACAAAAAAAAAATTAGACGGGTCCCAATACGGAGAGGTGAGGCAGGAGAAGGCTGAACGGGGGCGGAATTGCGAGATCCACTTCACCCACCTGGCGGCAGACAAACCCAAAAAAAAAAAAAAAAAAATGAAATTTCCTATTTGTGTGGATTGATGACCCCAATCTGTATTTTACCGGAGTCTCGCTCTGTCACCCAGGCTGGAGTGCAGTGGCTTGATCTGGGCTCACTACAAGCTCCGCCTCCCATGTCCAGGCCATTCTCCTGCCTCAGCCTCCCGAGTAGCTGGGACTACAGGCGCATGCCGCCACGCCCGGCAATTTTTTGTATTTTTAGTAGAGATGGGGTTTCACCATGTTAGCCAAGGTGGTCTCCATCTCCTGACCTCGTGATCTGCCAGCCTCGGCCTCCCAAAGTGCTGAGATTATAGGAGTGAGCCACTATGCCCGGCCGCATTTTTAACTCTTATGCAGTGATTCTGAAGCAGTCATCTGACAAAACTTTGAGAACTGGGGAATTACTGTATGGGAGCTATGTTTTCAGAGCATAAAGGAAACATCCCACATTTTCATTCAGCAGACCTGAGTTTATGTCCCAACCACAGCACTAACCAGCCAAGTGACCTTGGTAGACTCATTTAACCTCCCTGAGGCTCATCTGAATAATAGTGAAAATTCCTGTTTTGTGCTGAATAGTGCTAAAGATGAAACGAGGCAGCGTTTACAAAACCTTTATAAACCTTAACGCCTCCACCAACAATATTGAGAATATTCTTACTGCTGAAGCATCTGCCTGAGGTGGCCAGTTTACATCCTTGATCTTATTTATCATTCAGAAGATATTTACTGCATGTCTACCGGGTAAGGCTTCACGGAGGATGTACTTCCCCTGGCCCTTATACAAGCCTATAAGGGGATTTCAGGACTCACAAATGGGCAATTAAACCTCCAGCCTCTTCCTGAGAGTTCTGCCCTCCATTTGATTCGCAGAACTTTCTTCTGATGATTAAATTGGCACCTCTGTACGAAAATGTTCCCTTCCCATCCTCTAGGGAGGGGTGCTCTCCCATTATGCGCTTCACAAGGGAGGAGTGTGGCAGGCTTTGCTGTATATTGCACACTGTTAATTTTTAATGTGAAGAGTCAGACTCTGTCGGCTTCCTTTATGGTACGGATTGTGCTGCAGGCTTCTCATCCACTGTACAACACACCCCATTGGCTGTTGCAGAGGTAGCTTTACCTTTCTAGGGGTGTCAAAATGGCAAATGATTTAGTTACTGTCTAAATAAGGGGGAAAAGAGAACTTAACTCTGCTCATTGTAAGGGACTAGTCTGAAAGAGCCTCAAACGGATGATAATATAATTGGATGATAGACTGCCTGACAAGTGGGAGGAAAAAGAAAGCACTAATAGGAAGGAGGAAGACACAAACAACTACGGGGAGAAAAGTGGCTCAGGAAAGGGGGAACCAAAAATGTAGATGGGTTTAAGGCCCCGACGATTAAAACTTTTAGGTATTCCCATTGTCGATAGGATAGCAAAATCTTGTCCCTGCAAATAAGACCTTAACAATGAAGTTTCAACCTACTTGTTCAGTCTCCAATCTCTGGCCACACTGAATTTCAGTACTGGGAATGTGCTGTGCTCTTTCTCATACCTCCATGCCTTTGCACAGAATTTTCTATCTTCGATCTGGCATTGCTATGTCTACTTACATCACTTGTCAATTTCCTGCAGACGGTTCAAGGTTGGGCTGGAGTTCTCTAGCTCTTGTAGCCAGAATGAACTATTCCCTTCTCAGTCCTCCATGACCATTTAAAACATGGAAATATTGTACTAAATTAATTTGATTCACATTCCTAAATATTTGAGTGCATACCATGTGCAAGGCACTGCAGTAGATACTGGGGATATAGCAGTGAGCAAAACGAAGCCACTTGCCTTCTAAGCTTAACTACTCATGTATTGTCCATCTTTCTTTTTAGACAAGAGGGGAGGGTTTCGTCTGTTTAGTTCATCACGGTATTCCCACAGCCTTAGAAATGTGCCTGGCACATAGAAAGCACCTGATGAATAAATATTTGTTAAATAAACAGCCTTTACCTTAATACTAAATTCTACTCTAGGATGCTAGTTAATTATGCTTTTCAACACGGATTTTAGGCAATCTGAGAGTAGAAGCCATACCTTCTTTGCCTTTTATATCTGCAGAGTAGAGCAAAATAACTGGTATGTAGCAAATGTTCTGGAATGAATTAAATTATCCAAGCTTATTATTTTAGCTGCTTCTATATACTTCATATTCAAAAGCTGGGTAGCTATATTAGACAATTATTTCTCCTGAGACAAATTAAAACCAAAGTGTAACCCTAAGAAATCTTTCTCTAAATATAGGGCTTCAGACAGAATTGCGAAGGGACAGAATCTGTGTGCATGGGAGTTGCTTATTAGGCAGTTTTGCTGGTGAAAGAATAGGTTTTGGGAGTTCCCACCTTATGCCACAGAGATTGCTGCAAATTTACTAACGTTTTTCATTGTTAGAGGTGTTGACACAGAGAGTCACTCATCAGATAAGAGGTGAGATTCTAAAATTCCAACAGTTGATAGTTCTCCATGCACAAAACATCATAGACTTCTGAGCTATCATCTATTTTCAGATTCTCTTTTGGGTTGCTGTCCCTTGGCCTGAACTTTATCCTTCTTAAACAACTGTGCGAAGAGTTCATGTATGAACAGCTATTCTTTGTTTATGCGTAACATAGAAGGAAGGGGATTCATGGACTTCAAAATACAGGCATATACATAACAGCATTTAAGTAATTGGCTTTAAATATATTTTAGGGAGTTGGGGTGGGGGAAATACATTCTTAAAATGATATATCTCAGAGGATATGCAAAGGTGTTTACACAGTCACTAAATGTGTGTTGGAATGAGAGAAAGGAATCAATTCGGTTACATTCCAAGTGGATTGGGAAAGTAGAATTGCAGGAAAATACATCATAGGTAATCCACAAAGTGGGTAATCATATGTGAAAACTTGAGAGCTAACCCTAAGAACTAGATTTTAATTTCCCCATGTAACTACCTCCTACACACACACACACACACACACACACACACGTTGCAAAAGGAACAAATGTGGTAGATGAGATCATGAGGCAAAAGCTGGGTAAAAGCAAAGGTGCATAAAAAATGGGAGGGAGAATGTAATGAAAAAGAAAAGATTCTGCAAAAATGAAAATTTGTCGAGTTTACAAAAACTGGGAATATTCTACATAACATACCCAGGGCAATTACCCAAGGGGGGAAAAAAGGATTTATTCAAAACTTGCCTGATGACACCACTATGAAGTGTCAGTATTTCAGGTGATAGCATAAGTTACAACACCTTAAAGGCCCTTTTCAGAATTCTACTTGAGTGTGTGTGAATTCCACGATAGTTCATGTACATTAAACAGCTTACTTTGAGATTCTGTTTGAAAAAATACCATTCAGAGGCAAGACCTATGTGAAGTTTCTACTCTGAGTGAATTTTTATGGCCAAATTAGGAACCTGGGAAGAGAGAGATTGTAATAAACGTGCTGACTCAGCAGTGAAGTGCAGAATGGCAATGGGATATTATTTTAATGATGCTAGAGCTGAAATGCATCATTCCTGAGATTAGCATATCTGTTAAAAAATACATTCAGCAATCCAAGCTAAAGCATTTTGCCAGTGATCAGCAGAAAGAGCGTTTTTGCACAAATGGGAAGACAGGGATATAGGATCAGCTCAGAAAATTTTGAAGAGATTACGCAATTTATAGACCTAAGAGTATAAACTGCAGAAGTCTAGATGGGATTTAGTTTCTTTTTGTCCTGGCAGTGTGTTCTTTAGCAAGTTCCCTGGCAGAGTTTGGTTCCCTGGTTACATGGTCTACTTACATGCTCCTTCCCATCCTTCTAGTAGATCTTCCAGTTTATAAGTTAAAAATTAAGTCTCTTTAATTAGTTCATCTATCAGAAAGTTATTTAGTACTGATGGCAAACCAGGTACTTAGGATACTGTAACGAACAAAATCCAGCTTCTACCCTTAAAAATGTCATAGTTTAAAAGGGAATACAACCAAAACCGCTAGTAATTTCAGTCCAGGGTAAATTATGCCATGATAGAGATAAATAAGTTTAAAAGACTATGGGAGCATCGTAACACTACAGGAGCACAAACATGTCTGACCCTCGTTTGGGAAGATCAATGAAATCAAAGGCTTAAGTCTTGACTTAAGGGTTGACTCAGCCTTTACTCTAGAATACTTTTTTGGAATACTTTTCTAGAATACTTTTCTAGAATAACTAATACATTCAAAGTGCAGCATCAACTTCATCAGACACTAAAATCAGTTTAATGTCTATGTATGGGCGGAACCAGCGGATGAAATAGAGAGAGCAAGTACTGGCCAAAAGTAATACAGCAAGGACATTGCATATCTTACAGGGAAATAATGTTGGCTAACTCCCAGACCACAGGCTTAACCCAGTGTACTAAGCTGGAGTCACCCTGTGATTTTTCACCATTGTCAGTACTTAGTTAAAATCAAACTAACACACTGGAAAAGGACGATCAATACATAGAGAAGAGTAGTCCTTCAGAAGATTACATAGAAAGAAAAATAAATTGTTATGCCCTTGAAAGAAAAGATACTTTTATTTAAGTTAATAAAGCTTTATTTGTTCTCTAGTCGTTAAGTTTACAGAAATTAAAAGTCTTGACTATTCGTCTTTTGCCAACATGAATTTAAAAGTGGTTTTAAAAAATCTCATTAACATTGTGTTTTTTTTTCTGTCCCAAGCTGATTCAATACAAAACAGATTACCTCCTGTCTATGCCACTAAAGTGCACATAAATATTTCATAAACCAATTTATCTAAAAATTTTGTCATTTCTCCTTCTGAATCTGGACATAGAGTGCACTAGAAAGCACTTTAGGTTTTTCAGATAACATAATCAGAGAGGCAAGAGTATATTATATTTGCTTTTCTGCCTCTTGTCTGGGCTTAAAATATTTCTCTTGGAGTGTTTTCAGAATTTTATTATGTCAGATTGGCAAACACACAGTTAACGGGACTCCCAGAAAATACTTAATTGAGATAATTTAATAGTCAAAATAAAGTCCACACTATTGAGCCATAGGGGAAGGAGAGAGAGAGTAAACTTAGTTTTACCAGTCATGATAGAAAAAAATTATAGTCTTAATGAGCACAGTGGTCCAGACCAGGGGTCCCCAACCCCTGGGCCATAGACAGGCAGTGGTCCGTGGAGGTGAGCGGCAGGCAAGTAAGCATGACTGCCTGAGCTCTGCCTCATATCAGATCAGCCGCACATTACATTCTTATAGGAGCCTGAACCCTATTGTGAACTGTGCATGTGAGGAATCAAGGCTGCACACTCTGTATCAGAATCTAACTAATGCCTGATGATCTGAAGTGGAACAGTCTCATCCTGAAACCATCCCCCAACCCCATCTGTGGAAAAATTTTCTTCTACTACACCAGTCCCTGGTGCCAAAAAAGGTTGAGGACCACTGGTCTAGACCACTGAGAAATACATGAAAAGAAGAGCTGAGGAACATTTGATCCTGAAGTCAAAGTTACGAAACTGAACGGCCCTCTCCTGCTATTTATTATCAGGCTTTATGTGAGAATTCTATTGCTTCTAGACCAGCAGTTGGCAAATGTTTTCTATAAAGAGCCAAAGAGTAGACAATTGTGATCTTAGGCTCTACAACCTCTGTTGCAACTCTTCAGCTCTGCTGCTATAGTGTAAAAGCAGCCACTCACAGCTGATAAAAAAGAAATGAGCATGGCTGTGTTTCAAAAAAAAGTTTGCAAAAACTGGTGGTGGGCCAGTTTTGCTGACCCATGGTCTAGAGAATTAATAATTATGAATCTGAAGGTAAAACCCAAAAGGTACAAGGGAACACTAATCAAGGAGAAATGATCAAGTCTCCATGCCAGTAAGACTATGTAAGTAAACAAGGCCCAGCTTGAGGAAAAATATGAACTCAAAATAATAACAAAATGGGCTTTCAGTCTGAAATCTTAGCTTTGCTATCAAGATCTATGCGTGTCTAGTTTTCTCGCTAGCAAAATGATATAAGCAAACATTTATTTCCACCCTACTATCCTGCCTACCTTAAAGATTATTTTGAAGCTGACAATGAATTATATTTTTAAGTATTTTGGAAAAATGTAAGGTGCTATACAAGTGATAGAAATATTATAAAATGATTTACACAACTCCTCCATTGCTGGGTTCCATCACCAAATTCTGGGCCCTCAAGTTTCTAATCGAGCAGGTCTGAGGTGGGGCCCAAGGTCTAACATCTCTTATCATTTTCAAGAGATATTGATACCGCTAGTTTGGAGACTACTCTTTGAGAACTCCCACTGTACCCTCTTAAAATACAACATAAATCCAGTGGTAGAAGTGGAAGTTAAGTACACTGATGAAATTCCAAACTAGAAAATTGAGGATTAAGTACAGATTGACATATAGTGAGTATCCCTAATCATAAGCCTAATTATTTTGGTTCAGCATATCATAGAGTTATACCTTGTATGGAAAATTTATGTCCTTGGGATAGAAGTAAACATTGTTTTTGTAGCTTCCTAACAGATTCAGAGAAATACACTTAGATTGTATTGACACCAAAGTATTATCATAACATTATATGTATGTATAGTAAATATAGTTATGTAGAGTTTCAAACAAAAGCAATTAAAGGCATGGTCCTGATTTCTTTTAAGATGTGGAACTAAATGGATAGTGACCCACACACTTAACACCCTGGGTATTTGCATTTTGACCCACTTGAAATCTACACGCTGTGATCATTGAGTGTGTGGACCATTATCCATTGAGTGTATGGTCAGAAAGGCCAGTTATGGCAAGGCAGCATGCGCTCTGGGTTAGCCAGACCTGACCTAAACCCTTTCTCCTCCAGCTCTGAGAGGGCATTGGAGATAGAGTTCAGACAAAAGCACAGGCTCCAGACCCTGACGCTCTGAATGGAAATCCTGTCCCCACTTTTTAATGACTATGTGATGGTAGGGAAATTGATTAATTGCTGAGTATTACCAAAAATGGCTAATGAAACAAGAATTGATTAAGTGCTAGGTGCTATTATAATTGTTTTGGAGATGTTACATTTAATTCTCACAACTCTGAGGTGGATACTATTATTATGCCCACACTATAGATGTGAAACTGATGAATAGGGAGATTAAATATCTTCTGTAGAGTCACTTAGCCAGAAAAAGACATATCTGGGGATATTATCTTATAGGCAGTTTGACTCCAAAGCCCGTTATGCTCTACTATAAGAGTTGGCACACTAAGACCCCCTTGCTAAAGCCAGTCACTGCCTGATTTTGCAAATAAAGTTTTATTGAAACACAGCCACATCCATCATTTACAATATAATCTATGGCTTCTTTCATATTACATTACAGAGTTGAGTGGCTGCAACAGAACAAAGAATATATGGCCAACAAAACCTTAAATATTTACTATTGGTCCCTTTATAAAAAATGCACACTTACTACTGCTCTATGAGGCCCTACAATTAGCTGTCTTAGCTGTCTGGCAAGTTACTTCATTTATTCCAGTCACAGTTTACCTGACTGTAAGGTAAAGATCATACCACTGACCTTGCAGAAGCCCAAGAGCTTTCCATTTCTACTATACAGTTATTCACTCTGCCTATTAGAGGAAATGTAATCTAAACACAGGTTTGGTCACTTGATGCTTGCAGAGTCCGATTAACAAGAACCACGTCTGGTATAAACAAAGCTAGCTAAGGGGAAGAAGTACGGCCTTCTTCCCTTAAGAGGACTGCTTGGCTTTTGGAGCAGAAAGAGGATGCTTTTAAAAGGGGTGACTATATAGTGATAGAAATGAGCACGTGGGGGTGGTCCATGTGCTAGTTTGGTGCCTTATCTACTGGGCAGCTGAGCTGGTGTCTTCATGGGCATAAATAGGTTTTAATGGTGGCCAAAAACTCTCCAGGTGGGAGAAATTTTGTTGTGGGCATACGTTAGGTTGTAAATCAACTGTTATCTCTTGAGGCAACCTCCTGGTGGTTGAGAGTTCTGTTCTGGAATTTGCCCTGTAGGGGGTGTCCAGTGAAGGGGAAGTAAAAGGCTATTATTTGCATCTCTAACAAACTAAGTAGGAAGGGGGGAACGGGGAAATAGAGAAGAGAAAAGAAGAAAAAATAATTTAAAAAATAGTAATTCATTCTCTTTTCTTAGAAAAATGGGGATACTCAATTACAGAAAATGTTGCTAATAATTTCTTAAATTGTTTGACCACAGACGTTCTGGCATGTTTTGCCGTTAATAGCATGAAGAACTATTTTTTTCAAGGAGCACAGTTTGGGGAATTTTAATAGGCTCATGGTCCAGCTGCCTCATTTTCACATAAAGAAACAACTCAGGCATTTTGCATAGGATTTCACTGCCAATCAGGCGATGAGGGGATTTGAATCAGCTCTCCTGATCTCAGAATGGGGCTCCTCATCCCTGCAGGTGGTGTGCTGTCATCTTCTATCCAGTCCTCCCCATGTGCTTTCAAGTTACATGGCTTTCCTGCCGTCTGTCAAACCTTTCTTTCTCAAGACAAGACTGTGAGCTCTTTGAATGTAAAATTCATACCCTTCTTATCTCAGCCCCCAGTAAAGTGAACAATGCTTGTAATGCGGTTGGCATTCAGTAATTGCATATTGAATGAATAGGAGATTGAACAAAAGCCATGCCCTTCCCCAGCATTTGGGATTTCATTTCTTCCTTCAGTCACCATCTTCGTCTAACTTTGATATAACGTGCAGATTTTCCCCATTCAAACTACAAGAATTTCTCTTTACCTCAGTATATGCAAAATGCCCTCTGTCACAAAATACATATATGATGCTGTAGCTTGCATTTATTTCAATTAAATTACATGAAATCAAGGGCATATATTTGTAAAAGAAAGAAGAAATATGCAAATGGCAAAGGATCCAAAAATTGTTAAGGTCATCACAAAGAGAGGCCTTCTCATCTCAGAGTACAACTCTAGCATTTAATGATGTATTCTGCACATGGCACGGCCCTCTATTCTAGCCAATGACTGTACCTTATATTCAGCTGAATAAAGACTAACGTTTCCTAACCCTGAAAACTTGACTGGGTAGGACTTTCTGATTGATGAGACCTCATATCCATCTCCAAGCTGACATGAAAAATGGCCACAATGTATCTAGTATCTATGTCATCAAGATTCAATAAAGAGAAATGTATACCAGCTTCATGAGCAAGTCATACAATTTACACCTCACAAGTTGAATTTGAAACCAACCCCTATCTGCGATGCCCTTTCACTATACTGTATGCTGCACACCTTCACTGCTTGCAGAGTTCTGAATAAGAAAGTAGGGATTCCCAAAGCTTGCTGGGAAGCTAGCTGCCTGGCCCACATCACAGAGTGGGGAGGCACTTCTGAATCGGAAATGTGGCTGAGAAATTTCAGCAATATGGATGCCAGTGTAAATGACTTACCAAAATCTGAAGGCCACTTCCTCTCAATCTGGGACTGTCAGGCAAATAAAAGGCGAGCAGAGCCATTGGACTGGGCCTCAATATTTGGGTTGCTTTCCAGGGGCAGATTTTGTAAGGGGGTTGGGTGAAGCCTCATCACAGATTTTAATTTCCGCTCATTCTAAGAGAAAGCTATTGATCTCTGGAACTCGTTAAATCTAAGACTGAGGGAATAGATAGAGAGTAAAGGGACTCAAATGTGAAAGTTGGCTAGACCTCACAGCTTTTCTTCATAAGCCAAAAAACAAGACACAGTTTTTCATTATTATAACTCAAGTCCTTCAACCCAAGAAGACTTATTTTTGTTAATAATAAAACCAAAGGTGATATCTGTCTACCCACCTAGCAGTTGATAATGCTAACAACAGTTCTGAAATGAAATTTGTAGCCAGAGCCATTTGGAGATAAACTGAAAAAGCCAGCCCTATTTGGAAATGACTAAAGAGACCACATATGAGTTTTTATTATCTTGGTTAAATAAATGGGAAACATAAAACCTGGGAGATGAGACCATAAGATTTCTTAGTCTTTTCTATTGATTAGAAAACAGCTCCCGAGAAGACTCAAAACTGTTTAAAAATAAAACTATTTTTTTTTCCTGTTTGCTCCTGTGCCTTCCAAGCAAGGCAAGGCTTTTTCTCCTCCTCTTTACAGCAGTTGGGAGAAACGAGTTTCCAGTAAATAACAAGCTTACTTATCAGATGTTCTTGATAGAGCTGTGATCATCTTTATTGCAATTATTTTTAATATCTCTTGGCAATGTTCTGCTTTCTGATTTAAGATTATGGAACTATAAAAGTTTCCTACCTGCCACTTAACATTGACCTCAGCATGAATTTCTACAGGCTGCTCACGAGCATGTTTTAAGCACAAAGACAGCAAACAAAAATGGAGAAATGCAATGAAATAAAAAATAAATGTAACAAATAATAATAATAGTTTTCCCAGGTCCTTTCTGAATATGCTCCAAACATGTTTTCTATATCACATTTATTGTTTAAGTCAATCTGAATTAAAATACAAGAGCTAGGCTAGGAAAATCTGGCATTAAAATATAAAAGTTTATTAATATTGTCAGAAAGAACCTGAGAACATTTTCCCCGGGGCTTATAAAGGCAGTAAAGCACAGTGGTTACTGGCGACAGAATTAGGATATCTGAGTTCTAACTCATCTTCCTCATTTACTCTCAGAGAAGTAACATAACCTGTCTGTGCCTCAGTTTTTCATCCATAAAATAGGGATATTAATATCAACATTAAAAGTAAGGATGACATTAATTAAAGCTAGTACAAGACTTATTATTTTCCCTGGCACAGAACACATGCTCAGTAAGTTATAGTTATTATTAATATTATAAAGATGAAAATAATTCTGTTCATCATTTCAAAGTTATATTCATTGTTAAATACCCAATTCAAAATGTAGGTCACTGAACTGTTTTCCCTTCTAGACACAATACAGATAAAACAGGTTAACATTAATGGATCATTTTATTGCACAACAGACGTGTGCTGAGCAATGTTTACGCATTTACTCATTTAGTGGGCACAACAGCCACAGTATCTGTTCCTATTTTGCAGATGAGGAAACTGAGGCCTAGCAAAGTCACGTAGTTTGCCTAAAATCTCACTTAATAAAAAGCAGACCCAGGAGAAAATAAAACAACCAAGCAGACAAACAAGAACATCTACCTCATTTCAAATCTGATGCTTATGACTACCAGGCAACGTTACTTACAAATTCAGATTGCATGCCTGCTTTTGGATCTTCATTCCTTCTTATTTCCTGGAGACCTGGTTAGAAGGGCTAGCCTGAAAGCCAAAATCTCAGAAATATCCTGACTGCTGGTTTAAGAGTCTGTCCCTTTCTCCAGACCTTATTCGGGATGCTGGATCCTCCTCCCTGATTCTGCTGCAGTAAGCCCAGTTTGGTGCTTGTACTTTTTTACCATGTTCTGGGCTAGTATATTCTGCCACTGCACTTAGTTTCTTCAAAAGAACTCAGATGTCAGAAATGGTACCCTTGAGCCAAATACAGTCTGCCTGACCCTGGGGTTTGGACCACCTGGTACTTGAAGGGGGGGAAAAAAAGTAATAACCTAATTATTGCAACCACCTGCCTGCAACCGCTGTTGTGTTCCTGACTGCTGCCAGGTGCTATGCTGGCAGGCTTGGATCAATTAGTAATTGTAACTGAAGCTGAATGCAATTAATTATATAACTTTAAGCTGTTCAAGTTTGACACCCTGCAATTACTTCATGAACCTGGGATATAATGGAGGTTTACAAGAAATGAAGAGAAATTATTATGAATAAGATTTCCATCAGTATTTTCTTCAGGTTTGGATCATACTCAATCTTCACGTATCATGTTCACATCCAGCACTTTCCATTTTCCCTTTATGGATGGAATGACTTGTTAATTTCCAACTTGTGGCCCAAGACTTTTAAAAGGGGTGGCTATTACGCTCATAGATCACAAGGGACAACCACTTCCCCTTGGGCCACACGGTGACAGGCCTTCTACAAGGCATAAGAGAGTGCAACAAATTGTGAACTAAAGAGTCACAGGGATTAGGATTTGAGACATGGCTCCACTCTGAAATAACGGGGCAGGCGATATCCTCACTCAACTTCCATACCCTCACCTGTAGGTTAGGGATGTTTTTAATGCTGGAAAAAGTAAGCAAGACAGAATCTACAAATTGACTAACATAATACCTGGCATAAGGTAAAGGCTTGGTAAATGCGAATGTGCTATCCCTGTCTGCTACCGCTGCACAGTTCTGGGGGTTGGCAAGCCTTCTAGGAGACTGTCATAGTTATAGCTTCCCCACTGACCAGGCACTGCAGAGTGACGTAGTGGCTAACGACCCAGGATTTGGAGTCTGCTGTACATGGGTTCTTGTCATGAATGCCACCTAATGAGGAGTATGCCCACAGATGAGTAATACAACTTATTCAAGTCTCAGTTTCCACGTCTTAAAACGGGAGAAATGTTACTTAACTCATAGGACTGGTTTGTTGATAAGGCATGGGCCTGATATAACTGGTTTGTTGATTAACTGGGTTGTTGATAAGGCATAACCCCGATATAAATAATCAATATAATCAATGCATTTCAACTTTTATTTATGGCAAAATTTTAAAATTATGATTTGTATTTTTCTCTTCATCTTTTTCCCTATCTTCATTGCAGAATGGTAGCCAAGCCTTTCTATGCTCTCTTCCTCCACTATGTTTGGTGGGGGGCAGAAAATAGAAGTTAAACAATGTCCCAAGGGCAATGGGGAGAATAGAAGTGTGGGGGTGGTGTGTGTGTGTTGAAGATGGTTGGGGGAATTATGTGAGAATGACAAAAGTTCAAGTTGAGGGAGAGGAGAACTACCCCCAAGGCAGGGCCCCCAGAACAGGGAAAGTCACATGTGTTCCCTGGCAAAGCCTAGAGTATTAGCAAGAACACTGAGCAGATGGCTATATGGCTTCTCTAAGAAAGGCGGACCTGGTCTCTGGACTCCCACGTGGGGATGAAAGCAGAGACACATGAGCCTCAAGGAAACGGGTTTGGAATAAGAGGATTCCCAGCTGCAATGTAATAAGCTAAAGAAGCTCCACTTTGCAACCAAGTTCCCTAGATTTTACTATAATCTAGAAGCAAAAGGAAGCCCCAGTAATAATTGTAGCAGGAGGTGGATGAATGCTCAGCAAACTCACTTTCCTGCTTAGGTACACTGGGAAATTACATTTTTCAGTTTTCCCTGCAGTAAAGGTGGGATCTTGCAGGTGGATCTTGCAGGTAGATCTGGCCAATGGATTATGGGAAAAAGTGATGTAGACAATTTCTAGGTCTCTAAAACCCTTCAGGTGATGTGCCGTGCTCTTTCTCTTTGCTTATTAGCTGACTGGATGCAGAGGATGAAGGAGGGTTATCTTAGGATGTTTTAGAAAATACTGGCAAAAAGAGATGGACAGATCCAGGATCCCTGAACATCAGATGAAAAGTCACCAGCCAAATAAGCAGACAATGGCGACACTAAGAAATTAATTTGCTATTAAACCACTAGGAATTGGATGCTGTTCATTAGGCTGGCTAGCATTAATTATTTTTACTAATAAAAGGCCTGACATAGGATTTTTCAACAACCCTAAAGGATGGGAGTTAGAAAACAGAATTAAAGTGATTGAAGGGAACAGAATATAAGGAAACTCACACTTAAGTTTGTGCATAGCTTTCTTATTATAAAAATTGAACTTTTCACGCAGCAATCTAAGCAACATGTAGGAAATAGCAATGAAAAAAGGCAAGTATTTCTTACCATGGATTGTTCTGATGACTAATTCAGGGGAGTCATATGACAGGGTTCTCTCACTCAAGGAAAATGTCAAGGTTGGAGTGGCTGTCTCTTAGCCGTGAGAACACCATGGATTCATCAGATGGAAACAAGAATCTTAACCAACCCATGAAGTTCTCCCTGCAAATACAAGTGATGCTAATTCCTGGCAGTTTGCAATAAGTAAAACATGAACAAATAAAATAAAATGAGTCTTTGAGAGCTGAATTCCAAAGACCTTCAAAGCCATAGGACAGCTTTGCAAACGCCAGCTCAGAAACATCCTCATTTCTATACACATCTTTCAGCTTTCCCAACAAAATTCCTATTCTTTCCCCTCTCTCATCTACCACCTTCTCAGCTTCTAATCATGACCTCAGAGCTCTCTCCAAACTGCAGCACTTTTTAACTGGTCCTTGAAAGTGTCCTGTGACCTGTCATAAACCACTTTATTCATTTCAGTGATTTAAAGCATCTGGGAAATAAATTTTATTAACTCCACTAATTGGGTCTGATGTGAATAGTTTGCTATTGGATCTATATATAGACACACCTGGCTGAGCACTGGATCATGTTAGATTTTGTATCATTTAAAAATATTTGCTGAGAAAATTATGCTACCAATAGTCACCTAGGGGGAAATGATAGCTTGACTACGAGCAAAAAGAGTAACTAACTAATTTTGTCCATTCATGGGTGAGAAGGACATTCGTTGATTTGTCTGCCCAACGTCCATTCCCTCTCCTTGTACTATTAAGACTCAACTTCCCTTTGGGGACCAAGGGTCCCTTACTCTCAGTTCATGTGGCTTATAAGCAGCTGGTCCCACTCTCCATTCCCTCCTCTCTCTAGTTTCAGGACTTTGGAGAAGATTCAAGTTTGCCCAGGGCATGCCAGCCTGCTGACTTCTGCTTGGTTAGGAGAGGAGTTACCTAGGCCCAAGTCCCTAGGACTTCTCAAGGAATTACACTGAAAGATGAACTCTTTCCACTGGGAACTCAAACCTGGCAGAATATAAGCCTGGAGATGGTGGGGGCCACCTCATCACCACTTTGGAAATGCTGCTTAAGTATAAAGCCAACACAGAGGAGAGGTGAGCCAAAACATGAAGAGAAAAGTATCTGTGATGATTATGGTTGAGCACCTAGATCTAGCTGTATTTTAAAAGAACAATTAATGGCCTTTTGAGCTTCAGCTACTTTGATTTGGGTTTCTCTAAAAGCATCAAGTCTTCATATATATGGGACTGAATTTAACTGATAGCATTAGGGTCAGATTTCTGTGGTATATTCAGTCATCTTCGACTTTGGACTGTCAAAATTGTCTTGCTCACTGACTTGCACCAGGGTTTTACAGCACTATCACTGTGTTTGCTTCTTACGGAACTTGTCAAAAAGTCATAAGCTTTTTACATGAGTAAAAATTATATAGATGTCTGGGAGGTTTGGGAAAACTGCAAAAAAAAAATGCAGATTCCTGAGCTCTGCACCCAAAGAATCTGACTTAGCAGGTCTTTTGAGCATTCCACAAACCAGCATTCTCAACAAACAGCCTAGATGATTCTGATGTGGGTAGACACACTTTCAGAAACAGTGCTGTGGCAAAAAGATCAGAACTCAGGGCTCTGAGTCATATAGAAATGAATTTCAAATCCTGCTTCTAAGGCCTACAAAATTATTCTTTGGGCAAATTTCTTAATCTTTGTGTCCCTCAACTCCCTAACTTATAAATGAAGATAATGCCACCATAGAGGGCTTTGCAAGATAATGTTTATAAAGAATTTAGCACAGTGCCTATCATGTAGTAAAACTCCATTAAATGATGTCTATTGGTAATTCATTTACATGAATGAGCTTCTCAGATAAACTAATCATTGCTAATTAGAATTCAGTAGCATATAAGATTTTGTAGCAATGAGACTTAGAATGTATAAGTTTTGGTGTAGAACAGGGGAAGCAGGCTATATTCCTCAGTTCCATAGTTTGAATGTGTTCCCCAAAGTTCATGTGATAGAAACTTAATCCCTAATGCAACGGTGTTGATTATGGTGATTACATCATAACGGATCTGTCCTTATAAATGAATCAATGTCATTATCACAGAAGGGGGTTAATTATCTTAGGTGTGGGTTAGTTATTGCTGGAGTCAGTTCCTGATGAAAATCATGAATTTGGTTCCCTTTTCTCAGTTCTCAAGCTTTCTTGCCCTTCCACCTTCCACCATGGTATGACTCAGCACAAAGGCCCTACCTTGCCTGGAACCTTGATATTGGACTTCCCAGCCTCCAGAACTGTGAGCAATAAATTTCTTTTCTTTATGAGTTACTAAGTCTGGTGTATTCTGTTACAGCAACACAAAGCAAACTAAGATATTTAGCCTAATAAATGTTCTGGTATACAAAGGACAGGAAAATACCACGAAAAGCTGCCTACCTTACTTTTAATCTTGCCTAAAGCCACTTAGGACATTGTCAATATAATTTTAGCCTTCACAATGAACATTTTTGTACATTACATAACAATAGCCTAAATACCTAAACAAGTAAGGCAATGGAACTGGCATAGTATTACAAAATATGTTGCAGATTCTGTAACGGTTATGGCTGCACAAAGGAGAAAGTTAATGGTGAAAGGTGAGGAGGGAATCAAAAGGATAGCAGTGTGAGGTTATAAGTCTATGTGGCATTGTTACATGAAATACAACTTTTGAAGGATGGCCGTCCTGAGTTTAACTCATAGAGGACCCATGTCAGCAAGTCACTTAGTTTCTTTAGATTATGGTTTCCAGCATAAAAATTGGGGAAAATAAAGCCAATGTTATTAGGTTGTGTTGAGGACTCAACAAAATGACTATGTAACACTCTTAATAAAGTGCTAGGCATAGGGCTAATGCTCAACCAAAGCAGCTATTACTATTATTTCTTATTATGGTTTTACTGAAGATCTTGTTTTTTAAAAGCTGGCAAAAATGAGGTTTTTTTTTTCTGAAAAGAAACGTTTTAAAATATTTTTACAGACATGACAGTGAGGAGAGGAAGCAATCAGAAATAACCTAACTCATCAATTTCAATAGGTGGGAAAGAAAGAAAGAAGTAAATGAAGGATTAAAACAAGTACTTCCTGCCAGTACCGTCTTATAACACCTCATTTCTCAGATGAGGCCTTGGTTAACATTCCTCTTGGTGAAGCAGCAAGAACCCACTGGCACCAGTCACAGCTCTCATGTTAAGGAATCTCCAACAGCTACCTCCAAAATCCTTTTAATGATTTGCCTTTGTTGCCATAACAGTTGCAAAAAAATAAAAATCAATTCTACAAATTTCTTAATTTCCAAACTGCCCAGGGCTTTGGCTGATACAACAATGATTTAAGGCAATGGCTGAGGTGGGAATTTGAGTATGTTCTTCAAGGATAATCGCCAGCCTCCTCCTTGAGATGCATCTATTTTTAACCAATTACTCAACCTCTGAGTGTGGTGATTAAACAGAAAAGTGTAGGAAACACAAAGAGTGGCAACTGCAAACCAGCTTCATTCGTCTTTGTATCTTAGGAAACTGCAGGTGTGTGTTAATGAATTACATGACTGGTAAAACAAAATTAAAGGCAGCTGCGTGTGTTTACAAAACTGCAGCAGCAAATTACAGGTATCTGTAGCATCCATAATTCATCCATAATTTGACAATTTTCATATTACTGAAATAAAGAATCAAGTCATGCAGATGATTACAGTATTTGCCTCTCAGCACAAGAGACCTTGCTTCATTACCTATGCAGTATCTCAAATGAAATAAATACAGCTTTTCAGGTGGAGGTGGACCTTAAGATAAAGGAAGAAAGTATTGCAGACAACCCAGCCCCAAGCTCCATCCCCTATGCCTCTAACTTCTATTTCGTTGTCAGTAGAAGAAAGAGTTTGCACACAACCTTTAGAAACACAAGTGCTAGGTCTTCTTTTGACATTGCTTCCTAAATCTAAAATCCTGAGGTAAGTTTCTTAAGACTCTGCTATAGTTTTGAAGTTTGTCCTCCCAAATATCATGTTGAAATTTTATCCCAAAGCTGAAGGTGGAGTCTAATCCGAGGTGTTGGGGTCATGGGGACAAATCTCTCCTGCCGGGCTTAGTACCATCCTTGTTGTAATGAATGAGTTCTTGCTCTATTCATTGCCACAACAGCTGGCTGTAAACTACAGCCTGACACCGCTCTCTCTTACTTCCTCTCTTGCCATGGGATCTCTATCTCCATACACTGGATCTCCTTTGTCTTCAGCTCCTTGAGACCCTCATCAGAAGCAGATGTTGGTGCCATTCTTCTTGTACATTCTGCAGAACTGTGAGCCAAATAATCTTTTTTTCTTTATAAATTACCCAGTCTCAGGTATTCCTTTATAGCAACACAAAATAAACTAAGACGGACCTTATGCCTTCATTTCAATTTATTTATCTGTGAAATGGGATAGCCTTAGTGACTAACAGAGTTTCTATATTTACTTTAGTTAATTAACATTAATTGACCTCATACACTTAAAGCGACTAGCGTAACAGCTCACACCAAGTAAGCACTTCGGGAAAATTTAACTATTAATATCTCCAAGCTTCAGTTTTCTTAACCATAAGTTGGGGGTAAAAAACGTTGCTTACTACATATGGTCATCAGGAGGATGGAATAAGATAATGTGTGCAAACAGCTTACCTTACTTCCAGGCACACTCAGTATTACAGTCAGTAGTAGACATAATAATAGCAGCAGTTGTATCTCAAATAGGCAGAATAAAATTATATTGCTAATCATTTAAAAGTTTCTTTTATGTATA
Source organism: Hylobates moloch (assembly GCF_009828535.3). Lineage (NCBI taxonomy): Eukaryota > Metazoa > Chordata > Mammalia > Primates > Hylobatidae > Hylobates > Hylobates moloch. The sequence goes on along the minus strand of NW_026652279.1, from coordinate 9,940,125 downwards.
CATTCCAAGACAGGCTTATCATTTTTTTTGAAAAAAAAATTCATTTTGGTATTCTTTATTCCATTTCAGAGTGATGTAGATATTATTGGGGACTGGATTTTTACAAAGCATCTTGTACTTGAATAAATTTAATCTTGATAAAAAATCCCTGTATAAAGGGATGTCCTGTGCCTTGGAGGGAGAACCCTTAGCTCTGCCTCCCCAAAGAAGGCTGAGCAGAGCCGCACCTGGACTTCTCTGCTGCTTGATGAGGATGAATCAGGAGGCTGCTTTGGAAAGCTGCCGGAGTCGGGAGGAAGGCTGAACACAGCACGGAATGTGACAGAGACAGCACTGAGAAGCTACAGAGACACAGGCCAAATGCTTTTCTGAAATCTCTCTGACATTCCCCAGAACCAACTTTCTCAAACACCCATCATTGCACAGATGAGATCAAGGGCCTGGTGTTAACTGTTACAATTACCATCACTGAAATTTTGGAAGACAAGACAAGGAAAATGTATAGTAAATTGAAAATAAACTTTCTGAGCCAAACTGATCTGAACACGTGTCAAAGCTTATTGCCCATTTATAAGGGTCTCTGCAGGCAGAATATATTCATGCAAAATGATATGAGAGAAGGAGGTTAAATACATAAGGCTTCTTGCAAAATACAGACTGCTATGCTACGTCAAATGGTTCAAAAGGTCCTGTTTTTACCAGTGGTAGGATAAACTTGTGGCACAATATGTAGCCATCTTCACATAGGACCCATTAGTCAAAAAACAGCAAGTCATCTATGAGAGAAAAAACGACAAGCAAATCCATCTATGGCTATTAATTAGACAAACTAGGTAACAAAGTTTCTCCTGCCTCTTCTGCACAGAACCAATTAGCACTGAGACTCTGAGCAGAGGTCAAAGACAAGAACATTGGCAGAAGCAGAGTCTTGCTTTTTCTCAAATTTCTGTAGCATATAATCAAAGGCACCAAACAATTGATTTATTTCTCAGAAATTGAGGCAACATTTTTCTCTCACAACAATAAAGATAATTTGTCATATTTTATATGTGTTTGGCACATAATTTTACCAAGTGTGTTTTGTCTGCCACATTTAATGCTTACAATAAGTCTGAAAGGTAGGCAGGGCAGGTGTGAGCCCTGTTTTATACACAAGAATCAGGACATCTAGAGAAGTTCAATGTCTTTGCTCAAAGCCTATCATTAAGCAGAAGAAAGAGCCAGGGACGGAATTGATGTTCAATAGAGCTACAAAAAAAATGTTTTGCCTTCAAATCTTTCAAGTGTTTCAAGAAAATTGTCTCCGGTTGGAGCCTGTGGTAGACACAGATAGAGACATGCATTCAATGCCATGGGTGGTTTTGAGGAGTGTTTCATATTCTTTTATGTGATGGTCAGTCAGGTGGGGCCACTAGAGGAGACAGGAGAGGCTGTCAGGAGAGGAAAGCAAGCTTAACATATTAACAGGCCCTAGAGATTGAAGGTATGGCACGTCGCATGGGGCCACATGGGAGAGACACTAGGGTGGACAAGAGGCAGAGGCAGGAGCAGAAAGTTGGGAGGTGGGGATATTTTGCAGCCTTTTTGACAGTTTTCTTGGGAAAGGCAGGGGTAGGTAAACTATTGAAGATCAAGTATTTTGGATAATTTTGGCTGGTTCTAAACTATAGGAGTGGTCCTTAGTTGCCTGATACCTGGCCCTGGAGTGGTTAAAGCAGAGGAATGTTGCCTTCTGGGTATATAGGCCAGGTTAAGGAGGTATGGCTCAGGATTACTTAGTTTCCATAACAAGGGTATGCTCCTGGCTGAGTCCACTAAGAACCAATTAGCTCTAGGAGGGGCAGTCTCTCCCCAACTAGAAAGGTTTTGTTGTGTAAACCAAAGAAATAGTTTCAAAATGGAGGCTATACCCTTAGAAAGATGAAGACTTTTTACGTCAATTTTGTCCAGGAGCTTTAATGAATTCAAGTTTATCAGTACAAGTTAATACTTTTTGTGTACTTCATAGGGCCTAGGCATCTTTTTTTTTTATTCTATATGTATTTTATCACATACTCAGCAAGGAATGCTGAGGTGCTTAAGCCATCCAATAAATTGAAAATACAAAGTTTACATTTCTATATTTGTCAGTATACAGGATTCTGAAGATGAATCTTGAACTCAGAGTGATAAATCAGTTTTCAAGGAAAGCCACATAATCCGTCAGTCTGGCTAACTGCTGTTCATTGGGTATTGGGGGAACTGGAGCAGGCTCTGATAAGGGAATAAACTTGTTAAAGGAAACATCCAGGGCCCCTGCAACTGGCTTTCTGGGCAGAACCATTCTTGTGGTGGAATCAGCTTGTCATCCTTGTTCTAATATGCCTTTCACAGCCTCTTCTACAGGAAGCCCAACAAAGGCTGCAAAATCATTGGCGATGATTGAAGTATACGCTTGAGAGACCAGGGCAAAGGCGTGTCTGGTTGTTGCATCTCTAAGTGCTTCCATAATTGGCTGGATCGTCTCAGACCACTGGTGAGTGTTGATGGTTGTATAGGTCCCAGGGAAATCTCTCTGCCGGATTCTTTGTCCTACTGACCAAATTCCCCCAAGTTCAGAATTTGCAGATTTTATAGCAGGTGGTATTCTTTTCCAAAGATATCTTGCATTATTCGTGTCGTTATGGAGCAAATATAAAGCTAGAAGCTGACCATACACTGGGGGTGTAGCAATTCCTCCAGGGGCCTCGAGCTTCTGGTTCTCTCACTGATCCAGCAACTTTTTGAAACTAAAGGCGCTTTTTGCCGTCACTGCCAATGGCGTCTTCATGGCCGGTCTCTGGGCCTAGGCATCTTGATGCCACTTTATAGTTATTATTTTATATTATCATCACAACAACTCTCTAAGATATGATCTATTATTATCCCCAATTCTTTGATGAGGAAATGGAACGTGAATGTAAAAGACATTGTGCTCAGGTTAAAAGTCAAAGAACATGGAGTTAAAAGAAGCAGAAGTTGGGATTTGACCCTAAGTCGAACTCTGAAAACTGCACTTTTACTACAGAAAAACTAGGTTAAAAAAATTGTAAGACGGACTCTCGAAGTGGGAAATTAAAGAAGAGTTCAGGGATCACATTTGAAGAGAGATTGATATAAAAGGTGTGGCCAGAATGTGTTCTTAGGAAACATATTCTTAGTTTTGCCTAATTTTAAATAAACCCTACATAAGTAGCCAATGGGGAAACAAACATTTGCCACATGATTACAATGTCCAATCATATTAACAAATAATTTTCATAGCAATTTTGAAATCCACAAATAGCTACCATCTTGTTTTGTCCCCACAGCAGTTCAGTGGAGAGTTTTACCATCCACATTTTTAAGTACGAATTAAATCACAGAAGTCCTGAGATCTCAAAGTCAGGAAGTGATGGTCATAAGATTAAAAGTCAGGTCTTAAAACATTCAAATGCTGGGCTCTTTATACTTCAGTACAGTCACCTTCTCAACCATCAGATAAATAGTAGGTTCTTCAAAATAAAAGACACTGCATACCTCAGTCGGCCAGCCCAACATGGACAGGCAACATACAGCAAAGGAAAGGGCTCATAGAAATAAATGGATAAAACAACAATAACAAAATTTAGAAAATGCCTTCCAAGAATTTTTCACACTTTAGCAGACGCTCGATACTAACAAATGGTCGGTTCTGGTACCTAGGAGCACAGAAAGTTATTTTCCCACAGCCCTTAAATTTGTTTTTTGGGTTGTTTTTTTTTCCTCTTTCAAAAAGAATGTTTCTGCCAAGTTTTCTCAAAAAACAAAAATAACTTAAAAAAAAGAAAAAAAAAAAGACTCCTCCAAGGTTCCTGCTGACATAAAGGGCATGTTGGATATGCAGCTGCCTGCCAGGCACAGTCATGAGGGTCCACGGGGACAGGGACACAGAGGAACCAAACTAGGTTATGGGTAAAAGTACCCAGGAATTCTAGGATTGGCAGGGATCTTAGGAGGTCATTTAGTGCATTCCTTTGTCTCCAGGAATGACTCATCTTTCTCTATTAATTTAGAACAAGATTCATTCTATTTTAGAGAATCGGTAAAACAACTACCATTACTCTTGGTTTGGCTCAGTGGCTCTCAACCAGGGGTGATTTTTCCCACTCTCTTCCCCACCCAAGGAACACTTGGCCATGTCCAAAGACTCTTCTGGTTGTCATAACTGGGGCTGTCATAACTGGCATCTGGTAGGTTGAGGCCAAGTATGATGCTAAGAACCCTACAATGGACAGAACAGTCCCCACGACAAGGAATTATCTGGCCCCAAAGTAAATATTGCTGAAGTTGATAAATTTTACGGAAGAGAGAAAGGGAGACCATCATGCTTTGTATATTGCTGTCAGAGTGTTAGTAGAAGGATGGATAATGTGATGTTTAAGAATACAAGGGCTGGCCGGGCGCGGTGGCTCAAGCCTGTAATCCCAGCACTTTGGGAGGCCGAGGCAGGTGGATCACGAGGTCGGGAGATCGAGAACATCCTAGCTAACACGGTGAAACCCCGTCTCTACTAAAAATACAAAAAATTAGCCGGGCGTGGTGGCGGGTGCCTGTAGTCCCAGCTGCTCGGGAGGCTGAGGCAGGAGAATGGCGGGAACCCGGGAGGCGGAGCTTGCAGTGAGCCGAGATTGCGCCACTGCACTCCAGCCTGGGGGACAGAGAAAGACTCCATCTCAAAAAAAAGAAAAAAAAAGAATACAAGGGCCTATCCTGTAATGGGACTAAATTTCTTATGATTCAGAATCATATTTCTTCATAAGCTAATGTAGTACCCATTTTTTTGTATGTGTGGCCAGAATGTCATAAATCCCTACTTAGCTATTAGACAGTAAGTGCCATGAGGGTAGAAACTATATATGGTTAATCTCTGTTCTTCCAGAACCTACCACAGGGAATAGCACATAGTAGGTATTTAACATATGTTTTATATTTCTCTATCCAAAACTTTAAGTCATCTAGTTACGTAAAAATAGCAAGATGGATTTTCTCTAAATAAGGAATATGTACTTGAGATTTTTCTGTCTTGAACTTAACGACCATTTTGTGTACTTGATATTTTGGGGTTCCCTAGGTGAGGCGTCTTAAAGAGTCTTCCAGAGCAATTGAAACCAAGAAGTTTTTGTGACTAGAAACGGGGCACGACATGTTATATATATGAAGATTTTGTACACTAAAAAAATAAATAAATAACGATTTCCCAAGTGAGTCGCAAAGTGAAAATCACAGGAGCAGATTCTCCAAATTGTGAACGTTGCTTTGCTTTCCAGAAGGGCAACCCTGTTTAATTATGCACTGGTCCGCTCCATGGAAATGAGCTGCCTCTGAGAGGAATGTCTTAAAGTGATTCAGAGCTGAGCAATTCAAGGCATGGGGAGTATTTAAAGTGCTCTTGGAAAGCTACCAACTACCACTATCATAGACACAACCCATTTCTGTTTTAACAGGAACTTCTTTAGCCCACCCTGTTAGAGTAGGAGGTTTTGCCAACTTCCTTTAGACTTTAATTGATAACACACAAATCTGTTGCCACAGATGGCTGGGTGGGCAGCATCTGAAGCTGAGATCTGGAGAAAGGCTTCCCACCTCCAGCAAATGCAAGAACGTTCAAGGACTGCACATGCACAGTGCACCATGGAAACAGAATTGAAGGAGGAGCTCTCGGTGCCACACTAAAGCACAGGGGGTTTGGATTAAAGGCGCCCTTAAATGCAGAAGGTTGCAGGTTCCCTTCTTCCCTTTCCATCACATGCAAATAAGACGACATGGTTTTGAATCCTAGTTATACCAGCTACTAACTGTGTGATCTTGGGCACTTTAACTTCTCCAAGTTTCACTTTTCCCATATGCAATAGAGATTTATATTAACATTTTCCTTTGGATATTTAGAGAAGCTTGAATGAGAAACAAAGCAATTTTTTTCATTAGTTATTAGCATTTCCTCACATATGGAACAAAACTACCCTGGAGATAATCTCTATTCTTTTTTATCTTTCCCCAATATGTCATGTGGGATCTAGGTAATTCCGCTAACCTAGAGGTAAAAGGGCAGAAACCAAAAGTCAAGGAGTTTGGTAACTTCAGATTCTTCAGAGATTACTGATGGAGATTCACAACATGCCAAGTGCTCACAAGAAGCTCAAAGTGACCTGGGAGGGAGAACATCTTAGAATGGGGATAAAATTTGCTGAACTGGTTCTTTTCAGTGGCAGATGACTGAAGTCAACCAAAACTGCCTTAAGGAATAAATAGGAAGACATCTGTCAATTCTCATCAGAGATGAGAAGTGCAGTGGAAAGCTTCAAGCCAGGTGGTATCCAATTGTTCAAAAGAAAGGATCAGGATTCTATCTCTTTCAATGTTTGGCCTTGCTTTCTTCTGTGTTGACTTCACTGTCAGCAAGGTTCCCTGAAGCAGTGGCCCCAAGGAGCTCCAAGCCTACATCCTTTCACTGTCAAGGCCAGCAGACCAAAACTTATCTTTCCCAACAACTCTGGTATAAGTATTAGGATTTAGTCTGATTTGATCAGGCCTAGGTCATGTGTCTAGCTGGGCGGTGGGCATCCCACCAGAACTGGGTAGATTGCGAGGGCAGAGGAGTTACCAATAAAAGGAGAGATAGAAGTCAGTTAGGCAAAAACAGAAGCATCCACTGCACTTGCTGACCACCTGAGTTCTCTCTCTTAATAAAGGGCTTACCTACCTCTTTCTCTCCTGTCATATAATGAGGATGATTATGGAATTGAGGTGAACAAGGCCTGGAACTGTGAGTATATTATGTATAGCTGGGCTGAAAGGAGATTCTTGGGGGGCATATACATCTCATTAAAGAAGTGTCCACCTTAGACATAGGGGCCACGTAAATGTTGCCTATTTCTTGTGCAGCAGTTTGGCTACATGAGAAAAGTAGATTCTCACAAGCTGCTGCCCACCATTGACCCGTGGCACCCCTTTGGTTATTCTTAGACTCCAAAGAGCTGGGGTTATTAGTGCCAGAAGGGGAGACTAGCTTAGGTACAGTATTTTAAGTATAAATTCAGTCTGATAACCTCACAGGCAAGCAGAAATTTGTATTCATTCTAGAAAACTGCTGCCATGTCTTTCTCTAACTCAGGTTTGGTATGTTTCTTTTTAAGCTCATTGCAGTCACTTTAACAAATTATACACGGTTTTAAAGACAATAGAGCACCTGGGATTCCTAGGTGTATAGAGTGAATGATAGGAAGCAGCAGGGCAGTAAAGGGGCTAAATGCCAAGATTTTGAAGGTAGTCATAGTGGGCTCTAAAGCCCTGGGCAAATTATTCAACTCCCATGAGACCATTTGCTCTTCTATAAATGAGAGATAAGGTTAATATTGACTATTGCCACTGAGCACTTTCAATGTGTCCTAGTCTTAGTGCTTTATGTGCTTTAACGCACTGAATTCTCATACGCAACTCTATGAGGTAGCCATCATTACCTTCATTTTACAGATGGTGGCACAAGAAGTTTAGGAACTTGACCAAAGTTGCAAGTCAAGTAAGTGGCAGGAAAGTGTTCAGCCGAGGACTCATGCAGAGTAGGCACTCAAAAAATGTTTGCAGCGGGAGAAGAGTTGGTAATACATGCACTTCCTCTTTTAGAAACGTACAGTCCAAATGTAGAGGATATCATCCAAGATAAGTGAGGAGGAAAAACGTATGATTCTTCATTGGAAAATGCAGTAGCTTAATCTTTCCAGAAGAGGAGGTTTGTTTTCAGATTCTAGTAACTGAGCGTCATACTCAGCTACCTCTGAAAAATGCCCAAGCTTCTTCCTTCAGAGTTTTAGGAGCAGATCACCTTTGTATGCAATAGGCGAAGAAAGGCATTGGCCCCAAAGCCTGCTGTATTTTCTGAATCAACTTTGATAACCAGCGTCAAGTGCTGTTGTCACCAAATTACCCTCCCACGTAGGCTGTGAATAGATGATATGACAGGCTAAAACCTGAGGCCACCTCATTTAACCCACTATGTATTCTTCACTGCAGTTTCAGATGCAAGAGTGAAACTGAGCGCAATGAACCACAGGAAAGCCAACTTGGGTGACATCTACTATTTATTGACATATTTAGAATCGCACTCCAGTATTTCATTCAGTCTTAACAACCACTTCATGAGGTACTACTATTATCTCCATTTTGCCGATAACAAAACAGGTTCTTTGACATTGCCCAATATCACATACAGCTAGTAAGCCATAGAGCCAGCCAATAATAAAAAACTTATACTCTTAACCACTATATTCTTAGTTTCCCACATTGACATGGGTTGAAATAGAGCAGGAGATGAGTTCACATAAGTAAGATGAGGCTTGCTATTGATTGCTTGGGATTCCTGTAACAAACTCAAGGCTTAATCAAAATGCAAAAACTAAAGCTGGCATAATTACATGATCTTAACTTTTTCATGCCCTTAGGGTATTCAAGTCATGAAAAAATTGCTGAGGCCCAAGAAATCTCCTAGTTCATTCTATAAAAGGAAGCAATCTAAGTGTCCCAATTATAATTAGCAATTCCATATATTTACTTCTTTTTTTTAAGAAGAGAATAAGGAAAGAAATGGCCACAGACTCTGTCTTTATTATAACAAGACCCACTGGGCCCAAAGTGAGTCATTTCCCCATAATGTTACTTGTTTTCCATTGAATACTTGGCAAATTATACAGAGAAAAGCAATGCTTACAGTACATTATTACATTGGTGTTAGGTGGGGAATTATTCATTTCCACATATTATTGAAACAGTGTTCACTCTACAGAAACTATTCCCAACTCTAACTTCCAATGGTGTGTATTTCTCCTCTTACTGCTATTTAAATACACAATTACTTTCTAAAGTTAATTGACCTGATATTTGATATGTCAATGTTTGCAAGTGCTAATATAAATAAATATTATGTATATAATGATGGATATAACAATGCAGTAGAAATTCATTTCCCAGTGGAATTTTCTTAGTTAGAATATGTTGGTGTTTCCAAAATTCCAAAGGCACATCAATGCACATCTAAAATATAGGACAAAAACAATCTGCCTGTTTCTACATGGTCACACTCAAGGGCAGTAATTAACAAAGCAGAGGAACTGTCAATATGCCGGTTCATTCTTAGTTTCTCCCTTTGACAGAGGCCCATAGAACCTCACTTTCACTACTCCTGGCAACTTCCAGTAATGTCAAACATATCCTAACTCTACCCTGAAAAGACTTGTAATGATTTAGTCCCTTACTAAAGGCAACCTCATTGTTACGAAAACCAACTATCAATAGTAGCAAACAACAAGGGCAACTTCCAGTATTACTGAATACACACCATGTGCTCAGTTCTGTGCTAAATGCTTTATACTAGTTGTTTTATATAAACTGCTCATGTAGATGGAGTTTCCGTCTTATACAGGAGGAAACAGAGGCCAAGATAGTAAATAACTTGTCTCATGTTCCATCAGCTCGTAAGTGGTGGAGTCAGGATTCTAATCCATCTCTGCTTAATTCCAAAGCTCACAGTTTTAACAATTGCTGCACCAACTTTTACATAAACTAAACAAAATGGCTAAAGAAAATCAGCCTTGATAACAAACATTTCATGTTTATTAGTCAGGATAGAAGTAGCTGTGCTGTGGTAACAGACAATCCCAGAATCTTTGACTAAACATAAGCCACAAAACCCGATGTACAATATGGAAATTTCCTAGAGCTGTGTATTCATTGCAGTGCTCCTGCTGAATTTTTCCTTGTTGCTCCACCACGTCAACATGTTTCTCATGGTGAGGCACCTAAAATCTGAAGAGATCTTGCACTAGCTCTTAAATGCTTCAGCCTGCAAATAGCACATCAGTTCTGCTCCTGGCCACTCCTTGTCACATGGCTCTGCTCAACTCCAGAGAGGCTGAAGAATATGGGGGAAAACATAGATATTCACTGAGCAGCAAATGTCTCTACTATGTAACTCTTGATGATTGTTAAGTAGGAAGAGACCTAATGGGCTGCTCTCTCACCTTAGGCATATACAAATATATTCCATTAGGCATTTTCAAATTCTTTGCCCTAATTTTCGGGAAGTAAATATCTACTCATTGAATCCACTTTTTTTAAAAATAGTAGCTAAGATTAGTCATGTGTGATAACAAAGAATTGGGATATTTGGCTATAAGAAAATACTTTTCATAAAGGTAACTGTGGAGTAGCAAGGCATGGATTTGGACATCTTTAGTGCTTTTGGGCTACTAGCATAACATTGCTATTTTTCTCTCAACAGTTTTTACGGGAAAAGATCAAGTTTAAGTGCCAGCCAGATGTGAAGATGACCTATTTGGGCCTTTCCTTACAGGCCTCTTGTGATTTACTGTTTATGCTTCACCTTCTGGCCACAGCCGATCAACACAGCCACAGGTTCAAAGGACGTCCACATGAAGGCAATGAGTTGTGTGATAGGCATCTTTCCTTTTATCTGTTTCTACTTCACTCAAACCTAGAGGTAAGATTTCAGAGTGGGAAAACCTCAGCATCTATACAATTACTAGTCTTAGTTTCATTTGCGTTTTCTGTACTCCAGGAACCTATCAAGTTTCTAGAACTTTCTATCATGCAGGATTGCACTGTCCCACTTCTTACTGCTGCTGTTACTCACAGGTATGCTACAATTTAGAACATACTTTCTCGGCTTAAAATCAAACTCTCATTTGCTGAATATAATCTGGTGGGATAACTTATTTAAGAAAGCCAAAACATTGAAGGAAGGTCAACACTTGTCAAGGCTTGCTCTTTCATTTAATTATAAAATTGAAAGAGCAACCAAAAATAGAACCTTTGGGAACGAAAAGAAAAAAAAAGCAGGGCATCTATATGAAATAGTTTGAAGTGACTGAATGCTTGAGGTTTTTTGTTTTGCTTTGTTTTTCTGTTTAGAGGAGTCTCTTAACTTACTCCGTGAGAACAGGAGAGAGATTTTTCCCATAAAGTACTCCTATTTCTACATCTTGAGCAAAGAGTTTAGAAAACAATATTCCCCAGACATAATAGAAAAATCATTCTGGTGCTCTCAGTCTTCTCTTTTAAAAACTTACATTCTTGAAAAACTATTCTGAGATGTTTCCCTCAGCCAAATCCTTTGGGTCTGAGTGGTTGATGACAGTCCTTAATGAATAGGTAAAAAGAACACTGAAGTATCCTTTGAAATTGCAGCAAATCACTGGGCTAAAACTTAGTATCAACTGCAATACAGATTAATTGATCCAAACCATGTCTCTCCAAGATGCACACTGATGGAAGAGAGAATCCAATGCACAAAGTGAATTTTAATCATTTCTTTTTGACCCATATCCATGGAAGTAGGAGGCAAATTAAGAAAAAGGAAAAAAAATCATCTGCGCTTTCCCTGGTGTCTGTTACTCCCTCCCTTTTTCCATTTAGGAACTCAAACACACATATTCCACTTCCTTCCCAATGTGTTCATTTTAAAAAGAGAGAAGCAACGAGTGCGCCCCGTGAAGGGGTTGCCATGGAGAAGCCGTTCCAGGTAAAGAACAGTCACTACGGAACAGTGGCATGCAACTTGTCAGCAGAAAGGCTGCAGCGGCGCCAGAGCGATCGTAATTTCTGTCCCCACTAATATAAATACAACCACATTTCTGCTGGTCTCCAGAAAAGGCTCTGTCCTTTTGTGGGTGTACCTTTACTTTACAGCAGAGCTGCAGCCTGACTATTTGCATTTAAGTCAATGCACATTTCAAATGCATGCACAGGGTGCCATATTTAACAGAACCCCAATGACAATGCTTCGTTGAAAGCCTTTTCTCCTCCTGTATGGCATTTCTGTTTTGGGGTTGCTTATATTGGGTGAAACTTACAGAATTCTGACTTCTGACCTCTGCCAGTGTGAAGGAAATATAGGTCTATCATGTGTTGCCTTAGTTTGCCCTCATTCTTGAAACTAGGCTATCAGTCAAAATCAGAAGAATTTTGACTGGTAATTGACTGATAAAAACAAAACTGTTCTATTTGCCCTCATTCTTGAAGTGAGCTATCAGTCAAAATCAGAAGAATATGCGCAAGTCAATCTTTCTGAAATTCAATCTGTTTTTCTCTGCTGGCTGAGAACTATTTAAGAATATGTAAGTAAATTTAGGCTTGTTTATTAGACTTCAGGAAAATTTCCCCGGTTTTAATGAAAAGAAATACATTTATATGCACATGAGATTCACCTCCTCCCAAATATGTGTGAAACATACATCTGGCATCATATCTACAGTTGTTTAAATGTAAAAGAAAAAGGGAAATTTTGATAAATTAAAAGAAATAAAAAATGGCTATTGTCATTCAGTAACAGCTCTTTAAATAAACTGCTATTCAGAAAGCCAAAATGGTTTAATCCTTAAAGGATCGACTTCCAACTTTGAGCATACAACAAATACCACTGATAGTTCTTAAGCATCTATTGTATTCCAAGCACAAGCCTAGGTATTTTCACTGATCCTCAGAGCAACTCTATGAGATGGTGGTTTACAAGTAAGAAAATAGAGGCTTGGAGTTGTTATGCAACTTGCCAAGTTAATTCTATTGTGCTAGAGCCAACCTGGGGGTTTGAACCTGGGTCTTGTAGACTCTAGAGTCTGTGTTTCTTTTTCCATGCTGCCTGGAAATCAGGAAATTCCCAAATTCACATGCAGGATCTCAGATATGCAAAGCATGTGCCTGCCCTACCACTGAGTCCTGGGACAACGTCAAAGAAGAAATTATAGGCTTTGTTTGGCCAGAGCTAGCTACCCTGGAGATGTATTACAGTAGATGTTGTTTGATAACTACCTGAAATCGATTTTCCCTTCCTCTTTACTAACAGGTGGCAACGTGCCCAGTTAAAAAACTGCATTTTCCAGGCTCTCTTACAGATATGTGTGGCCAGTGGAATGTAAGTAATTCAGCAAAGCTTTTTAAAAGAGTCTTACTTGGCTGAAATGAGACCTTTCTGCTTCTCCACCTGCCTTGTTCTTCCTATCTGAAACACCACCTCCCTAGCCGCCAATGACTGAAAAATGAGCAGTAAGTCATAATCACAAAGCAAGCCAGAAGATAGAAATCACATACTAAGAAATTTCGCACGCCTAAAGACAGTGCTTGAAGTTCAAATATCATGTTATGTAAAAGAAAAATTAACTTCTATCTTATTTAAGCCACTATTATTTGGGGTTTCTGTTAAATGAAGCCAAAACTAGTTTCAACAGAAACTTACATATTGTCTGAATAAGAAAGAAAAGGGAACTGATTCATGTCCTTATCTTCCCAATGACAGTAACCTCCTGGAGGCTAGAGACCTTATATTTCCTTTTAATATCTCCCCAGCATCTAGAATTTTTCCAGACAAATAGCATGAAGTCGATAGGTATTTGTTTACTTGACACAGTGGACATTTTAGAAGAAGCACTGAGCAAAATCTAACTTTCTGGATGTCAGCTTTTTTTAAAGCTAAACCCAACTTAAATATTCTAACTATAAGAAAATGTATTCTGGACAGATTCCAGCAGGCCACTGACACTGACTGACAGTAAGAACCAACTGTTCCTCAACCTGAAGAAAACAAGAACCCAAAATTAAATTTGTCTCTCTAAATGTCAGTGGCTAACAAAGGAGCTATATGGATCTTTAAATAATTACAGTTGGCAAAGAAACAACCATATGTACATGTATATATATAATACGTATATACACACACACGCACGCAGTACTTTTAGAAACTTATCCTATTAAGAATTTGAATGTGACTTGAGTGTTGGTCTCCTGATTTAACCTCCTTTCCTTTCAGAACTCACTGTGTCCTTGTTCATCTTCAGAACATTGAATCCATTCACTATCAAATCTCCAATCTCCCTTCCACTCTTGTGCCCACTTTGCATATTCACTCTTCCCTTTTGCACAGGCCATTCTAGAAGACTTTCCTCTCTAGCCAAGGACTCCAATCCATCAACCATTTTTTTTCTTATTTTTTTTTCCAGTTGTCATCACACTTGTTATTTCAGCTGAATCCTATCTCTATTCTGAGGTCCAGTCCAACTCCCACACTTTTCAAGAGTCCAGTCCTGACAATTATGGCCTCAGAAATATCTTCATCTTTTGTGAGTCCCTCTTTCTTTAACTCTCTGTCCAATTAATTGTATCTTTACTTAGAACTACCCTTTTCTCATATGGCTATTATGTCCCCTCAGCAAGTTTCTAAGGTTTTTGAGGGCAAAGACTGTGTCCTCTGCCACTTTGGCATCCATTGACTGCCATGCTCCCTAATATCTAGTAAGCTTTTGTTAGTGAGGGTAGCTTGGTTGTTTGCCTTTGGGGTTTGGATACAAAATCAATGTGCAAAAACCAAAAGCATTCCTATGCACCAATAATAGGCAAACAGAGAGCCAAATCATGAGTAAACTCCCATTCACAATTGCTAAAAAGAGAATAAAATACCTAGGAATCCAACTTACAAGGGATGTGAAGGACCTCTTCAAGGAGAACTACAAACCACTGCTTGAGGAAATAAGACAGGACACAAACAAATGGAAAAAGATTCCATGTTCACAGATCAGAAGAATCAATATTGTGAAAATGGCCATACTGCCCAAAGTAATGTATAGATTCAATGCTATCCTTATCAAGCTACCATTGACTTTCTTCACAGAACTAGAAAAAAACTACTTTAAATTTCATATGGAACAAAAAAGAGCCCATATAGCCAAGATAATTGTAAGCAAAAAGAACAAAGCAGGAGGCATCATGCTACCTGACTTCAAACTATACTACAAGGCTACAGTAACCAAAACAGCATGGTACTGGTACCAAAAGAGATATATAGACCAATGGAACAGAATAGAGGCCTCAGAAATAACAACATACATCTGCAACCATCTGAGCTTTGACAAACCTGACAAAAACAAGCAATGGGGAAAGGATTCCCTGTTTCATAAATGGTGTTGGGAAAAGTGGCTAGACATATGCAGAAAACTGAAGCTGGACCCCTTCCTTACACTTTGTACAAAAATTAACTCAAGATGGATTAAAGACTTACACATAAGACCTAAAACTATAAAAACCCTAGAAGAAAACCTAGGCAATACCATTCAGGACATAGGCATGGGCAAAGACTAAAACACCAAAAGCAATGGCAACAGAAGCCAAAATTGACAAATGGGATCTAATTAAACTAAAGAGCTCTGCACAGCAAGAGAAATTATCATCGGCATGAACAAGCAACCTACAGAATGGGAGAAAAGTTTTCCAATCTCTCCATCAGACAAAGGGCTGATATCCAGAATCTACAAAGAACTTAAACAAATTTACAAGAAAAAAACAAACGACCCCATCAAAAAGTGGGCAAAGAATAAGAACAGACACTTCTCAAAAGATGACATTTATGCCACCAACAAATATATGAAAAAAAAACTCATCATCACTGGTCATTAGAGAAATGCAAATCAAAACCACAGTGAGATACCATCTCACACCAGTTAGAATGAGGATCATTAAGAAGTCAGGAAACAACAGATGCTGGAGAGGATGTGGAGAAATAGGAACACTTCACACTGTTGTGGGAGTGTAAATTAGTTCAACCATTGTGGAAGACAGTGTGGCAGTTCCTCAGGGATCTAGAACCAGAAATACCATTTGACCCAGCAATCTCATTACTGGGTATACCCAAAGGATTATAAATCGTTCTACTATAAAGACACATGCACACATATGTTTATTGCAGCACTGTTCACAATAGCAAAGACTTGGAACCAACACAAACGTCCATCAGTGATATAGTGGATAAAGAAAATGTGGTACGTGTAGACCATGGAATACTATGCAGCCATAAAAAGGATGAGTTCATGTCCTTTGCAGGGACATGGATGAAGCTGGAAACCATCATTCTCGGCAAACTAACACAGGAACAGAAAACCAAACACCACTTGTTCTCACTCATAAGTAGAAGTTGAACAATGAGAACACATGGACACAGGGAGAGGAACATCACACACTTGGGCCTGTCCGGGGGATGAAGGGCTAGAGGAGAGATAGCATTAGGAGAAATACCTAATGTAGATGACGGGTTGATGGGTGCAGCAAACCACCCTGGCACGTGTATACTTATGTAACAAACCTGCACGTTCTGTACATGTATCCCAGAACTTAAAGCATAATAATAATTTAAAAAAAGGTTAAAAAAATAGAGAGGTTCTATGATCATTCCTATTTCACAGGTAAAAAAAGCTGAGACACAGAAACTAAGCAATATACCCCATTCTACGTCTGCTAAACAGCAGAGCCAGGATTCCTGGTGAGACTCTTGGGCTCTAAAAACTGAACTCCAGCCAGGATACTACAGTGATTTTAAGTCATGAGCCTTGAACACTGATGGCTGTATGCAGTCCAGCCCCTCCGCAGCAGGGTTCACAGAGCATCCGACTCTGCCTGCTCAGTAGCTAAGGTCTGGACTTATTCTTTGTGGATGTTAGAGCTCACAGCAACAGCTAAAACGTTTGCTTAATCTACTTGGGAGCAGCACTAATAAGGATAGTAGCAGATTGAAGAAGAGCTGAAGCATGGCAGTGGGGAGTCTAAAAATAAAAATAAGGATGCAGGAAGGGTAATACTTGAAGGTAATTAACCGGTGCTCTTCCTCCCTCTGGGGAGAACAAAAGCCAACTAATTGGCCAGCTTAAACAGCTCTGACAGCACCTTAGAGCCCAGCTCTCCTCTTGTGTGTGTGTGTGTGCGTGCGTGTGTGTCTGTCTGTGTGTTCAGAGATGATTATGGCAAGAGAGTATTACACATTACCCAGATTGTGGGAAAATATGGGATCTTCTGAGAGGAATTATAATAGAGTCACTGATAAGTGCAAAAGATAGCCATCACTAGCTATGGTTTCAAAGGTCACATGCATGACTAGTTATATATGGTGCAGGCAATCTCTCTGGGACAACATAACTCACCAATTCACTCATTCCTTATGTGCTTATTTCCTAAAATATTTAATAAGAGCCCACTATATGCCATGCATTATCCAGTTACTAAGGATGAAATGGTGGAGTCAAAAAAGCTCCCTGTTTTCGTGGAGCCTGTCTTTGACACTGGGGAGGCAGACCACAGACACACCAACCAATGAATGAACAAGAAAATAACAAGGAAAGAGACAGTGCAATGAGCTAGAAAAGGATAAGAAGACTCTGGCCAGAGAGGACAGGGAGGTAGCTGACGGAAAGGTGATACTTGAGCAAAGGTGTCCAGGATGGGAAGGAGGCATTCCAACAAATTGCTGGTGAGAAGGGAGGCTTTCAGGCAGATGGATCCAGAGGTGCAAAGATCCTGAGGCAGAAAATAGTCTGATGTGCTCGAGGAAGGGAAATGTAACTGGAATGTAGTAGGAGGGGAACGTAAGACGAGAAAAAAGTTGGAGAAGTGGAAAAGAACCAGACAGAAAGGGCTTTGTAGGCAGTGGCACAAACTTGGCATTTTATTCTAAGAAAAGAGAAGCTTTTAGAAGGTTGGAAGAAAGAAAGCACACGGTGCTGTGCTGTGGAGAGTAATTTGATTGCTGGGTGGAGAAATGGTATTCAATGGAATTGGATGAGAAACAGGAAACTAATTGGGAGACTGCTGTGGAAGCCTGGGAGGTTTGGTTGAGTGTGGTAGCAGCAAAAATGGAAATCAATGAAAGGGTTAGAGCTGTATCTTGGAGCAAGAACCACATTTGCCTTTTACCCAAAGGCTCCACTGCCCCAAATGTCAGCAGCAAACTGCTCTAGCGCCTAAAATTCTTGGAATTAAATAATTAAAAAGTTAATGGGTTATGTTAAAAACTAATTCAAAAAGTAATTTTAGGTAGTTTTCTTCCAGCCCTAGCTTCTTAAATGAATGGCTGCAATGCTGTCCACTAATTCTTTACCTTCATGGATACCCTTTGGGCTCTTCATTCCAGGGCAATGCCTGCCCTGTTTTCCTGGCAAGGTTGTCATGAGAAGTTAATTAATTAATACTAAATAAAATAAAAGCCTTTAAGGCTTTATGCCAGTTTCCAAACTGAAAACTGTGTATAAAATTTTGCTCAAAGAAATGTGAAAAATAAGTGTTTTATAGTCAAAGACACATATAGGCTTCTATACTGCAGGACTTAGCAGAGCCTTTAATGAGCTAACATGTATGAGAGTCCCCAATGAATAAGAAAACAACAAGGAAAGGAACAAGGAAAACAAGTCTGCTATATTTCTCAAACTTACTTCAAGAAGGAACTTTTTTCTTTCAGGCAATGTGGTTACAATTCCCATGGAAGCCAGTATGTCAAACACTGTATTACAGAGATGAGAAAGACTACTATTGAGACACACTAGGAGATCTTTCAGAAGGTCTTTTGAATTTTAAAATTGAAAATCTCCCATCAAGGAAAAATATATATATAATATGTTATAATATATAACTTATAATTATCCATGCTTTGAAGAACAATTATCATGTTATGGAACCAGCATCTTGCCTAGGTCCAAGACATAAGGCATTGGTCTCAGAATAAAATGGAAAGGGATGCTTATGAGAGACACCTTGGAAATGTTTTCTCCCTTAACCTACACAAGAAACCTGTGAGGTAGTAATGATGATCCCCATTTAACAGATGAGAAAACTGGAGCTTGAAGAGATTGTGTATCTTGCAGTAGTTCACCCAACAGATGTGTAACCAACAAGTGTACTTCTAACCTTTATACAATACAGCTCTTTTTAAATGCTGGGATTGGGTGTAGCATTCCTTCAACTAGTGTGGCTTCTATTCTAATTCGAACTGCAAGTAGCAGCAGAGAACAGACAAAAGAGTCACAAGGTTTACATCCCGGCTTTACCACTTACCAGCTGTCTGATGTTAGGCAAACTCCTTAACCTCTCTGATTTCTGGCTAACTTATCTGTACCAGACAGAAGACAACAATCCCCCTCCTGCCCCACTCACCTTTAGATTTGTCATGAGTATTCAATGGGACAACACCAGTCAAGTACTTAGCCCAACTCCTGATAAGTGGGGAGCCCCTGTGAAATGTTTAGACTAGCTTGTCACTTTGTATAATATCATTTGTAGAAGTCGGGATTTTTTTTTTTTTAGAGAAATGACCTACTGAGGTAATTTTATGTCTAGTCCAGTTTAAATGACAGAGGATAAAAGCTGAATATTTTCACTTCATCTAGGAGTACTACCTTGTTCTAGAAATCAGTTTTGAGTAAAGGCTTCCTTTTCTTTCTTTCTTCTTTGTTTCCTGGAAGCACTCAGTTTGGAGTTAACTCGCTGAGCCTGAGTAATAACAGAAAAATTGGAATCCCAGTGAGACATAAGGACTTAGTTGCTGATGGCTAAATGATTCCCAGAGTCCTGCTCTAAGTACTAAATATTTCCTCTCCGCAGAGCATATCCACATTGCATCAGGTGGGGAGAAGAGCAGAGAGGACCAATCATAAGAATTTGGCAGACAATCAGGTACAACAGTTATGCATGTTTTGGTGGGGAAGTCTGCTCTAACTACAAATCAAGCTTCTGATTTAAAATCACACCTTAGGCCGGGCGCAGTGGCTCACGCTTGTAATCCCAGCACTTTGGGAGACCGAGGCGGGCGGATCACGAGGTCAGGAGATTGAGACCACAGTGAAACCCCGTCTCTACTAAAAAAAATACAAAAAAATTAGCCGGGCGTGGTGGCGGGCGACTGTAGTCCCAGCTACTCGGAGAGGCTGAGGCAGGAGAATGGCGTGAACCCGGGAGGCAGAGCTTGCAGTGAGCCGAGATTGCGCCACTGCACTCCAGCCTGGGTGACAGAGCGAGACTCCGTCTCAAAAAAAAAAAAAAAAAAAAAATCACACCTTATTCTTGCCTTAGTTAAATCTGCAGGAAATCAGTTTTTGACCTTTAAAACACAACATCAGCTTGTTCATAGTCCCCTTGTGAGTTACTTGTCTACTTAATGAAATTGTTGCCTGGCTAATAAAGTTGTGGTTGGAGTCCTGCCTCATAGCCATTAACCTCAGGATCTGTGCACAGTTTCCTATTTATCACACTCTAAAGTCCCTTAGCAGTGGGATGTAGAGTCTTGCTTAGAACTGAATTTGGATGGCCTCTAATCATGATGAGTTTAAAATGGGATGCAAGATGTTAGATTAGTATAAAGACTACATGGAGTTAAGTGTGTAGCCTCTGGAGAAAGCCTGCCTGAGTCTGAGTCTTGGCTCCACTGATCATTAATGGTGTGACCCCTATAAGCTTGTTCTTTCAGTTTTAAAACCTCAATAGCAATTATGATAATAATGATACCTACCCTACATCAGTGACTGTTTATGAGGGCTCAAGGAGAGGTAGAGCTTCCGAACCATAATAAACACTAGCTATCATTATTATTACCAATACCATCAACATCACCACCACCATCACCACTGCCACCACCATCACCACCACCACCACCACCATCACCTTCACCACCACCACCACCACTGCCATCAGCATCACCACCACCATCATCACCACCACCACCACCACCACCACCACCACCACCACCGCCATCAGCATCACCACCACCACCTTCACCACCACCACCACCACCATCACCTTCACCACCACCACCACCACTGCCATCAGCATCACCACCACCATCTTCACCACCACCACCACCACCACCACCACCACCACCACTGCCATCAGCATTACCAATCACCACCACCACTGTCATCAGCATCATCACAGCTACCATCATCCCACCACTATTACCACACCACTACCATCATCACCACCACCATCATCACCACCACTCACCACCACTACCATCAATACCAACACCTCCACCATCATCCACTACTACCATCACTACCACCACTGCCATCATGATCACTGTCACCTTTGTCCACAACAGCAGCAGCCGTGCCATGTTTCACCCAAACCCATTAGCCAAAATCTTCAAGACCTGCTCAATATATTATACAACATTATAACCAAACAACACTACAACATTATAACCAAAAACAGCCTGAAAGCTAGCAAGGTATTAGACAAAAGCTTTACTGGCAGCAAGGTTGAGTCATTAGTGCTGTTCACTTTAGTCTCTTTTAGATAGTTTAATTAAAATATTCTGCCCTTTGTCCATTTGCTCTCTCACACACATTGCCAATGACCTTAACATTTTATTATTAGTCATTAAACAAGACTCATTCTCTTTTTAAAGTTTATCTGTACAGACCTCCTCCTCCTTTTCAATGACCAAGAGGAGGCAGACTTGCTCAGGAACTCCATAATTTGGATTGGTGAATTTTGCTTGTGTTCTGATTGCGTCAAAAGTCAGCTAAGATTATTCATGAGTTTGCAGTTTCTACTAATTGTTCTTGCAGTAAAGCTCTAGTGTATGCGTTTTATCTTTTCAGGCTACATAGTAACGTCAATTGTTCTCAATCAGTATCTGGAAACCTTGAGTTCATCAGATTCTGCAGATTAAATGCTCTAAACCTTAAGTGTTTTCCTCTAGAAAAGATGAAATTACGAACCCATTGCCTTGAAGAGTTCATGCAGACCACCTTTGTGTATTGAAAGCGGGTATGTGTCCACACATTGAAAGAGCATCCCACATTCTCAAGTCAGCCTAGGAGGCCTGTTGTGTTATTATGTTTGCAAGTAAAATGTGTGGCCAATTGAATGTCCACATGACATGACGTGCCTCTGATACCAGCTTCCCTTATTGTGCCCAAATATTGCCCCATGATGTAATGTTAACTGTGCATCTTTTCAAAAGCTCCCTCTTGAAAGGTGTGTACCAAATAGTTCACCCTCATCTATTATCCAAACCTGGGGTGGGCCCATAACAGGATCAACAGTGTAGCTGACTTATAAAACATTTATATGCTTGGAATATATACGTTTTTGAAAAGATAGAGAATCAACAAATTTGCCAACTTTTTCTTCTTCAAGATTTTGGGGGAAAACTGAATACTTGCCAGGACTAAAGATAGATGTAACCTGGCAAGACATAAGACCCCTCCAAGGAAGATTTTGACATCCTTTACCACATTGCTGGTGCCACATTTAGTAAGTAAAATTGAGCAGTACCCTACTGACCTTCTCATTATCAGGTTCTGGGAAGCATGTTTATTCATTCACTCATGGACTCCATCATTCAGCTAGCATTTGCCAATGCTTATGGGTGGCCAGATGCTGTGGTAGGCACTGGTGAGGCAGCATGGAACAGGACAAATGGAGTTTACAGTAGATTTGCACAAAGACATCAGTTTGATCAGTAGGGTTTTGGAGCAGTTTATGTCTTACTTTGGGTCCCCAGAAATCAGAGCCTGAGACAAGGACCTGAAAGGTGATTCTAGGAGACAGGAGTGAAGGAGCAGAGAGAGTGATACAATTAAGGCTCAAAATCAATTAATGGATGTGTTTTGAAGGCCTCTGTTGCAGGCATCAGGGGTTCCTGAGAATCCACAGAGCCACTGAGAAGCACGCGGAACACTTTCTAGAATCGTCTACCTGGAGGATGAGGGGCTGCAGAATTTACCTGCCAGTCTTTATTCCCACTGGTGAAGGTTGCATTGGGGCTGCTCTTACACACAGGCTAAGCACACTCAGTCAGTGTTGAAAAAGGCCCTTGAAGCAGAAAGATAATTGAAGTAACCCCGAGGCAGGCACTACATGTATAAGGTGAGACTGAGCTGCCACAGCACTGCCCACCACAGCAGTGGCTAAAATGAGGGGTGAGCTGAGGGGACGTGATGTGGGACACCAGAGACAGTCACAATCATTCTTTTAACAAGCATTTAAACCTGCTTCCAGGGCTTTCAGTGACTGGCCCCATGCTAGGATTCCATACGTGAGCTTAATAAGACAAAGGGCTTCCACATCTCAGATATTACAATGGCTCCAGGCAGGGGCCGTGTCTCTCTCTAGCGTATTTGGAACACCATTTAGCTCATAGCCACAAACCAAATAAACAGATTTGGTGGTGAGATTCACTTTCGCTTTTTGAAGAGTTTTAAATATTAGTTTTCGAAACAACGAGCAGCAGTAGCACTCGTAATAATAATAATAGCAAAACTCACAATAGCAGCACAGGTAGCTCTTGCTACATACCAGCCTCTCTTCTAAGTGCTTTATGAATATCAGCCCTTTTCATCCTCACAATAATTCAGTAACGTAAGTACCATTATTATCAGTCCAACTTTACAGACAAGGCAAGTAAGGCACAGAGAAGTACTGTGCTGAAATTCACCCAGGGTGAAACAGACAGTGGGATGCAGGATAAAGATTCAAACCTATGAACTCAGAATCCAGATTCTGTGCTCACTACATTCTACTTCTCTAGGCCTAAAGGAAAACCTGAGCATTTCTTCCACCTTCCAAGTATATGCATCCTTTTCATGTCTATTTCGAGCACATTAAGGTACTACAAGAGTCTCAGTCAACGCCAAGTGGATGACGATTTGGTTTGCTTCTATTCCAAAGCTGAAAGAAAATGCAGAGCTTATCCAAGGAAACCCCAGCTCTAACCTGCCTCCCCTTATTTTTACCCCCTTACCCATACTTACAGAAGCTCTAAGACAGCAAAAGTTCTGCCTTTTGGACAGTGACATGTCACAGGTGGGTAGTGAATGAGCGGGTTTCAGAACCTCTGTTCACTCAAGGGGCTAGGAGCACAGGCTCTGGACCTAGACTTACTTGGTTCAAATTCTGACTCATATAAATTCTCCAGGCACTGGTTTCCTTCTCGGCAACATGGGCACAAAAGAGTGCCTAATGAATTAGATAATATTTGTAAATTCCATAGTACAGTGTTTAAGACACTGTGGAATTAACATAGTAGAGCACTGGCTGTTATCATTATTTCTCCCCACTACCATACACTTGCATGGGAAGAGCCCAAACTATTAACTTAGATGTTCATGATTCCATTTAAGAATGAACAAAATGCTATAAGTAGGCTTCCCTCACAAATGCACATATCGCACAATTTTATATACAGTCTCAGAGACATTATAACCCACTGAGCATCCTTATGGGCCACATACAGACATCTCTAGGCAGACCATGTAAAGTTATCTGATAACTCCCATATTAGCTGGGAAGTTTCCTCAGAAAGTACAGAGTGGCAAAAAGCTGCATCAACTGCTAAGAACAGTGAGACCAGACAGAAAGAAAATAGAAGAAGCTTCTGTCATGTTTTATCCCCCAATAATTATAAAATCCCTGTTACCATTGAGTGACAAGGCTTACAGCTAGCACATTTAAAACTTTCATTAATTAAGCTGAAGGCAACATTAACTTACTTCAAATAAAAAAAAGAAACTCTCAAACTCTCTATACATGAAGGCTAAGACAGATAATCAAATCAGCAAATGCTTCAGAAATTTCAACATTAAAAGGACTCCAGACCCTCACACCTAACATAGTCCAGTGGTCTGACCTAATGAAGCTTTTTAAAAAACCCAAGATTGATGAAGGACAGTGATAGCTGAAGTTTCTAGTGAATCAATAGAAAGCTTTTTTTTCTTTTGGAAAAAAAAGTGTTGTTCTTTGTCAGAGTATAAAATCAGGGTAGACATCCTCCTAGAGCATCTGGTTACAGAAAGCAAAAGTGGCTTATTGCAGTGGGACAGATAACCAGTTTATTATTCAATCTGAAACCAAATTTCAGATGAACAATCACATGGATTTAGAAATACTTCCCATGGACACAATGTTAAACCAGTTGGTTACTAAAGGCAACTTTAAACCAAGCCACTGTGTTAACTGGGAAGAGATGAAATCATGCTGAATGAAATAGATTCAACCATTTAATGAAAACTATCAAGGGCAGACTATCCCTTTTCAGAAAAGAGAAAAAGTCTTACCAGACTAGAGATCACTGCAAACATGTCAACCCACTATGTCTCCTTGGGCAATATAGTAGGGAAAGTTCTATGTTATCTCAGGCAGGACTCCTCTACTTTGGGGCAAAGTTATGCAAGAGGAAATGACTGTTTTCCATTCTCTCCATGTTCCTCTTCAGTGTCCTTCATCCACGTGTTTTTATTGGACAACATCCCTCCTCCCCAGGTACTTTGGGAAATATGTAAACCAAGTGGACCCTTTGCCAAGCCCTTAAATGCTATTCCGAAGGCAACAACCAAGTCTCTGTGCTCCAGTCGCCCCTTCTCCCTGGTGAGTGCCTCTACTTTCCTCCACTCTTCTGCACTCACAATGCATCTTAGCATCTAAGGATGCGAACCTAAGAAGGAGCTTGATGGAGAGTCATCAAGAGAGAAATCATGCATTTTCCTAAGGCAAGAGGAAACATTTGTGCAAGAAATGTCTGGGGTAGGGAGGAAAAGAAGGAAGGGAGGAAGGGAGGAAGGAAGAAATCTACAGACAGATTTTTGAAAGAAAAGGGTAGTTTTTTTCTTTACTGCTCTTTCTAGTAGGTTAGCCGCCTCTCCCTAATGAGTCATGAAAACTTGGTGTATGTGTGTGTGTAAAACATATACATATTTTGTATATATACATGTAAAATACAGATGCACATATGAAAACGTAAAAATCTGGTGTATAATACACACACACATATATATGTATATATACATATACACAAATGACATGAAGCAAGTTATAGTAAGAGCAACTGAAATCTTCATATGAAAATAAATTTCTTATTTATTTCAAGTTCTATTTATGAGATTATAAGCAACTTGCTTTTTTTCAGGCTTTGCCTTTTACAAAACAAATGTAAAGTATGCAAATGACAGACTATTAGGTTTATCCTGACATTGAATTTCATTAGGACATTGTCCTAAATTCATATTTAACTCATTTTCTCTCCTCATACAGGATTAAGTGTTCCTGTCATGTGGATTGCTTAAGTTGCATATTTACATCTAGATCCATATAATCTTTTAATTCTATTGTCTTCATTTGTGATTCTTTTTCAATCTTCACTTCCTCTAGAACACATGTGATTATTTAATTTTTGATAACTGGCATTACACAGAAGATAAAACATTCTTCTGGACAAGTGTGTTTATAAACATTTGGAAATGTGTACATTGCAAGGATCACTTCTCCTAGTATTGGTGTCGTTGCCGATGGGAACATGAAATGCTGGCCATATGCTGGAATGGGAAATCCTCAAAATCATTAGGACAGTTAAATTATATAGAAATCCTCAGAACTAAATAATATAAAGAACAGTCATATCAGAGACCTAGACAGAGAAGAGTATCATGAAAATTTGACTCTTGAGTTAGACAGAATGAGGTTTGAATCCCAGATTCAGACCTCCATTTGTTTCTTGGTAAAATGGAGTTAAAAAGAGTACCCACCTCATGAGATAGCTGTGAACGTAAAAGAACAATATAACGAAGGGCCTAGCAGAGTGCTCGGTTTTGAGAGTATATTGAGTGTTCTATAAACATTAGTTGGCATTATTAATAAATGCAAAATACCTCAATATAGTTATAAACATCCTGCAATTAATCTTCCCTCCTCCCAGCAAAATTACAGGACTCATTCCAGGATGCCTGCAAAATTACAGATACTTTAAGTAAGAACCATACTTAAACCTTGGAAGGGATGGACACCCCCCTTTGAATTCATTACCAATTGCTAGAAATGGCAGTGTATGCTACATTTTGATAGCTCTAGATGACAAAGATATGACGTTGAACAAAATAGTAAATTATGTACATTTATATATTAGTATTTTTATATTCAGCCATGAACACTACATAATTTTAAAAGAATTAGAAAAACTCATGTTATTGAATTAGGGACACCATGAGAATTTAGTATCCCAGCTGGTTCATTTGCACTCCAAACACACTCTGTTCTTATTCAGCTACAGCCTGTACATTCAGTTCGAGAGTGTTCTTCAAAAACCTTGTTAGTGAACTTCAGACTTCTTGGAACACCAAAAATAAGCTTGCATATGTGAAAGATCCACTGACACAG
The DNA here is from genome assembly GCF_009828535.3 of Hylobates moloch. Classification (NCBI taxonomy): domain Eukaryota; kingdom Metazoa; phylum Chordata; class Mammalia; order Primates; family Hylobatidae; genus Hylobates; species Hylobates moloch. Next base: position 9,913,125 of record NW_026652279.1, on the reverse strand, counting down.
AATAATGAGTTCTGCCAGGGTTTTCAAAAACACAGGGAAATCATCTTATTTTCTCTCTATCATTTAAAAATTATTGAGCCAGAATGACTTGAGTTAACTCATAGGAGCTCTGGTTAGGAATATATACATAGTACACACACACACACACACACACACACACACACACATTAATGTACAACATTTGAGAAGTCTAAATTAAAATGTGTTCTGTGAATAATTAGAATAAGATGCATTATAAAAAAGCATTTTTCAGCTGGCATTGAAACATTATTAGCAAAGAGAAATAAAATATACTTTTCCTTGGAGAAATCTATATTTTGGCTTTTCATCCCAATACTGATCACTCAGTAATGAACATGAGCTGAGACAAAAAGCAACTGTAAGAAAGAAGAAACTATTGATTCCAAACAGGATTTGAATTTGTGATTTAGCCCTCCATCTAAGTCATGTATGAAGTTCTTAAATGGTCTTTAATTAGCCTCCTCAGGTATGTGTCCATAAAAACTGGAAATAATCATCACATTCCTAAAGGTGATAGGTACCTGGGAAAAATATATTAATGCCTTTAGTATTTCAGACAGTTCTCTTTATTTTTTTAGGAGAATGAAATCCCCTGAGAAGATCCCCTACCATAGGTTTCTAATAACGATCCCCAAAGACTCATGAGAAAACATGCTTCTTCTATAAACTTTCATAAAAGAGCAGGCACACAATAAATATCTGTTGCACAGAAACAGGAAGTTAGGCAGTGCTTTCTCTTCATGTGGCCCTTTTCTTTAAGTTTATGAACCTCACCTCAGGTAAGATGAGGCTGTATCATCTGTGTAACCCTCTCACTACAGCAAGAGATTTACTTAGAAATATAGAGGTTGGCTACGCGCAGTGGCTCACACCTGAAATCACAGCAGTTTGGGAAGCTGAGGTGGGTGGATCACTTGAGATCAGGAGTTCGAGCCCAGCCTGGCCAACATGGCAAAACTCTGTCTCTACTAAAAATGTATAAGTTAGCCAGGTGCAGTGCCTGTAATCCCAGGCACCTGTAATCCCAGCTACTTGGGAGGCTGTGGCATGAGAATCACTTGAACCCAGGAGCCAGAGGTTGCAGTGAACCGAGATTGCACCAGTGCACTCCAGGCTGGGCAACAGAATGAGACTCTGTCTAAAAAAAAAAAAATGAAAATGAAATATGGAGGCTTACTATGAAAACCGAATGACAAAATCTTGCAGGTAAGCAGGACCACTTGAATATTCTTTATTGCTCTCCCACATCCTACCCTACTCTGACTTTTAAGGATTTCATAGTTCTCTTAAAGGAAGGATGGACTAAAAACGCCTAGCAGATATTTGCATATGCATGCTCCTTTTTTCCCCTTACTTTAACCAAGGTCAATAGTTCTCAAACTTGAGTATACCTAAAATTTACTTTATAGAGTTGCAAGACGCTAGGGTATGTATGGGTAACCCAAATAGCCAAAACGATCTTGAAAAAGAAGAAAAAGGTTGGAGGTCCCACACTTCCTAGTTTCAAACTAATTACTATACAACTACAGTAATAAAAACAGTGTGGTACTGGCATAAAGATGGATATATAGACCAAAAGAACAAATTAGAGCACTCAGAAATAAGCCCTCACGTATCTGCTCAAATGATTTTTGACAAGGGTGCAAGATCATTCAATGTGAAAAGAACAAACTATTCCACAAATAGTATTGAGAAAACTGGATATCCACATGCAAAAAGAAAAAAGAAACGAAGTTGGACAGTTACCATATACCATATACAAAAATTAATTCAAAGTGCATCAAAGACCTAAACTTAAAAGCTTAGAAGACAGAATAGGGGAAAGCTTCTTGACATTGGATTTTAGCAATGATTTCTTGCATATGACACCCAGGGCACAAGCAACAAAAGCAAAAGTAGATAAATTAGACTACATCAAAATTAAAAACTTATATGCACCAAAGGAAAAAAAAAATCAAGAGTGGAAAGGCAATGTATGGAATGGGAGGAAATATTTGCAAATCATGTATCTGATAAAGAGTTAATAGACAGAATATATAAAATACTCCTACTGTTCAACAACAGCAACAACAAAACCAAACAATTTGATTAAAGATTAGGCAAAGGCTTGAACAGATGTTTCTCCAAAGAAGATATACAAATGGCCAATAAGCACATGAAAAGATGCTCAATGTTAGTAATCATTATGGAAATGCAAATCAAAATCATAATGAGATACTACCTTATATGTATGGCTACTATCAAAAAAAAAACCCTAAAAAACAGAAAATAAGTTTTGGCAAGGATGTGGAAAAATTGGCTCGTTTGTACACTGTTGGTGGGAATGAAAAATGACATTGCCTCTATGGAAAACAATATGGTGATTCCTCAAAAAATTAAAAATAGAATTACTATAGGACTTGACAATTCCATTTCTGTGTATATACCAAAAAGAATTAAAGCAGGATCTCAAAAAAAATTTATACATCTGTGTTTATAGCTGCATTATTCACAATAGTGCACAGGTGGAAGCGACCCAAATGTCTATCAACAGATGAATGGATAAGTAAAATGCATTATATACACACAATGGTGTATCATTCAGCCTTAAAAAGGAAGGAAATCTTGTTATACGTAATAACATGGATGAACCTTGAGTACATTCGGCTACATGAAATAAGCCAGTCACAAAAAAGACAAATACTGCATGATTCTAGTTATTTGAGGTGTCTACCATAGTCAAAAGTATAGAAACAGAAGGCAGCATGGTGGTTGCCAGGGGCTGGGAGAGAGGAGGAAATAGAGAGTTATTGAAAGGTATAGAGCAGGGGTCCCTAACCCCTGGGCCACAGACCAGTACCAGTCCATTACCTGCTAGGAACCAGGCCACACAGCAGGAGGTGAGTGGCAGTTGAGCAAGCGAAGCTTCATCTGTATTTACAGCTGCTCCCCACGGTTCGCATTACAGCCTGAGCTCCACCTCCTGTCAGACCAGTGAGAGTATTAGATTCTTATGGGAGTGAGAACCCTATTGTGAACTGCACATGCGAGGGATCTAGGTTGTGTGCTCCTTGAGAATCTAATGCCTGATGATCTGTCACTGTCTCTTATCACCTTCAGATGGGAGTCTCTAGTTGCAGGAAAACAAGCTCAGGGCTCCCACTGATTCTACATTATGGTGAGTTGTATAATTATTTCATTATATATCACATTGCAATAATATAAATATAAAGTGCACAATAAATGTAATGCACTTGAATCATCTTGAAACCATCCCACCCTCGGTCCACGAAAAAATTGTTTTCTACAAAACCAGTTCCTGATGCCAAGAAGGTTGGGGACCACTGGTACAGAGTTTCAGTTTTGCAAGATGAAAAGCTCTGGAGTTTGGTCACACAACCCTGGGAATATAATTAACACTACTGAACTGTACATTTAAAAATGGTTATGGTAGTAAATTGTATGCTGTGCGTATTTTACCACAATTTTTAAAAATGTATTGGCCACATAAATAAAGATCAAAGGTAATTTTAACTACATGAAAAGTTTCATTATAAATTAATGAAAATTTTTAAGACATAACACTTACATTAAGCTGTGATTCCACCATACTTTTGGGCTATTTGTTATTTTGTTCCCTATTTATAAAGCAATATACTTACGATAAACTATAAACATCAACTAACCCAGATTTTTCTGGTTACTAAATAAGAAACTGTGAAACTCTCATTTGCAGAAGTAGCCCACTGCCCAAGGTTATATAGAGAGTTAATGGGATTAAAAACCCAGAAATAGTTCACTGTGCTTTTGCTATCTATTGAAAGATAGTGTACTTCATCCCTGAATGTTGATAACCTATCATTAAATTCAGTTGGGGATTATAGCAAATCATACCCGCCACTCTAATACACCACATCCCATCCTTATTAACTTGGCTTTCCATTTAACTTGTAATCTGATACACTGTTGCCACTCCTCTGAGAATGAAAGCGAGCTTGGGAAAAAATCTCATAGTATGTAACTAATGTGCTCCTGAGAAGTTTTGCGTAAATTGATTCAGATCTTCCCATATCTCATTGTACTTTAGCATAACCAAAACCCCTGACTGGCTCCAAGGGAAAATGAAGGGCACTGAATAATGCAATGAGGGGAGTAAGTTTCCAAGAAGAGACCACAGTGTAATAAAACAATTAATTAAGGATAACATGGAAAAAGAAACTTATTTGCGCAAAAGAGAGCTGCTGAGAGGCACTAATAAATGATTATTTCATTCATTCAACATTCAACACATGTAGAGAGCCCACTCTATGCTAGCCATTTTTCTAAATCAGAGATCAGCATGTGGTTTCTATAAAGGCACAGACAGTAAATATTTTAGGTTTTGCGGGCCAGATGGTCTCTGTCACCAACTACTCAACTTGCATGGTGGCATGAAAGCAGGCATAGACAGTAAGTAAATCAATGGGCAATGCTGTGTTCCAATACAACTTTGTTTATAAACCCAGGCAGGTGGGCTGGATTTGGCCCAAAGGCCATAGTTGCCAACCTTTGTTCTGTGCCTTGGAAGACAAGGGTGAACTAGATCTGAGGTTCTTGTTTTCATGAAGCTTATATTTTAGCAGAGAGGAGGGGGCAAGCAGACAAAGATAAATAAGTAAACAAAACAATATCATGAGATATTGACAAATTTTGATGACCTGAAACTAGGGTAGAGCTTGGGGAGCATTACTTTTTTAAAAGTTCTCCAGGTGAGACCTCTGGTCAAACAACCTCTGTTTCTACAACTATGGTTGGGAATAATTAGATTGTTAATGTTAATTTCATTGAAAGAATAACAGAGAAATAGCGAAGTTGAATGAATGATCTACAAATAAATTAGCTTCTTCAATATACAAAGGCCAACATATGTGCATGATAAGTAGCATGGCTGATTGAGATGCTTACATTTCATTTATATAAGAAAGCCAAATAAAATTGCCTTACGTGTATAATATAAATATCATGTTAATCTTTAAGGATTTCTCAGTTTTACATTTTTTTTTTTCGACAGAGTCTTGCTTTGTCTACCAGGCTGGAGTACAGTGGCGCAATCTCCGCTCACTGCAAGCTCCCTCTCCTGGGTTCATGCCATTCTCCTGCCTCAGCCTCCAGAGTAGCTGGGACTACAGGCGCCCGCCACCATGCCAGGCTAATTTTTTGTATTTTTAGTAGAGACGGGGTTTCATCGTGTTAGCCAGGATGGTCTCGCTCTCCTGACCTCGTGATCCGCCCACCTCAGCCTCCCAAAGTGCTGGGATTACAGGCATGAGCCACTGCGCCCGGCCCAGATTTACATATTTTTATTAGAGGGTGGTCTTCCATATCATTACTAGAGGGTGGTTAATCCCCAAATTTTATTTTTACAGAAGTGTTTTGTGGTGACAACAGGACATGTGTTACACAAGGATTACAAGCAATTCTAATTCATCCCTAGATACACTGAGCAGGCTTTGAATTAGATAAACAATCTTCTTGTCACACACAAAAAAAACAGGATGGGGAGCAGCACATGGGAATAAACCAATAAGGTGTAGGCATCTCCTGGTTAGCATTCTGCTGTGTTTTCTGCTGACCGGTCTGCAAAACTGAGAGACAGGGCCACACCTCCGGCATGACTGTGACCATTCAGGGAGCAAAGAACAAAGCACTCTAAGGAGCACCTTAGCTAATGTGGGTTGCTACTCAAATCACATCAAAACCTCAACCTGTTCCATTAAATGACTGTGAGAATAGTCATTTCTCACTAGTCCTAGGGCTCATTATTTGGTCTGTGTGCCAGAACTATTGTACTAGCATTCTACTTTTACACTTAACACCCCAAAATGATAAAGTAGGATTTAACGCTTATCTGGCCAACACATTTTTTGCTTCATAGATTAAATAGTGGCGGTATCATCTGGGAAGCAATAATGGGCTAATTGGGTTGTAAGCAACAGATTCACAAATGCCACTCTTGAACTCCCATGATGCCTCTCTCTCTTTAACAGTTTCATTATGGAATACACCATGCTAACAGTTAGTGCGTAAAACATAAGTGCACTAACTAATTAATTACCGTATAGCAAACTGTCATGTAACTGCCACTCAGGTCAAGAAATAAAACTTTGCCAGTGTTCCAGAAGGCTCCTGGCTGTCCCTTCCCAATTATAATCTCCTCTTTTCCTTCTAAATGTAACCAGGGGTTCTGACATTTTTACTTATCGCTTCCTTGTTTTTCTTCATACATTTGTCTTCTATGAGCTATAAATTATGTTATTGTTTATTTTTGCCTTATTTGCCTTGTTTATTTTTAAGCATTATATAATTGGAATAATATAGCATGCATTCTTTAAATCTGACTTCTGTTGCCCAATATTCACCATGTGAGTGAAAAATTAACTGTAATTTTTCCTTTTCACTGTTGTATAGGATTCCATTATATGAATATATCACTATCCATTTTACAATTGATGGACATTTAAGTTGTGTTAAGTTTAGGGCTATTATAAATAATACTGACATGAACACTCGTATATATTTCTTAGTATACAAATGCACATAGCTAGATATGAAATTGCTAGTCTGTAAAATGTTTGTATTTTCAATTGTATTAGCTAATGCCAATATTTATCAAAGTGTTTCATACCAATTTACACACTTACTAGCATCATGTAAAAATCGAAGTTGCTCATATCCTTTTTAGCACTTGGTATTGTTAGGCTTTAATTTTAGCTATTCTGGTAGGGATCTCATTGAAGTTTTATGTTTCCCTAAGGATCAATGAGATTGAGCATCATCTCATAAGTTTATTGGCTCCTGTATGTGCTCTTTTGTAAAGTAACTTATTTTAAGACCCTTGCCTATTTTTATCATTTAGCTGTTGTGGAGTGACAAACTATTCTACAAGTTAGTAATTTAAAACAATAAGCATTATTTAGCTCATAGTTCTTTTGCTCTAGGCTAGGTTTAGCTAATTGTGACTGGTCTGTGGGGTATATACAGGCTGAATGGGGGCTGGATGGTCTAGGATGGCCTCACTCACGTGTCTGGCAATTGGCCAGCTTAGGATGGGGCTTTGGGGAAGACAAGGCCACGTCTCCTTCATCCTCCTGTAGGCTATCTGGGATCCAAGAGATCTAAGGACACGGAGAGATCTGTACCAGACCAGCCTGGCCAACATGGTGAAACATTGTCTCTACTAAAAATACAAAAATTAGCTGGGCATAGTGGCGGGTGCCTGTAATTCCAGTTACTCAGGAGGCTGAGACAGGAGAATTGCTTGAACCCAGGAGGCAGAGTTTGCAGTGAGCCGAGATTGTGCCACTGCACTCCAGCCTGGGTGGCACAGTGAGACTCCATCTCATAAAAAAAAAAAAAAACTACACCCCAAACTGTCACACTGTCACTTCTGCTGCATTTTACTGGCCTAAGCAAATTACAAAAGACTCTACCTTTTGATGAGAGTTACTGCAAAGTCACAAAAAGTGTGGTAAAGGAGGAAATGAATGGCCAGGGCCATTACTGCAACTAATCTACAAACCGCTTTTCTATTGAGTTTCTTTTTTTCTTAATACTTTGTAGGAACCCTGCATAGGGTCTTTATACAAACCTTTTGATGATTATTTGCGTTTCATATTTCTTCTTCCACACTGTGAGAACCTTTTTATTTTCGTTATGAAATCGTTTAATGAAGAGAGGTTTTAATGTACCTAAATGTGTTGATATTAATATTAATGAATAATATTATGAGTCCTATTGATTAAAATCTTCCTCTATCCAAGCTTATATTCTCCTATATTTTATTTTCAATCATTTACTGTATTACCTTTCACATGTAAGTATTCGATTCACTTGGATTTGATTTTTGTATAAGGTGTGAGTCAGATGTGAAGTTTGCTTTTTCCATATGGATTTCCAATTTTCTCAGCACCATTTATGGAAAAGACCATCACTTTCCTACTTCTCTGCAGCACCACCTTTCTCTTGAATCAAGTGTCCTTATGTGTACATGTTTATTGCAGAAATCCATTCTGTTTTATAGCAATCTTTGCCTATCCTCACAATAACATAACACTGCCTTAGTTACTGTAGTGTTCAAGTAAATCTTGGGATCTGGTGTGAAAAATTGCGCTCAGCTTATTGTTGATTTTCAAGAGTGTCTTGATTAATAGGGCTTTGTATTTCCATATACATTTTAGAATCAGCTCACCAATTTCTGAAATTCTACCTGTCAAGTTACCGACACCCAATATTGAGTATAAAAAGTAATCTAAAAAATTAATTTGAGGATAATTGATAGCTTTAAGATTAAATTTCTTCCAGTCTATGAATATAATATATATTTATATTTAGGTCTTTTTCATTTCTTTAAATAATGTTTTATCATTTTATTGATAGGAACATTCCATATCTTTTATAATTGTATTCTTAGTATTTGATTATTTTGATAATATTATAAATAGTATTTTTAATTCATTTTTTCTGTTTATTTTTGGCATATAGGATTTTAATTTTTTTATATTTACCTATTCAGCAACCTTGCTAATATCACCTATTAACTATTTTAACATCTGTCAATCACGAATGTATTATTTCTTCAGTGCCAATCCTTATTTTTTTCTTGCATTACTGAACTATCTAGGGCCAAGGATACAACATTAAAAAATAATGTTTATAGCAGGCATCTTTTGTTAGTCCCAGACTCTAAGGATATGCGGAGGGGGTCAATATTTAACCATTAAATATAATATCTATTTATGGTTTTGGTCAATATAATGTATTAGATTAAAGAAATTATCTTGTTGATTAGTAAGAAGTTTTAAACTCTGAAATAATTTTATCAAACTTTTTCTGTATTAATTGAAATGATTTTCTTCTTTTATTCCATTAATGTGGCACATTACACTTAAAAATTAAGAAACATTAAACAACTTTGAATTTCTGAATAAGCTCATTCAGCAGGATGCATAGCTGGATTCGATTCGCCAATTATTTGTTTAGAATTTCTACGTCTACACTCATGAGTTAGACAGTCCTATAATTGTCCTGTCCTGTAATTCCTTTTTTGAGTTTTGTTGGGATGGGCCCACTGACCACAGGGAACAGATGCCCACTGTTAAAGCTTGCCTTGCTCTGTCTCTTCTCCATATGAGTAAAGCATTTTTTTTTTTCATCCAGTGCTTCACCGTGTTATTTTTCCTTGGTGACTCTGATACCAAGATGCAATGGACAGAATTGCTTGAACTTCTACTCCTGATAGTAGGCAACAGATGTTGATTACCCAACAGTTAGTGTTTTTATGGAGTATCTTTTCCTATTCTTTTAGTGAAATAACTATCTGAAAAATAACTGGCTTTTAATTGGGGCATTTAATGCAATTATTATTGTATTTGTAAACAATCTACTAAGAATACTACTAATGTCTTAACAATCTACCAAGAATTTGTCCTGCCCTACATTTCTTCTCTCTCTCTCTCTCTCTCATGTGTGTGTCATGGATTATTTACTCCTACTATTCTTTTTAAGAATTATAATACACTTTTTGAAATTATTTTATTTGTTATCCTAAAGATTAAAACATATTTTCTTAGCTTAGCATAATCTAATGCTGATTAGTGTTTTTATTTTTACCCTCTTCCTCAGAATTTCAAGAAACTTAGAACACTTTTGCACAATTAATCTGATGTTTATGCTGTATTATATATTTTAATTCTGCCTATGTCATTTATATTCATAATTAATTTACCATTTTACTCTGAATCCCTTCTTAATTCTTTAAGTTTCTCTCTGGGAACATTCTTTTTCTGTTTGTAAGGTCTTTCTTTTGTTTTTACTTTGGGTATTATTGACAAAAATCACTCACTCTTCATCTATATATATTTTTGCCCTCCTTTTTGAAGGTTATTATTATTGGGCATAGAATTCATGGTTGGCAGCTTTCTTTATTTTGGAACATTGAAAATATCAGCTCATTGTTCTTCTGGCTTCCATTATTTCAGTTGAAAAGTCAGCTGGTAGTAGATCACACCTACCCAAAATGTGGTCTAGGAAATAGCAGCATATTATACCTGGTTATCTTTGATTATGTTTTGGAAATTTTATTTTAAATGTTGCTTGAAAAAAACAGTTTGATCTACAGTGGTAGCCTATGTTTCTATAGGAAAGATTATCATTTTGTTTCAGCTTGGCAGCTATGCCCTAGCAGCTCAGGATCACATTAATTCTAGCGTTACAGATTGAGATTTGGGAGGAGCGGGGCATTCAAACAACTCTTACTGTGCTGAAGCCTTTGTGATGTCTGCTTTACCTTCATCCTTGCTGCCAGGGAACCACCCAACTTTCAGGATCCCAGACCAAAGTAGAAACGGTTTATAATAGAACCCACCACTGGTAGGCTCTGGACTCCACGTTTTTTTCATTTTCCAAGCACTATGAGCTGTCAAAATTACTTTTATGCCAAAGAACCGCCTCTTTTAGATAGGAAGATAGCCATAGTTTATCTCTTTCTTTCACATTGTACATGCAATTCATCACCAAGCCCCTCTGGTCCTACCTCCAGAATACATTCTTAACCCATGATGGCTCTCAATCTGCATTGTGTGACCTAAATATTGTCCTACCTTGCCTCCTGGTTTCCACCCTTACCTTTCTTAATCCATTCACTAAACAAACGTTTAAAATTAACCACATATGATTCCTCGAATATCTAGAGGCAGAAATACCATTTGACCCTGCAATCCCATACTGGATATATACTCAAAGGAATGAATAGAAATCATTCTATTATAAAGATACATGGATGTGTATGCTCATTGCAGCACTATTCACAATAGAAGAAACATGAAATCAACCCAAATGCCCATCAATGATAGACTGGATAAAGAAAATGTGGTACATATACATCATGGAATACTATGCAGCCATAAAAAGGAATGAGATCATGTTCTTTGCAGAGACATGGAAGGAGCTGGAAGCCATTATCCTTATCAAACTAAAACAGGAGCAGAAAAACAAACACCACGTGTTGTCACTTAAGTGGGAGCTGAACCATGAGAACACATGAACACATGGTAGGAGGAACAACACCCACTGGAGCCTGTTGGAGGGAAGAGTTGGGGGAGATCATCACAAAGAATAGCTAATGGATGCTGGGCTTAATATAAGGTGATGGGTGGATCTGTGCAGCAAACCCCCATGGCACACGTTTACCTATGTAGCAAACCTGCGCATGCTGCACATGTATCCCAGAACTTAAAAGTTGAAGAAAAAAAAGAAAAAATAATAAAACTAAAATCAGCCACATAATCACATGAATCGTATTATGAGGCTCTGCAGTTTAAAAGTCTCCAACAGCTTCCAATTGAACTTGAAGTACTTTGTTTTTCTAACATCAGACTTCTTACTCGGTACTCAAGGCATTCCATGGTTTGGCCTCTACCGTTCTCTCTAGACATACTGGAACAACTTTTGTTCTATGAATAAACCAAATTAGTTCCTTCCTTAGTTTATTTGTACTCATAGTTTCCTTTATCTGAAAAACAACAACAATTTTCTTAGTAAATCTCTTTCTTCATAAATCAAGAGGAGCCGCCTCCTCCTGGTCATGCAGTTTCTCCTTGAATATTACCTCTTCTAAGAGGACTTCACTCATCATTTCAGCTAAAGTCTTCCTCCTTTACCAATGCTCTTGTGCATTACTCTATTTAATTTTTTCAAAGCATTTGCCCCTTTGATATTCTTTTTATTCCATGCAATAAACTTCAGTCAAAGATAACCTGAAAATATTTTTTTTCCAATTTAAAGAAGTGTGCCTGAAAATGGCATAATTGATTAAAAAATCAAGTCAATATGAAGAGATAACACATGAAAGTGTGTTGCACAATGATGCCACATTGCTGAAACGGAGAACATACAGCACTGGATCTTACACATAAATCATCAGCCTTCCTATAGCAATCTAATTTTCTTCTTTTCTATCCTTCTATATTAAATCTCCAATTTAATATTACCCAATTTCCTTCTCAAGAAAACATCTTTTTTTCTTTTCAACTCAAAATTCTGCTTCTAACCTATCCAAAGTGACTGTCACAGAAGCAAGCAAATAATTGGGTCAACAATGCACACCATAATAGAGAAAAACTTTGAATATTCATTAACAGGGCTTTGGCTAAGTACATTTAGAGCTTCATTACATGCAGCCTTGAGGAAGATCTGTAGGTATTTTCATGGAAGAAGTTAATGACAGATTAGAAATTGAAAAAAAATGTGTAGAATATGACAATACGAAATAATTTTTATTTTTAAAATCTCTCTGTATATACACATGTATGTATAAGTCACCTCTACAGAGTGAAATGGGATTGGTTAAATATTCTTATTTTCTACTTCTAGATCTCTGTTTTGTTTTAGAATTTCATTTACATATTATATTTTTATAATAACAAAAGACAAATTAATCTACTCAGAAATTTAAAAAATCATATTCTATTTTGTTTTGAACATTTCTTTTAGGTATATTTTTATACCTTCAGCTAATCAGCAATGACAGTATTCTCAAGATGTTAAAAATTACTAATGTGCTTGTCAAGCTTTATGCTGTCTAAATTAATTTGTTCATGTCTAGTTTGGCAATAATTTCCAGGAACCTTAATCCCAGGGCATTCACCAACAAATGTTGTGGAATCCCAAGCCTAATACCATAGGCACAGTAGCCAGTGGCTAGAGTGTATCATAATGCTTAATTTACTACTTTATACACACACACACACACACACACCTTCAAATAAAACATCTTTCCTACTATCTTATCTTGGCTTTATTACATTGAATGTTTCATAGAGAAAAGTCACTTCATGTAAACGAACATTTTTGTCTTTTTTTTTTGTCTTGGGACCATTGATGCATTAGAAAAATAATATTTAATACAATTCAGTTCAACTAGTTTGTTGCATTCAAAAGGAGCTCTCACAGCTCTTATCTAACAAGTTTCTACTATTCTGACATGAAGTAAACACTTTAGAGGACAAAAATAATAAGCTATTATATACCATTTGACACATCTCTCTCATAAACTTATACAATAATGAAAGGTGAAAGGTGACTTCTGTAAAAGGTGATTTTTATAAAATCCTTAAACAACCTGGGCAGAAATATTAGAATATAATGTGATCAGAAAAAAAAATCCAATCAGCCCATCATTTTCTGCACTTCCTCACCCATACATTATAACACTGAATCACCAGGGTTTGGCATGAGTAGCTAATTTAGTTCTTAACAAGTATTTAACAGAATTAGTACCCTAATGACTAGGGCAGAACCATCCAAGGGCCTCTGTAAAAATCAATAAAAACACAAGTGGTAAATTGGAACAGACATTAAATTATGTGCTAAAAGACATTTGCTCTTTGAATTTGGATTTAAAACTAGAGTCTGTTAATTGGTGCTATGTCAGAGTATCAGAAATCATATTAAATGCAGCCACTCTTGGAAACTTAATTGAGAGGGAGAATTCTAAGCTCTTTAGTCTCATAAAAGATATGACATATCTCTAAAATTCATTTGATGGGCTAATAGCAACTATAGCTCGCTTGGCAGTTCAGAAGTACCTTTCATGTCCAAACAATTGTGACAATTGAAAATGTTGGAAGAAAATATTGCAGAACCAGGTCCCAAAGAAAATATTTAGCTTCATTCATGTTTGTGCTTTTATTTTTAAAGGAAAGAGAGTGTGTGCTTTTGCATATATCAGTAGTTCATTATGTTTGTTGCTGAGTAATATTTCATTTATAAATGTAATACAATTTGTTTATCTATTCACCAGTTGATAAACATTTCATTGTTTCCAGTTTGGGGCAAGTATGAATAAAACTGCTATTAACATTAATGTACATGTATCTGGATGAATATGTTTTCATTTCACTAGGACTAGAATTGCTGGACCATATGGATTGCTTTACTGGTAAACATTTAATAGTTGACTCTTCCCCTTTCCCCAAAAAAGTCTCTGATTTCTAGCATTTGCCAATTCCTGCAGTGTAAATTCTCCTACTCTAACCCATTTCACTCTCCCAACATGGCGTCACTGAAGGTGGAGTTAGAACAGATGTACATAATTGGCTCCTATGAACTGGTAATGTTTGGCTGCAGCACAATGCTAGTAATACGGTAAATGTGTATTTTACTTTATAAGAAACTGCCACACTGTTTTTCAAAGGTGTTTTGACAGTTTGCATTCCCACCAGCAATGTATGAGAGTTTCAGCTGCTCCACATACTAGCCAGCATTCGACGTTGTTTATGGGTTTTCCCCTTCATTTTAGCCATTCTTTTAGAGGTATAATGTTATATCTTGCAGTTTTAATTTGAGTTTCCCTAATGACTAATGATGTTGAACAATTTTTCTTGGGTGTAGTTGCCTTTTTCTGTATTTTTTTGTTGAGGTGTATGTTCAAATCATTTGCCCATTTTGTTTTCGTAGTATTGCATTCTGAGAATGTTTTGTAAATTCTGAATACAAGCCCTTTATCAGATATTTCATTGTAAGCATTTTCTCCCAGTCCATTGACTTGCCTTTTCACTTTCTTAACAGTGTATTTTATAAAGCGTAAGATTTTTGTATTCATAGCTTAATTTGTCTTTCATCTTTCATTGTTTGTGCTTTTTCACCCTAAGAAATCTTTGCCTTACTCAAGTTACAAATATGTATTAGCCATAATTTCTTCTAAAACTCTGATGTCCAACACAATAATCACGTCACATATGGTGCCTTAAATTTAAATTAAATCAAATCAAATTAAATTAAAACTTTAGTTCCTCAATTATACTAACTACATTTCAAGGGCTCAATAGACTCTTTGGCTGGTGGCTACTGCATTGGACAGAACAGCCACTGATCACTTCCATCATTGTTCAGTGTTCCACTTGGATAGCACTTTCCTAGAAGTTTCATAGTTTTAATTTTATAGTTAGTGTTGTATATATTTCAAGTTAATCTTTGTATATGATGTGAAGTATGGCTAGAGTGTTTGTGGTTTCGTTCTTTCTTTTTTTTTGCATATGAATTCCAAATTGTCCCAGTAACATTTTTGAAATCTACTTTTGTGTTTATCACCATGTGATTTTTGTGTATGAAAGTTACATACAAAGGCTTTCTTTTGGCATTTTAAAATTTCTTTCAAACAAGCATACCTGGGAATAAAATATTAGATATTGAAAATTGTGGTTGAATTAGGCTCATCAAATTTACCAAGCAACACACGCATTACCTATAGTAGGCTGTCTCTCAAGCCAGCACCAGTTTCTGACATATCCTGTCCACAAGTCTTTAAGGGATTAACCTGTGAATACCGGGTAGTTTGGGCCTGGTTTACATAGGCAGGCAGCTGAAATCTCTTGCAAAGAAATTATTGAATAATCTAATCAAGGTAGGAAAACATCACTGTATCCCCTTAATAGAGACATAGAGACAAGCCTTTGCAAATGATCCTCTTAGCGGCGAAAAAGCATGACTGTATTTTTTAAATAAGTTTACTTAGCAGAAAATAGGTATTTCTCACATGAAATTTGGTATTTATCTTCTCCCATTTTAATTCTGCTTTAGATTAAACAAAGTAAATACTTGATTCTCTGTTTTATCACAATACCTTCTATGGTTTTTATTGTTTTTCATCTCTTTTGCTTTATTTGGTCAATTTTGAAAAACATATTTTTTGCTTAAAGAGCAGTCATAGGATTGAGATAACCTCACCTTGATTTTGTGAAATTTTTCAAATTCTGGTAACAATAAAATAAAACATGCTTGTTTAACTGGTTGAACATTTTAGAGTCTAAAAATTATTTTAACACAACTGTGTTTTTGTCCATTTGCAAAGTCTCAAATGTTAGGGGACTCCATGGTACTACTGGAATGCATGCCAACCAATATTTTAGTTTTGACACTGATATATTTTGAACGTTTGTCCCCTCCAAATCTCATGTTGAAATGTGACCCCCAGTGTTGGAAGTGGAGTCTGGTGGGAGGTATTTGGCTCATGGGGCAGGTCTCTCATAAATGGCTTGGTGTTGTTCTCACAGTAATGAGTTCTCATCCTATGAAGATTCACGTGAGATCTGGTTGTTTAAAAGAGTGTGGCACCTCCTTGCTCTCTCTTGCTCCTGCTCTTACCATATGATACATCAGGTCTCCCTTTGCTTCCACCATGACTGGAATCTTCCTGAGGCCTTAACCAGATGCAGACGCCAGCACCATTCTTCCTGTACAGGCTGCAGAACCGTGACCCAAAATAAACCTCTTTTCTTTATAAATTACCCAGTCTCAGGTATTCTTTTATTGCAATGCAAAAGCGGACTACTACAGACACATAGTTTAGAGCAGGGGTCATCAAACTACTTTTTCCCGCAAAGGATAGACAGTAAATATTTCAGTCTTTGCATGCCCTAAGGTCTCTATCACAACTATTCAACTCTGCTATTATAGTACAAAAGCAGCCATAAACAATATGTAAACAAATGAGCTTCGTCATCTTCAAATAAAACTTTATTTATAAAAGCAGGCTCTGGGCCAGAGTTGGCTTCCAGGCTGTAGTTTGCCAATTCCTGGTTTAGAGTTACAGATCTTTATTTTCACTCCCTCAAAACAGAGAAAATTCATTTGAATGTAATTTGTTTAAAAATAAATAAAATTTAATGACAATATATTCCATTTAAAGCAGACTATATATATTCTAGGAATGTGATATTTTTAACCACAATAAAAGTAATCAAATATTGTTTTTATATAAATAAAAAGTAATAAATTTTTCTGTTAATATATTTTACAATTTTTACATATATTTTTCACATTTAAAATTTCTATATTTTACCATACACTTGAAAAGATAATAAAGACTTAATTGAATGATGTAAGAATTCTTAGACAATTGTCCTTGTAATTATTTTATCTAAGTTCATCACCCTAGTAGTTAGCTAAATAAACACAATAGACCCATATTAATCTGAGTTTTTTTAATCCCTTCTGCCTCTTAATGACCAGAATCAGACTGATATAAAGTAGCCATGAGTACAGAATGTGAGAGTTATTATAATAAGAGCAATAAAGACTATTATACACAAGATGATCTAACATTACCCTTTAAATTCCTGTGATGCACTGGAGACACATAAAGGACGAGTCAGTAAATCAGGCTGATGAAAGACACATGCAAATAAAGTGGGACACTTAAGTCAATAGGAAGAAGCTGTCTGAAGACCTGGGTTCAAATCCTGATGCTACCTTCATAGGTAGGAACTCTGAGATTTGAGAAAATCATTTGTATTCTCTGTGGGTTATTTTTTTATCATCTGTGTGATGAGGTAATAAAAGTACCCACTTCATAGGTTCAATGAGGACTGAAGGTTATGATTCATGTAAGGTGTTTAGGACAGAGCCTGGCACATAACAAATGCTCAGTGAGTATTAGCTACTGGCATTTAATTATTTTGATGATGATGATGATGGTGGTGGTGGTGATGGTAGTAGTGGTGGTGATGACAATTAGAGTGCTGAAGCTTAAAAGCTTAGCAGATTCAGGGAATTCTGATACTCTTTCAGACACTTATTAATTCAACATGAGTGAATTATACTAATCTTGTGGCTTTTCCTCTGAGCTTTGCTAGGTGACTGGCTAATAAAACAAATGCATGCAAATATGTTAATTGGTACTGCTGAATAATAAAGATGTATTTTCCCCTTTAATAATTATTCATATTTTAACAACAATTTTATGTCTAAACTTAGGAATGAATGGCTAAGGCTGGAATTACTGTGACATATAATTAATAAGCATGTTTAAAAACAAGGAAACCTTTAACCACACTTACCACCCAACACTTCCTCCTCAAATATTTTGGGTTAGCCCTTCCTGCAGCCTGCAGCTAATTCCCCTGCACTTTCTCCTAAAGGGTGGGAATTAACAGTTCTAACCAAATCTGCCTCAACACTCACAGGGCCTGAAGCAAGAGTACAAATTGAGACTTCTGAACCCACCTCCCCTCATCCTTACCTCTGGCTCCAGCCTGCACTGCAGGGAACAGAACACATGACTTTGGACACCAGAGCCCTTTATCTCCAAACCTGGGTAATGCATAGTCCTTGGTCACTCCATGCATGCATGCACACTCCCAGCATTCTTCTCTGACCTTAAGAGAATAAACTCAGAGAAGAAAGAACCTGGAAACAGATTCAGGGCCGCTTATGCTGAGAATCCTAGGGTCTCCAGTACCCAGAACATGATGTGAGTAGGAGGACACTGGTTCTGGATGGACACAGCCCTTGGCCCAAGCATTCTTAGTTCATAGGAGCACAACCATAAGAAAGCCAGAGCTGGACCCTTAAGCCCAAGACCTTGTGCCAGGGCTAGTTGGCCTGGTCTAAAGGTGGTACAGACTATAACCAATTGAAGAGAAATCTAAGAATCCGAGAGGTTATATAACTTGCCTCCTGGCCAATGGTAAAAATAAGTTAAAAGCAGAGATAACCTGCAAGTTCAGGCATCCTTTTCCTATCTACTTAGAAATGTATCAATAAATTTATAATAATCATTATGTATAATAGCAAGTTCAACAATTTTTTATAGGAGTGCTGACCTGAGCCTCACCCCTGGGTAAAACTCCAGGAATTCAGTATGGGAAAAAAATGAGAACCAGCCTTCTGGTTGGTTGCATCTTAATGGTTAACTCACATTAATGTTTCTACTTGGTTCCCCTATTAATTATGGTAGGGTAGAAATCTTGCTATATACATAATTGAATGGTTGGACAGAGAGCTAGAGGATGTTGCCAAATTGTAATATCACAGTTACCTGGGAAGTAGATAATTAAATGGTAGTAAAAAAGTAGCCTTTTAAATCTTAATCAGAGTATTTAAATAATTGGAAAGGGGTTTTAGAACTTTCATAGTACGAGAGTTAACAGAGTTTTAAATGTTAAGAGATGCCATCAGCCTCACATATTAGGCCAACCTTGACGTTTCTACCTAAAATGAATTAGCATAAGAAGAAATAAAGGAAGCATTTCCACTGAATCTAAAGGCATAATAACTCCCAGGGTCAAAATATCAAAAAGGTATCAGCTACTCTAACACCTTCACCTTTATTCTTGTAAAAAATGAAACAAAATCTGTAATGCATTTTTATTTTTGACAAGACACTTGATTAAAAAATTGGTCTGACCCTACCACACCTTGAAGAATCTAGACCTACTTAGCATTCTTCATGCAATTTTCTGTATCTGGAACCATCCACTTTGAGATCTGTGTTAATTGGTCTTAAAAACATGCTTAAGGAGTAACTGATCACATAAGCATCATGAGTTGTCCAAAAGTAAAGAAAATTTCTGCTTGGATATAGGAAGAATTGGCCAGTTTTTGGAGAGCACTCCATGACATGACTCCACTCTAAAATGCCTGAAGTCTTCCCAAGAGAAACCATCTCCAATAGAACCTAGCGATGGTCTCATTTCTCCATTGCATTTCTCAGCCTCAGTCTTCTCACAAGACATGGGAAGTATTGCTTTTTAGTACCGCTTGTGCGCTCCTCTTTCCTCTTCAAAACATGGAAGGCTATTCCTACTGAATAACCTTTTGACTTGTCATTCAAAGCCTTTGAAATCACACCTTCATCCATGTCCCTACAAAGGACATGAACTCATCATTTTTTATGGCTGCATAGTATTCCATGGTGTATATGTGCCACATTTTCTTAATCCAGTCTATCATCGTTGGACATTTGGGTTGGTTCCTAATGCTAAATAATGAGCTAATGGGTGCAGCACACCAACATGGCACATGTATACATATGTAACAAACCTGCACGTTGTACACATGTACCCAAAACTTAAAGTATAATAATAATAAAATTAAAAAATATAAAATAAAATAAAAATAAAAAAAGAAATCACACCTTCAACCCTTTGAAATCACACCTACCTTGAGGGCCTGACCTCTCCCATTTCCCGTATCTGAAATAGGGGTCCAGATCAGAGGACGGAGGGTGGGAAGAAGGAGATGATCAGGAAAAATAACTAATGGGTACTAGGCTCAATACCTGGGTGATGAAATATTCTCTACTACAAACCCCCATGACACAAGTTTACCTATGTAACAAATGTGCACATGTACTCCTGAACTTAAAATAAAAGTTAAATAAAATCAACCTCCCACCAAAACAAAACAAAATATGTGTCTAAACCTCTAGTGGCTAAAGTGAATGAACAGGTAACTAAACATGTGATGGTGGCTAGGTGTGCCAACGTATATTGTTTTCCCGCCTTTTGTTCCTGCTGATGGCTTTACCATGTTTTGTCTTGTGCTATCGTAATGTGTATCTTTCCTACATCATTTCCTAGGCTGGAGGATTCTTAAGAAGAGGGATGAAATCTCATCCATTCCTGATTTCAGAGTAGAGTATCTGAAACACAAGGTATGTTCAAAAAACACCCCTTTATTGAATTATTGAAAGAGATATCAGGAAATATGCCTCTATTGATTAATAGATTTATGTTGGGTCAATAGATAGCTGGAATCATTGAATGATAAATGACAAAAGAATGCTTAGAATGGAATTGAGCTGAGTGGAGTCTAAATATGCATGAAAGATGTGTTGACAAGGAGTATCAGACACTAAATTTGGAATTGAGATTCAGAAAGCAAAAGACCCTTCTGGTGGCCATGACAGTCCCATGCGAAACCAACACCCTCTGTTGCCC
The DNA here is from genome assembly GCF_009828535.3 of Hylobates moloch. Classification (NCBI taxonomy): domain Eukaryota; kingdom Metazoa; phylum Chordata; class Mammalia; order Primates; family Hylobatidae; genus Hylobates; species Hylobates moloch. The sequence continues at coordinate 9,892,369 of NW_026652279.1, read as the reverse complement.
AGGCTGGAGTGCTCTTGGCCCACTGCAACCTCCACCTCTCAAGTTCAAGTAATTGTCCTGCCTCAGCCTCCTGAGTAGCCAGCATTACAGGCCCTGCCACCATGCCTGGCTAATTTTTGTATTTTTAGTAGAGATGGGGTTTCATCATGTTGGCCAGGCTGGTTTTGAACTCCTAACCTCAAATGATCTGCCTGCCTCAGCCTCCCTAAGTGCTGGGATTACAGGCATGAACCACTGTTCCTGACCTTTCTACATGTTTATAGCTTTTGGGTTTTTTTGCTTTTTTTAATTAAAATTTTATTTTATATTCAGGGATTGTATGTGGAGGTTTGTTTCCTGGGGATACTGAGTGATGCTGAGGTTTTGGTATGATTGATCCCATCATCTAGGTAGTAAGCATATTATTCAATAGGTAGATTTTCAGCCCTTGTCCCTCTCCCTCCCACCCCTTTCTAGTAGTCCCCAGTGTCTATTATTTCCACCTTTATGTCCATGTGTACCTAAGTTTAGCTCCCACTTATAGGTGAAAATATGTGATATTTGCTTTTCTGTTTCTGTGTTAATTTTGCTCAGGACAGTGGTCTCCAGCTGCATCTATGTTGCTGCAAAGGGCAGAGTTTCATTCTTTTTATGGCTGTGTAGTATTCCATAGGTGTGTATCTACCAAATTTTCTCTATCCAATCCATTCTTGATGGGCACCTAGGTTGATTATATGTCTTTGCTATTGTGCATAGTGCTGCAATGAACATAAAAGTGCATGTGTCTTTCTCATAGAACAATTTATTTTCCTTTGGGTCTATACCTAGTAATGGGATTGTTGGGTTGAATGGTAGTTCTGTTTTTAGTTCTTTGAGAAATTGCCAAACAGCATTCCACTGTGGCTGAACAAATTTATTTTCCCACCAAGAGTGTATAAGTGTTCTCCACAGACTCGCTAGCACCTGTTGTTTTTGACTTTTTAATAATAGCCATTCTGACTGGTGTGAGATGGTAGATTATTGTGATTTTGATTCACATTTCTCTGATGATTAGTGATATTAAGCATTTTTTTCATATATTTGTTGACAATTTGTATGTCTTCTTTTGAGAATTGTCAGTTCATGTCCTTTTCCCACTTTCAAATGGGGTCATTTTGTTTTTGCTTATTGAATTAAATTCCTGATAGATTCTGGATATTAGACCTTCCTCAGATTCATAGTTTGTGAATACTTTATCCCATTCTGTAGGTTATCTGTTTAGTCTATTGATAGTTTCTTTTGCTGTGCAGAAGCTCTTTAGTTTAATTGAGTCCCACTTGTCAATTTTTGATTTGCTACAATTGCTTTTGAGAACTTAGTTGTAAATTCTTTCCCAAGGTTGATGTCCAGAATGCTATTTCCTAAGTTTTCTTATAGGATTTTTACAGTTTGAGGTCCTAAATTTAAGTCTTTAATTCGTCTTGGGTTAATTTTTGTATATGGTGAGAAGTAGGAGTTCAGTTTTATCCCTCCTGCATGTGGTTTGCCAACTACCCCAGCACCGTCTATTGAATAGGCAGTCATTTTCTCCAGGGCTTATTTTTGTCTGCTTTGTTGAAGATCAGATGGTTGTAGGTGTGCAGCTTTATTTCTGTGTTCTGTATTCTGTTCCATTGGTCTATACATCTGTTTTTGTACCAGTAGCATGTTGTACCAGTTACTGCAACATTGTAGTATAGTTTGAAGTTGGGTAATGTGATACTTCCTTGTTCTTTTTGCTTAGGATTGCTTTGGCTATTAGTAATATGCCCATAGCATTTCTACCATAGCACTTACTACCCTCCAGTGGAATAATTTGCACAAGTCCATCTCCGCCCACCACCCTATCTTGTGCTCCTCCAAGCAGATATGTCATCATTTGACTGGCACAATGCATTGCATATCACCAGAGGCCACTAAATATTTGGTGAATAGATGAATCAAAAAAGAAGACCCTAGGCAGACACAAGCCTAGTAAAAACTCACTAAGATATAGAAGTTAATGCCTTTATATATTTACTTTTATTCTTTCCATTTTGTGGTTTTGGAAACTGAACCTCTGGGAGATCTAGCAACTTCCCCCAAATCAAAAGACAGAAGTGGCACAGCATAATAGAAAATTCTGCTCTTCTTAAGAAGACAGCAGTCATTTAGATGCATATAACAGAAACATTAAAAAAAAACCAGTCACACCTTAAAATATCTCGAGTTGAGAGGCTGTGCTTTTTTTCCCCCATTTGATGCATTCAATGATTGACTTCCATCACGATTCTGTTAAAACACTGAATCTACTGCAAAGTTTCATTTGAAAGGAATAACATAATTCTGTACAGTGAGACCACAACAGGTTCTTTGCAGTCAACAGTAGCTACAGGTATTGACTGTCCATCACGTGCTGGTCACTAACAAGAGCATCATATGGATAATTTTATATTTCACAAATGAGAAACCTGAGCCTTGGGAGGAATAACCTGCCAATGCTTTCAGGCCTGGCAAATGTGGAAGTAGGATCTATACTCTTATTTATGTGACAATGGAGGCCATGTTTTATTGTACCATGCTGTGAGAATTCTCTTTCTGAGAGCGTCTGCCTCAACTCTTTATTCCCTTCCCTGTGGGAAATCAGTCCAGCACTGTACATTTCCATGGTCCTCTAGTAATCCTTCTTTCATAGATCTTAATCTATTTTATTGTGCATACACTCATTCAACAAGTGTTTATTGAGCACTAAGTCCCAGGCAGTGGGCATAGCAGTGAACAAGATAGACAAAATATCCTGCCTTACCCCTCTGCCAGACTATAAGCCACATACAGGCAGGGGACATGTTTGCCTTCCTTCCTCTCATATCTCATTGAATGAATAAGATCATTAAATCGACATGGATTCAAAACACTAAATAACTGCTTTGAGACAACAGAATACAAACCCATATTATACATAGAGCCATCTCATCCAGTGCTCACTTTAGGACAAATGAGAAGTGTTTAGTATTGGAGTGCCATGCAGCGAACACAGAACCAAACACAAATGGGGAAGGAAAACAGAGACAATAACTTGTTTTGTTTACTCTCACATAAGTAGAAACTAACTGCTCTTCAACCTGAACATAATTGTTGTGGCCTTGAAGCTGAAACGTGTTCATTTCAAATAAGGGCTACTATGAGAAAAAAAGTTTCATGTATAAAAACCTATGTTAATGAAGCTGAGATTCTGTAATTACAATCACGTGAAACCCAGCTCCAGGTTACACTTCCCATTGCTTGTGTGTCAGGCGATCATTTCTCTTATGATATATTCATGGTGAACACAAGGTCGGAAAATGCATCTACAGTGACAAAAGACAATTCTTTTGCTTAGGAATGATCCCAGAGCATCTGTTATTAAATCTCTCCGCTCACAGAAGCACAATGTAGACAGAAAGGAACACCTAGTGAAAGAAATATTCAATCAGGCCCCAGATACCATTTCACCTGCTGAAGGTGCCTAGGGGTATACATCTGCTGGATGGTAATTAGGTGTTTTCAAAAACTCTCCAATCTCTCTGATTGCTTTCCACCATTACCTCTGAGAATACTCTCTCAGTTCCCAAACTCTCACTCCTAAGCTATATAAAAGTGTTTTGCAATTCTAATTCTCTTAAGGTGCAGGGTGTGTATGCGTGTGTATTTGTGTATTATCTAGACATACTCTATGTTAATGACAATGTCTTTCTTGTTAGACATCATGCCTCTATAATAGGCGTTAACTTAGCCTGTAATTTAAGAGTACAGGCTTTGTTGTCCTATATCCCAGGTTGGCTGTGAATACAAGCTGTCTGACTTTGGAGAAGTTACCTAACTTCTCTGAGCCTTAGTTTCCCCAGCTGGAAAAATGTAGCTAATACTCCTACCTTACAGGATTGTTGAAAGAACAAAATAAGATGATGTATCCAAAGCATTCTTAATAAAGGAAATTCTCTGAAGTCAGCTCTACTATCTTGGCAAGTAATTTAGCCTCTCTGACACCAGTTTCCTGACCTGTAAAATGAGAACACTCATTCATGGGCAATTTTGCCAGGATTAAATTAATTAATATGTGGATGGCAAAGATACGGAATCAACCTAAGTGTCCACCAATGGATGAATTAGTAAAGAAAATGTGGTACATATATACAATGGAATACTATTTGACCATAAAAAAAATGAAATCTTGTCATGTGAAGCAATGTGAATGGAACTGGAGGTCATTATGTTAAGTAAAACAAGCCAGGCACAGAAAGACAAATTGCATGTTCTCACTCATATGTGAGAGCTAAAAAATTTAATCTCAAGGAGGTAGCGAGTAGAATGATAGAGAGTAGAATGACAGTAGAATGGAAAGTGTGTGTGAGTGGTAGGGGGAGAATGAAAAGAACTTGGTTAATGGGTACAAACACAGTTAGATAGAACAGTTAAAAACAACGTATTGCATATCTCAAAATAGCTAGAAGAGAGGTTTTGAAATGTTCCCAACACATAGAAATGATCAATGCTTCTGGTGACGGATAGCCTATCTACCATGACTGGATCATGACACATTCTATGCATGTAACAAAATACTCTGTGTACCCAGTAAATATACACAAATATTATGCATCAATAAAAACAAACAAGTAAAGTTAAACATGCTTCCTTAAAATTAACTGATTAATGCATGAAAAGTGCTTAACACAGTGTCTGAGATGACACAGTAAGTGCTCAATAAATGTTACCAATTAGTAGTCTTGTTACTTTTATTATCATCACTATCATCACCACCATCATCATTATCATCACCAGAAAATCTGATTAAGGGTGAGGACCGTGTCTTACAAATATTTCCTCAGCCCATATTTTGGGAAGCTAAATATTCCTTAAAATCTGTGAGGGCTATCATAAGAATTTTTGGGTGAAATTTCTGCAGCATGAAGACATACCACCATGGAAAGTGGGTCCTGATTTTAACAATAAGACATTAAACCTATTACATTAAAACCCAATATTCCAGGACCAGCATACAAAGCTTTTTATGTCTGAGTGCCTACAGGCTTGAATAGCACGAAGCAAGGGTATCTCATTGCAAAAATATTTCTGAATAGCATTCTTTGAATTAATAAAAACTGTTTTTTTAAATGACACCACTTAAATGAAACTCAGAGATATTTCCATTTCAACTGATATCAAGATCAAAGGATTGCATCTCATGGGATGTCGGAAATGAGAGAACTTGTAAGTGGCAGAGGTTAGAACCTAAGAGCTCTATCAAATGTGGGAAGAACAGGAGTGCCCAGGGAGCTGTAAAGAGACTTTGGAAAACAGCCAATCAGATCTCTCTGGCTTGAAGACAGAGAACCAGAATGCTGCCTACCTGAAATGAAGCCACTTAAGGGCCTCTAAGAGGGTCACAGGCCATTTCCATGATGGGTGACCTTGTATAGTCTGCCATAGGAGTAATTCTCTGGAACTACCAACAGTTATTCCACAAGATGACTCCTTGTTAATCAGAGAAAAATGACCAACAGGAGCTAACGCAACTTCCAGTTATGATAGAGGACCAAGTTTGTGTTCAACTTCTTTTTTCTCCCTTCTCTTCTCTGACTTTTCATGTCACCCTATAGGTTAACACCTGTGATAGTGAAGCAGCAAGAACACTAACATCCACTCAGTACTTGTGATATAAGTACAACACTATAGGGTAGGTGGCCATATCTCTATTTTACACTTGAGAATACTGAGGCTCATGGGGGTTAAATAACTTGCCAGAGCTAGGATTAGAAAAATTGATCTCTCTCCTTCTATCCTTCCATGAGAACTGGCTCAGTAGGTCTGTACCCTACTGTAACCTCAGCACCTAATTGATACTTTCTAAGCAGTCTTCAGCAAATATTATTAACAATCCACTTTCTCAGATACAAACAAAACCTGACTTTCTTAATATTTGTCATAAAATGCATATAGGAAAGTCTGTTTCTTTTATTCCTTCATTTAACAGATAGTTACAAGTCCCTACTGTGTTCCAGGAACTGAAGATACCTCTGGGAATATAATAGACTAAGAGCCCTGCCCTGTGAACCTTATCTTCTAATTGAGGAAGTGAGACAGTAAGTAACAAAGTCAATAAATGAACAAATTACTTAGGATGCCAGAGAAGGATTCATTGGCTCAGAGAAGATGAAGAATAACAACACCCACAAACCCACCAAAGTCGGAAATCATGATGGATGGAATTAGAGTTTTTTTAGGTATCATATTTTTGAAAATGTTAAACTGGTATATTTTTTATATTTTTCATTCATCTTAAATCGCAGTATCCTAGGCATCCACCCCCCACTCTAATGGGTTTCAGCACCTGAGAGAAAGAACAGGCATCATCTACAATAACAAAATCCTTGTTCATGTTTACTGTCAAATTAGATTTATTTTGAGTCCATAACATGAAAATAGTTTTGACAGTCAGGCATTGTCAAAAAGAGAAAAATATACTTAAATTGCAAAAACTTCCTTTCCATATCAAGAGACAGGCCTGGTGACCATATCTATGAGGTTTTTCTATATGCCATGGGTAGAGGAAACTCAGGTTAGAATATACTGTAAGTTCTCATCTAAGGGGGAAACAGAGAATGCTTCTAGGTGATAAGAAACTTGGATTCTTATTTTTCATCAACCTTTAACCAACTTTGGTAGCCAATCCTCAGGGGGAGTAATAAAAACACAAGATATATTGATATGGGATGCCCTAAGCAGCTTTCCACCTATAGCTCTGGGGGAATGCAACTAGCAACGTGCAACCTTCTGACCTGGAGCAGCTGAAGAAGAATATAAATGGCCACATCACATAGTCAGACAGAAAGTGACCCATTAGACTGACCTACCTCCCCAGATTCCACCACAGTGTTGCAAAGATTGGGATGATTGGGATAATATAAGAAAGATCTAAAAGTTTCTGGGATCTCTTAGGCACAATAAATAGTAGTTGAAATTTAAGAACCAAGAAGGGCCTGCCATGGGTCTGCTAGGGAAGTTTTTAAGGTCTTCCTCAGAGCTGAAATAAGGGGGATGGAAACTAGTTTAACATCATCATGGCTCAGACCCAAAGGTAGTGAAATTAGACCAAGTTATGGGACAGGAAAGAGGAAGTAGGAAGGAAAGCCTTGGTGGGAAGAACAAATTCATCAGCTGTGAATTTGAGAGATATATACACAAAGAGGCTCAGTGACCAGGCCAGACAAGAATTAAACTCAGTGAAGGCCCAGAAGAGCCCAGGTAACAGTCCAGCTACTGCTCACTCCAGCATTCTTTCCTCCATCACTGCAAGTACACGAAAGCTTTTTTCTTTGTTTAATGCCACCCTGGATTTTGAGGAAGGACAGGGAAAACTTTTGAGAGGAAATAAACATACATAAAGTGAATTTCATTTATTAATCTGACTGATTATGTATCCAAAAGAAACTGAGCTAACCTGAAAGAGACTGTTTAAAACTAGCAGGTAATAAAATACTTAAAATTAAGTTTTTCCCAGATGGCCTTGTTCAGCAGAGACGATAAAGCTAACGGAGTTGTAGTGTGTAAATCTTGGTCTCTGGGTTAAAGGGATACTAACTCAGCCATTATGATTTATCCTGCCTTCTTCTGTATGCACATGGAGCCCGCTGATTTTATTTTGGTACATTTGAGGAGTGCGATTGCTATTCTGGTGGGTGTCCAGATATTAGGAGTTTCTGTTTATGACTTCTGAGAGCTGTTTTTTGGAAAGAAGTGTTCTTTTGCCTGCTAATGTACCTATAAACTCTTTAATGAAAACTGCTTAATAAGCCCCATGAAAGATTTACCTGAGATGGAAGGAGGAACTTATTGGCAGAACATGACTCACTTTCCTTCCTATTTTCTTGTCCATTTATCACTGGTCTAAAACTCTTCTTGAAAAGTTGAAATCTCTCCCCACACTGGTATCTGTTCTTCATAGCTTCTTCCCAAGAAGTCGTCCTTCTCCCAAAGCATGTAAGAATACGCGCTGCTGACCTCCACCTTCTCAGAGCCTTTTTCTCTAAATACCACTTAGGCTTCTAGACCTTTCTGACTTTTTCTCTATAACAAGTCACTGTTGACTGAGCTATTTTCCTCTTCAGGTATATTTACATTTTGTCAGGTTTTATCCCAAATCTAGAATCAGCAGTTCAATCAGGGATAAGGTGTTTGAGCATCAGAAAAAAAAAGGTGTGTGTTTCATTCATTAATGCTCTTAAGCCAAAGACCAATAAAAATGCACCTTAATTTGAACAACGTTGGGTTTATTCACTTGCTGCAATGAGGGAGAGCTGATGCCATTGAGACTGAGGTGAGTTGGGTATTAGAGAGGGCTTATTACAGAATTTGGGCTTATGTTTTGTGATTTGGGAGAAATTCCAGGAAACGGGACATTGCTTTGAACTGGATGTTGTCTAGAAGCTGGGATAATTCTATGACTGAGTATCTTAATAATTCTTACCTAGGAGATGAAAACATAGGACAAGGTGAAAACTGTTAAGGAAACCAGCAGTCATTCAAACTGTTATAGGAGATACTTGGTCATTTTTTGTGGTTTGGAAAATGTTAATGATTTTGTCTGTGTTCTTAAATGATTAGAGTTCTTGTCTCAATCCCAGCGTCTCAGCATGGTCTTGTGTGATATTGATGTTCTGTGAAATCGTTTGGGTTAGCCAGGTGAACAACATGGCCCCACTGCATGTGTGAGGCTGGCTCCTGCCTCTCACGGCTGCCTTTTTTCACCCTCGGTTTGCTCATTCATTCCTTCATTCATTTGTAGTGGTTTATCAAAATTAATGAGTATATAATTCATTGATCTGCTTGCTTGATTTCGATCTGTTCCTTATATTAGAAAATAAGCTCTATAAAGTCAGATACCATGTTTGCTTTGCTCATTATTTTATACCAAGTGACTTTTCAGTGCCAAGAAACAAAGCGCCTGGCAAACTGAGGAGTCTTGGAAGGTCTCAAGTCAGATACTGATAATTAAGTTAAATATTATGATTTAAAGCACTGGAGAAGTGAGAATGGTTAGAAAGTCAGCCAGCTGTTTTGTGCTCCAAAAAGCCAAATTTTTCAATGGAAAAAACAATAAACATACTAATTTTAAGATATACCATTTGCTCTCAGGGCAAGCCATAAGGGCATACTTCTTTATTAGACTACTTGTTTCAGATAACCTGCCAAGCTATTTAAAATGCCCAATTTTCAATGCTCCATTATCCCCAGAGAGAAGTCCATAGGTGTCCTGGGTGATGAAAAGAAAGGTTTAGGGAAATACTAACGTACATGGTCATTTCATAGGGTGAATCATTCAGCTAAGATTGTCCGGCTGATTCGAACAACATTAGACAACAAAAAAGTGTTCCTCATCAAGAAAGCTATTCTGAAGCAGATTATTTCTTCAGACTTGATTTCAAGACATTTCAGTGCTTTCCTAATACTTAGCTCAGATTGGATTGTTTTAAAAAATAATATTTCTCACATGTGTCTGAACACATAAATATTTTGTTGTTTTGTTAGCTGGGAATCTTTCTGAAGATAACAGATTTGGATTCAAAGAAGCAAAAGTCTTACTAACATTGATTTTCAGTAGCATCACCACTAACATCCTGGTCATCTCTGACCTGTCTTTCAGAAATGCACTTCTCTCAGCTGGGCAGATTAATTGATTCTCTCACCCAAGTAAAAGTCATCCAGCCTCTTTGAGTGCCAGACACTTTGCCAGATTCCATAAAAACAGTAGTAAATAGCAGGTATAATTTTTGTCCTCTGTGGTTATAGTCACAAAAGAAAGCCAACATTCAACAGTGAATCACTGATGAACTGAGTATCACCAATGAGAGGCACAAAACACCACTAGACATGCAGAATGCCTATCCAGACCCACAGAGTCACAGGTGGAGGGGAACAACATGGGGTACAAAGCAGGAAAAACAGCACTGGCTAAGATGTCTTTGCATGTCTTGTGGTTTTGGGTTGTGGTTTCCAGTCTGACATTTATAATTTTAATGATAACAAATCTTAATGTAAAAATGAATTGTTAGTATCCTGGTCATGATATTATACTATAGTTTTACAGGATGGTACCATTACAGGAAACTGAGTAAAGGGTACATGCAATCTCACTATATTATTTTGTACAAGTGCATGTGAATCTGTAAGCATCTCAGAATAAATGTTTGATTCCAAAAGACAGAAACGTATCTTGCAGGGATTTGTTTGTTTTATGTGTTGGAGAGAAGACTCTTGGGTTATTAACCAATGACAACTCAGCTGTCACAACTCCAAAAGCACTGAAATTCTCAGCTATTTGGATGCCTGGCTCACATTAATTGCTCTTCACATCTTTGATGATTGAATGAATGAAGGAATTCTTAGTGAGTAGAAGGGCTCAAGCTGCTAACCTCAACTGCAAAGTCTTGGTCATTATAGTGAAATATTCACTTCACGTTTAAGAGGGGATCTTAGGAGGTCAGCCAGCCAATTTCATTCTCAGATATCACATATACAATAGCTCTGTGAGTCATGAACATGTTTTTTAAACTAGAAATTGTAATTCAAGCCAAGGTTGTTTACATTTGTCCCTTTAATATTTTATCCTTTATTCCTAACAAGACCTAGCCCAGACATTGAGGGACCAGCTAAATACAGATGGCTGAATTATTAAAAAGGATTCTCTCTGAGTGCCTCAGCAACTACACAGGCTTTTCTAGTTAACATTTCCATCTAGGCAAGAGGGGTCAGGACCACATTTCAACCACAAAGATTGGAGTTGGCAGAGTCAACCATGATAATATTTCCCTGGAATTCATGGCTTGGGTTTCCCTGGAAGGTGTAATTAATAACCCGCATGCATCCAACCACTAATATAAGTAAATGTCTAGTATTTGCCTTCTCTCTTATACCCTACACTGAAACCAGATAAACTTCTTTTCTATCTTTTCCAAGATAGGCCAAACCTCTGAATTAGATTTAAGGAGTGTTCATGTTTATTAACTAATTAATCACCAATCTGTCCATCTATACTTCCATCATTGTAATGAAGAGGAACAGCTAATGTTTATTATCTACTTGCTACATAACAGCCAGTGCTGAACATTTTATAAAATTCATATCATATCATTTAAACTTCACAAAAAGTATTACCTCAATTTTACAAATAAGTAAATTCAGGCATATCAAGATTAATTGCCTTACGATCACTTAGCCAACACTGAGAACTCCCAAATTTGAATTGCTAGCCCTGAACTTTCTCTTGAGTTTCAGGCTCACATATCCAGCTTCATATTCAAACATCTCCAGTTGTATGTCTAATAGGTGCCTCAAACATAGCACGTGCAAAACCAAAATGTTGACTATCCTCCCCCACTCATCCTCATGAAAACCTCAGGACACTCCACTCAGTGAATGGCAGCCACCATATATCCAGTCGATTGGGCCAAAAACTGTAGAGTTATATTGAATATTTCCTTCCCTCTCCCCCTACATCCTATTTATCAGCATGTCCGATCAGCTCTACCATCACACAGAGCCAGAATGTGGCTGTTTCTCACCATCTCCAGTGAGACTACTGCAATCTCTCACCTTGTCAACTGTAATAGCCTTCCAGCTGGTCTTTCCACGTCTGCATTTGACTTTCTACAGTGTATTCAAACACACATAGTGAGGATAATCTTTTAGAATTTTGTGTATCAAATCACTCCTTGGCTCAGAGCGCTCATTGTATTTATTGTTTTGCCATCCCTACCTCTCAGCTTGGCTTTGACAGATGGAATCAATATTCATAACAGGGTCCTTTAACCATTTCACTGTTAACTTCCAGTAAAAACAATGAAAAAAGCACAGGTTCAAAATTACTAGACTGACAGAAACTAAGAAATTATCCAGCACTGTGCTCTCATTTTCAGAGCAGGAAACTGAAGCTTTGGAATATTTGATGACCTCCAAAGGTCAAGTAGCTAATAATTAGTTGAACTTGGTTTCATACTGAAAATCCCTGGCTCCCAGCCAGTGCTTTATACATGATGTCACACTGTTTCCACCTTCCTGGTTGCTCTGAGCGGAAACCTCTATATGTGTCAAAACCACAAATGATCAATGAAGCCAAAATCTATGAAAAAAATAAATTCTGAGCATTTGCCTGATAGCACCAATTTACTGTGGCTGTGGAGGCAGTCTGACAGTATGATTGCTATATTATTTTTCAGCTAAATTAATATAGGCTATGGATGCTTTGTGAGTACATATTATTATTTCCAAGTCCACATCATGGTATTATTTATGTAAAATATTTTAATAGCCTTGGGAAGTAATAGCCAGCTGTGTTAACCTTCTCACTGATGATAAAGACTGTCTCAGCAAAAATAAATGTTGTTACTTCAAACTAAATTTAAATGATCTTGTTTTATTTATTTATCATAGAAGTACAGAAAGACAAAAACATGAGCTGTGTCTAACACGGTTGTAGTCCCAGAACCTGGCACATAGTATCAGCTCAATAAATGTTTATTGAATGAATAAATAAATTAGAAAATAGTGTTTATACAGAAATGCCTATAATAGAAAAATTTTTTTAAAATATATAAATTCCAATAGTAAGAATTGTATATATAATTCAGGGGACATTCACAGAATGAAATAAAATTCTCATGAAGTAGAGGTATATTTATTGGCATGGAAAACATTCAAAGTATGTTGCTTCATTTAAAAAGTTGGTTATGAAAAGTTGATGTTTAATATAATGCTACGTTTTAAACACAAGGATAGATGGATGTATGGACAAAGAGAAGAAAGGAAAGAAGGGTGGGAGGGAGAGAGGGAAGGAAGAAGGAAGAATGGAAGGAAGGAAGGAAGGAGGGAGGGAAGGAGGGAGGGAGAGAGGAAGGAAGGGAGGGAAGAAAGACAAAAATCCTAGGAGGACATTTTCTAAAATGTTTTTTGTAGGTAGTAGTTATAAATAATCGATTTTTATATATTTTTGTGTTAATAAAATTGATTACTTGTATTAACATTAATTATTATTTTTTAAATGTCTGGCACAGATAGTCAAATTTCATTGGCAACCTCATGTCCTCTAACTGAGAGTGAAAATATTGATAGTAATTATTTGCTTTCACCACCACCACCAACAACAAAAAACCACCCAAACCAAATTAACATCTATTTCCCAGCATTTTCAACTATTGTCTCAAAAGGACTTCTACTGAAGTAGCTGAGTATGAGAGCGTTATAGATTTTATAAAACAGATTCTATTCCTTTCTAAATGCAATTCCTGTACAACGGTAGGTATCCAATGGTAACTAAGCAGGGTTATTTGAACAACGCATACATATTTCATAGTGTGCAAAAAGCCACAAATGCCAAACTCTAAAATGTCTGCAAACATGCACGATTTCCAGTCCTAAGAATGTAATTATTGTCTTGGGATTTGCAGGGTGTCTTGTTGAAGACCCTTTTCATTTTGATAAAACGATGTTGCGAGGAGAATAATGCTCTAACATCCTATGTTAACCTCAATGGTCCTGATCAAGGGGAAAGATTCTTTTTGTAAATGATTTAAGAGAACACTACCTAAAGCCTTTTGTTATCTGTTAGCATAAAGAATGCCTCTCTACTAGTCCACTGTCTGGGAAAATAGGTTTATATCACAATAGGATGTGTGGCCACAAGTCTGACAATTTCAAAATCATTATTATTGGCAAAAGCTGCTATCACCATTTAGACTACATTAAAGGTAAGTTTTGGTATTTCATATTCCTTTCCCCTCATTCTCATTATAGAATAAAGATATTTTTAAAATATCCCAGTAATTCAGATATAGATTTTAAAATCAGAAGGAAAAATTATAGTCAAAATGTTTTTTATACAGTTCTATAAGAAGTTTATTTTATAAGAATAAGTGAAAATGCAAAGTAAGAATGCTTTTTTAACATGCAACACAGATGCTTCCAAAAATCAGACAATTGAGACATACAAAATACACATGCTGTTGAAATCAGAGGACAAAGAGAAAGAAGAGAACCTCTCCAAATTGTAAAGGACCGCCCAGAAATTCACTTGCATCTCCAAGAAGCCCCAAAGATGCCCTGGACTCTACACAGTTACTGACACCTGACCCTGGTTAGACACTTTCCTGGATAAGCTCAATGACCAAATGCCCTCAGTAACCTGGAAAATATGCTGGAAGTGTCTGTGACCCTAGTCTACTTTGAGAAAGGAAAGGAAGTGACCTTAGGTGGTTTTACCTCATAGACCATTACTCACATCAGAACATCAGGTAATTCTCCACTTCCAGATGCTTGGTTAATAACTGCCTATTTTAGTATTAATATTTACAAATGGGCTGTACCTCATGTAAACAGAGACAATTCCTTCAGGGCAGAGGGGAGAATCGTGGGCTCATCAAGCGTCAGATGTTGATTTTCTAAAACACCAAAATTATTGAGTGCGCAGCTTCTGCAATAAAGATCCAGACCTGTGGCTAGAACCTTCCATGTTGGGCACACCTGTTCAGGCATGGCTGGATATTGTGTTGCAGATTCACTACATGAACTGTGAAAAGAGATCTGGGGAAATGCTTCAGAAGAATACTAATGTCCTTACTTTGAGGGAGTTTATTGAAAACCCACTCAGCTAAAGAATATGGTTTCCCTACTCTCTGAGTGGCTGGGTAGTCCCAGTGATTTCTAAATATGTGACAGGAACTTGGATTATTGGAATATGCGGATATACTCTTTGGAGTGGATAAAAATCAAAAACAAATAAAAGCCACTTCAAAGCTCTACGGAAGGCAGCAGGTTGATCTTCAGTCTCTTATGAAGATCAGGAGTGATGATAACCATCAAGAGCCATATTTGACAATGTACCAAGAAACTCTGTCATGTTTGATATTACAGTCACATTTAATCTCCAGGAGAATCACTGAAATGCCCACTCTAATTCAGGCATTATTATTCACCTTGGCATGCTCAAAATGTGCTCCTTTGTGCACTAACCCTACAAGTTATTCCTCAAAATATGCAATCATAATCAAATAAGTTAGGAAATGTTGCGTACTATGTATGCTTAGGGGTTTCTAATGAGTGTTTCACAATTAAGGCCTTGGTAAGTCCTGTTGGAGAGAAAACTGTTAGCTTTCTTTAATTGAATGTCTCCAGATTTCTTTAACCACAGAATCCCTTTATGGTTACTGACTTTAGACTTATTATCCACTATCTATAAAATAAAGATAGCAATGCCTTACTCTCAGGAATTATAAAAAGGGTTAAGTGAGAAAGTCCCTGACTCACAGTAGGTGAGAAATCCTATTGTGAGTCCATTTTATCATTCCTATATTGTAACCCCAAAGTGTTTCATTTGAACACACATGTTTATAGTGTGCTACTGATGCATGGATAACGAGATAAAATTTTTATGACCTGGAGTTCACATTACAATGGGGAGGAAAGTACATACAGCAGTGACTCTAACATAAGGACAGATATTTCAAAGAGCTGCAACAAAAGTACAAAGAACTAAAGAGTATAGGAGAGAAGGCAGCCGATTCCCACTGAAGTATGGGGGCTACTTTTTCTTTTTTTTTTTTTTTTTTTTTTGAGACAGAGTCTTGCTCTGTCTCCTAGGCTGGAGTGCAATGGCGCTATCTTGGCTCACTGCAACCTCCACCTCTGAGGTTCAAGCAATCCTCCTGCCTGAGCCTCCCAAGTAGCTGGGATTACAGCCGCCTGCCACCGCACCAAGCTAACTTTGCATGTTTTAGTAGAGATGGGGTTTCGCCATGTTGGCCAGGCTGGTCTCAAACTCCTGACGTCAGGTGATCCACCCGCCTCAGCCTCCTAAACTGCTGGAATTACAGGCATGAGCCACCATGTCCGGCCAAGGACTAATTTTTTAAAGGAAACAAGACCAAGAGTTGGAAATGAAACCTGAATTTTGGAAGCATCCTGGCAGAGAAATTTTTTGGACTGATCTTCCAAGCACAAGGTATAATATAAGAAAGGCACAGCAGCAAAAAAATGTGGCAGAAAAGAGCTACTGATATAACAAAGACATACATAAAGAGAAATTATTATCTTTTCTAAGCTGGATGTGAACAAAATTCTTCTAATAATCTATTTCCAGTGCTAAATATATATTTTAAACCTAGAAAAATAACAAAACAACTCCACTAAAGAGGTGCCTGCCACACCCATATTCCTCAATCAGGGAAATTTCCCAGCTCATAGTCCTTACTTAGGGATGGCCCTAGACCGCCATGTAGTATACCCATCACATCACATGTTTGGTCACCTCCAGAACTGAGGGTACCCAGCCAATTAGCTGGCCAGGAGCCCATGTGGTATACTGGCATGAATAGCATTGCCTACAGAGAAATGAGCTGAGCCATTAAGATTTTCACTCTCTGACATGTAAATAGGGAAATATGGAAAGAAGAGTCTTTGCAGTGATGTCTGAATTTGAATGCGTGCAAAGAAAAAAGAGGTTCCTGTGGTAATATACAGATCGGGAGGGACACTAACAAGATACGTGGAGAATGTACTGCACTTGTGAAGAAGCAGTGATCATGAAAAATCAGAAGCTGAGGGAGAGAAAAAAAAATATCAAGGCTGAATATCAGCTAGTTGATAACGGAACAGAAGCAAGAAAAGATGCCAGAAGAAGTCAAGACCAAGAAAGTAGGTGAAGCTGGGAATTGCTTCAGGATCTTCTACTGCTCAGATCTGCAGTGATACTTCCCATTTAACTTCATTTCCCATGAGCCACAACGGTGTCAGAATGCCTGTTCACAGATTGTCAAGAGAGCCCGTCGGCCTAGTGACCATAAACATCCATGCACTTGTGCTGGTCTGAATGACTCTGTTCCATGGCACTAAATGAGCTAAATTAAACCAAGTTTGGAATAAGGAAGAACAAAGAAATCATCTACAGTCTCAGTGCTCACACATAATGATCACTTTGTGGTGTTCTTCCCTGGTCCTTTTAATGTATTATTTTACTTGAAATGTTTTTCACATAAAATCTATAGAAAACAGGCAATTAAAATTCAGATAATTCAAACAAAGGCAAAAGTGATTATCACCTAAAATATTTAACGACTTAGAAGTTAATAGGTTGGGGCTGAAGGTTTGGTGCAGTTGATTGCCTCAATTAATTTCCTTACTGCCCAGAATGTATTTTGTTTCTAGATAGAGCCCTTCTCTGATTTTAGAAGCTCTCTCTCATTTGGTATGTGCATGACATAAGACCTAGCCTTCACATTTCTCCATTCGGGCTCCATTATGCTGGTGAGTACTTTGTAACTACAAAGAAAGGAGTGAAATAGAAGTATGTGAACTTCATTAATATTAAATATTAATCCTTCACAAATTAAGGTACAATTTGCCATTAAATGTTAAGTGCATTCTTATAGCATCCATAAAGGGTAGGTGGAATACTTCCTCCTTGTATATGGAGAAGTGGATAAACCAAGAAGGGCAATGACTTTCTCAATGTCAAATAGCATCATAATTAGTGGTGACAACCAGGACTCGATAGCTCTGAAGCTCCACTTCCTTCCATTTAGTCTTACATTTTTAGATGCCTCCAAAGTAGTTGAAACCGTGTCAGTCTCTGAAAGACACAACATAAATACAATTCATTCCTCCCTTCAAGGCTCTCACTGTATAGTGTGACAGGCAGACATAAACAAAGTATTATAACACAATATAAAACTAAACTCATCATCATCATCGTTATCATCATGATCAACAGCAACAGCATAGTGGTTGCTTTGGTACTAACTTAAACTCTTTCAGTGCTCAAACAACCAAAATAACTAAGTGCTATGCATTTGTCCATTTTACAGATGTGGAAATGTTATATTTTAGGACCTGACCTCATGTCTATCAGAGAGCAAAATTCAAGCTTATAACCCTATGTTGATGTGCCTCTTATATTTAAGGTTTCTATAAATTGCTTCAGGAAAAAAATGAGGAATACATTAATTAGGAAGTAGGAACAATGGAAAAACCCCTTATGGCTTGTTGGCTTCTGTGTGGGCTACTTTAGAATTCTCTTTTATCAGACTCTCATCTCCAAAGACCACTACACCACAAGTAAAAACACTGGGTTCAGGTCCTTGCTTTTCCATTCAGCTTTCACCAAGAATGCTTAAATAAGAGTGGAACAACCCAACAAAAATCTCACAACATTTCTACGATGCTCACTTAATTCTGATAGAGATTTTTCCTAGATGATTGGGATGGATTTCTTTTTCCTATGAAAGATAGTGGATCAGCCAGGCACAGAGGCTAATGCCTGTAATCCCAGCACTTTGAGAGGCTGAGGCAGCAGGATTGCTTGAGCCCAGGAGTTCAAGACCAGCCTGGGAAACATGGTGAAACCCCATCTCTACAAAAAATGCAAAACTTGGCTAGGCATGGTGGCATGTGCCTGTAGTCCCAGCTACTAGAGAGGCTGAGGAAGGAGGATGGCCTGAGCCTGGAAGGTCAAAGCTGCAGTGAGCCAAGATTGCACCACTGTACTCCAGCCTGGGTGACAGAGCAAAACCTTGTCAAAAAAAAAAAAAAAAAAAGGAAAGAAAAAAAGATAGATAGTCGTTCTTGGTCCATCACCAGTAGTGTTGACATTGGCTTCATTTTTCTACCCACTTGAGACACTTGGGAAACTCTAAGAGTTAGAAAGTTGACTAACTTAGACAACATCTTATTTGCTGCTTCTTCATGATATGTAATAAAGTGGCATTTACTTTCAACAGCCCCCTTGTTAAAGTCATTGGGATTTAAAATGGTGTAAAATGAAAGCAATTCATTATAATTCCACTGAAGTAGACCTTCTTTGTGGGGTTGAATGTAATATCCTAGTTAGGTTTTCAATATTCTTATCACAAACTACAAGTTGGTTTCTGAATCAGCTTATAGAAAAGGAACAAAGAGGAAGGAAACTCATTGAAGGTGACAAATAGTCTATTAGCCTAGGAGTAAGAGTCGGAATCTCAGAGGTCACAGGCTTCAATGGAAAGGCAAAAGGCAGCTAATTTTACCACCCGATGCCAACAGTATATCTATACAGAAGGTCAGGAAATCACTATGCAACCTGTACAAAGTAGGCACCACCTCTGGCCAGTCTCAATGCAATACTGTATACAAAAGAAATAGGCAAAAGTTATAGTTTCAGATACTTTTCCAATAACAGTGTTTATTGACCCTGGCTCTGTCTTCTGTGATTCTACTTTGTCTGGTCCTCAGGCTTGCAAACCAAAGGTACACTTTTGTCACCTGCCAGGTTCATGGGGAAGGTTAATCATCCATGATCCAAAGGACTACTGTTTACAACAGAAACATCTTGTTGCAACAATTTCAGAGAATTCAGAAATGCAACATTCTGTATGTTGACAACTATCCTGGAATGGCAAACACAAAAATGACCTAAATAGCTTGTTTTTCAAGACTCAAGAAGTAATTTTCAGGATTCAAAATTGAAGCAATTTGTCCAAAGAAAATGTATATGGTGGTTACGAGACAAGCTGAAGAGTCAGATAGACCTGATAATGAATTTCAGCTCTGCCATAAAATAGACTTGTAGATTATTTCATCTCCCTGAGTCTCTGTTTCCTAATATGTAAAATGGAGGTAAATAATCAAATCTCTCTCACAGTCAGAGTTACAAGTTTTGTCAGAAGCCTTATATACTTTTTTCTTTTTCATTTTAGTGTCATCATACCCCTTTCCGGTAGGCACTTTTGTTTTCCTTCTTTTTATTGATGAGGAAATTGAGACTTCAAGAAGTTTAATATTTGCCCAAGGTCATAGAGCAGGAAATAGTTACACTGGGATACAACCTCAGGAATTTGAACTTGAGCATCACAGTTTTCCGTTAAGCTTCTATACAGCCTCTAAGGCAGAGGTTCCCAATCCCCAGACCATGGACCAGTACCAGTCCACAGCCTGTCAGGAACTGGACCACACAGTAGGAGGTAAGCAGCAGGCAATCAAGTGAATTTTCATCTGTATTTACAGCAGCTCCCTGTCACTCTCATTATGCCCTGAGCTCCACCTCCTGTCAGATCAGTGGCGGTATTAAATTCTCATAGGAGCAAGAACTCTGTTGTGAACTGCATATGTGTGAGATCTAGATTGTGCAATCCTTATGAGAATCTAATGCCTGATGATCTGTCGCTGTCTCCCATCACCCGCAGATGGGACTGTCTAGTTGCAGGAAAACAAGGTCAGGCCTCCCACTGATTCTACATTATGGTGAGTTAATAATTATTTCATTATACATTATAATGTAATAATAATAGACATAAAGTGCACAATAAACGTAATGTGCTTGAATCATCCCGACACCATACCCCCTACCCACCCCAGGTCTTGGAAAAATTGTCTTCCACAAAATCCATTCCTGGTGCCAAAAAGGTTGGAGACCACTGCTCTAAGCACTCACTAAATACGTATCATCATCACCATCACCATCATCGTTACTACCTCCACCCCTGCCTTTCTACTGTAGCTATTCCTACCACTGCTGTGGCTGCTGCTACTACAGCTGCTGTGCTACTCTCACCACCAGTATAGCTAAAATACATTGGAGAAAAAAAAAATATTGTGCATAGAGATGCAATACTTATCTTTTAAATATGGAAACATTTTAATCCCAACAGAATTTTCCAACTAAACCTTTTCAGACAGTTTGAGAGTAATAGGCTATGTCCTGCTGAGGAAACTTTTCCCATACAACATGGCCACCCTAATAGTGCTATATGTATTCTTATGTTTATGTTCCCTTTAGCAAGATAAAAAGGAAAAAGAAAGAATTAGGAGGTGGGGGATATATTTGTTAATGCTGCAGAATAAGAATCATCATAGAACACTGAAGAAGCCCACTGCTCTAGTCCCGTGGACCTTTGCTAGGGCCTGGCTCTGCCATGTGTTGAAGATGAAACCTGAAGTAAATCACTCAACCTCGAGGGACTTCTTATTTCTAACATGTAAGATCAGGTTGCCTCTAACTCTAATATTCAGTAAATCTATAAAAATATCTTCATATAACAAAGCCCTAGGTATAAGTAATCCTCCAAGAAACCCAAAACAAACAGAAAAGCCTACCCAAAGGAGGTCTCTTCTGCTGGTTTATCTACTTATGTTCTAATTAACCAAGAATAAGGATAGCCTGTCTTGAAATTTTCTTTGGAAGCCTAGAATTTAAATGCATGTCATTGCACACAGTATTTTCTCTTCAGAAATCCTTCTAATGAGCCAAGGGAAGAGTACATTGTTCCTTTGTAGGTAAATTTCATTGGAGTTCATTGTATTCTAACAAACTAATTAATGCTGAAGACTACAAGAGCAGAATAACACTGCTCTGAATGCTTTATGTTTGTAGTGTTCTTTTCAGTTTACCCAGAGCTTTTGTTTCTACTAGATCATGTGTTTCAAGCTTCAGACAAAACCAGTCACTAAACTTTAGATCCATAATGTCCAACTGCCTGTAGGCATCCCTCTGGGGACACCCCACAGTTGTCACAAACTCCACAGCCCAAAACTGAACTCACTAAATCTGTAAAAACTCCATTCTGCTTTATCTCTGTGGTGTCACCATTCACCTAATTCCAAAACAGAAACCTGGCTGTTCGTCCCTCTCTTCTTCCTAACCTCTCCCTTTAAAATCAGGACGTGCGTATTTTATCTCCTAAATGTTTCTTGGCCATCCTTTCTATCCTTGTTCTCTCCCTTCCCCATCTGTCACCTGGACTCCTGCAGGTCTGCTTAACTTGTCACCCTGTCTCTGGTCTTATTTTTCCCAAATCCATTTTCCACATTTCTACCCTGGAAACAATTAAAACACCACCCTCTGTAACTCCTGGGAATGGTTCTCCACCACTTCAAAATTCACAATATAAAACTCAAGGACCTTCACAACCTGACCTCTACCTGCTTCTCTAACCTCACTTCCCATACTTCACGCTCAAGCCACACGAGGCTGCTTCTCATATCTGTGCTGTTGCTCATGATATCTGCTCTGCTGCAGAGGCCACCTGCTATTGCCACATCTAGTCCTTCACTAGGCTGACTCTTCCTCACCCTGTAAGCCTCAGTTCAAGAACTACAACCTCCAACCACAAAAATATAAAGAGAGACAATATTAAACCACTCTTAACAATGTTCCTGGACGTGTTCTAAGTAAATTACAGGCATCAGTCTATTTAATTCTTGCAGTGACTATATGCATAAAATACTATTGCTATTCTCATTTTACAGATGGTGATATAGTTTAGATATTTGTCCCTACCCAAATCTTAGGTCTAATTGTAATTCCCAATACTGGAGGTGGGGCCTGGTGGGAGGTGTTTGGGACATGGGGGTGGATCCCTCATGGCTTGGTGCTATCTTTGTGATAGCAAGTGAGTTCTCCTAAGATCTGGTCATTTCACCATGTGATGTGCCTCTTCCTTGCTTTGCCTTCTGCCATTAGTAAAATCTTCCTGAGGTCTCCCCAGAAGCCGAGCAGACGCCATCACCCTGATTCCTGTAAAGTCTGCAGAACCATGAGCCAATTAAATCTTTTTTCTTTATAACTTATCCAGCCTCTGGTGTTTCTTGCTAGCAATGCAAGAACAGCCTAATACAGAGGGGAAACTGAGGCACAGAAATGCTAAGTGGCACAACTAGCAAGTGGCAGAGCTGGCATGAAAGCTGGAGCTCCCTGGCTCCAGAGTTCTGTTTCAAACTCCTATACCACACATCTTCCCGTGAGCCTTCCCTGATTTCCCTCCATCACCCCATTCTCCCCACTGATGATGTGATTTCCATCTGATATAGTTTGACTGTGTCCCCACCCAAATCTCATCTTGAATTGTCTCTCCCACAATTCCCATGTTTGGGAGGGACCTGGTGGGAGGTTGTTGAATCATGGGGGCAGGTCTTTCCCAGGCTGTTCTCGTGATAGTGAATAAGTCTTAAGAGATCTCATCTGTAAGGGGGCATTTCCCTGCACAAGCTCTCTCTTTGCCTGCTGCCATCCACATAAGGTGTGACTTCCTCCTCCTCAGCTTCTGCCATGATTCAGAGGCCTCCCCAGCCACATGGAACTGTAAGTTCATTAAACCCTTTTTCCTGTATAAATTACTCAGTCTCGGGCATGTCTCAGCAGTGTAAAAACGGACTAATACAGTAAACTGGGACCAGGAGAATGGGGGACTGCTTAAAAGATACCTGCAAATGTGGAAGTGAATTTGGAACTGGGTAACAAACAGAGATTGCAACAGTTCGGAGTGGTCAGAAAAAGACAAGAAAATGTGGGGAAGTTTGGAACTCCCTAGAGACTTCTTGAATGGCTTTGAACAAAATGCTGATAATGATATGGACAATGAAATCCTGACCAAGGTGTTATCAGATGGAAATGAAGAACTTGTTGGGAACTGGAGAAGGTGATACTTGGTACATTTTAGCAAAGAGACTGGTGGCATTTTGCCCATGCCCTAGAGATTTGTGGAACTTTGAACTTGAGAGAGATGATTTAGGATACCTGGAGGAAGAAATTTCTAAGCAGCAAAACATTCAAGAGGTGACTTGGGTGCTGTTAAAGGCATTCAGTTTTATGAGGGAAACAGAGCATAAAAGTTCAGAAAATGTGTAGCCTGATAATGCAATAAAAGAGAAAATCTCATTCTCTGAGGAGAAATTCAAGCTGGCTGCAGAAATTTGCATAAGTAACTAAAAGCTGAATGTTAATCCCCAGGACAATGGGGAAAATGTCTCCAGGGCATGTCAGAGGTCTTCATGGCAGCCCCTCCCATCACAGCCCCTCCCATCACTGGCCTAGGTGGAAAAGATGGTTTCCTAGGCTTGGCCAAGGGGCCCCCTGCTGTGTGCAGCCTAGGGATTTGGTGCCCTGCATCCCAGCTGTTCCAACTGCAGCTAAAATGGGACAAGGTATAGCTTGGGCTGTGGCTTCAGAGGGTGCAAATCCCAAGTCTTAGCAGCTTCCATGTGATGCTGAGCCTGCAGCTGCACAGACATCAAGAACTGAGGTTTCGGAACCTCATCTAGATTTCAGAAGATGTATAGAAATGCCTGGATGTTCAGGCAGAAGCTTGCTTTAAGGGCAGGACCCTCATGGAGAACCTCTGCTAAGGCAGTGTGGAAGGGAAATGTAGGGTCAGAGCCCCCACACAGAGTCTCTGCTGGGGCACTGCTTAGTGAAGCTATGAGAAGATGGCAACCATCCCCAGTC
Organism: Hylobates moloch; assembly: GCF_009828535.3. Lineage (NCBI taxonomy): Eukaryota > Metazoa > Chordata > Mammalia > Primates > Hylobatidae > Hylobates > Hylobates moloch. The sequence continues at coordinate 9,868,116 of NW_026652279.1, read as the reverse complement.
CCCAGAATGGTAGAGCCACTGACACCTTGCACCATGTGCCTGGAAAAGCCATAGACACTCAAAGCCAGCCCATGAAAGAAGCCAGGAGGGAGACTATACCCTGCAAAGGCACAGAGGCGGAGCTGCCCAAGACCATGGGAACCCCCCTCTTGCATCAGTATGACCTCAATGTGAGACGTGGATTCAAAGGAGATCATTTTGGAGCTTTAAGATTTGACTGCCCTGCTGTATTTTGGATTTACATGGGGCCTGTAGCCCCTATGTTTTGGCCAATTACTACCATTTGGAATGGCTGTATTTACCCAATGCCTACAACTTCATTGTATCTAGGAAGTAACTAACTTGCTTTTGATTTTACAGGATCATAGGCAGAAGGGACTTGCCTTGTCTCAGATGAGACTTTGGACTGTGGACTTTTGAGTTAATGCCGAAATGAGTTAAGAATGTGAGGGAAGGCATGGCTGGTTTTGAAATGTGAGGACAAGGTTTGGGAGGGGTGAGGGGTGGAATGATATGGTTTGGCTGTGTCCCCACCCAAATGTCATCTTGAACTGTATCTCCCACAAGTCCCATGTGGGAAGGACCCAGTGGGAGGGACCCAGTGGGAGGTGGTTGAATCGTGGGAGCAGGTCTTTCCCGTGCTGTTCTCATGATAGTAAATAAGTCTCACAAAATCTAAATCTGATGTTTCTATAAGTGGGAGTTTCCCTGCACAAGGTTTCTCTTTGCCTGCCACCATCCACATAAAATGTGACTTACTCCTCCTTGTCTTCTGCCATGATTGTAAGGCCTCCCCAGCCACATGGAACTTTTCTGCTGTATAAATTACCCAGTCTCGGGTATGTCTTTATCAGCAGTGTGAAAATGGACTAAAACACCATCCCAGAGATTTATCCATTATGGTGCATACAAACCATTATTTTCCAAAGTCCAGTCTTAGCAACACCTTCATTACAATGTTCCAGCATATGTATTAAAAACTGCAGTTACTCCTTTTCTTAAAACCATCCAAAAATGCATAGTTCTGCACCTCCCCCAGATCTCTTGAATTAAACTCTCAAAGGGCAAAGCACAGGAACCTGTGTTACTGACAACCTTTGTATTAGAGTCTGTGCACATAAAATAATATAGGGATTAAATCAGATAATGCAAGTATGGTACTTAGTCCGCAAATTCTCACATAACAAGTGCTCCAAAATGTTAGCCCCTGTTGTTTTTATGGCCGTCCTTATTGCTGTCTGATACAAAGGAACAAGACTAAACAAGATCTAATGAATTTTCTATTTACTAAGAAAAACAGTAGAAGAGAGATGACAAACCACGCTACTAGAACCACAACACATGAGGTCTTTTGTGATCAGGCAAAGAATAATTTTGAAGGAAATAAGAAGTTTGTGCTTTCCAGTTCCATGTTCTCTCGGGTTTGTCTTAGGTAAACCACAGGGGAAGAAAAGATACAGATATATTTTAATTTTAGCAGTTCTATTCCTGAGAATAGTGGCGCCTACTTAAGTAACATGACCCCAAGTACAGGAATTAGGGTGATTAAATATTTAAAAGCTTAAAGCCATCAGCACTGTCATACTATGAAGTCTCAAGCCTCAGAAAAGCAGAAATAGCCAGCTAATGTAAACAAGAGAAATCCATCTGAGCTACAAATAAGTATCTTATTCTGGAAAAGAAGATCTACAGTAAAGTTAACCCCATGAGGAATGCATTAAAGTCCTTGATAGACAAAATGACATCTTGAATATAATATCCCATAGCTTCAAAATCTTGCTCTTTCTATATGTCTTATTTTATATGTATCATTTATTGAAACCAGTTATTTAACTTATCTTTCATCTAATGGTCAGTTTGAAGCTTTTTTTAAGTTAAAAGTGTTTGCTTAGCATGTATTAATTCCTAATCTCTAGTCACCAATGCCCAAAGCCAGGTGATCGGCTATGAATTATTTTCTTGAGTTGCTGAAGACATTACTGCCATGTGAAGAACTGCAAGGATGTCAAACGTCAAAGGAAGCAACAAGAAGTGTTATGGAGGCCGACAGTAACTCTTTTTTTGTCTTGTTTTTGTTTTTTGTTTTTTTTTTGTAAAGCATTTCCTAGTTCCTTCATTAGAATAAGTATTGTTACTTATTATAATTGTTTATATATCTGTCTTTCTACTACTCCTGGACAGTAGGGACAGGGTCTCATTCAACATTGTGTCATTAGATTGAGCAAAGAATAGGCAGTCAGTAAATGCTTGCTGAATTGAAGGAAAGAGGGAAGAAAGGAAGGAAAGATGGAAGGAAGGAAGAAAAGTTGGTTACCGGATGGTCATAATGCTTAGCAGTTTACAGTTAAAATGGATGCAAATTCAAAACTTGCAATAACAACACAGTAAAAATAATTCTGTAAAACCACTCCCTCTACAAATAAATAGTAAATGCCTACCACGTGCAGGAGGGTGCTAGTTCCTAAAACTAAGTGCTTGTATTACCTCTCAAGCCACGTACTAAATAAACACAATAACCACATTCCTCACTCTCATGGAGCCTCCACTCCTGGAGGAAAAAGGACATTAAACTTTTAATAGAAAGTCAGTTTATTGTGGCCATTGGGGAAGTAATAAATGATGGAGTGAATAACAGAAAAGCTAGTGAGAAACTATGAATATACTTAATGAAAAGATGATGAAGGAATAGGAGTGTTTAACCTGGAGAAGATTAAGAAGATCATAAAAATGCTCTGGGACAATTAAAGAGGGAAATCCTTAAGTTAGGCATATTTAGGATGGCCATGGAATGCAAAACAAGGACCAAAATGTAGATGTCCAAGGAAGTAGATTTGGGGTTAATTTGAGGAAAACTAATCTCATTGTTGACCTCCAACTTGAATCCTGGCCAATATTATGGAGACAGAGCCTACTGCCTGGCTCTACGCCAGTCGCCCCAAATCAAATCCAATGAGAAAGTTTACGAGTTATTCTACATGGAGTTGGCCATCTTGCTTGGTACCATGTCAAAGGCTTTACCGCATTGACTATTTTTATTTAATTGCCCCTAAAAACCCCTGTGCCTTACGGAAATCTGTCACTCTCCCACCCTGATAGAGAAATAGAGGCATCAGCTTATAAAAACCCCAGAGTTCCCTCCCCACGTTCTTCCCAGCTATTTTGTATATCTTCCTCTCTGTCCTGAATTCAGCAGATCTTAGTCTCAAGTTATCCTGCCTCAGATTTTTGTTACCTCTTGATGACTTTTATGATCGTACCATAATTCCCAGAATCACCTGAAGGTTTTCTCTTGTGAAAATCAGAAATTATGTCTTCATGGTCAGCTCCTCTCATGAAATATTTGGCTAATCTACTGTATCTCAACCTACAGTTGAATTCTCCTTCTACCTGGTTATTCTGTACAACCTGGGTACTGCTCATTTCTTTGCAACCTGAAATTATTTTATATTTTCTAGAACTGTCTGAGATATATACCATTCTTGCACCACTCAGATAGAGAAAAAGATGGTGATGTTCTTTAGACAGACACACATTTAAAAGCAGAAGCACAGTGTTTACATATATCTACAGAGGGGTGTATATCCCTTCTTTGCATTTATCTATTTCCTAAATATTTGTCAAGCTCCTACTATGTGCCAAGCACATTCTAGAGGCTGGAATACAGCACTGGACCAAAGATAAACTTATCTGCTCTCATGGAACTAATTCTTTGTTGGCAAAAAAAAGAGTACACAAACAATACACTCACCAACATAGAAATGTGTACATACATATATGACACATATGGCTTTATTGATATATAATAAAATGTAAATATTTCATGTATGATTTGATAAATTTTGACATATGCATTCACCTGTGAAACCACCACTACAATCAAGAGAATTTCTGCCTGCTGCTTTATAATCTCTATCCAACCCCCTCCCAAGTGACTAGTGATCTGTTTCCTATCACTATTGTTTGTATTTTCTACACATTTATGTAAGTGAAACCATACAGTATGTACACATTTTTGTCTGGCATAATGATTTTGACATTTATCCATGTTGTTGCACATTTCAATAGTTCATTAGTTTTTATTGCTGAGCATCCTATTGTACGGATATATCACAATTTATTTTTCTATCTACCTGTCAATGAACATTTTGGTTGTTTTCAATTTTTGGCTAATAAAAATAAAGAGATAGATTGATCAATAGACAGAGGCATATGTAATGTGTGTGTATATACATATATATACACACACACATACACACAAACATCTATGTATATACACATATGTATATGTCATCTCTATATCTACCTATGTATATATACACACATATACAAATTCATCTATGTCTCCACTCACAGTTTGTACTCTCCAGCACTTTCACTGGTTCCCTTGTGAGTTCTAAGTCAAAAGGCATTGACAGAAATAGGTTTGGCAGGCTGTGAATAGGATTCAAGCATTCATTAAGAAAGTGCTCAATAACCTCAAGGATTTCTTTAAACACAAAGGGGAAGACACTGGAACCCTCTCAGTCGTTCATTACGTGCCCTTGTTATGTGCTTGCAACACACCCAATACATTGCCCATCACAGCAAGATGCTCTCATTCTAGTTGAGAAAATCTCCTAGACCTCAAAGATCACAGACTCAGATTTATATGTTCAGATAAAAATGTATTCTGCAGTCATCCTTGGAAAATCCCAAGTAAAACAAATTAAAAGAAACAAAAACCCCTACAATACACCAGGAGAGCAAATCAAAACTGAATAGCTGTGCCCCAGTAAAAATTAAAGTTACAACAGACATTCATAGTTAGTCGCTCTCTGTCTGTTGTAGAGGTAGAAGTATTCTGATCTCCCTAATTTGAGGGCTGTTACAGTTTAGATAACAGATGACACAAACTGAATATACAATCAAAATGAAACCACTTACAAAGCTTAAAATCTATAGCCTTATACATGATTTTGCTCTTCCTGATGGGTCCACATTTACTATGAACCCACAGCTCTGGGAGGCAACCGACCATGGGAAGTGATAATTAGCTAAGATGTACATACCAAGGCAATTAGTTTCTTTTTTCTCAAAAATGCTGGTATTCCCCAGAAAGAATAAAGAAAAGAGTTTAAATGAAGATAAAAGATTCCTAGAGCTTGCATCTTTGCTGATCTTATTAAATTTACAACACAAGACAATTTTATCATTAATATTATACAATGGCATAAACCACAATAGGATACTTCTCAAGCAGAAAATGGCAAAAAGAAAATTACACAAAACACAAAATAGTTTCTGAAGAGTTAAGAAGCTTTCTTGGACAAGTTATGTTACAATAAAATATTAATGTATGCTCATTTGTCATGTGTTAATTAGCAGAATAAGCTGTAGGAAGTCCGGATTACCATGCAAATGTTAATTAGGTCATAATTTATGTTAAGCATTTCTAAGTTTAGGAGCACCGCGTCTCATTTAGCAGCAGTTGAACTTTAGAAATAATTTGCATGTGCAACTGCTCGTTTTCAATTTTAGTATGACAGTCACTTCATTTTAATAAATACAAGAAACTGCATTTAAATAATAGCAAATTCTGGACTAATTTGGTCACAGCCAGTGCATTTCCCTAGGAAATTGAAACTTTGTCCTTTCATCACTGTTCAGGTAATAAAAAAAAATATGCTTCAGAAGATATTTTTCCTAAAAGAGCCCAGAGAGTCCTCCTGACTCCTCATCAACTATCCCCATTTCTTTTTTCGGAGAACATGTCCTCCCAGCTGGTTTTACACATGATCCAGGTTGGCCATCTTCCTTTCCCACCTCATCATGTTTTTACCCCTCCACTTGGTTTTGCTACACAGCAGCATTCTGCCGGTTCTCCCCTATTTTGCTTTTACATATTTGAATTTATTTTTCTTTAAGTTGTCAACTTATTAAGTTTTTTTTTTTTTAATTCTGTTGCAGAGTAATGTAGAATTCCAGCTGAATTCCTGTAAGCCACAGGAAACTCACATTAGAAAGGTAAAAAGTCCTTTATCCCAGGTAGGAAATCTTCGGAAAGAAAAGCAATTCTGGCATCACCAGAGTGGGTAATCTTTTTATTTACTGCTATACTGGTTCCGAACAGCCTTCCTAACCTTTCTTGTGCCATGGACTCCTTTAGTGGTCCCGTGAAGCCTATGCATCCCTTTTAAAATAAAGGATTAAAAAGAAAACTAATTATAATGAAATAACATTTTTTTTTTTTTTTTTTTTTTTTTTTGAGACGGGAGTCTCGCTCTGTCGCCCAGGCTGGAGTGCAGTGGCGCAGTCTCGGCTCACTGCAAGCTCCGCCTCCCGAGTTCACGCCATTCTCTTGCCTCAGCCTCTCTGAGTAGCTGGGACTACAGGCGCCCGCCACCACGCCCGGCTAATTTTTTTGTATTTTTAGTAGAGACGGGGTTTCACCGTGGTCTCGATCTCCTGACCTCGTGATCTGCCCGCCTCGGCCTCCCAAAGTGCTGGGATTACAAGCGTGGGCCACCGCGCCCGGCCATGAAATAACATTTTAAAAATGTGTGATATAATAAGATGTATGCTTCTTTATTAATGCATTAAAGAACATAATCTGACTGCAGGTCTGCAGGTCTGAATAATGACTGTAATTTCAAAATACCTGTAGTACTGAACCCTAATTGATTTTTCAAGCCCTCTGCATTTCAACAGTATAAAAATACCTGAGATTTCTACTGGTGACAAAGTCACAGTACTCTAGAAAGATATTTTTAATCAATGTTTTCCTAACTTAAGTTTTACATTATAATTATGAAATGTAACCTTTTAAAAAATATTTTTACTTTCAAAAACTATTTTCATTTTATACTTCTTGTCCATGTGCAAACTTTTTTTAAAAAAACATATGTATAATTATGGTGCATGCCAAATTTATTGCATCTTTAATGGTTTCTTATTACCAGTAGCAGTAATATCTAAAACATTCTCTAAGATGAGACCCACTGTTAGCTCAAGAAGGGAAAGTCTGTAGCTCAGTGACTGGGGCCTAGGTAATCCCAGCCCTCATCACCCGCAGCCCTGAGTTTATTTTACATATGGGCTTTCAAATAAGCTTTGATTCACACTTTTGTTTTTTAATGTGAATTTGCTGCCAACATTTTAAAATTCTAACTTGCAAATAAAAACCCAGATTTCGAACTTCTCATAGGCAATGCTGGTGCTGCATTTCTATGTGGCGAGGATCCACTGGAGCTGAGCCTGTTTTTTTTTTTTTTTTTTTTTTTTTTTTTTTTTTTTTTTTTTTATCTGGATACAGTGTCCCCTTCTCCAAAATCATTTTTCTTTTTAGGTTACCTGTCTGGCCCCTGTGGGCATTTGAGTTGGCAACCACCTGTTAGACGATAAAGTTCAGATTTCTTAAGACTGTCACTGAAGACTGTCAAAAACTAGTGCTTTTAGCTAATTGCTTTTGAGAGCTTTTGGTGTTACTATTTCCCCAGAAAAGGAATTGGTAACTTTCCCTACCATGGAGCATTTCTTTCCTTCATTCAACCCATGAGGACTGCTTCTTCGTTATGGTTATCTCTTACCCAAGCCACATCCAAATTTCAACTCATAATTCAAATATTACCTCTTCTATGAATCCTCTCCTGCTACTTCACACTGAAATATTTGTCTCCACTCTTGATGTGCAGCTAGCAGAGAATAGGAATTTCAGCTTATGGTTTAGATTTTTCCATTGGAAAAACCCTAGGGCCAGGCATATATATAGGAAGTCACAATTCCCTGTTGATTTTATTTTCATTGGTTTGGTCAAGAACCTGCTTTTTGTTTCTTGTTTCGTTCATGTTTTGTTCTTGCTGCTTATTTGTTAGCGTTCACTTTCCCAAGAATAAATTATTCTCCAGAAGTCACGAACTAGTCTTTCAGGGCCTGTGCATTATTTTAAATGACAAAAAACTTTGCTTATTTGACCATATTTGTGGCATCTCTTGAAAAGATTTGCCTAGGATCACAATATTGGGCCTGAAGCCCCATATGGCAACCATTGGTTGAAACTGAGTAGCAGAAGTCTCCCTTAACAAAAGCACAGGAGCTCCAGTTTCCTGTAGTCCTCACCATCCCCTATTGTAGTGCCCTTGATTCACCTTGATAGGCTATATTACCTACCTCCTCCCAATCCCAGAAATAGCTTGGTTTGAGACCACTTAGTCTACACAAAAATAAGATTATTAAAGAAAAAAATAAGTGATAGTCACGAAGAGGTTTTGGCTGTTAGAAATGTAGTAGCAAAAGACCAACTGATAGCATCTAAAATAAAATACCACATACTTATGTCTAGTACACGTTTTTTGGAAGCATTGAACCCCCTACCATGTCTTTGGAAACAAAAACCGTATCGTTTGAGGTATCACTTCTACATTTCCCAATAAAAAGGAAAATTTCTCTTTGATGAGGGATAAATGTGATATATTCAGGGCACACAAAAAGAGAGAAACCACGCTGCACCAGTGGTTCAACCTCCCCCTCCTTTCCTGACGGGTGGTTTGTGGAGAAAGATGACCTCATCCTCAAAAATAGAGATATTTCTTGAATGTTCATAATGTACCTTTAATCGTCAACGACAGTTTTATTCTTCATCTACATATCTGCTCTTTTTTGGAATCTACTTCCCTTTCAAGACACTGCACGTGATCAATAGTGCTTATGACCTATGCAAAATGCACCAGTTATTCTGGTCTTAAATCACTGCTTTCAAGCTTCAAGCAAATCCCTCTTCCCAGTTTTCAGTGATGTGATAAACAAGTGTATTTTCATCCTGCCTGTACCCTCTTTAATTCTGAGGATGTATATGCCATTCCTACTCAGACCTTGTATCCCTGCACTGATTCCCACCATGCCTTTTAACCTGTTCTCATGGAGAAATCATTCTACCATGCTGAATGTACTCAGTCTCCTTTCTGAGGACTTCTTCTCTCAGGACACACAGACTGAATTACATGCAGAATTCCTGAAATGGGAAGTTTATACAAACAGAGAAATTTACCAAGCACCATAATTGTTTTTAAAATTATATATCATTTTCATAATCAAGATGAAAACACAACTCTCAACCTGACACTCAATAAGTCTCCTTTTCAAAGTCTTCTAGCTGATATATAACATCTGCATATAGCATCAATGAGAGAGACAGACTCGCATATGCCGTGTCATGGAGCTTTCCATGGGGAAGTTTCACAGTATTCTCATTGGCTGCTGTCCACTCAGTTTAGGCAGATATTTATTTTCTACAACTGTTATCTCCATCTCCAAACAAAGCTGAGAAAGAGATCCAGAGAGAGCCAGCGAGAAAGAGAGTACACACACGCTAAAGAGGAATATGGTCAGTACACACTTGAACCTATGTCACACCCACTGTGGGATCTGTTGAATCATCCATCCTGACAAGCTGGTTTGTGATGGTGAGACTTGAACAATCCACATTTTCATTATATAGAGCCTAACCACTAACAAGATCAACCAAAAGCCAGCTAATTGAATTATCCACAAGCCCATTTAAAGAAGAAATATTCCTCAATAAAATTATACAGCCTCTCTCAAGCCCGCCCCTCTAACTCTTTTATCTTTTCTTTAAGGCATATGTACCTGACATCCATGACAAAGACCCACAGCTCAACAGAGACGGACCCAAGAGACATGGAGGCCAGTTTCTACACATTCACAGGGGCCAGAGTAACTTTATGCATAAGCAAACAAGAAGCTTACTGTAAAAACATGAAGCAAGGATTTCTGGAGAAGGGCCCACCATCTCATTTGCTGGTCTAGAATAGTCCACGCACCTGTCCACTTCTCTGCCTGAAATTCTACCAGCCTAGTTTCACTCCTTCAAGGTAAAGTGTTATGGCCTAAAATAATGTTCTTTAAAAATATCTGCCCCAGGCTAATTGAAGTTTCATCAGTCAATTTTATGGCCAGTGTCTGCCTTTGCTTGTTTCTACCCATGGAAACCATGTAATTGGAGCTGCTGTGTGGAGGTGGTGCCACAGGAGAAGGCTGAGGAAGACAGGGATTGTGAAAAATTGTGAGGGCACTGGCAATTTAGGAAGCTGACATCCCCAGAGGGAAAAGGGAGATTCTGAAAGGCACACACACACACACACACACACACACACATAGTTGCAATGGTGGACTTCTGAGGCAATGAGGCACATAAGGCAGAGAACAGTATGGAGGAATCAAAAATAAATTTCTCTTCCTTCCCAGTTTTTTGTGTGTGGTTTTTTTTTTTTTCCTTCAGTGAGCCTTGATTATACATGGAGCAAGCCCCTTTACCATTCAGGAGTAAATTCTCACTTCAGCCTAAAGAATGCCACATGCTTAGCTGGCTCCTCTAGCCCCCAGAGGAGGAGGCCAGGAACAAGCCTGCGGGGGCTCCCCAGCTGCCTCCCAGGAATAGATTTATTTGCACCCAGCAATTTAGGCTGAGGTGCTCTTCTAAGTAAAAACAATTATGCTCACTCCGCCGTGGCACTTGGGTTAATAATTCCTAAATGAGTCAGTAAATCAAACAAGCACACTTTTACAAAAGATCTTATTTTCTCTGATTCTTTAATTCATTTAGCTAGGGCTGGCCCTTGGCTAAACTGTGGAGTAGATAAAGACTATTCATTATTGGGTCTCTATATCCCAGGCCCCTCTGTCACTGTGCAGACACACACTGAGTGCCCCTTTCTCACCGTGGAGGTCAGGGTACTGCTGTGGCCCCTTACCTGCATCTGCACTCTCTACCCAGCATTCCCCGTCTTGCTCTCAAAACCCACCTGTCCTGTGTTCTGCTCTCTCAGAGATGTGTACTATTCCTTCCAGGGTAGCTTATTAGTAGGTAGAATATAGGCTCTGCAGCCCAGCTCCCTGAGCTCAATTCCCATCTCTGCCATTTACTAACTCTGTGATCTTGAGGAGGTTACTTAGCCTTTCTGCCTCAGTTTCCTCATCCATGCATTCAAATAATAGAATCTACTTTCCAGGGTTGTTGTAAGGAACAAATGTTTCATATATATAACATTTGTGGTGTATGTGTGAGTGTGTGCATGCGTGTGTGTGATGTGTGTGTGATTAGTGTGTGATTAGGGCTGTGCCTGGCACTTTCCATGCACCCAACGAGCATTCGCTATTGCTACTATTATTATAAATGACATATAAGTCATAGTCCTCCAGTTGTATGGTCTTCTTCTTCAGGCTGTTCACACGAATTTTCTCCAAAATGTCTTCTCAGCTCCTGGAGAAAGTTTGAAGTGGCAGTAAAGAAAGCACTTTGATATCATTTATACCATGAAAGTGATAGAAACAACAACTTATTACTCATTATCATGTGGGAATTTTCTATATAATAGCAAATATCTCCACAATTTGGTCTCATCTTCAGCAATCACTGGGTGGCTTCTGATCCTGAAACCTCCTAATCTACAACCTTTTTCTGCCTTGCCACCAGAGCTCATCTTTGTAAATAGTTATGGACTGAACCCAAAGATACAGCAGCCATAGAAAACATTATACAAGCCTTCGTCTATGCACTATTCATTTAAAAATAATAAAACTATAGTTTTTAGAAGTCTGAAAACAGGTATCAATATACAACTCTGTTCAACAAGCAGCAGCCAGTTGTTTTCTGAGAGACATTACTAAATGTGTGTGGCTTTGTGTATCGCTTTAAGAACACTTTTTTCTTTACCTCTGGAATTTAGAAACTTACTGTATTTTCAACATTGATTCAGGAGTGAAAAACTGAGAAGTCAATCTCAGCTATGTCTATTAATAACTCAGAGATCTTGTGAACATTCATTGTCCTCCCCAGGACTCCATGTGTCTACCTGAGAAATGGTAAGGGAGAGAAGGGGAAAATGATCTTACAGAATTGACTCAAGCTTAAACACCAATATGTGAGTACACCTTATAAACTGAGATCATCACAAAATAAAGATTATTATTGTTATGTTGCAATAATAGTCAATGTTTTTGAGCTGTTATCATATACTGGGAACTCTCTTAAATGCATTATATAAATTATCTTGCTCAATGTTTATAACAATATAAGATATAAATCTTTATTTCCCCCATTTTACAGATGAGGAAACCATGGCTTAAAGTTGTTGCATAACTTTCTGAAGGCCACATAGCGAATAAGTGATAGAGCTGTGAACTTGATTTCACTAACTAGATTATTAGGGTCTATACTATAGTTCCAGCAGAAGTAGAGACATCACTCCTTCCACTTTAGCTGCAAAGATGATTGTCATCCTTTACACCTGTGATTAGTTTCTTATTGCTGCAGTAACAAACTGCCATGACCTTAGTGGTTTAAAATACAAAAATATATTATCTTGCAGTGAGATCAGAAGTCTGAAATGCATTTCAGGGGGCTTAAATTAAGGTGTCAGCAGGTCTGCACTCCTGAAGGTTCTAGGGGAGAATCCATTCTTTGCCTCCCCAGCTTCTGGACGCCACCCACATCGCTTGGCTCACGACCACCTCCTCTGTCTTCAAAGCCAACCATTGCATCACTCCACCCACTGCTTCTGTCGTCACATTTCCTTCTCTGACTCTCACTGGAGGCTGTATCTTTCACTTACAAGAATTCTTGTAATTACATTGAATCCACTCAGGTAGCCCAGGATAATCTTCCCATACCAAGATCCTTAATTTAAAAACACCTGCAAAGTCTCTTTTGCTGTGTAAGGTAACTCATTCACAGGTTCTGTGGATTGGGATATGGACATCTTTAGGGAGAGCCCTTATTTTGCATATCACACACTGCAATGACCAAGTTATAAAATTACAATTAAAAAATTGTTTCTAATGTATAAAAATGGAAAGGAAGCAGATTGCTTCCACCCTAGCATATTTCCTGAGATGAAGTTCCATATTTAAATGAAGCATTGGAATTGATATTGTCTCATTAATTTAGTAAAATGATTAATGTAATGTGCAACAGAGGGATGAAGAAAATACACAGGATCACCTCTTTTCAATACTGATGAGAAGGAGCTGGCCTTGGGTGAATACGGGAGATCTGTTTCAAGTGATGAGATTTGGCCCCATAACACAGATAACTGAACTATCTCTAACTATGGACAATTAGACAGCATTTGAATTATCACACTGCCAAATCCACAAACTATAAGTTTCTATTCCTGGCTCCCAATTCAAGAGGTGAAATATACATTGATTTGGGTTCAGGAGAGGACGCTCTGCTCTCACTGGGGAAATAGAATTGCTGGCCAAGGGCGGAGGAACCTAAAATGTGTGTTAGAGAAGACAGATGATGGGGCAGAATTGTAGCTTTTCCCATAAAAACCCCTGTAATAAGTTGTGACCAGTCAGCCACTCCCTTACTATGATGATGTCAACTTAACATGGGTGACAAATGGATCTTGGTATTGCAAGGGGTGAGCAATAACAAATGCTAATTTTCCCTACTCAGCTCATCCAGACCCCTCAGTGTCTCCCACCGAATTCCTGCTGCCAATGTCTGCATACTTAAGCCAGAATTTGCTTTTTTTCTTGGAACTACAATCAAACCATCCTATTCGTGGCCAGCAGGCTGAAAGTGCCTGGAATTGAAAACCCTCTAGGAGTAGCCCTTCACCAATGACTGTCAGAAACTGGCATGTAAATCTCCCACACCCTTGCTTCTCTACTGGGAAATTTCTGAAACATGTGTTTTGCCCTATCTCCCGGAGATTCCCATGGGATTAAGCTCTGGTTGCTCACTGTGATATCTGGCTTACTAATGTTTCTTTGATTGATTGGCTGTCTTATCTTCACTGTATCATATTAAAGGGTTTTGCATCTCCAAAATAAACCTGGATCTACCTCAGGATCTAATTCTGGAGTAATTACACAGTTGGAACTTGGGTGACCACCCATCTGGTTTGCTAAGGACAGAGGGTGTTCCTGGGACATGGGACTTGCAATTTTAAAACCAAGACAGTCCTAGGAAAAGCATTTCAAATTTGCCTAGAACTTGCAGCTTTTCAGGATGTGGTACTTTCAGTACTAAAACCTGGGAACTCAGGATGGAACTCAAAGTGGTCCTAGGAAACAGATCTCTAGAATTGGTCTTTGCAGCTAGAAACTAGCAAAATGGCAACAAAATTACCATTGCTAGTCAAGAGGGGAATGATGTGCTATGAAATCGTAACTGCTGAGACTCTTACCTAAGATTGAATTGGGATGGGGCACAGCTGGAAGAGGATGCACTAGCTTACGCAGTTCCTCTAGCACTTGAGAGATAGGGTGGCAATGGCCATTGGAAAGATTGTGGAATTGGATAGTTGGACCAAGTACCATCAACGAGCTGAAAGAAGAAAATGACAGGCTCAAATGAGCTGAACTCCAAACCAGGGTTCAGTATGGAAAGCCAGAGGCCTCTCCGGCATCATTTAAAGAGTCTCTCATCTTCTGCAGGCAGAGAAAAGATCAGGCTGAAAATCGGGGCTAGGACATGATGTTAGAGAACTGTCTAGAGTATTGAAGTAACAGCCCCAGCCAACATTCTAAGGCAGAGCGTAGATAAAGAAGATGGGAAACCCTGAGATATGTCCAGGGAGAGGGACATCTGGGTAAATGCACCCAGACTCTTGAACTCTCAGATTCTCCTTAACCCTGTGAGACTTCAGAAGTTATCTACGTCTTATTCTTAGAGTATAGCATCCTTTCCTTGCTGGGAGACCAAGCAGAAGCTTCACCTAGGAAGTGGCCTTGGGAGATGATACTTGCCTTCCTCAAGATCTGTCCCCACATTCCATCATGGCTTGACTAGGGAAGCACATACTCTGCTTCAAGAAGTAAAGAATTATTTAATAACCGTGTTTCAAGATCTGGTTAATAGGTAGCTACCAAAACTGGGAAAAGAGGTGTGGCAGTGAACTTTGAGAGTTCTGTGCCCTTGGGGTAGGGAAGTTCTGTACCCTTCCCCTACCCCAAAGGTACAGAACTCTCAAAGTGCTGGGTAATGCAGTTTATTGATATGGAGGCACTCACCATACAAGGCAAGCAAGGAATTAAACCACCCCACCTCTTGTTCCCCGCACACATACACACACGAGTATCTACCAGTGACACTTAAGAGTTGGATTATAAATACCTCTGCTCCTCAGCCCTTAGGTGAGGTGTTTCTGAGTTGTGTGCTTTGCAGATTTCCCAGAGTTTCTTCAGAGGATTAAGTTTCTATCGCTCACTATGGCGGGTGGCTTGGTAATTAACTCTTTTTTGACTGCCTTACCTTTCCTTTCATACTTCCCCACTCCTGGTCATGTTTTCTTACCATCCAAATAAAATGCTTCCACCAAAATAATTGCCTGAAGGTCCGCTTGTGGGAGACCCCTGGCTCCCAAAGGGAAGACATTCATCTACTCATGAGAGGTCCATCTCCATGACCCAAGCCCCTCCCACTAGGCCTCATCTCCCAACACTGGGGATCACATTTCAATGTGAAATTTGGAAGGGACAAGCATCCAAACTATAGCAACATAGTTTGCCAATTGCTAGTGCAAATAAAAATTAAAGTATATCAAAACTTCATATCTGTGAAGGGGATTGCAGAAAACTTGTGATTTCTCTGATGGCTATTTTGATAGTTTTTAAAATGTAAAAATAGGTCAGTCATGGTGGCTCATGCTTGTAATCCCAGTGCTTTGAGAAGCCAAGGTAGGAGGATCACTTGAGGCTGGAAGTTCAAGATCAGCCTGGGCAACATAGTAAGACCTCATCTCTACAAAAAAATTTAAAAATTAGCCAAGTGAGATGGTGCATGCTTACAGTGCGAGCTACTTGGGAGGCTGAGGCAGGAGGATGGCTTGAGCCCAGAAGTTCAAGGCTGCAGTGAGCTATGACTGCATCACTGCACTTCAGCCTAGGTGACAGAGCGAGACCCTATCTCTAAAAATAATAATAAAATAAAATCTAAAATTATTTTCCAAGGAATCGATTTCTCATTTTTTTGTGGCCCTGCTTTGCTGGAAGCTTAATTTGCCATTTGAGTATCTCTACATCCCACAAATTACTGTGAAATGCAATGTTACAAAATGAAGAGCAGAGGCAGATTCCATAGCCTGCATAAAAGTAAATAGATACATTAAAATACAGATGCCAAGGTTTTGGAGGAGAAATGTAAAGAGAGTATCTAGTAGGTAGATCTGATTTTGTTTCCATTCCTACCAGAAAAAGTACCAGCAGACTCTACAGGTAGCTTATGCTCATGCCTTAAATGCCAACATTTGTCACATGTAGATTAAGGTCTTTATCACATCTGTTAAGATTTAAATAGGCAACCTACAGGGAGTAAAAGTTTAAACAATCATCAGGGGAGTTCTCCTTGGCTCCTCCATCTAAAGAAGTCCCCACCGCCACCAACCACTCTGTTTCCCAACACACTACTTTATTTCTGCCATTGTACTCATCATATCTGCAATGTTCGTATTTCAAAATTGTCTGTGCTAGTGTTAGAAAAAGTTGTGAAGACTTTGAAGTGGACCAGAAATGACTGTTATAGAATGCTGGATGAAATTTAACAGCTACTCCAGGGATAATCTGATTTCATGGGGTACACACACACTTTTGATTGTCTTTCAGGAGAAAGAAGTTAAATTGCTGATGGTGCCAATGAAGTAAACATTTCCTGTCCAATGCAAGGCAAATTATTCCTGCTTGTGGCAGTGAAAATGAATACTGCCCAGTAGAGATTATAAATCTTTGTGAATCCAGTTCTCATTTGAACCAATTATAAACTCTTCCTGTTCCCCTTATTAATTAGTAAGTCACATAAATCTTTGACATGTGTTCATGTTGTATTTGTGGGAGTCATGATTTTACCTTTTTGAAAATTATCCTTTAACACTAGACACAATATTCATAAGTGAGTCAGATGGAGGATGTTGTCTTATTCAATATCGTGCCAGGCACATAAGGGAAACAATAAATATTTGCTGGTGAGTGAAGAAATGAACAAATGAATTAACAAATAAAGTGAATGCAGGTGTCCAAATAGGATGTAAAGCCAGGGGACAAACCTAGCTACAGTATAAAACTTTCAGAAATGCCAAGTAAGAGTGTAAGTTGTGCACTGATCAAGAGCTCCCAATCAGAGTTCCGTGTCCTAGTTTATGAGACGTATCTTCTCAGAGGATTTGCTTCTTTAATGATTCCAAAGTTCCACATGGGCTAGAGGAGGATTTAAAAACATTGTGAGGACATTGGAGGACTCAGAGTAGTCACAGGAACCTGGGGATATCTAGGTGAAATTTGAGTACCATTGGGAAGGGATGGTTTGATGGAGATGGCCTATTTAGGGCCATTGTTTAATAAAAATTCTCTAGCAAATTCATCTGTCAAGTTGAGAGATGATCTCAATACTTAGAAAATAAGAGAAAGAAGAGGTCATGGTGGTTTTTTGACAGCAACGAGCTATTAACAATCACTCCAGTGTGGTGAAATTCAGTACAGAAAGCATTTTGAATGGGGATATTCCATTTCAAAAATCATGAATTCATAATATTGAGAGTTAAACAGGTGTAAATAGTAGCTTTGCACACTTTTCATTGACAGACACCTTAGTAATTTATGGAAAAAAGACTTCCTTAAATTACAACAAAGATGAGGAAATCTGGAGTCTGTCCTTTTTCTTCTCAAATTGTCCTATATTCACAGAAATTATAGAATGCAAAGAATATCATTTGTATTCTTAAAGAGACCCTCCAACATTTAAAATTATTTTAGAAGAAAATTAATTATGTAGTTTTGTCAGCTAGCTACCTGGTGTATTTTTAAAATGACAGTGTTGTTAAAAAAAAATACTTCTCACTTAAATTGATGTATCTTGACAAAATATTTCCATACATCTTTTCAAAGCCTGTGAGTCAGAGAAATCATGATAATTTGCAAATCATGTGAAATACTATGAAATAAACAGTGCCATATATTAGAGGGTGAAAGTTCAGAAGTGACATAAACAATCTAAATGAGAGTTTCTTAACCTGAAAACTAATGCCATTTTGAGCCAGCTAAGCCTTTATTGTACAGAACTGTCTTGTATTAAAGGATTTTTAGATTTTACTGGCCTCTACCTATGATATGCCAGTAGCCCACTCTTCCCTAGTTAGGACAATCCAAAGAACCTCCTAGACTGTCAAATATCCCCTAGGTGGCAAAATTGCCCCTGGTTAATAACCACTGATCTGAATCCATGCAGTTCAAATAGGTTATTCATTTTTAACTAGTAAATATCTCTGCCAGATCTGATTCTTAGTAAGAATCTTAAGAACTATTCTGTTGTCTTTTCTCCAATAGAATTGCAGTGAGTTCTGCCAGGAAGAAAGCACAGTAATAGTAGAAATTGAAATGAATATAATAGAAACATTTATTCACTTCTTCTGTAATCCACATACTCTAAGCCTAGCATATGGATTAGCCTATGCAGTCCCTCTCTCCCAACAACCCTATGAGCCAGGTATATTTATCATCCCTATTTTACAGATGAGAAAACTGATGGTTAACAATAATAAATGTGTACATACAGTTGCCAAAGTAGAAAGTCATCAAGCTGAGATACAATACCAGGCAGGTTGACATAGACTGTACTTTTAGTATCTGTGCTGAGAAGTAAACACTGTTTGCTCTCACATTATGCAGCTGTAGGAAAAGATACGTTGGCTTCTGGGCCAAACAATGGCTGGTGGGTCAAATCTAGCCCACCACCTGTTTTAGCAAATCAAGTTTTACTGGAACGCAGCCACAACCATTCATTTACATATTGTCTTTTGTTGCTTTCACACTAAAAGGGTAAGTTGAGCAGTCACAACAGAGACTGCAGGGCTGGCTAAGATGACATGTAATTATTCTCTGGACTTTTACAGGAAACGTTAGTCAATGGCTGACCCTTGCTTTAGAAGCTGAAAATCTGGCCCCTTTCATGGTAAGTGGCAGAGCCAGAACTTGAATCCAGCCCTATTTGGGCCCAAAGCTCTTACCCATAAGGCTCTGCTGAGGACAATAGGAAACGCAGCCAGCACAGAGGTAGGGCTTACTATATGTCAGGCACTTTTCTACACATTCCTATCAGCAAACTCATTTAATCTTCCCAATAACTCAGTGAAGTATCATTAAGTGCCATAGCAGACGATGGTGGTGCCCAGCCCAAATTCCCTCAGCATTCACTTCTACACCCTAAGGACTTTTATTTCCTCACCTCAGGAGCACACCGGATGCAAACACAGGACAAGTGGTAAGTGCCGTAGCATAAATGGACCATGTGCAGCCTTCAAAGGCTCTGAGGGTGATACATCGCTCAGGGGCTCTGCTATACTCTCTTGAGTACCCACGTCCTCACAGTGGTAACTGGTTTGCTAATACATCCCTCAGTGGTTTTTCCTTCTTCCCTACTGTAATTCCTCACTTTCCAATCTATGTTTCCTGGCATCACCTTCCAAAGGAACTACGTATACTTGAATTCTTGTTTCAGTGTCTGTTTCTGAGGGAATTAAAACTAAGATACACCATTTTTACAGACAAGAAAACTAAGGCCCAGAGACGGTATGTTACCTGCCTGAAGTCACACAACTAGCAATTGGAGATTTGAGCCAGGACATCTAGCTCCAGAATCTACATTCTTATCCAAGCCACTTCCACAGAATTAGCCATTTGTGGGAGCATCTGAGTATTACTGCTCCCCTTTCTCTACAAAGCAGGATAAACCCACAATCATGAGCACCATCTTTGGGAGTTTATTCAGAGAGGGATGCAAGTCATTTGAGACTGGAAAAAAAAATATGCAGAAAATGCTGTCTCCCTGCTCCTTCCCCTCCCTACCTAAATAGGACAGAGCTTCTGTTATGATGGCAGTCAATTTCTGTGTTGCCAGCCAAGTGAGAGGGACAGAGGGAAACTTTCCTCTCTCCAGTCGTAGAAATTAACATCTGTGCACTTCCTTTGCTTGTGCTTCACTATCAGCCTCAATCGGGAAATATTCCCTCCAACTCCAAGTAACCTATCAGGGCTAGCATTTCCCCAGGCCTGATAATAGTACAATTCTGTCCAGGTTCCATTACTGAGATGCAGAATTCATGTGTGCCCAACAACACAAATCACATTTCTTCTTCTCTTCAGTGTTGGAAAACAAACAAATAATCACTCTCTTTTCTTTAGTGATTAAAAATATCCACATACTTGATTGATAGACAGCTACCATAATTCCTCATCTGCAGCCAACAATCCTCATATAATGAGAGGCACTGAAATCATTCTGCCTGTCACATAGACACCTGGTGGCTGAGCAAGAGCTGCTCCCCAAGGAGAAAAGCCTTTCTTCAATAGACACTCTAGACACCGTAGGCAAAGATTGAGAGTTTATTTCCTTTTAATAGCCTATGAGTTGTAAAAAAGGAAATTTCTAAGAACTTCAGCAGTCTTAGATAAAATGAATAATTAAGCCAGGGCCACTGTATATAGTTATACATTGTAGGCTATGATTGGTGTCCCCCTAGAAATGTGCAGTAAAAAATGTGCCCAGCTATAATGTAAATTAGTATAATCACTGTGGAGAACAGTTCGGGGGTTCCACAAAAAACTAAAAATAGAACTTCCATATGATTCAGTAATCCCACTGGTTGGTATATGCCCAAAAGAAAAGAAACCAGTATATCAAAGAGATATCTGCACATCCATGTGAATTGTACCATTATTCACAATAGCCAAGATTTGAGAGAAACCTCAGTGTATATCAACAGATGAATAGATTTTTTTAAATGTGGTACATATGCACAATAGAGTACTATTCAGCCATTAAAAAGAATGAAATTTTGTTATATGCAGCAACATCAGTGGAATGGGAGGTTATTATGTTAAGTGAAATAAGCCAGGCAAAGAAAGACAAACTTCACATATTCTCACTTATTTGTGGGAGCTAAAAAAATTAAAACAACTGATTTAATGGAGATAGAGAGTAGAATGATGATTACCAGAGGCTGAGAAGGCTAGTGGGGGGAGAAGGGGAAACTAGGGATAGTTGATGCATACGAAAATATGGAAAGGGAGAATGAATAAGATCTAGTGTTTGAGAGTACAACAGAATAACAACAGTTGACAATAATATATTATATATTTGAAAATAAATAAAAGGGTATAATGGGATAATTTATAACACAAAGAAAGAATAAATGTTTGTGGTGATAGATGCCTCATTTATCCTGATGTGATTATTATGCATTGTACGCCCATATCAAAATATCTCATGTACCCCATGAATATATTTACCTACTATGTACCCACAAATTTTTTCTAATTTGAAAATATCCCTCCAAGTATACGTGACAGCCCTGCCATAAGCCCGTCTTCAATATTCATGAACCCCACATATATCTATTTTGCCTAATACATTCTTATAATCATAGATTTTATATTATTTAATATTAATGATTTGCAGAGGGGGAGTATCAGAATGTTTCCACTTGTCAGAAACAGAGTACTCATATAAGAGCACTTACATTTCATAAAGCAGGAAGAAAGGAAACAGGCAGTTTTGGGGTTTGTTACCTGCGTGATTCCATGATGTCCGGGCTCTGGGTTGATTTCTCTGCAATTAAGCTTGGGTTCCTCCTCTTGGTCAGAAGATGGTTACTGCAGGTCTAAGCATCATCCCTCACAAGCATGTGCCCAACTTCATCCATTCGCATAACCTGGAAGGCCCTTGCAGTGATTGAGTCTCCCTCTCTTGTAGGAGAGTGATGGAGTCAGAAGCTTCTGAAATTTCTGAAGTCTCTACAGCTATCATACCTATTAGGTTGGTGCAAAAGTAATTGTGATTTTTGCCATTGTGATTTTGTGTCTATTGGAAGATTATATTGGCAGGTGTCTTCTTCAGGTCAGGTTGTTGTGCTCCTGGGTTCCATAGATGTAAATATTGCCAATATATCCCTGCCCGTCATTACTTACAATAACTTGAGTCTCCATTCCTTATAGCCAAATAGTGTAACCAACCCACTCAACTGTTAACAGAGAAGGGTGTTTCTCCTTGACAGCTGGATCCAGTGAAATTATGTGGCATTTCCAAAAGAAAGAATAGATCCCATTGATTCTGGTTAATTTCAGAGATGAGGGCTTCGCATCTTCATTAAAAGTGGTGGCTACCCATATAAAATAAACTTTCCCTTGGGGTCTTCTGTGAAAATTCAGTTGGCTGCCATGCCATCCCTTTGTGGTGAGTCCCTTCTTGAATTTATGCATTTTTCTCATATTTTATGTGAGCTTTATTTCAACTGGAAGGTTGTTCCAGAATTATTTCATATCTGGGGCCAGGTATGTGGGTCTATGTCAACATCTGAAGAAGGATATTTTGAATCTGTATAAAAGTTTCCTAAACCAAAAGATGTGCTATTGTCCCCATATAAGATCCTAGACTTGTCTAAAGGAGAGAAAAACTGCTCTCCCTGTCGGTGCTTTACAAAGATAATGCATGTAGCACCCGTAGCTTGCCTACCCTCATGGGGATGAGAACAGTTGAGCAGATAAAGCTCAACTACTTTCACTATTAAAACAGTTTTTCATAGATATCACACTAAGATAATGAATCAAGCAAAAGCTTTATTGAAATATTAAACACAGTGCTTGCATATTTCTAACAACTTCTGATGCAAGAGGTACATACTTGGTTTCTTAAAAAATCAATATGCCTTATGTGATACTATAATACTTGCCAGGATAAACTAATATCATCAGGTTTAACCTTATTTTAGACACAGTACAGCAGCATGTACAGTACCATTCAGGATCTAGAGCCAGGTCTCTGGGGATGACTGGAGGCTGTGTTCAAGTCCTAACTCTATCAATAGCTGATTGTCTAGCCAAACAAGTTACTTAACCTCTCCAAATCTCTATCTACTTATAAGTTCAGTTGGCATACCTACCATATAGAGTGTTATGTGAATTAGATGAGATAATCCATGAATAACCCTTATCGTGATGCTTGAACTCAGTAACCACTCAATCAATATTTATCATCAAAGAATCACCTTACTCAACACTGATCTTAACAATAAGACAATTGGACCCTAACTGGACAATTTTGCTGATTCATTTCTAGGATACTTACAGCCAACCATTTGTTTAAAAAGTTGAAAATGTATCATTGCAAACTTAGTAGCACAATTGTGAGAGAGTGTATTCAAAATGGAAACATTTTTTAATAAGGTTGAATTAAGTATTTTCTGGAATTAATGAAATAATAATACATTTAGGAGTCTGGTTAACTATGTCTTTGTTTTAAGGATAAATTATTTTATACTCCTACAGTCAGAGTCACCTAAATATAACCTTATGAATATAGGCAGCAAAACAAAAAAAAAATCATCTAGACCTGTGTTCCAATTTTTCATGTAGTACAGAAACTAAATAAAAATATGAATTTGTTTCAAATCCTGAAAACCGCTGCCAGAATCACTATATTCCATCCAACACTGCAGTTGCAAAAGTAAGTATCCTCAATGGGAATATGGCTTACATAAATAATGGAGATAAGAGAAAAATGAAGGAATTACTGTAAATCTAAGAGGAGCTGTAAACCTATTAGAGGAAAGATACTTCCAGGGGGGCAAATTAATTAAAACATGTCACTAAGCTAATTCCCAAAACTTTAGTAATTAATTTATGACAATATCACTAGAATGCTACTTCAGATTATTTACAGCTCATAGTCACTTATGAATAAAGTCTTTTCTAAAGTACAAAGTGTCCTCACCCTAAGAATGTTCCCTTTGTTAATTTTCAAAATGGAATAAAACTTGAAAAATAACAAAATGAATGATGAAAGAGTGGAAAAGGACTTAAGAAATCACCTAGTCACAGAATAATACACACATATCATCTGTGCCACCACTCCCCTAGTGCCCACGCTAGACATAATCAATCAAGCCCAGTACTGTATTTGTCCTTAAAGAATGCAAGGTGACTATTCCCAGTCGCTCCATACTAGGACTCAAGTCTCAAGACCAAGCCCATTGGCCATATATCTGGTAGCAGATCATCACTCTACAGATGTTGAAACCAAGGCATAGAGGAGGAGCTTCCCAAGGCTGCACAATTCGTGGTAAAGGCAGAAGAGCCCAGATTTCCTGACTATGTATCTAATTTTCTATAATACTAACTATGGTGCATTAAATTATTGGTCCCAGTCCTTCAGCTCTTCCTGTATTCTTATCTTTTGCGAGATACCTTTGTAGTTTATCTAACAAAAGAAAGTGTAATGCCCCACCTCTGAACACTGGACTCGCACATATCACTTTATTTGGCTAATGGATTAGAGGGATAGGTACATTGTGCCAGTTCCAAGCCTAGGTCTTAAGAGGTCTCTTGTATTATTTTTGCCCTATTCTCCTGTGCCATTGCCATGAGAAGAGCTCCAGTCGGATAGCTAATGCCCTTCTACCTAGGCCAGAGAATGAGACACAAGGAGCAGACCTCAGCTAACTGGCCCCACGACTCAGAGCAGAAACTCCCAGCCAAGATCAGCACACTCCTAGTTGTATAAGTGAGCCAGCTGAGATCAGCTGAGGTGCCCACAGTCAACCCACAGAGGCCTGCAGAAAAAGAAAATGCTACTATTTAAGCCCTGAGCTCCCGTGGGTATCTTTCCACACAGCAATAGCTGATTCATACAATTATGATGAACATGTGATAATAATTGCTATCAAGTAACTTCTATATGTCAGTTATTTTTGCCACTTTATGTCCAACCCTCACAACATTTCTGCAGCAAGAGTATTATCATTCCCATCTTAAGGACTGGGAGAAGAGACCCAGAAAAATTTTGAAGCTTGCCCAAGGTCTAACACCTAGCAAGTGGCTGGACCATAATTTGACCCCTGGCCCAAATCCAAAATTCCATGTTCATTCTTTAGTAGCACACTTTCTCTCTCCCTACTTTCATCTATTTGACTATCAATGTCAATATATCAATGTAAAACAATGAAATTGTTTTCAGTGTCTTGAATGAAGAGACTATATGTTTCCTTAAACCGTGAGAGAACCCAGGCCCAGGCTGGAGTGAAACAGCTGTGAGGGAAAGCAGCAGGAGGTGAAGTCAGGGAGGTGACTGGAGGAAGGATTATCCAAGGCCTCTTAGGTCACTGCAGAAAGTTCAGATTTTTTTCTGAGCAAAACAAAGAGCCATAAAAATGGACAACACAAGCTGCTCACCATGTTTTCACTCAACAGATATGTTATCATCATTTTGTAAGACACTAGGGTTTAAGTGACAAACCACAAAAGAACAAAAGTCCCTACCATCATTGAGTTAAAATGCCAGAGATAAGAGCAAGATATTAATTGAAGAATTAAAAATAAATGTAACACTATGATTGCAGTAAGTCCTGCAAGGGAGAAGTTCCTAATCCTTTAAGAGTCTGAACTAGGAGAGAAGTTGAATTAGGAAAGAAGAATGAAGGAACAAACAAATGAATGAAGTAATAGAAAGGGTTCCCATCCAAATCTAAGGACACATTATATTTGTGAAACATGGTACCAGACTTGGGTCTTCAGAGAGTAGAATTCTAAAATTGAGGACCGTGATTTTCCTAGCCTTTTTGTCTGAGTGGAAAAGGTTGGCTGGGATAATGGGCAGGGGGTTCTAGGTCAGAAAACAGAAATGAATTTTTCTTTCTTTTTATTTTTTACATGTATACATATGTAACAAACCTGCACGTTGTACACATGTACCCTAGAAATTAAAGTATAATAAAAAATAAGTTATAAAAACAGAAATGAATTTTTCTTGAAGACTCCTATATGCATTCCTAGAAATAGCCCACTTCAAAATAAATGCCCTCAGCAACAACACAGGCAGGTTTTGACTCTGGCAAGCAGCATCCAAGAGCCTGTAAAACGACCTGGGAAGAAAGAAATCTAGGAGAGAAAAAATGTTTAAATCCTGCAAGCAGCCTTAGCCTCTTTTAGAATTCAGAGGGAAAAAAGGCAAAAGTCCAGCCTCACTTTTAGATGCCAGAGAAAAAGAACTCATAGAAAATTCTATGAATAATGGACTCACTTTTTTATTTTTCATATGTGGCTTCAGATTTTTTCTTCAGTAGCAAAAGCAAAATTGAACTGCTTTGAAGAATTCTGATATATATTAAGTGAAATTAGTTTCTGAAATAGACTAAATGTTTATGTGTTTTGGTCTGGCTGATCTTTTAATTATCTATCTTGCAAATACACATTATATATATATGTATAGCTAAAAATAAAAATTTATGAGCAATTTCTTTGAAACTGAGCAGTATTCCTTATTCTATTTG
The DNA here is from genome assembly GCF_009828535.3 of Hylobates moloch. Taxonomy (NCBI): domain Eukaryota; kingdom Metazoa; phylum Chordata; class Mammalia; order Primates; family Hylobatidae; genus Hylobates; species Hylobates moloch. Next base: position 9,841,801 of record NW_026652279.1, on the reverse strand, counting down.
GATAGTTCTTTACTTTTAAAGGAAATTAATTATGCAAGTTAATCTTTCAATTATTTTGTTAAAACAAGTCTTCTTCCATCCCTTATAGAAAAACTCAGAGGCTCAGGGGACCTAGGTGGCTTATAAAGAACAAAAATAATAAATTATTGCAAAGACAATTTTAGCAGTCCCTTTTCTCCTTCCAGTATCACAACTTTCCACTTTAAGTAGCATCAGAATCACTCAACAAAGAGTGAAGCAAAAGGCAAGCACCTGCCAGTTTTTTACATAAAGCAGTGTACTCTCTTTCAGTTAACATACAAACTCAGAATGGCACAATATAGGCTGGGCACGGTGGTTCACGCCTGTAATCCCAGCACTTTGGGAGGCCGAGGCGGGCAGATCACCTGAGGACCAGCCTGGTGAACATGGCGAAACCCTGTCTCTACTGAAAGTACAAAAATTAGCCAAGCATGGTCGTGGGCACCTGTAATCCCAACTACTTGGGAGGCTGAGGCAGAATTGCTTGCACCCAGGAGGTAGAGGTTGCAGTGAGCCGAGACCGTGCCACTGCAAAACAAAAAAAAACACCGAGCAAGACCCCGTCTAAAAAAAAAAAAAAAAAAAAAAAAAAAAAGAACGGCACAATTTAAATGGTGATTAAAATGAAAATTAATGTGCACTTGAAGGTTTGAGGAATTGAACTGGAGTCACCAGCCTCTGTGTCTGTCAACTATAAAAGAGTAGCAAAAATACTACCATTCTAAGATATGTCATGAAAATTAGCGCATAAACACATAGACTACGCACAGCTATAGTTGGTGCTCTATTTAAATATAATACATAAAGTTTTCGTTTGTTTGTTTGAAATGGAGTTTCGCTTTTGTTGCCCAGTCTGGAGTGCAATGGCACAATCTTGGCTCACCGCAACCTCCACCTCCGAGGTTCAAGAGATTCTCCTGCCTCAGCCTCCCAAGTAACTGGGATTACAGGCATGTGCCAGCACACCCAGCTAATTTTTTGAATTTAGTAGAGACAGGTTTACACTATGTTGGTCAAGCTGGTCTTGAACTCCTCACCTCAGGTGATCCATCCACCTTGGCCTCCCAAAGTGCTGGGATTACAGGCATGAGCCACGGCACCCAGCAATATATAAAGTTTAATGTTTTCTCTGATCAAAACTGAAAACAGTATCTGCTCTGTATAATACACAAGGATGTAATCACTAGACAAATGTAAATAATTATTATGGTCTCAAACTTTGGGGAAATTATATATTGTTTAGTTTCCCAACTATAAAGTTATGTCTATAAATATAGTACCCCACAGGCTCAAGGCAGGTAATGCAAATTAGGATAGGAAAAAACTGAAAGTGGAGGGGTGAGGAGTCTATGATGAATGGAGGTCAGTCATGAGAAAAAGAAGGCTCATTTTGGCCAGGTCTGTCAATTTTCCCATTAAAGTAGAAAATCTGGATATTTTTATAGTTTAAAAATATTGGCAAATGATGCAAAATTGTTGAACAACATGATAACAGCACTGAGGTGTCCAGCCAAAGCTCTGTGTAAGATATGTTTGCAATCTCTACCCTAGGTCCATGATTTTCAAGCCATGGTATGTGAAGAACCAAGAGCTCAGATAGGAAATAGAGAATTGTGTTCCACAAGCCATACCTTCTTGGGTCCTCTCTGCCCTTCCTTCACCAGCATAACTCACATTTTATCTTTTACTGCAGAAAAGATACGTTTGAATCAAAGGTGAAGAAATTGAGAAAACTCTGGTTTGTAGTGGGAAAAGTCCTAGAGAACATGGCTTTTGCCCATTCTAGACTGAAAGCTCTGGCTGGCTGTCCTGTTTCTCCATACAGCTTCAGCACCTAGCACAATGCCTAACATAGTAGACACTCAATAAAGACTTTTCAATACCTGAATGGAAAAAATGAGCAAAGTATTAGTTTCCAAACCTTTTCAATCCAGGTTCAGTTTCTAAACTTCTCCACTTTGAATTATCCCTATCAGGAAAATGGGAGAAAAAAAAAAATCTGTCCTTTACAGGGATGGAGCAAAGATGCATGAAATAGTCTACATGATTGGCATAATGTTCTCAGTAAGAATGTTTCCGTTGCAACTCAAAGGCATATATGCGTGTTCTCTCACTTTAATCCATGCATAAACTCTTGGGAGAGTACAAAAACTGAGTTTTGGTAATCCAAATTAGTTGGCTCCGTTAATCAGGTCATTTTACATGCAAGAAGGGTATGTTTATGTAAAAGAATCTCAACACAGAGTCTTTCTGGAATGTAAACAATCATACAAGGTGGAGGAAGAGCAACTGGAATAAAAGGGTTTTTTTTTGTTTTCAGGTGATATATTTATTTACAGCGAAGCGCGTGCCTTTATAATTCCTAGCCATATTAATTGCAAATAAGATAATTAATGTGTATATTTGCAATAATCTTTGATGTTTGGCAGAAGAGACACACTGTCTTAATGCAATTTTCAAAACAATGTTACATATCTGAGTTGCATAATGCATGAATGGGCAGGGACTGAGAGCACTGGAATCTTCATTGGCAATGTATGTGTTATTAAAGAAAAAATGTTTTGAAATGGAAAGGAATTTACTACTTTGCTCAAAACTTTTTATTTTGTGAAAATTGGTTGAACAAAATAATTGGGATAAATGTAAATTGTAAAGGACTAGAACAGTGATTCTCAAACATTAAGTGTTCATCAAAATCTCCTGAAGGGCTTGTTTAAACAGATTGCTTGGTCTCACTGCCAGAGAATTTGAATTAGTAGGTCTGGCAGAGGGAGGAAGGAAGGAATCAGGAACTCTAACAGGTTCCAGGTGATGCTGATGCTGCTGGTATGATGACCACACTTCCTGAGCCACTGGACTAGAGGAAACCATAACAACCTTCTCAGAATAAGGGTAGATCATTAGTCCCACCACCAGAGCACCAGGAAAAATTACATTCTCTTTAGTCGGTATTAATATAGGCACTTTCTTGGACACAGAGTTTACAGTGGAGCTTCAGAGTCATTAAATCAGAGACCAGGTTTCTTGACTCTCCTCAGTTGAACCCCACCTATAGGAGCAGTGGCCCTCCCTTGAGAGAAGGTTACAGAGAGACAGACTTCATTTGTTTACGGGACAGTCAGAGCGTGTTAAGGTGATTGGCTGGCTCAGCAGGAGGGGACGCTTAAAGGGAATAGGAGCAGTTCTGAACAATGGAGCATGTGAGTAAGATTGCCTGGCAATAGTGTTTTTCTCAAGAAACACAGCAAGCCAAGACATAAGGTCCAGTTACAAATGTTAAAAGAATAATTTGAATCTCATCCCAAAAATATTTATTAAAATATAGCCATAAACACAAAACAATGTTGTAGCAGATGCCCTCGATGTCCTGTCCATATCCTATCAGAAGGCATGGCTCCACATACCAGCAGCTTCCTATTGCGCATGTCTGTGACTGCTGGAGGACTTTCTATGAACATAAATGCAGGGATGCGCTTGGCCCACCCACAGGGCAGATCAGAAATGTGTGGAGTGATTACCTCTGGGAGCATCCCCAGCCAATGAGCTGGAGTTGGCGGGTTAATACCCTGGTTTATTCACCCCTCCAATGGGACTTCTCTGAGGCATGTCCTTCACAGTCCCCCAGAAAGTCCCAGCAAAACTGAGTCTCAGTTGTCTGCATCAGCAACTCACTTATGGACGCAACACATATTGGCTGCTTTCCCTTCCCTGTCTCATTTGCCCACTTGTATCTCTAGAGGTCATCAATGACCTCCAAGTAAACTACCTGACTCAAATCCTTGTTTCAAGGTCAGCATCTGGGGTAATGCAGCTGTTCATTGAAGCATGGTTTAAAATAGTAAGAAATATAAGAGATTGTCTATCACAGGAGGGCTATAAGATGAAATGCTACACAATCTTTCACTGGAGAGAAATTTGCAGAATAATAAGAATGACATCATATCAATTGTATAAAATACACACATGTACAATAGCATACATTTTCTTAGTGCCTATATATTATATAAAAGCCTAGAAATGACCTAAAAAGACTCAAACTGATTGTTATGACTCTCCTTGCACAGAAAGTTGATTGTTAAAGAGTACTTATCCCTTATCCATAAGGTTTCCACTTTTATATGGTTATTATATGCATGTATTATTCTATAATAATTAGTAAAACAATTAGAAATATGCATAATTGCTAATATTAATATGAGTAAAATCATCTATGAATACTCTGGAGAAAAACATTTTTTAAAGTCTAAGATTTCAACAATAGAAGATTAAGCAAATGAATTATGCTATATTCAGAGAATTAGAAACTATGCAATTAATACAAACAAAACAGTAGCCATCAATCAACTTGTGCTGATATGGGGACTAGCAGATGGCAGGGCTTGGATGTAAAACAGAGGACAAGAGAGACACAACCCCTGCCCACTTGGAGTTTATAGTGTACTAGAGAAGGAAGATACTGAAGCAGGATCATGTACAATGAAAGTTACATATGAGTTAAAATGCAGATAGATTAGTAGAAAAAATAGGCTACTGAACTGAACATACAATAGCATCCCTTTTTATGAAAATAAACGCTCACATAGAGTTATGCACTGTAAACAAGATGAGAGGTTACATAATTAAATGGTAACAGCAGTGATCTCTTTGTAGTGGAATGAATTCAAAAACATCTTGGCTAAACATCTCTAAGAAACTAGGGTTGTTGTTTATCTTCCTACTTTTAATGTCATTGCTTTTCTGATGAGTATTGACCCCTGCATAGTTTTTTTAAAGATTTTTTTAACAATAGCTTCTACTTTAAACTGCTCATAGTTCAGCAAATGTGACTACCCCAAACCCTAGATTCTATAGATTAATACTGCAGCCATGCAGGCATCATTTATACATCCACTTGACATTCACTGAGCTCCTGCTAGAGTTTGGGCTCTGTGCCATGTACTGTGGATTCAGCTGTGAGCAGAGAGGAACGTGGCTCTAGCCTCAAATAGCTTACTGTCCAGGAAAGAAGACAGGTTCTGCAAAGCACTGGACAAACTGTTACACTGACCTCAATACAGAATTCCTGATTGGTTACCCTGAATTACACCTTCCCACCAACATTGACTAAAGATTCCTGGGACACAAAATCTTGACTTTCTAAAGGTTTTGATAATCTGTCTCGATCTTTCCAACTTTCTTCTTGGTCATCACCTTCCCAAATTGACTCACTAAAAAATCATAAGGAAGATTTTTCAGACTCATTGTTCTGAAATATGACAATGAGAGTCATTAAAATTATGATAAAATATGATAAAGAATTCCACAAGGCAAGACAGCCCATTAAACTACACATACTGTAGACAAAATTCAGCATCGCCCTGTGATTTCCTAATGCTTCTATCTGTGCTCTGTTAATGGTACAATCAGCAGAGAATCATTCATAATATAATAATTCAAATACCATCAGGCTTTTATGCAATCTATGGAAGGGTGTCTTGTGGTTTTCTTTGTCTTTTCTTCATTTCTCTGTTTCAGAGAGAGAGAGTGCACACACAATTTTCTTTGGATTGCATTTCCACTTGCATAAAATGGCATGCCGTGAAACTATGTTTTCTTCCTGTTGTCCCGTCTGGCCGAAAGATGCTTTAAAAGGATTTGCTTAAATTAGGCCTTCAGAGCAGTAGAATGCATCTTGCCAGAGACCTTCTCTCTCCACATTGCCTCTGGAGTGATCTCTCTAAAATGCAAATCTTACTGTTTCTCCTCCCTGCAGAAACCACTGAAAAAGACCCCTTCCACATACCAGAGGAAAAGATTAAAATATTTATAGGCTGATTTTTTTTTCCACTAAAACTGAAAGTCATTTTACTGAACTGTATTTCTTCCAAAATGGATTGCCTACTTTATTGAGTGAAAGAATGTCATTGGAAAAAAATGGAGACTGTAGTTTAGACATAAAATATTAACACCTAGGCTTTTTTTAAAAGCAGCAACAAGAAGGTAGCTTTCTAATCTTTCCACCTGAAGCAAGACTGTGGGCTTGGGGAGGGTCATATAGGACCCATGGTTTGTGGATGCTTCATTACAGGCTTCTAAGATAGAAGTACAAATTCTTTGACATGATATACAAGGCCCTGTACATCTGGTCCTCGCCTCTTTGGCGTCATCTCCAGACAAAAGCCCCTTCATAGGTCACCCACCGGCAATTCTGCACTCCTCAAGTTTCTCTAGACACACTGTGCTCGTTCATGCCCATTGCCTTTCTACTTGTTCTTTCTTCTCTCTGGAGCGCCCTTCTACCCTTTTCTGCCTGGAAACAAGTGTACTCATTCTTCAAGACTTAGCACAGCTACCATTATTTCTACATTCATCGCTGACCTCTCCCAAGCTATGTCTCCTCATAGCTCTATGTCACTGCTGCAGTTATCATGACACAGCTAACAATCACATATTTGTCTGCTCAACTAGACTATGGGTTTCAGAGGGCGGGAATTAGTTCCTGGTGCGGGACTTAGTACTTAATAGGTGTTAGATAAGTGCTCAATAAGTGAATGATTGTACAAATGAAAAAACAAATGAATAGCAACCTGGCAAGAAGGTATTCAAAATCCCATTGATCTCAGAATGGCTAAGACTAGGTTTTCCTTACTTGAAGAAATGGCTTTATTATTAAATGTTCTGGGCTCCTGAGAACCATACTGGCAACGAAATGAGAGGAATTGCCCTTGAAGTCAGTATTTCTTTGGAGATCCACAGAGTAGCCTTCAAGCTGTAATACTTATTAGATAGTGGCCAAGATTTGAGGGCAAGGCAGATAGATAAATAGGAGAGAGTTAAAGGGACCCACCTTCACCAGTAATTGTGCAACTAGGCTAACCTCACATGGATTTACCAAGGCTTCTCTGAAGGTCACCTGTAGCCAAACTTGGCCTCCAGGAATTCTTGGGCTCAGAGAGAGTTTTCCTCAACTTGAAAGAGAGGTGACAGCCTCTACGACCTTAGGCAAAACATGCAATCAACTTATAAATGATGCCAGGGGATCTTTTTGTTGTATATTTTATTCACTATTTTAAAATTTACTTACGGTAAAATTCCTCTTTTTTTTTTTTTTTTTTTTTTTTTTTTGACAGCGTCTCACTCTGTCGCCCAGGCTGGAGTGCAGTGGCAGTCTCAGCTCACTGCAACCTCCACCTCCCGGGTTCAAGCAATTCTCCTGCCTCAGCCTCCTGAGTAGCTGGGATTACAGGTGAGCACCATCATGCATGGCTAATTTTTGTATTTTTAGTAGAGATGGGGTTTCACCATTTTGGTCAGACTGGTCTAGAACTCCTGACCTCATGATCCGCCCACTTTGGCCTCCCAAAGTGCTGGAATTACTGGCATGATCCACCAGGCCTGGCTGTAAAATTCCTTCTTTTTGGTGAACTGTTTCATGAGTTTCAACAAATTCACAGCCATATAACTACAGCCAGTATCCCAATATGTGGAACATTTCCATCACCTTCCCACCAGAATTTCCTTACACTGACTCTCTGTAGTCAATGCCTACCCTCAACCTTAGCCCTTGGACACCACTAATCAGTTTTCTATCCCATTTTTGCCTTTTCCAGAATGCACATAAGTGGAATCATGTGGCCTTATGTCTGGCTGCTTTCACTCAGCACTAATGCATTTGAGATTCAGCCCTGTTGCTGCATGTTTCTGTAGTTTGTTCAATTTTATTGCTATTACATTGTGTGGCTGCACCAATTTGTTTATCTATCCAACCCATTAAAGGACATTTGGAGTGTCTTCAGTTCCTAGTGATTGAATAGAGCTTCTGTCAATATTCACACATGGTTTTTGTGTGAACATAAGCTGCATTTCTTTTGGGCGAATACTCAGAAGTGGGATTGCTGCATTGTAAAGTAAATGTATGTTTAATTTGATAAGAAACTTCCAGTTTTCTGAAGTGCTTGTGTCATTTTTTGTTCCCATGCAATTGTTTCACATCCTTGTTAGCATTTGGTATTGTCAGGAATTTTTTGATTTTTGCCATTCTAATCGGAATTTTTTAGATGAGATACTTGGAAATAGAAGGTGAGATCTTAAACAGATAATAATTACGCATAATGTTATAAAATAAGTTAGTATTAATGATATACTAAAAATGGAGAGGTTTTTGAACCAAATATATTAAATATTTAATCAATGTAAGGAAAAGTATGAGGGAATATACACAGAATCTTGGGTTTGAGAAGACAGAGTGTATGACTATTAGCAAAATAGGTTTGTGCTGAGTGAGAGATGCCTCAACGCTGCATGTGAGAAATAACAGTCATTGAGCTGATAGGAACACAGGCTGGCCTGGGCCACAGATCTCCCGAAATGAAAGTCTAATTATAGATCATAAATCAGAGGGGTGTTTTGTTTCTTAAAAATATATCTGAGATGAGGCAAGATCTGGGAAATAAATTACAATTATCGACTTTTTTTAAAAGGCCAAAGTGGGGTCATGGTAAAGTAGGGGGAATATAAAAGTCCACTGGATGAGCAGCCCTATCTGTAAATATTGGGCAGGTGACCCAAAGCCATGATCTTCAGGTGGAAAGAAGGAGAATTTGTGAGCAAGCCCTAAGATGCCACCCAACTGCGCACAACTATATAAGGATAAATGTATAACCAATAATCAATAGATAATACATCTGGTTTGGAGTGTGAAATTTTGAAATTTCCCCTTTCTAAAATAGTATCACATTTGTCAGCACATGTGTCCAGCCCAAAATTCATCTCAGAATTCTTGTCCTCCCCAATCTATAGTGTTCCCAGTATCTTTCTCCTCCAAACTGCCAGGCAGACAAGGACAGAAGAGTCCCCACACTGTGGAACAGAAAGTGTTCCTCCTCACCAAGCAAGGACATGAAAGGGCAATAGCAATTCTTCACTGTCCACTCAAAGGAAGACAACTACTAAAGCAGAAATCAGCATTTTGTAAAGACACTGGTTTATGCTTCCTGCTGAAAGCTAGGTCACAACAGAGTCCATTTAAGCTAACATTGAAGAGTATGAAGTCTGAAATCAGACTGCTTGGGCTCAAATCCCTCTCCCTTACTTGCTAAGTGTGTGACACTACTGGGCAAGTTATGAAGAGCTGTGCTTCAGGTTCCTCTTAAGTAAAATGAAGTTAGTGATGATAATACATTATAGGTTTATGGTGAGGATCACATGAATTTACACAAACAAGGAGACTAGAGTAGTGTCTAGCACAGAATAAGTGTCTCATGTTAGCTGTTATGTTTACATTTGTCATTATCGTCGTAGTTAACAGCATCCTATAGCAAGTAAAAAAAGCATTCCAGGGGCTCTCAGTCTCCTTTCCTGCTAAAATCACATGGCTCATTTTTTCTTTCTCAAGCCCAAGGTACTATTTATTTAGCTTAAACTACAAATTAGGTCATGGACACTGGAGGTGGTTATGGGTAGCAGGTAGGTAATGTTGTACCTGCAGAAGACACCATTGTCTCTAGTTTGTAGGTCAAAGGTGAAGAGCAATTTCACAATGGAAGATCTTTGCTCCTGTCTATACAGCTTTGCTTCCTTACAGTGTGATTATGCTCTCATTTATTTCACAGTGATCCTGTAACCTGTCCATATTTCTTCCAAATGAACTGATCTGAAAAGTACACCAAACTCATAAGTGAAAGGTGATATGGGATATCCAATGATAGTGCCTATTTGTTCATCAAGTTTGATCAAAAGGAGGTTGTAAACTGTATTTCTAGCATTTATAAGCAGATAATGATGTCCTCTAATAAAGATTTTTTCATGGGGAAAACATATATTTCAGTTCCTCTTCCTACAGAAAAGAAGAAATACTGTCTGCTTTAAAAAATACTTCATATGCTAATTTTTTCATTCTATCCATTCCTTAATAATGAAATATCTAGCATGACTTAATCCAGCAAATCACAAACTGATATTTGTCATATCTCATTGGCTTACATGCATACAAAAGTACTATGCTCTCAGAGGAGGTATTGAAATTGGATGGAGAGTGTTCTTGTTTAAAAGATAAATGTCTAGCATAATGCAAAGAAAATATCAATGTCGGAAGCTAAATGCTTGCGTTGTGAACACCCTTAAAAAACCTACAAAATAAAATGAAAAAGTACAACCTTTATAATCCAATGCTCCTAAAGGATATAAAGATATATGACTTTTTGAGGTAGAATGTTCCAGATATGTCAGGTGTTGAAAGTCAAAGTATAATCCCCAACTGTGAGGACAGACAGAAGGTGAAGATCGAAACAGCTGAGCAAGTTGGCAGAAAAGGAAGTGAGTATGAAAGCTCAGGTACAGAGAAATATGAGTGCTCACTTTTATACAATCAAATAGCAACTAGGTCAATGGAAAACGTGGAAAATTACAAGAGATGTTATCTATTTCTGTGGAAAATTGAAGGCAATTTGACCACTTTTTCATTACTGTGTTTCACAACTGGGTATTACCTTCCTAAGTGACTGTTGAGTATATATATTTTCCTTCAACCATTTATATATAAATGTTCTTGCTGCTGACTTAATTTTGGGGGAAATGAAAGGATATCATACATAGGAAGGAAGAGAATGACGAATTGGGAGGTGACAAGAGAAGAAACAAGTTGAGCAGGAGTAGGAAGCAAGTACGGAAAAGAATTGAAAAGAACTGAAAAGCACAAGAGGAAATCATTAGTTTACACATTTTGACATTCCCCCAGATTCTTCGCTGTGTAGGTCCTAAGGAAGATCCTTTTGTTTTCCTGGGCAGGATGATACGAGGGTGAAGCTCAAGAGGAACTGATTTCTGTACAAGAAACGGCTTGAGTTTCCACTGAAGGAAACAGACATAGGAGTCTGGGAGGGAAAAAGCAGAGCCGGAGAGAAGGAGGAGTGGGAAGGGAAGTGGAGCCAGGCAGTGGGAAAGGAGTGGTTTGGAGTCTGGATGAACGTGGAAGATGACACAGACTGAGATATGGACAGGAGAATTTCAGCAAATTCTCACTCTGTGTTCTAGGATGTAATTCTTTTTGTACTACCTCTACAAGAGTCTGTCAACAAAGGCCTACTTTCTTCTAAAATTTTTGCCATCACAGTGGTGTTTCTTTTGGATATGTGAGTGAGTTGAAATGAGCTCTGGGTGAGGGCTGGATGCCCAGAATTTATATGGCATGAGAGTCAGAGGGAAAGAGGAGAGAAATCATGAAATCAAAACAAGGGTAGACTAAATATACCAACATTTGATAATTTTAGCACATTTCTTTCACATTTCTTCTCCATACTTTAGTACACTTGCTCATCTAGAGAAAATGTTTGTCTACATTTTAAGGCATTGTGTAAAAAAAACGAAAGTCTTTTGAGAGCTTCAACTAATGAATCTCATACAGACCAGATAAGCTGTTACTTTGTTCTCGAAGATCAGGCAGCCAAAAACCAAAATGGTCTGAAAAACACATGAAGGTACCTGCATGATATTTAAGATTCGAGGTGAAAAATGCAAAGAAATCTCAGAGAATATAAAAATATCCAGACTTGGATGTCAGTGCACTCAATAAGTAAATAGGTAAACACTGGAGCTTAGAGAAGGAAAAACTATAAGAAGATTCAAATCAGTATAATTTAGAGATTAACTACTAAAAAACGTGTCCCAATGATTGTGGCTTGGTTTATCACAATGGGATACGATTCAAGCAATATCTAGATTTGAACAGAAAATGAAGCCAGATTTAGCAATATCTAGATTTGAACAGAAAAAATAATAGAAGATACTAGTCATCCAATCTAACCTTCTGACAAATAGTATAGGTCTGGGTTATTTTGGGATGGATGTTCACACAATGAAGCCTAAAATTTTTTAAATAAAATTTTTAAAATTGCTTGATTCATGTATTAATCATCCTTTTTAATTACTGGCCACTCTGCTAGGCTTTGTGATTTATGGCAAACCTGCCACTCAGGAACATTTCAGCAAATGGAAATGACGATTTTCATCTTTCTCCTGGCCATCTCCTCCACAAACGAGGTCTTTCCCAGTCCTTCTAGATTGGAATGATTATTCTTTCCTCTTCCTCACACCTTTACTCAGCACATAATTCTTGCCTTATGTTATTTTTCATTTATAAGCACTGCCCACTATTTCCGAGTGCTTTGCGATAAAGTATCCTTTGATTCATCTTCTCCTTTGGCACAGCACAAAGTGCTAGCACAGCACCCCACAAAAATGTTTGTGGAATGAAATAAGAACCCAGATGGGATATAAGATTGGTCACCAGATGCCCCATAAGGAAAGGAATTCAACATCAACTTCTCGATATAAATAAATTCAGGCCCCAATCCGTACTGAATATTTATCTTTTTATAATAATGATTGTATTAAAACATTATTGACTCAAACCTTCAGGTCTCTTCTCTTCCATAAGGATTTTTTTTTCTAAAAATTGGCTGAGAATTGATTCTGAATAAGAACTTCTAAGTTAATATAGGAAACAATCCCAAAGCTTGAAATTGATGTATAATAGCCAAAGAGTAGCAACATATTTTAGAAGCTTGATCATCTCACAATCCATGATATTTCTTTTTTGTTGGTACAATTCTTTCTGGTAATGAATCTAAACTCTTGTAAAGTAGTATGTGAGCTGACTTGTGGTCTCTGTAAAACCACTCAAAAGGGACATCCTTTCTATTCCTAAGGGTACATTGCTATAAGGAGCAAACCAAAAGCATCTTATTTGGGAAAACTCTCAGGCAAAATATACTGTATGAGAGATAGACAGATGGCTTAAAACTCCTTCAAGTGGAGTATATACCCAAAGGATGATAAATCATTCTGCTATAGAGACACTTACACACATATGTTTATTGCAGCACTGTTCACAATAGCAAAGACTTGGAACCAACCCAAATGCCCATCAATGATAGACTGGGTAAAGAAAATGTGGCACATACAAACCATGGAATACTATGCAGCCATAAAAATGGATGAGTTCATGTCCTTTGCAGGGACGTGGATGAAACTGGAAACCACCATTCTCAGCAAACTAACACAGGAACAGAAAACCAAACACTGCAGGTTCTCACTCATAAGTTGGAGTTGAACAATGACAACACATAGACACAGGGAGGGGAACATCACACACTGGGGCCTGTTGGCTGGTGGGGGTTAGGGGAGGGATAGCATTAGGAGAAATACCTAATGTAGATGACGGGTTGATGGGTGCAGCAAACCACCATGGCACATATATACCTACATAACAAACCTGCACATTCTGCACAGGTATCTCAGAACTTAAAGTAGGGAAAAAAAAAAAACCAAAAAACTCCATCAAGTGCGTGCTGGTGAAAAAAAAAAATTTAAAGCATGAACTGGTTTCATTTTTATAATGTGTTTTACTGTTGTGACATTACTGTTTGCCATTATTAATAATGTCATCCATTTTATTTCCATTTATCTTTATTCTCATGATATTTTAAGTATATTCTCTAATTTCTTCATCTTACAAAACATCAAGTTAATATCCTCAAGAAAAGTTAATTAGAAGGGAATTCAGCTTACACTTGAAGGAAGGTTGAAGACCAGGTTCTACTGAGGTTCTGATCATAGGTTCTCTGCAGACTAAGCTGGCTTCTTACCCAAACATTTTCAGATGTATTTGCCCAGTGGTTTTCTTAACTATCGTCCCATACCAATTTCTGACAGCTGGGACTTAGGCAAGGTAAGGAAACTAACATGCTTTCAAACAGAAAACCCCATGAGGTTGAGACCATGTTGATTTTGTTTATTACCATATTTACAGGTCTTGGCTCCTGTGGGCATTCAAAATACTTTCGGAATAAATTACAAAACTTAATGCTACTTAAAGTCTAGGCATTACTACATAAGAGTACATCTGCTACTTTATGTATTATAGTTCATATGCTGTAATTGAAGTGGGCTCTATGTTTGCATCACAGCAGAATATAAGACAGTAGCCAATGGCCACTATACAAGGAGGTCCCAGGCTTCACTTGAAATGTGGCTAATGAGACTAAAGAAATGAATTTGTAATTTTTACTAATTTATTTATCTTAAATTTTAAAACCGATGTTTGATTTACTTACTGGAACACTTTTAAATATGGTCGAAACAACTCAAGTATGTGAATCAATGTTTATAACTGTACATTTTATAAAATCTAACTGCAGATCAAGTATTTTCAAGAAACATTGAGGATCTGAATTGAGATGTGCTGTCAGTGTTAAACACACACCAGATTTCAATGACCTGTTACAGGAAAAAAAAAGTAAACTATCTCATTAATAATTCTTTACACTGATGACATGTAGACAGAATTGCAGTGGGCTGATAGCCTCCAGAAAGATATGTCCATGTCCTAATCCCTAGAACTTATACATATGTATATATGTGTATACTTTTTCTTTTCTTTTTGAGACAGAGTCTCGCTCTGTCACCCAGGCTGGAGTGCAGTGGCACGATGTTAGCTCATTGCAATCTCTGCCTTTCAGGCTCAAGCGATTCTCCTGCCTCAGCCTTCTGGGTGGCTGGGATTACAGGCATGTGCCACCATGCCTGGCTAATTTTTGTATTTTTTGTAGAGATGGGGTTTCACCACATTGGCCAGGCTGGTCTTGAACTCCTGGCTTCGAGTGGTTCACCCGCCTCAGCCTCCCCAAGTCCATCATATTTCTATTGAACTATACTGCTGGAGAATAAACTATCCCAGAGTGTCTATCTTTCCAAATATTTTTCTTGGGATTTCCATCTCTTAGGTTACGTATGTAAGAAGCCTAAAACCCTCTTCAGTTCACAAAGTGATGAAATATTACCGTGCTATCATCATTCCTGGAACATGGAATCCTCAATTCATGTTTGAGAATTAATTTATTAACTGTTAACTTGTATGTTTCTTTATTCATTCAAAAACATTAAGCTGAGAACCCTAGTTAATATATTAGATGAGAGAATTGGCATCTTCAAAGTTTCCAAGAAGATGGAAGGAAGAATGAAATCTAACATGATGGAAAATAACAGAGACAAATTTAAAGTCCACACTTAGGATCAAATAGCAAGCTGTGAAAACAGAGACAAGGAGATGTGACTTCATGGTGGCATGTGTGAAAGAGACCTGGGGGTTTTCACTGATGGCAGACTCAATCCGAGTTGGCACTCTGATACAGCTGCCTATTGTGACCTTGAGCTGTTCAAATAAATATCAGGGTTCCACAAATGACAGCCATGTCTTAGGCCACAGCCGAGACATTTCCTATGACAAACAATTAGCCTGGAAAAGGGACAGTCCAGGAATAACATAGGAAATGCCTTTACAACTAAATGGCTCTTCACTGAGAGATGGCTGGCTCTGGAACCTGCCACAAAAATAGAAACAATCCACAACTTCCCTAGCCCCAGTGTCCTCAGGATTCTGCTAAATATTGGGAGAAAAGTCTAATTTCAACTCTCCAGTATTGAAATAGTCTACCTCAAAAGGTAGTAAATCTCTCATGTCTTAGAGAAGACTCTCAGAAAAGGGCCCACCATGAAGTCTGAGAATATCGCTTACTTTTCTTAAGAATGAACTCTGATATAATTTGAATGTGTGTCCCCATGTAAATCTCATATTCAATTGCAAGTCCCAATGTTGCAGGTGGGGCCTGGTGGGAGGTGATTGCATCACGCAGGTGGTTTCTCGTGGTTTAATACTATCCCTGCTTGGTACCATCGTCATGATAGTCAGTTTTAGATTGTTTAAAAGTGTGTGTCAACTCCCCCCTCTCTCTCTTCCTCCTACTCCAGCCATGTGAAGTGCCTGCTTCCCCTTTGCCTTCTGCCATGATTGGAAGCTTCCTGGGGCGTCCCCAGAAGCAGAAACCACTGTGCTTCCTATATAGCCTGCCAAACCCTGAACCAATTCAACCTCTTTCCTATATAAATTATCCTATATAAATTATCCAGGCTCATTTCTTTATAGCAATGCAAGAATGAATTAATACAACCTCCCGAGGTATTTGTGCGCTCTTTTTCAGAAACAAGGTACATAGAAGTGAACATACAGGACAGTAGTTAGGAGCACAGACTGCAGAATGAGACTGCCTGGGTTTGAATCCTAGCTCTGTCCTTTACTAGCTGTGAGACATTGGGAAATTTACTCTAAGTTTATATCTCCTCATCTGAAAAACTGGGATAATAAAAGATCCTACCTCCTCGGGTTACTGTCAGGGTTAAGTAATATATACAGATGGATATATGTGGGTGTGGGTGTGCAGTGCTTAGGGCAGGGCACGGTACATAATAAAGTCTCCATAAGTTTTGGGTATTATTATTACATCAGAAGAAAAGGACATTTGAATCTGAAAAGTCTATCTTTAAAATTCTTCTGTGTTTGAAAATCATAGTAACTTGCCATTTGGATTTCTGTTAGGCGATTGGGAGAAAATGGATCCTCTCGGTGGGGATGGGATTTCTCCCTTGGCCATAATATCAGCCTTAGCAACAAAAGATCTCTCATTCCCCCGCTGCTGGACCAGTCACCTCATCTTCACAAGGATTTGCCTGTGGGCCAACCCCTGCTCTCACTCCCATGACCAAAGAGTCATGCAGTTCAGGGGACCAGGGCCACTGAAGTAAGGGAAGAATTTCATTTTTAGCAAAGAGCTGAAGGCTGTGGAGGAATTATGTAAATACTTACATCAGATTTGATAGGAAATAAAAGGAATGATCTTTATCTCATGTGTTCCCGGAATTTTTCTTTTATTTATTCATTCATTTAGTCAGCAAATATTTATTAAGAGCCTTCTTTTTGCCCTCTGACATATCAGGGATCAAAACTGATGACAATCCCTGCCCTTGTGGAACTTACATTCTTGTGGAGGGAGACAACAAGTTTGATAAGTAAGTGAGTTATAGTAAGGTAAAAGGCAGCAAATGCTACTGCAAAAATAGAACAGGAGAATGGAGATGTACAGTTCTGAGATGAAAATCAATAAAGTGGTTAGTGAAGACCTCACAGAGGAGGTGATACCTGAGCAGACACTTGGAGCAGGGAGAACATGTATCACATAGACATCTGGGGAAGAGCATTCCAAGCAGAGCAAGAGTCAATGAATACAGACGTGTGCCTATCTTTGAAGGGCCAGCAAGGAGCCCAGTGTGGATAAAGGAGAGTGAGCAAAGAAGAGTGAAGTAGGAGAAGATGCTGTGGAGATAATGGGGGTAAAAGTTGAGGGCATAGTATTAGGTCCCTTTGTAAGGACTTTGACTCTTACCCTGAAATAATGAAACCACTGTGTGTGGGTTTGGAACAGACGACTGACAAGACCTGATTAACTTTTTAACCTGACCACCTACCTGCTGTGTGAAAAATATAGATTGTAGAATATAGACTGTGGCAAAGGTGAAAGCAAGAGACCACCCTAGGCTTCCCCTATAATCCACCTAGGGGAAGTTGTGGCTGGGCCCAGGGTGACAGCAATAGAGGTGGTGGGAAGTGGTTGGAGTCTGAATATATCATGAAGTTAGAGAAAGATAGCTTTTCCAATAAATTTAATGTAAAATCTGAGAAGAATGGAATGCAAAATCTGAAGACAGTGGCTGGCAATTCCTAGGTTTTTGATATGAGTGAGGAATGGAAAAGATGGCATTGCTATTCACTAAGACAAAGAAAGGTATGGATGGAAGAGGTGTGGGGATGAGGGAAGATCTGTTTTATAATTAAAAACATTTTGCCCAGGCCAGAGAAAGGAGTCATCCCCAATTTCAGTATGCCCCAAAACAATATGGCAGAAAATCCAACCAGTGAATCAACAACCACTGGCAGAGGAGGTTTTGAGGCAAATGAAGTGTCCAATGAAAGCACAGTCTTCATGGTTGCTATGGCAACTTCCAACTCTTTATTTCCAAAATATGATTTTTAAATACCTTAACAATGTAAAATAGTGTGTGTGTGTGTGTGTGTGTGTGCATTAAGGAGATGGTCTAGAGGGTCCTTCAAAATCTTGACAGAATATTTGCCTCAGCCTTATTCTACCCCTAAGGGATGGGAGGTCAGAGATTAAAGTCAAGTTTCACAAAACTAAACCTGATATGTAAATGCCATCTTCCTGAACCATCAACAAGAAAGCAGCACTTGGTAATGACATTTGTGACACAGAAGTATTGGTAAACCAGGCTAGCCTTCCCACTTTTTCTTCTTATTTTGGCCTCACAATATACTCGGCCCATCAAGGCAAATATTTTAGCTAATAAGAAAAACTGTTTATTAAATAACAGCTCTTAGGAAGCCTAACTTTCCCTAACACAATTTTTCTTCAGCTGGGGTCACTCTACACTACAAGAATGTTTAATTAAAGGAAGGGGGAGAGGAATAATATTGCCATACTCCTAGGGTTTGAAAATAAGTCATTTAGCACCTAAAATTGCAATGTCCCCTGCTATCACTGTTTTCCTAGCTTCATTAATTTTTTTCTTCCAAAGTCAGCATCTGCCCTTACAAAGTTTTGCTTCCTATCATCATCAAGGCATTTATAGGCATTCATCCATGACAAACAGATGCACTCGATCCATAACTGATTTATTACTAGAAACAGATACTGTTCTGGAAGTAAAAATACTTAGGATAATATAAAAATATCACCTACTTACTGAATACGCCCTATGAAAGTTTCATCTGAAGCAAACAGCAGCATTCCAGACAGTGTAGTATTGAATGCTTTCACCTTTTATTCCAAGTTGGCAATTTTTCTTAAAACTGGGAATCAGTTCACAGATTGCATTCACAAATGAGCAGGTGGAGAGAGGGCAGGAGAGAGTAAGCAAGCAAGACCCATAGGTATTTGCTGTGGTGAAGAGATTCAATGGAGAAAGGGAAAGAAAATTCCATAGCCTCAAAGGTTTGCTTCATTTTTACTTAAATGAGGAGTTGGGCCATATGACAATTCGTTCAAAAATCAGCTATATGTAAATAAAACAAAACAAGCTTGATGTCATGTTATTTTTTGAATTCACACACTGGATTATTACCTTCTCAAATCTACACTTTTGCCGTCTTTATAGACTGAGTAAACTAATACAACATTTGGGTATTTCAGTATCCAACAAATACTGAAATAAGCTAAGATATCTAAGCTTGGATACCTAAGAATGAAAGAGTACTGTCACAAAGAAAATATAATTTTCTAACCACTAAGGTATTTTGTGGCCATATCATGAATGCTGTTCAACAAATAGCTCTTGCTGTCTGCCTTCCGGGAACATGGTAGAACTGTACTTCATGGCCCCTTGCTACTGGGTTAAGCCGTACGACCAGGTCTGGCCAGTGAGTTGTGATGCAAGTTACTTCCAAGTCAAGGCATTTATTTGATGTTGAACCTACAAAACTCTCCCTTTTCTGCCATGGTGAACAACACTGTTTCAAAAAGATGCTGCTCTGAATTCTGGATTGAAGACAATGTAGAGCACAGCCCCCAGCCAACCTTGGCAGACAGTAGCATGAGCAAGAAAGAAGTATGCATAGAGATATGGGGCTGATTGGTTACCATAGCATCACCTAGCATATCCTGACATACATTCACTTCCATCTTAACACTGTCCATCACAACCAAAACTACTGACACTGGCAGAGAAAATTTCTGTATTGTAGTCTATAACAGCATAGGATCTGGAATCAGGTTACCCTAGTTCAAATACTGGCTTTACCACTTACTAGCTGTGCACTTTGAGCAAGTTATTTAACCTCTCTGAGCCTGATTTCCTTCACTGGTACAAAGTAAAAAAAAAAAAAAAAAAAACAAGAGTAACTTTCTCACAGTGGTAAATATAAGGATTAATGAAATAATATAGAATGATTAGCACAGGGCCAGGCACATAGTAAATACTTAATACAAATCTTAATTTTATATATATATATATATATATAAATCTTAGACATAATTGAAGGAGAAAGGTGCTATTTTTTCTTCCAAAGCCAGCTTCCACCCTGTCTTCTCCTATCCTCAATGCATTTACATGCATTAATTCATCATAAACCAACACATTTTCCCTTATATTCTTCTGATTTTCTCTAATTCTGATTTTCTCACATTCTGCCTCTTGACTAAAGACAATGTTAGTTTCTTTGCCTAAAATTCTTTGCTACTCAAATTCCATCCCTTACTCTTGGCATAACCCATTCCTACTTCTTCAGGTGATATTTGAAGCCCTACTTTTCACTGAAACTTTGACCCGTGTGTTATACCCTTCCCCCCATCAACAGCCCCTCCAAGAAAGGAAAGAAGGATGGACAGATAGTATTGGAGCTACCCAGGGGCCATAGTAGAAAGACAAGAACATCTGTCCTGTCAGGAACCCCACTTCATTTACCTAACACTGGATATAAGTTTAGAAATACCATCTGATGCTTCTGCCTCCAAATGTTCTATTATGATGACAACTTTCTTGAATTAGCATTTTTATATCATTTCCTGTTGATGAATAATACCATATCCTGTAGAAACAACTTTACACCAGATCTTATTCACATAAACAAGTACATCAATAGGGTTTTCTGCTTACAATAATAATAAACTACCCTTACTGGTTTTCAACAATTTAATTAAATACAATTAAATCTAGTTTGTTTTGGCAACCTATTAATGTCACAATTTAATATAAATAGACTCATGAAAAGATTATAATTAATAAATCCTTTACACTACTGTAAAATTACTCTGATGCTCTGCTTGCCAGAAATACTTAACAGCATTTTTGAAGTATGTTAATGAGGACAGTAAAAAAGCGATAATAAAATTTGATCAAAGCACTTGGTAAGGCTTCTATATGGTTTTTGCCCTCTTCAGTAGAGAGCTAGCGCCTGTTGGGTACAAATTCTTAGGAGACCCTGAAACACTAATTGCAAATTTATCATCATCTTATAATGTCTTTAATCCATGGCTTTAACTATATAGGCTACTCTCTCACACTAGCTCACATTCTCAGGAGTCTTAAATCATAAGACACTGACTATTGATAACTTCTTTTTTTCTTCTTCTTTCTTGCTAGAGCTCAAAATATTAGACACCTTGTTAGTTCTGTAATTCTTAATACACATAGATGTCATTTTGTATTCAGAGTAGAAAATACAGGGTACATACAGCAGTATAGATGAGACACACATATGATACCTTGGGATGGACATTTAGCTACCATTGTGTTTATTAGAATATGCCTGGATTTCTTCCTTTAGTGACTGAATCATATGATAAAAGGGTGATGGATTATTGTAAGAACAACACAATTACCGAAAAGAAAAAAACATCCCAAGAAGTGTGAAAACACACCACAAGATTTCAGCTGACTAGTAGCTCTTTTAATAGAATAATAACACGATTATAATCCAGTCTGAGGGTCACAAGACACCAATGCTAACTTTTGGATTATTTCCCTTTAATGAGTTATTGGTCAGGTATCTTCATTAATTAATCAAACTTCCCTATTAGTGACACCACACAGACACCAGACACCACTCAGCTTCTTTTTTTTTTTTTGAGACACGGTCTTGCTCTTTTGCCTAGGGCGGAGTGCAGTGGCACGATCTCGGCTCACTGCAGCCTCTGCCTCCCAGGTTCAAGCGATTCTCCCATCTCAGCCTCCCGAGTAGCTAGGATTACAGGCACGTGCCAATTATGTCCGGCTGATTTTTGTATTTTTAGTAGAGACAGGGTTTCACCACTTATGCCAGGCTGGTCCCAAACTCCTGACTTCAGGTGATCCTCCCTCCTCAGCCTCCCAAAGTGCTGGGATTACAGGTGTGAGCCACTGTGCCCGGCGGACACCACTAAACTTCTTAACTAGACCACCCTCACCTGTAATTATGTACACAATGTACTTTTGCAAGGAAGGATACAATAAGCATTTACCTGTTTATATTGACTTAGAACATGTGGCCAACTATTATGTATTCCATAGTAGAGATTAACCATAAAAATCTATATCATGTACTGTGATGAGTACATGGATTTTATTATCAGAAGACTCAGGTGTGATAATAAGTGGGTAAATAAGTCCAAATTGTAAAACTTCTATGTGCATCTTTTTATATAATAAAATATTATGAGTATACAGGTTAGTAATAGGCAGTTTATCTCTTCCATTCTTGCTCTGACATTCACATATTTACATAAAATGTAAGAAGATATCATGTCCTAAACACCTACTATATTGCAGGTGTGGAACAAACATTGTCTCTATTTCTTACAGAATACACATTATCTCTATGTCTTACTTAAGCCTGCAAGGTAGGGATTTTATAAACAGGAATCCCCACTCTATGGGTGAGGCAAAGAAAGGTACACTGACCTGCCCACCCTTAGAGAAAATGAGTGTAATAATGATAGAGATGGGATGTAAACTCCCGGTTGGCCAAGTTTCCCCTGTCCCTGCAGACTCCTCAGACCCAGAGTCACTGGTAGCAAAGAGGGTGAAGGCAGGTAAAAGACCTGCAAGCAGATCAACTCTCTGCCCAATTTCCAAAGATGTAAGTAGATGCTACATGGCCCATTTTGATGGAATAACTGAATTGCATAAAAGAACAGCCTATCCCAGGAACAGACAAAATGTTTCATCTCAAAACAAAACAAGTAAGTCCACGTAGGGCACTTAGCCCAGTATGTGACCTATAGTAGTGCTGGATGATGATTCTTCTAAGAGGAGTTATTCTGGTTGTTTCTGAATTCACTCCTGTCTCATTTAATTACTCAATGACTGGAGAACCATACTGTGCTTGGAAAGATTCAGAGGTTGAATCTGGGTTCAAACACAAAACATACAGTAATTGATCAGCAATGTCTGCTAGAGCAAAATCATAGGAAGAATGGGCTGTGTGTCAGGAATTTGCCATCACTGGCCAGGAGGCTATTTTTGGAACAGAGGGGTGTTGTTTTTGTTTCTGTTGTTGTTGTTTGTTTTTGATGATGACAAGAATTGGAAAGGGAAATTTCAGGTCTGATTATATAGGCAATTTCTACCTAACATGTTATTGGGCTATGGGTCTAGCAAGTTTTATTTGAAAGACAGCAAATTCTATATTTTAGCAAAAAGACACTGCTGCAAATGATCAAATCACTTACCAGAAAGGTCAACCCATTATACAATATTCTAGATAATTTATAAAGTCTCAATATGATAAATGCCAAACAATCTTATGAAAAAGTTAAATTGCAGTTGGAGAGCATTCTTTTCCAGTGTGAATGATTTATAACTTCATTTTAAGTAAACCAAAAAATCTACACTAAGAGCAAGTCTAATAAATGTAGATTTATCCTATGCTGCTGCTTCCCTGACTAGGGCACAAAAGGGTCTATGGAGTCTAAAAGAATTTATTGGGAAACAGTAACTCTGTAAAAAATGCTTGAAAATTAGGCACTATTAATCCAGAAAGGAAAAAAAAACCATGCTTTCAGCCAGGCCTGTTTACGTAGGGAAATTAAGAATCAAGCATTATTCAGCTGCAGTACTCAAAACTATTACATGATATAGAACAAGCTAACTGCCCAAGAAACAGATGCCTGGCTAATGTAGAACAATGCTCCTCAACATAGAAATTTGTTTTTTAATTTCAATTGACCAAGAGTAGATTGCTGATATTCCTAAAAGGAGTATTTGTTTGTAACGGAAACCTGACTGAGAATTGTTACACAACTTAAGTTTTCCTTTTATGTTTATATTTATTATGCATATTTTGCACTGTTTTGTACAAATGGGAATACCAGTACCATCTATGTAGGGTTTTGGTTCATACCAAATGTCATATTATAAGAAACATCCCATATTGGGGCCTGTATACAGCAAGCACTCAGTAAACCGAGCCATTATTCAGAAGCTGGCAAAACTCCCAACTTGCCCTCCCAAGCTCGGTGACCTTAAACAAATCCATTAACATATTATTTTACATTTTTGTTGTCAGAAAAATGGGAAGATGTTCTACCTCATGAGGATATTGTGAGGACTAACTGAAATATCAAATGCTTAAGATCGTTCCTTCATTTAGCAAGTATTTATTTGGCCCTCACTGTATGCCACACTGTTTCAGGCATTGTCAGACTGCTGGGTTCCTTGCCCTCACATAGCTTGTGATGTGGTAGGGAAATCAGAGTTAAACCACGGACTATAGTAAAGTGTCATTTCTATTACTACTAGGTAACTGTAGTCCTCCGCACCTAGGAGGTGCAATAAACCATTTGTTGGATAGAAATATTAAGTTTGTTGTAAGTTAAAAATAATTATTATCTTAGGTTTGAGTTAGAGTTATGCAGCTTCCTTTGATATAATAACCAGATGTTTGAAATCAACATTTATGACACATTTTGTCTTTCATTACACAAAGATAATCATAATTCGAAGGTGTGAAAGGCCCCACAGGGCTCAGAGAGTCTGGCCAGAATATGGTTGCCAAGTCTTTGATAATTGGCTGACTTGTGTTCCATAGAGACTCTCATTGCGACACTGGGGCTCTTTCCATCCATCTCCAACTGTGATCATCAGTGTACACTGACAAGGAAGCCTTGAGATTGTAAAACTAAGTAATTAAGAGATAGAATATTGTTTTCCCTTTAATTGGAATGATACAAAACTTTCTCTACTAGTGCAGGGCCTTTATCCATCAAGGTCTGCTGCCCCATCCTTTTACACTTACCTGTCTCTAAGCCTTTACTTGTTCTGTTCCTTTGGGTTGAATTAACCACCCTTCTGTTTCTTCTAACTGACTTCCTACCCAACCTTCAAAGTCCAACACAAAATCACCTCCTTCATGTTATGATTACATAGTACCCTATTCAGTTACGACCCATAACACAAGCAGCTTTGCATCTTAGACAAAGAGGTAGAGAAGAATCAAGCGAGGACTCAAAACTTTCTGGAGGTAATACAAAGTAAGTTTTTCAACTCCCAGAAGTTGACAGAACTGTCTAAAGGTGCGCTATCTTAAACAGTAGCTATTGGACCCATGTGGCTCTTTAAATTTAAATTTGATTTAATTAAAGTTAGGTCATTTTCTTCTTTTTTAATGAAAAGAATTTCATGGCACACATTTTTTGGATAGAAGAGATACTCTGAAGATGGTCAGCAAATTAACCCACATAAGGGATGGTCAGTGACTCTCAACTTGCATGCCAGTGTCAATCAGTTGACAGGGAGTGCCTGGAGAAATATTGCAAAAGATTCTAAAATCACAGCTAAGCTCTGTGGGAGCAACTGCTGTGATCAATTAACCTAAGCTGGTGATAGAAGTCTGGAGATTGGCAACATGCACGCCATAAATTTGCTTTTACTGCTAAACAATCCTGCAATCAGCTGTCAAAAATGTTGCCCTACAAATGTTCACCCAGTGACCTAGATTCTCAAGCACCTGTCCAGTAGGTGGCATCTTGCATGTTCATCAGATAAAGCGATGTAAAAAGCTACAAAACCAATTCATTTTAGTAAGACCCCCATCCGGGAAGCTTCCAAGTGACATGTACTCATGTCTTATATCTTATCATTTTATTTCAGAATAGGGGATTTATTGATTTATTTATACTTTTTGCTATGCCACATATTTTTAAAGTCACAATTTTTATAAAGGGCTAACCTCTAGTTACCATTTCTCTATAGAACAGTGGTGTTCAAAACTTTCCTTGACCACAGCACACTGAGTAGGTGAAATATCCAATTCCTGTCTTCACTTTCCAGTGGAAAAATGCTTAAGTAATAAATACTTGGAAATAAATTTATATGAATCACTAATTATTTTTCATACAATAAGAAAAACCTATTAACATGCTCTTATAAAATGATGCCCTATGAACCAAAAAATAAAAGATAAATATTATGGGTCATGAGAATATGTTGCAGACGTTTGCAGGCAGTGAATGTCACCAACAATGTCACCATACATCACCACACAAGCAAATTTTAAGATAATTACAAATTAAGTCTTTGATAATTACAAAGTTTTGATAATTACAAATTTTAAGATAATTACAAATACAGTCATGTATCGCTTAACAACAGGGATATGTTCTGAGAAATACATCATTAGGCGACTTTGTCATTGTGCGAACATCAGAGTGTATTTACACAGACCTAGATGAGATAGACTACTACCCACCTAGGCTATATGACATAGATTATTGCTCCTAAGCTACAAGCTGTAAAGCACATTATGGTACTGAATGTTGAAGGAAATTGTAGCACAACGATAAGTATTTGTGTACTTAAACCTAACTCTAGTACCTAGGTGATGAAATAATCTATACAACAAACCCCCTTGACACGAGTTTACCTATATAACAAACCTGCATATGTACCTCTGAACCTAAAGCAAAAGTTTAAAAAGCCTAACTAAACCTAGAAAAGGTACGGTAAAAATACGGTATTATAATCTTGTGGGACCACTGTGGTATAAGCCATTCATCGTTATGCAGCACATGACTATACATGTTTTAGCAATAGGAATATAGATAAAATATTTTCTGAACCACAATTAAGCAATGTCTTAAAGTCTAGTCTTCAGCAAATTTAAAATCCAAAATATGTAAATATCCATCATTACAGACTATAGAGTTAACCCAATCGTCCACAGCAAACTTAATTGATAATGATGAAACTATACCACTACTAATTTATAATTAAAAAACAAGGACCACAGCAATTGAAAATCACTAACAACTCAAGACAACACTCATGATACACTGATAACGAATTATCCTTCCCCACATTGCATGAATTCTAATTCTTTGCATACAGAAACTTTGCAATGTTTCCAAGAGCTGGCAGCCAGTTAAAGAATACTGAATTAAGGAAGTTCAGTAAACATTAGTTACATGTAATTTATAGCAAAATGATAACTCAGTTGTTTTACTAATAAGCAGCCTTTATTCATAGACAGAATGAATATATATGATATCATAAATCATTTTCCCAAAAGAGTACCTTGGGTTTCAAGATAAATTTATAACTCACTAGTGGGCTGCAGACTAGATTTTGAGAACTTTCATAAAGTATTAAATTAAGAGTTTTACACATGCATCTCTATGCTGCTTGATGCTTCTGTTTTATTAGATTTGCTGGTTACTATTTTTTCCCAACCATAATCAAAAAGAAAATTAGGCTGGACACGGTGGCTCACGCCTATAACCCCAGCACGTTGGGAGGCCTAAGTGGGCAGATCACCTGAGGTCAGACGTTTGAGACCAGCCTGGCCAACATGGTGAAATCCCCGTTTCTACTAAAAATATAAAAATTAGCTGGGCGTGGTGGCATGTGCCTGTAGTCCCAGCTACTCAGGAGGCTAAGGCAGGAGAATCGCTTGAACCTGGGAGGCAGAGGTTGCAGTGAGCCGAGAGCGCGCCATTGCACTCCAGCCTAGGCAAAAAGAGCAAAACTACATCTTGGAAAAAGAAAAAAAAAAAAAAAAGAAAGAAAAAAAGAAAGAAAATTAATTGATTTTTAGCTGAGATTCAAATGAAGCTATTGAATAGACTATTGTCTTCATTATATCAAAGCTCTCTGTTTACCAGAGCCCCAGTAATACCATTTAGCTTACAGATACAATGTTATAGCCTGCTGGGTATAACTCAGTATAGGACTATACCATGGGCATATTTTTAAAGTAGGTCAAGACACATGTGCGCAGAACATCCCCTTTTGATTCCACTTCCCTCGCTTCTCTCTCTACTCTGCTTGCATAAAGATATTTGATAAAATCATTAGAAATCATAAAATGTTAGAGTTGGAGGTAGTCTTGTCTGAGGTTACGCCCTGACAGCCTGCAGGTAGGATAGAGCCATCAGTCTTGATTTGTTTGGCCCACCTGACATTTCCAAGGTAAGAAAATTACACGTCAATTTTTAGATTTCTGGCTTGCCTTGCAATATTCAGCATTTCCTAATATCTGACCCATCATTTTGTCACCTGCCTGGTCCATGATGATGTTTGCTTTGCCTACCTATGAAATCACCCACAAAGTTTTCAAATAGTTTTTGCAGAATGCTTTTTTACATAAGAAAAGGTAATTTTGAATCCTGCTATGTCAAATAGATAAAGTTAATAAACCAGTTCCTTGGGTAGTTTAAAACTTATTTGGCAGAATATACTTCACTGTTTATGGAACACATGGATCCCCCTCTTGGAGGTACCAGGTACAACATGAAAATTGTTGAATTCCTTCCCACCCTCTCATCTGGAGCTTTGCAATTTGACAACTTAAAGGAGATCGTGAAAGCTCCATCCTCTGACTCCTACTCTGGTGCTCTTTCCTCATTACAATTTGATGTTTTTTTAAAAAGGCTTAATGTGATGTTTTTCTACCACTTTCTGAACTTTAAAGAATGTAAAGTTCTCACTCAGCTAAAGCTAGGTTGATCAATAAATAATTATTGAATACGTACCCAATATTAATTCAATGAGAAGTAAGACCTGCTGGCCTGCTGATCCTAATGCAGTATACTGTTAATTTCAGGAACAATGACATGCTTTACCCCCCGCCAGTGTATTAGCTTATCTAAATCTAGGAGCTGACATTCTGTATTCACTTGAAAGTATGTGAGTCAATTGGTCCATTCTTCATCCACAAAAGTGGAAACTAAGAAAAGTCCTTTGGATGTATACAGATTCAGCTTGGATTTATTCTTGTGTGATATGAAAGCATGCCTAGAAAAGAAGGTCTAGTAACTGCATAGTAAAGGTAAATGTCGGTAATTCCATCAGTAGAAAAATGGCCACACCTGAGGATGTGAGAGGTCTTCCTCCCTTGCAAACTCAGAGAACAACTTGGTTTGACTCCTTCCCTGCGTTAAAGAAAGATCTGCTTAATGAATAGGCAGATCCCTCAGCATTCCAGTCCACCTTCTTGGAGAAACCCTGTGATAATATCATTTTTCTTTTCTTTTTTGGACCTTTATTATATGAAGTTGGGAAAAGAGAAAGAAATAATGGGCCAACAGAGTTCCCTACGTGATTTGAGGGTATTATCTTTGCGGAATTCAATCAGGTTATACAAATTTTAAACAAAATTCATCTTCTTTTTATTCCCAAAGAAAGGAAAAGTGCTTGCCTGGTGTTACTTTCTCTCCGCTACAACGGCAAAGTGACTTTTTCTCTTGATATCGAAAGATTTGGAAAGTAAAAGTCCTTTCCCTATTTGCCAAGTGAAGCCTCCTCTTCAGTCCCTCAAGACAACTCCTATAATCTTTTCTAAACTTTTAGAGGGGAAAAATCCCCAAACCTGTGACTGAAAACCTTAGGGATTTATTTTTTTACTACATTTTTAAGTATAGTCTTTGAATTATTTTGAATGGAGTAGCTGTCAAAATTGAATAGAGTCAAATATCTACATAAAGATACACACATAATATATGTATGTTATACTGACAATATAATGTTTATGTCACTCTCCATTTGAGAAATCTTGAAATTATAAACACACACACAAATGCACATACATCCGTATGTACACACACAAACACTCACACACAAGTAGTAACAACTAAGGAACAGTTTAAGATTCCACCAGAAACTTCATTCCTCCTTTCCTTAGTAATTAAACAAGTATTTGCTGAGAACCTAGTATGTGTCAACTCAGTAGAAGGGAGAGATAAAAAGATGAATAACAGAGGATTCCAGAATTATCTTGGCTCATGCTTCTCAATGCATGTAATCTGAATAGGCATGGTAGATGCTATTCAAATAAAAGGTGTCTGGAAAATTTTAACTAAACACAATCAGATTTCTTACCTGCAAATCTTTCCAGAACTTTCATCTACTTACAAGCACTGCAAATCTCCAGGAGGAGAACATAACAAAGAGTGGACACTGTTGTCGAAGGAGTATCTTGAGAAGACAGTGTTTCATGAAGTATAATTCCGAAATGCTGGCCTAGACATTTTACTGGATTAAGACCCTTAAAAGGAAAAGGGCCTCATGGTATTTTCCTACTTATTCTCACTTCTTTTTTCTTAAACTGGAAACATGGTTCAGTATCTTTCTAATTTTACCATTGAAACTCTCTCACTAATATTTTAAGCTTTTTGATAAAAAGCAATATATGTTCATTACAAAAATGAATCCAAAAAATAAAAAATTACAGGAAGTTAAAAGTTCAAGTCATTCTAGACCTCTCACCAGATTTAACTACCACTGTAGAAAGATGTTTATATCCTTTTTGACATTTTTATGTGTGTGCAAATATGATTCTTTACTCCAAAATTATTTGGAAGCAGAGTATTCTGTTCCTTGTTTTCTCCACTCATCAATGTATCATGGGCATTTTTCCACATGGGGAGACAAAACATATTCTCATCCCTTTTAATGGCTACATCAAATCCCATTGTGTGGATGTGCTATGATTCATTTTACCAATCCCCTTTTGACAGAGATGAAACTCCTCTCCAATTTTTTGCCATTAAAACCACTGTTGCAATAACTATAGCTTAACATACATCTTTTCACATTTGTCTAATAATTTTCTTAGTAATAAGCACCTGGAAATGGAAGTGTCAGGATTTGCACATTTTACATTTTGGGAGATGTTACTAAATTGTTATCAAAAATGGCATGCCAATTTATCCAGTTAAGCTTTGATATTTTGCACAAAGTTTAAAATTGAAAGAATGTTTAAAAGAGTTCAAATTGTCTTCTTAAGTAAACTTTAAGAAATTAACAATTAAAGGCTAATCTTCGTTTTTGCCATTTCTAAATATTTTAGTTTGCAGTGTAGTATAGCATCTATTTTCCCTAACTAGGGGTTGAAACCATAGGCTTGAGCTCACGTAAGTAAGAGTTTTTATAGCATTGTAATAATTTTCTTATAAGTTCATAGGATCAGCAGGAAATATTTACTTGCATCTCTACTT
The DNA here is from genome assembly GCF_009828535.3 of Hylobates moloch. Classification (NCBI taxonomy): domain Eukaryota; kingdom Metazoa; phylum Chordata; class Mammalia; order Primates; family Hylobatidae; genus Hylobates; species Hylobates moloch. The sequence continues at coordinate 9,810,932 of NW_026652279.1, read as the reverse complement.
GGCCTTGATATTATAGGGTCTGATCAAATATCAATAGCTGCACCCTGACTCTGCGATGAGGTCAATATGATCAATCAGATGATCGATGGATTATCACTAAGCACAAGCTTGCACCGAATAACAACCTGTCTGCTCCAATCCTTAGGCCAATTCGCTATATTTAGCAGCCTAGCACTGGTACGCATTCTTAAAGAGCCAATATGCAACCATGGTGGTTCCCACTATTTCTTTTATATTACAGTTATAAAACAACCCTTTACTGTAATGTACTCTGGTATTCTACTGCATATTCTTTGAGCAGCTTTCAATAAAGTAATGTTGAATAGTAAGGTAAAAATAAGTATAAGGCATACAAAAATGCTTAATATTTTAACAAAAATATCATACTTTAAAATGGAAGGTGATGTTCAGTATGTAATAATCAAGGCATAAATGAATATATCTAACACACATAGTTTGCTTAATATAGCTTTAAATCAGGTCAAGTATAAATTACACAGACAACTCTATTCAGAGTAATCTTTTTATATATCATTTCCATACACCCCTGTCGATAAAATAGCAGTGACTCAGGAGTAAATGATTCATTAGGCACTTAAAACTTCTTGTCTCATGTAATTTATCTATATAATTTAAAATTACTGAAGAATCCCAAGGATCTTTTATTGCTAAATAATTTTGAGATGATTTATATTTTACTAAGTTTCAAGGACACCCCCCCCCACCCCCGCCACGCACACACACACATTCAAAATTAAGTAACTATCAAAATTGCTGTCCTAATTCGTATATCCATAAGGGGAAAAACTCATCCTAAAACAGAAAATTACAATTAGCAAAAACCATTCAATCTTTTTTTACCTGTTACACAAAAAAACCTGGTGATTATAAAGAGTTGAGGTGTCTATTTTATAATTACCTGAAACAACTGAACACCAGTTTTGAGTTTTCATTTTTTAGTGTGTCTTTTTAAAACTAAACGTCCTGTCTATAGCTTTATAATGAAAAATAAAAAAGAAGTGCAAGTATTCTTCAAGTTGTTAGGGTAATTTCCTACATCATTCCCCAAATAAAAACTTGATCCAGCCAAATATTAAATTATTGAAATTACAAATATGTTAATCTACAGCACATTTTACTCATCAGTGTAATTTTAAAATTCACTTTCATTTGATTGACTGTTTTAATCTTCCCTAACTAGTGAGTAACTGAAAATAAATGGTGCATTGCTAATACTATAAATATGAAAAATAGGAAGTAGTTAGGGACTGCAGGCGAATATATTAAAATCAGTCAGTTTTCTAGTTAACATATTCTCATTTTGTTTGTGTACAAACCCACTGCATTGAGAAGACAGATCACAAATTCACGGCCTCACAAAAACATGGTCTCGATTTCATGTTATGACAGCAGAAATTGGCCCAAGCCTCTAACCATTTCCCCTAAAGGACCCAGGCTGGCTGGTGTCATCCAGGTGAGGCAATCTGAATGAGGGGAACATCACGTCAAATTCCACTCATCTGTCAGTGTAGTGGATTATTTCTTGAGAGACTGAAATTGGCTGTTTGCTGTCTGAGTACCATCAATATTACCATGCAAGGAACAGCCAAACTGCCCGTAAGAGGCTGGGGAGCAGAGGGAGGGGATGGGGGGGAGCCATTCCTAACCAGGTGAGGAGGCAGCTGTAAAGCTTTCATTCTCTTTCCATTCAAGGCTCTGAGTGAAAGATTTGTCATTTTCCACATTTCCCAGATACTTGGTATGCACACGGAGTCTGCCTGCTCTTGCTTTATGAAAGAGGTGATTTTTCAAGCTTAGGCAAATGTGGCAGAGCTCAGGGTCTGCGGGTGTCTCATTTTTTCTCATCATGTCACTTGTTTTAACCGATTTGAGAAAATGAGATTATGTTTTTCCTTTTTGCTCATTTATCCAGCAATTTATTTATTTATTTGTTCATTTAGGGGTGGATTGTCACAGATAACTGGCCCTGATTTCTATCTTGTTTTCATACACATTTCATTAGTGTCCCTGGAGATTTAAGACCTACAAGGGAAAACGTCACAACTTTCATCTAAAAAAAAAAGCATATTTTTATTCTTAAAATCAAAAGATTGTATTAAAGAGTCTGACTGGAATAATCTAGAATATGGCTATGACCAAGATCTATCACTTTAATCTTTGCAGCTATTGTCAAAAACCAAGGAAAGTTGAATAAACATATTATATAGAACTATTGGATGTTAAGTTTAATATCATTTTAATCATTCTGCATCTAGGAAGGGATATTTATAGTTTCTTCATTTCAACAATAAAGCTGAAATGGGTCTCAGATGTATTAGCACTTGGGGTCAAAATTGGCTTCAGTGCTGCAGTTTCTTGGGGTATTTGACGCACACATCAACCACGCACTGGTTGATAATACACAAATTCTAAGGAAGAAAATGGAGAAAACAAACATTGAGTTTAATTTCAGCCAGAACCTAATATGTGATTCTCAGTTTTAAAATATGGTATTTTAAAATAAGCCCTATAAAGACATAAGTTTACTTATTATACATAACCCCCAACGAAAAACTCCATATATTCACTGATTAACAGAGACAACTATGTGAAAGCTTGTTACAAACGGTACTGTATCTGTTTCATGATTATATGCATAGAGTAAAATAAGACACATAGCACCAGTAGTATATTCTAGCCATGTACCACATGGTTAACAAAACAATAGCAAGAGAAAAAAAAAAAAGAGTTGTTGCCTTGGCTATGTGGATTACTAGCTGTGTAGACAGCAAAACTTCATTCATCAAACATCCCTGGCTTGCAGGTTTACAGTCTATTAAGGGGGGACATCAGTAATTCCCGATATTTGTGAAGAACTTTACAGCTTACAAAAGACTTATTTGAAGTTATTTTTATTATATTTACACCCCACCTCACCCCCACCACCACCATATCTACAAATGGGGAATGAGAGCAGAAAGGTCAGTTGCCCAAGGTTATGTCACTAACCTTAAGTGACAGAGACTAAAGTGGCCAGCCCTGAGCCCAGCCCTGCTTTCCCCCCTCAACCACGTGCCACTCACTAGTTCTGCCATGGCCACCTCTCAGAATGGGTGTGCAGTTCAGATGGGACCAAGTATTGTCATAATGAAAGTTTTCAAAAATTATATGAAGAGGCTCACACTTCCTCAAAGAAGCTATTTGGCATGGTCACTCGGTGCACCGAGAGGCATTTTCCCCTCCTGGAGACACAGGCTCTGGCCGTGAATCATGCTGGTATGACTTCTAATGACAGCTATTCCCTGTGTGGCCTCAGACAAGCCACCCAACCTTTCAGAGCTTCTGTTTCCTGGGCGAAAGGGGAGACATTACACCCACTTGCATAAGGATTAAACTGAACAGTGTGAACTAATCCTAAGAGCCCTGCCTAAAACATACACGTAATAGTTGTTTTTATTGTGAATTCTTATTCTTGGGCATCACAATGAATGCAGATGTCCCGCATTGTTTATTATTTGTGACCATGTAACAAATGAAAGACATTTGTGCCAGAACAGATTGTGATTAAGTGATTGGAGGTAATGTGGGAATCTCAAATTCACTTTTGTTTTCCCTCCATCTCGGCTGCACTGAGGCTTGAGTGGCGGTTCCCGCGCCAGGCTCAGGACACAGGATGCAGAAATACAAGCGCGTCCTGAAGAGTGCGGTTTCCATGTCCACCTGCAGGGGCACCAGCGCCCCCTCGCCTTCCTGCTCAGACAAGGGCTTGGGGAAACAGAGTGGCAGGGCCCAGGAACAGCCCCCAGCCTCAGCCCCCAGCACAAGCCAGCCCCATCCCTTCTCCCGGGGCAGCTGGAGATCCAGCATCCAGCAGGCTTGCGCGCTCGCTGCAGCCTGGTGCAGGCGCGCGGGAGGACCCTGGGCTACATCCGCGCTCTGACAAGCCTGCCCCCAGCAGGGAAGCTGAGCCCCAGGAGGCAGCAAGCGGGGCCCCGGAAGATATTGCTGGAGAGCTGTACAGAAGAGCTTGGGATCGGTGTCCAAGCCGGCTGAGGAGCCAGGGAAAGGCGAGGGCGTAGACGCTGGAACGCGCAGCCGGAGGAAGCTCGACGGATGGGGGGAGGAGGCCATTGATGGGATTTGGAGAGGCGGGTGGAGGGCTGGGAGCACTTCAGAACTGAGCATCAGAAACTTGGGCGCGCAACTGGTCCCCAGAGCCCGAACTTGACCGTCGCGAGAGAGGAAGGGAGGGGAAGGAGGGAGGTGGGGTGGAGGGTGAAGGCGGGGTGGGTAGTAGAAGGATGCGAAGGCTGATGTTGAACAGAAAATGGAAGGAAATTTTTCCAAGAACCAGGGAAGGTAAGGACAATCGAGCTGGGAGGGACTGTAATGAGAAAGCTGGAGAGGCAAAGAAGGAGAGCAAAATCCAGATTGAAGAGCGAGGCCATGGAAGGGTGAGAAATATACTCTGAACATTAACAGGAAGAAAGCAAAATACGTCCGGAACTAAAAATTCAATATAGGAAAAACAAAACAAAACAAAAATCAGGTGGGAGGGACTTCGTCCCTGAAACTGCCAAAAGAGAGGGAAAAATGCCACTGAGCATACCGGAAGAACAGAAAGTGAAGGAAGGGAGAAAGGAAAGAAGGCACATTAAACCAGACAAGAAATAGTAAGTTACTTTTTAATTTCTTTTTCATTGACAACTTGCTTCCAAAGTTAGTTTGGGGACTATGCCCCCACAAAATTCTTAGCCACATACAGACCAAGATTATAGTAGGTAAAATCCTCAAGTCTTGAAAGTTATTCCACCTTTTGCAGAATATTCTGCTATTGACCAAAGCATCCAAAAACAGATGACTTCTACTTTTCAAGGTGTGTAGAAGCAGGTGGGGTGACACTTAGAAAAACCCACCTCTTCTGAGAAATTAATAGAAATACCTCCAAGACATTTTGGCACACTCCCCTTCCCCCAAAGCATCCAGCCAACAATATGTCTTGGAATTCAAAGGCAAGCTGCCCACACTATAGCACTTTATGTCACTTGCATTCAACCATCTGTCAAGGAAATAGTGGTAAGACTGGAGGAGGCTGCAGGGGAGCCAGCTCCTGACTTACCTGGTCTGTGCAGGTGATGCTGCTGGAAAGTGTGCTGAAGGGATCCATGGCAGAGTAGCATTGCACAAGCACTTATCCACAAATACAGGACCCAGGACATCGCAGAGACCATTGCCATTCTCTAAAGAGAACATTCGACAGGAAAGGTTACCCCCGGCTTCAAGCCCCCAGCTCAGTCAGCCCCACTGATGAGGGAAGGGAGGTCTCAGACGTCATGTTCCTTTGCTACTTCTCTGGCTAGAACTAATGATCCAGCAGAGGTCATGCCATGAAGTGGGATTGAGGGAAAGCCCTTTTCAGATGATCATACATTCATTTTTTTCTTAATTCTGCAAAACAAAACTCCAAGGATTGCCAAAATGCAAAAATAAAGTTTTAGACTATCAGTTAGTCAGTTTAAAACAATGCATGCTGACTAAAAATCCTATTTTACACAACGATCTTTAAACTCTAGTTATCCCAGGCACTGAAAAGCTGCAGACTCCTCCTGTTCATTCTAACTTCATTGCAAGTCTGACATAAGCCTGGAAGGAAAGAGTGGGTTCTTTTTTTTTTTTTTAATTCTACAGTCATGAATTTTTAATTGCAATGCTGTCTTCTAAACTAAGTAATCATTTCTCAGAGGCATGTTGTAATCTCCTGATAGAACCGATCCTTTTGACTGGACCTAAGAATCAGAAGGGATTGTGTTTAGCCAGAATGAGTTTCAGATGCAACACCTATGCTTCTATCCTAGAGCAAGCCATAATTTGCAATATTGCTCAGCCTCCTAAGATTCCATTGTAGCTTTTGTTGTATAGCATTGATGAATATGCATATACAGGTGGCATATATATTTATGGATGAATATGTACCTTTTCTCGGGCGCTGAAACTTTGACAGTCTTATCTGCACCTATGAGGATCTTAGGAACCACAAAGGCTCAACTGCGCTATATATTGTCCAATTTCTCAAACAACACCTTATGCTGCATTTCATATTGCCAAATTAATCAAACTTGAAGCACCGTCCTTACTCAGCCAGTGATAGGGAAGCATTTTCTACACAAGAATCCAGTTAACTGTATGCTTTTCTGTTCGGCAGAGAGGGCTTTAGAAGAAGATTTCTTTCTTTCTTTTCCTTTTCACTGCCAAATCATACCCTTCAAAAATCTCAACTATAGGTTGAAAACGTGCTAGTAACCTCCCAGCCTGGCTTATTCATAAAAATTGATTCTTTATTAAAAACTGATGTTCAGAAAACAAAAATATACATCGTATATATGCACACAATGCAGGCTAATTTGTGGATTTTAGCAGAGAGATACAGTCTTGGAAGGATTTTAGGACTATAATAGACAAATGGTGACAACTACAATTAAGTGCAAAGCAGGAAAACATTATTTTCAACAGCTTGGTGCTATTCATGCCTAAGTCTGTGATTCAGATGGAGCATTCACTTTCTAATTAGCTTCACTGCCCACTGTTTACTTTTGTATACAACATACTTTGCCTATTGTTTTCAGAACTATCGGGATAACATACATGCATTCTCTTCAGCGGAAATAAATAGCAACACCCCTCCTGTGAAACCTAAAATGAATGTATTTGGGGACTTTTTCAGAATACCCTGCAAATTACAGAAAGACAAAACAGAGGCGACTGTGGATGTATTTACTGCTTGTGAATTGCAGTTAAAATGTACTGGAAATTCATCTAAACTTGAAAAAATAATCCTGCCACAGCCAAAACTTAATAGTTTTTCAATGACTGCTTTCTCTTTCTCATTTCTTCACCCACATAGATCCTACCACTCAAAAGGATTACTGTGACTTTATGCTTGCAATATATATTTTTTTAATTTAACTTTTTTAAATTCTCAGCATTACTTCCAAGCCTCCTGCATGTCACTCTCACTGCTTGCTCCTTTAGCAAGGGTTGTCTCAATGTTATTAAGTGTCTTCCCCAAATAAAGCATTCAGCCTTGCACAGTTATCTAGATATGCCTGGATATGTTTCAGATCTGCTTTCTGAATCTTAAACCCTTTAAGATGCTTCTTACCTGAAAAATCCAGCAAAGAGCAGAGTACTCTATTAGTGTTCATTGGAAAGATCTAACACTTTTTAAAATCCATCTGTGCCACAATTTAAAATTTTTTTTCAAAGAGCTTCCCAACAATCTTCTTTATCAGGATTAAAAAAAAAAAAAAATGTTACTCTCTTCCGATCCTATTTCCACAGTAAAAAAAAGACATCGGGTTCATTCAGACTGTATTGTCAGAAAAGGAGCCAAGGTTTGAGGGGTGGAAACCTTGTCATTTTCACCTTTAAATCATCTCCTGGCGTCACCTCTGCCTGACGAGACCTTTGAAGTGATGGGGAGATAATGTGCAGTTTCCTGAGGAGAATCAGTTTATAGTTGCCGATGGACCATCCCCACTCCAGTGCATTCGGGGCAGAGTAAGGCAGCAAAATGTAGGAGCAGGGCTGCTATACGGTGCTGTAAGTAGCAGTAGTCTGTTTCAATACATCCCTCTGCTCTAAAGTATCACATGTCTTAAAGTGACATTACCCTCTATTACAGCTACAGTGAATTGTAATATCTGCCCACTAACTCTTCAACAACTCAAGCAGCGCTTTAACATTATATTGCCTGATTTATTACGTTAGAGGTCCTACTGATACCATCGATTTAACAAAAGAGTAAAGAGGGAAGGAGAAACAAGAAAAAAGCATTCTGCAAAATACTGATATTATTAGTGGGAGTTAGACTTCTAACAGTAAATGGGAAAGTGAAATATAAGCCATTTCTTACCTCTTAATGTTCTTTTTACCAGGAAGTTAACCACAAATAGTGTCAGATTTATACTAATTTAAGTCTGCTGGCTGTTTCAGCAGTTAAATAGGAGACTAGAATTTACCTGGAATAGGACATAGATGCGTATATGCATAAGTCCAATAAAAACCTTCTGAACTTTTTGAACATGTTTAATAAACAAAAATATGTTATTTTCAGCACCAAATGAAGAAATATGCTCACAGCTCTTTTTTAAAATTTTTTCCTCTCCTTCAAATAACATTCTGGGGTGGGGAGGGAAAACACTCAGAAGTTCAACATCTTATTTCTCGTACTATGGTTTGAACCCTTTCTTCTTCAGAAATACAGTGTAATTTTGCCTAAACTTCAATGATGAATACAAGGTGACCTAGTTTTCATTTATAGATTGCACTGGTAATAATTCTCTGAAATACCCTCAGTTATTTCACAAATCACTTATAAAGCACCTACTATGTGTTAGGTGCCTGGGAACAAAGCAGAAAACATGATTAATGAGATCCCCACTGTTATAGATCATACTGTCTAGTCTTTTATGGTGTTTTCAAAATCAAGGTAGTTCTCATAATATTCTTTCCTTGGAAACATTTTGAAATTCCCTAGAACACTCTCTTGCCTTTCAGAGGCACAATAAAGAAGGTCCAATGCTGCTGCACATCTTTGCAAGTGATTCTGTTTTCTCACGTTACACACAGTGAGAGAGTGAGGGATCCTTCAGACTCGTCAATCTTGCCAATTGGTCTTTCACATAGCACATAATAGCTCTTTGTAACATAACAATTGTTCACTAAATCTTACCTCTAAACAGATTTCTAAGTAATAGTAAATATTAATCTCACAGTTAAAAATTAGTTAAAAATGTCAAAGTTCTAGTTGGTATTGCATGTTTCACATCTGTGCCTCATTATTGTTGTTCATGAGTATGTACAGAAAGTTTACACTGACTGTACAGCATCAAGATAAAAAAATAATAACAGCAGTGGCAGCAGGTAATGTTTATGAAACCTTCACCAGATGCTAGCACATTCTATAGTATGTCTTGTAAAGTCTAATTTAATTCTTTTTACCAACCCCACAAGATAAGTATTATTATTATTATCTCTGTTTCACAGATGGGGAATGTGAGAGGAGACAGGAAGGTTAAAGAACGTGCACAAGGTTATATGGTAGTAAAAGACAGTGCAGATTTCAAGTCCAAATGATTTGGCTCAGGAGTACATTTCTTAAACACTGTGATAAAATATTTAATGGAAAAAAAAATCCAAAAAAATAGCTATTATATTTTCTTATTTCTTTAACATTAAGATAGTCTCAAAAATGATTATTCAGTCTTTCTAGAGGTACATATTAACCAGGCATTTGAAATATAGAAGTACACAAGATAGCTTTTGCCCCATGATTGTTGCTGGTTGTGGTTTTGCTATGCTAATGAATTAAAATTAAAAGGAAGTTCACCTTTGCTAATAAAGGCTACCATTTTGAAAACCTGTAACCATTATGTTTTTCATTTCTAGAGATTAAAATAAGGGTCAAGATAGTTACTTCCATAATTCAATTTAATCCACCACCTAATGGATTACAGTCAAGGCATTCAGATAGGCATTGCTGAAAATTAAGAAAAAAATACCGGAATAAAGACTTGCCTTAAGTTTCATTCTAAATGCATGTAATGAAGCAAGAATATTAACATCATTCTATTTTTTTCTTCCAAATACCTTGCAGTCCATTGCATTGCAGCCAATGATCATTTGTCCTAATAATGTAAGAATCAACATATATTGATCTTTGAGGCCATTTAGTGTATTCTCCCAACTCAAAGCAAAACTACTCTCACATTTTTCAGAAAATTCAGCCTTTCCACCTTCTGACCATGGTAGGATTGCACTTCCTGATCCCTTTAGGGTTGGGTATGCCATAAGGTTCAGCCGATGAGGTGCCATTAGAACTGATGTCATTTCCCCAAGTAATAGAGCATTTAATTGCTGAAGTGACACGCTCAGATCTCTTCTTGCCTTTGAAGCAGGGACAAGCTGCACTATCAGCCTGAGTGCTTCAGCACAGGCCTCCTCTTCCCCTACCAATCCTTGATGGATCTACCTAATGAATAAATAGTTTTTTGTTTAAGCAATTGCAACTTAGGAGTTGTTTGTTATTGCAGCATCATCTAGTCTATACTGACTGATGAAAACTTTATCTTGTAATTCACTTGTTAATTGAATTTTTATGTTCCATGCACTGCACTAGGTCATGAGGAGAGCATTATACACATCAATAATCACAACTATGTCTTAAAAATACAAAGCATTCACAAGGTAAATGCCAAACAAACAAAAGCAGCAACCAAAAAAAAAAAAAAAAAACACACACACAACAAAATAAAACCCAACTACTGCTTAAGAAAGAATAAAAATCCTCAGTAGCAACAGGGAATGCACACAGTTGGAAAGAGAGGCTAAATCATTTTCTATCAAACTGGCAATATTCAGTACTATAATTTGAATCTGGATCCGTAAGGCAGAATTTTCAGTAACTGTAAGAAAAAGAAAATGGGGGACAAGATTTTTCTTAGGCTGGAAAAAAAGATAACCTTCATGCAGGAGTCTTATTTTTCACCTCCAGCAGCCTATCTCTACAATTACTTTACCAACTATAATTCCTCATTGCTTATCTTGTCTGTCTTCCAGGCAGAAGAAAAAGAAAGAATAAGGTCATTTCTTTTGTTCTTACACTTCTCATTTCTTTACTCTTTATTCTCCTTTTAGGACAGAGTGAAAGTTGAAATCCCACTAGCTTTACCTCCTTTTCTCTAACCAAAGCAATACATGTATATTTTTATAGCAACAAAGTAGTCTCTTTTTTTTGCAAGGATATGAACATATATCAGAAGCACATAAAGGTCACGAAAATGATTGCTTTGGCAATAACAAAAACAATAATATGTTTTTTTGGTTTATAAAACTTTCAAATCCATAGCTGATTTAAGATCAGATCCCCCAAAACTACTCAATTCCAACAGCCATTCAACAACGCAATAGTTTGAGCCAGAAGTGAAGAAGACTCTTCTGGCCATGTCCCTCCCCAGAAATTTCTGCATCCAATCAGTCACTACGACCTATTAATTCTACTTCCTGTTTATGCCTCAAATCCATCCACTTTCTCCCTCTCCATTCAACTACCCTCATCCAGACTACCATCATCTTTTACCTGAACTATAGCAAGTGTACTTGTCTTGGAGTATGTACCTGCCACCTGTGTCTCCCCAACTCTGCATCTTGAGGGAGCATATTTAAGACACATGGTGATTATGTCATTCCTGTTACTTAAAAACCTTTCAATGGTTTCCCATTGCATTTAAAATAAAGTCCAAATCTTATGTCCATGGTTGACAAGGCTCTGCCTGAACTGACCCACCTACTTCTCTAGCCTCAGCTCTTACAAACATTCTAATTCTTGGCTTCTACTAGACTCTTCTCTTGGATTCTTGAATAGGATGGAGAAACTTTCTTTCCAAAGCCTTCTCTAGTACTCCAGACAAGATCAGGTCGTTGTGCTATGTCCCCTTATATCCCTTGTGACAGCACCTCTAGAATCTTAAATACCAGCATTAATAGCTATTTCTGGAATTATTTGTTTAATGCCTGCTTTATCTCCTTACAAGAATCACCATGAGGGCAAGGAGGACAAGCATATTGGTCACTGCTGCATCTTCAGAGTCTAACATACTGCCTGGCATATAGTAGACAACAAAATGCTTGAATGAATAAATGAATAATAATAAATGAATCAAAAATAAAATACTAATTCACCATCAGGATGGCATGCATAATGAGCTGCCTTTACAGAAAAAGTAGCTTTGACCAGGCATGGTGGCTCACGCCTATAATCCCAGCACTTCGGGAGGCTGAGGCGGGCGGATGGCCTGAGGTCAGGAGTTCAAGACAAGCCTGGAAAACATGATGAAACCCCGTCTCTACTAAAAATATGAAAATTAGCCAGATATGGTGGCAGGTGCCTGTAATCCCAGCTACTCAGGAGGCTGAAACAGGAGAATTGCTTGAACCCCGGAAGCAGAGGTTGTAGTGAGCCAAGATCACCATTGCACTCCAGCCTGAGTGATGAGAAACTCGATCTCAAAAAAAAAAAATAAAGAAAAGAAAGAACTAAGTAGATTTTGTGACCCTCTCCATAGCCTTTGCTAGTTTTTTGTTTTTTTTTTTTTTTTTTGGTAGGCAATATATTCATGTATGAAGTGGTGACCCATATTCAGGGTGACCACCCTGTCATGTGTTAGCCTATTGCAATGACACTAAGTAAAGGAAACTGGCCTGTACATCAGTGCCTACTTGCCACTAAATTTGTGTTGGATTTTTTTTGCTAGGAGAAAAAAAAATGAAACTGTCCTGAATTTTCCACCTTGGTTCTCAGTATTTGATATCCAATATGATCTGATGGTAGATCTCACAGCTGATCCCAGGAGAATAAAAAAAGTCTACAGATGTTAAAAGTCAAAAGAAAGCACTTAAAATTTCAGTATATTGGACCTAGAAGAGACCCCCAAAATCTCCTAGTCTAGCCTCTTACTTTTAGAAGAAAGATGAAGACCTGAGAAAGGGGAAGTGGCTTACTCAAAGGAACATGGTAAATTAACTAGCATAGATGATGTTAGAACACAACTTTCCCAATCTAATGTTGCTCTTTTGTGTGCTTCCCCTCCCTCCAACATAGACACACACATACACACACACACACACATACACACACACACATACACAGAGAGAGCGGCATAGAGAGAATGAGAGAGAGCACTATTCAGTAGAACTTTCTGCAATGTTGAAGATGTTCTCTATTTCTGCTGGCTAATATGGTAGCCACTACTGACATGTAGCTATTAAGCATTTGAAATGTCACAAGTGCAACCAAGAAACTGAATTTTTAATTCTATTTAATTTTAACTATTTTAAATTTAAATAGCCACATTTGGTTGATAGCTACTGTATTGGATAGCACAGTTCTAGAATACACCAGCCAGGTCAAGGAAAATCAAACCTGTGATTTTGAATAATTTTTAGTAAGCTAGAAGAAAGATATTTAATTACCTGATAGTAACCTTCCAGGATGAGAACAGCATAGAAAGAAAGAAGTAGGATGTGTTTGGTTACAATTAACAGAAAAACAAACATGCACACACAAAATTCAAACTGGAGTAAATAATAAAGAAGATGTACAGTTTCCTATGGGTTGATAGCCCACAGGTGGCATTCACTTGCAGGTGGGTTTGATCAGCAATTCCACTAACCCATCAAAGAACTAGCTCATTTCCAACTCTCTCTGCCTTCCAGGATTTCTATTCATTGTAAGGCAGGTGTCTCCTCATGGCTGAAACATGGCTGCCAATGGCTGCCTGGGCTACGTGCTTCCTCATCCACATAGGAACAAGAGAAAGGATTGTTTTGGGTTTTTCTCACACGAGCAAGGATTATTTATTCCTAGCTTCCTCCAGCAAACTACTTGTCATGCCTCATTAGTTTAACTTGGGTCACTTGCCCCTCCTTAAGCCAGTGACCTTGACGGGGGGAAAGATCACATTGTTGGGCTTAGAACTACAGTACATGCCACATCCCTAACTCAGGAGAGCATCCCCCAAAAGAGATGCATGCAGTGGGGGAGGGTGACACTTAAAGGAGAATTAGGATAATAATGAGAAAAGGAAAATGAATACCGAAGGCATAATTATAATGTTGACTAAGGCTAGTAAAGCTTTCATATGTACTTTTAGGACTAAAGGACTTTGATATGTTTTATAATTTCTTCCTACTTATAAAATAATGTATTCATATGTTAAAAGGTAGATAACTCAAGATCTAAACTAAAAATTTTAAAAGTCATCTATAATCTATCATACAAATGTTACCAGTATTCACATTTAAGTGTACATACTTCTAACACTTTTTCTAACATGCCTATTTGGTGCTGTTGTTTCTTTAAAAAATTGTAATTTAATATATGGTTTTTTTGTTTAATATATTTTTTGTTTAATATATGTTTTTTATGTTTTATGGTTTTTCATTGTATTTTTTATATTTTATTATTTTTTCCTCAAAATATCACATTTCTCATGTCAGTCCTCTAATGGTGCTCTTAATCCACTTAACCAATCTAAAGTACTGTACTTTTGTTTCTTGAAATATTCAACATCCATTCACTGCTTGTTAAGTGTGGTTGATTTTACTTTTGTGGTAGTAAATTTTTTACTACATGAAACAAAAAATTAAAAACAGGAATGCCTTTCTTTTTCTATAGGATCCTACATAGTGTCAGTGGTTAACTACAAAAAAAAGTAATCATACATATATCTTACTTTCTTGGTGTGGGCTTAAGTCCTATTAACTTTTCTTGACTTCCTAGGTTTATATCTGATTTGCCTTTAAGTAAATTTCTGAAGAATAGAAGTCTTTGTCTTACTGTTAATATAGCTGATTATTCTCTTTTATCTGGCTTGAGTTTTTAATTATGTGAACTAGACAATTTCCAGAAATAGCAGAAAAACACAGGAAAATAGAAATATATATATATATATATATTAATCTATATCTCTTTGGGTCTTCCTCCTTTTACTTATTTATTTTTTAATGTAGTCAGAGAGGCAATCTAACAGCAGGAATGAGATAATGAACTTTGGAGTCAAACTGCTTGAGTCTATTTCAGCTCTACCTCTTACTAGCTGTTGGATTCTATGTAACTTCACCTAAGTTGCCTCACTGATACCTGCTTCAAAAGATCATTGTTAGATGCATATCGGTGTATCTGGTATACTGTAAATCTCCATAAAGTTTTAAAATTACATTTGATTTATTTGGTGTAATTAAGATTTTGCTCAGAATTGTAAGATGTTTTCTCACTTCTCTATACCTTTGAATGTGCAGAAGTATGGAATTCTATTGAAACATTCTTTCTGTTTGAAAAATCCTTGCTCTATCTTTCATTTCTACCTACCATTTCCCTTCCCCTTCCTTTTTTCTAACTTAGCTTGCTTTTCCACATTAGGTTCTTGATGTCATTCTCTATGGAGTTTCTCTTGGCCTCCCAAGTCTAAGTTAGAGACCCCTCCTCTACACTCCCATAGATTCTGTCAACTGCACTTGCTGTAGCATCTATTGTTCTGTGCCATATTTCTCTATTATTGTCTCTCCCCTAGACTATCTTTTATATCCATATAATTAGGCAAAGCAGCATAGTGCCTTTCAGCTCCTCAAACATATTATACCATTCTTTTTTTTTGAGGTGGAGTTTTGCTTTGTTGCCCAGGCTGAAGTGCAGTGACCTCGGCTCACTGCAACCTCTGCCTCCCAAGTTTGGGGAATTCTCCTCCCTAAGCCTCCTGAATAGCTGGGATTATAGGCACAGACCACCACACCAGGCTAATTTTTATATTTTTAGTAGAGATGGGGTTTCGTCATGTTGGCCAGGCTGGTCTCGAACTCCTGGCCTCAAGTGATCTGCCCACCTTGGCTTCCCAAAGTGCTGGGATTGCAGGCATGACTCACCACAACCAGCCATATTATACCATTCTTGACTCAAAGCTTTTGCACATTCTGTTCTCTCTTTCAGAAACATTTTTCCATTTTATTATTTTCCCAAATAGCCCTTTCTTTATTCCCCCTGATTTCAGGGATACTTTCTCTGACCGTATCACTCCTTTCTTGAAAGTATGAAATTATCTCCCAATGCACAGAATATAATGTCTGATTTTTAAAAAACTAGGTCCAGCATGGACTGATATCCACCGCTATTTCCAACTTAATATTATTCCACTTTTCCCTAAACATCTGCACATGCACCATGCTCCAGTCACTCTGGTCTTTTCTCACTAATTCATTTCGGCAGTCATTCATTTACCAAGGACTCACTCAACAAATGAGGTACGGAGACTAGAACTCAATTACTGGTGAAGAAGATAATCATTTCCCTGCTTCATACACTCCAAACCCTTTCCAGATTTAAGGTCTTTAATGTGCTATAAGCTCCTGTTTTATTTATCACTGTTCACTCACCATCTGGCAATGTACCTGGCACATAGTAGGTGCCTAATCAATATTTATAGAACATATGAATACATGAATGTGTGAATGAATGAATACACAGTCACTTCTCATTTATTCATGTTTTAGGTGTTTTATGAATTTGCAGCAAGATTCTAAGCAAGCGGTTGGCAGTGGGCTGAGCAGGGAGGAGGCTGGGAAGAATTTCAGATGATGTGTCTGTATGTGTATGGGTGTTTGTGTGGGAATCTGAGTCTCAGAGTGCCTAAATGTGCATCTCCAACCTCATCCTAGTGCCAGAGGAAAATGCTTTTTGCATCACTTCTTCTTTTCTCCACCCCTTTGTCCCCTTCTTCTAACACACCCTATTGACAGTACGCCTTCCCTACTCTTGGCTTCCACCCTCACATTCAGGTTTTTGTCATAGTGTAATGGAGAACATGTGGTATCTCTGGGAGTCCCAGCTCAGGGAGAAGAATCTAACAGTTACAAGTTTAGAGTAGAGAAAAGAGAATTATAAAAGGGAGTTCAAGGGAAGAGGGGATGAGAACACACCTAGCATGCTCATGTTTGGAGTCCCTAAGCCAGAAATCCTCAATCTTGGCAGTAAGTTACGATAATCTGTAGAGTTTTTAAAACTCTAAATGCCCAGGCCCCCATGCAGATCAATCAAATCAGGAACTCTGGAGATGGGACTCAAGCAATAGCATTTTTCAAAGCTCCCTAAATGGTTCCAATTTGCAGCCAAGTTTGAAAACCACTGCATTAAAACAAAAATGTACAGCAGAAGGCCTCTGGCCACCATGGCAACCCCCCAAATACCTGGCATTTCTTGTTATTTAGTTGTCAACTGAGAGATCTAACAGATTTAAGGTTAGCTCAAGATAGGCATCTTTATTGAATGCTTACTTTGTGCTTGGTACAATAATAGCTACCATATAAAACCTCTGTTTCATTAGTTTTTTTTTCTAGTTCGTATTTAACTGTGTA
This sequence comes from Hylobates moloch, assembly GCF_009828535.3. NCBI lineage: Eukaryota > Metazoa > Chordata > Mammalia > Primates > Hylobatidae > Hylobates > Hylobates moloch. Next base: position 9,793,970 of record NW_026652279.1, on the reverse strand, counting down.
GATCATATGAAACTTAAGTGTTCAAAGCCATGTTTGGTAGATTTCATGGTTGCTTCCATTACTTATGATCCTTCTTGATTTTCACTTATGTAACCACAATCTCCCTGCCAAGCTAACCGCTGGTTCCAGAAGTCTTTCCTGTAGTTCACAGTAGCCCCATTCCCTTGACATCATCACAGATGTGAACAAAAGTCAGTTTAGGCCAAAGTCATGCAAGGACAAGTTTTCAGGGATCTTCTAAAAGACATTTCCTCACTTGTCTAAGACAGCCTCAGAAAGTGATTTTCTCTTTTCATCCAGAGTTGTATAAAAAATTACGACATTAACCAGGAGTCATTAACTGATATTTTCATATCCTGAAGAGCCACCAACCTGTCAGGATGAGGCCGACACCCTGGAAAGAAGAGTAAACAAGTTGGGGAAATGTCCTTTGTTGAATCCAACCTATCCGAAAGTCCACTCAACACTAGGCTTTCCCTGTGATGAATTAAGACAGCTTCAGCTGGGCTTTCTGTTGTTGCTTGTTACTTGGAATCAAAAGCACCCTAACTAACGGAGCACGAAGACACGGCCTATAACAATGGAAATATAAAACCAAGACTATCCTATAGATAATTTAATCCGGACTCTCAGTTTAAAAATAAACAGACTCAGATTCAAAGAGCTGAAGTGCCTTGTGTAAGACAACACAGTCTACCTGGGACTGTATTACCTAGAGCTGGGCCTGGAACTCAAGTGTCCTCATTGCCAGCTCACTGCTCATTCTACTGAACTATAAAGACATCTTCATTGTGAACATTCACTTTAATTTTCCATTCTTGTTAAATTAGTTGTAATGACCCTAATTTTTGAAATGTTGTAAATTTCCTTGGAAGGAACTCTCTCTAGAAATATATATTCTCAGCCCTCTCTCAACAGACACACCCAAAACTTATAGATACAATTTGATTGTTAAACGTAGACATCATGAAAGAATATGGAAAACTGTTGAAAATATATATCACACAGCTCACCCCCAACCAAGAAAAAAATTAAAAATTCTACCCAGCTAGGCTGCTTCACTAAATGATGTTGCTGAATATATAAAATACTTGAATCTAAATTTGAAAGTGCTCCCCCCTCCCCTTGATTAACCAGATTGTCCCCTCCCCTATATATAGGAACGCTATGTGCCTGAGCCCACTTGCCATCTGTTACCACATTTTCCAAACTTCTCTTCCACCCCCTCCTCTTACACAATCTTATCACATAAAAATATTAGATTTCAGGGATTTGTATAATTTCATCAGATTTTCTGAGCAAAGTAAAAATAGAAGATGTACTGGTATACTAAACTGACTCAGTTTTTGAGTGCCCAACACATATCTACAGCAGCCAGTAATGCCCTTTACACAGATCTTATGTGGCCAGGAATAGCAGGAATAAGGTGTTTTATTTTTCCCCCTGTAGTATGGTATTTCATACGAGGAATTTTCAGGCATTCCCCATATTACAGAGAGGAATTTGGATAGTTTCCAGAGAGTCCTGACTCATATAACATTATATTACTTTGTTTATTAGCTTTTGTAAAGTTTGGTAAGTTTTCCCAGATCATTGGAAAATACTTACAAGCCACCTGGGGAGTATCCATATTGCTGCTTCCCCCTTACAGTTTAGGAGATGAATTCTAACCATCTAAATATATGGTACCTCCACTCACCCAGGCGCTTTGGCCAGAAACTTAAGAGTCTTCTTCGTTTGCTGTATTTCTTACCTCTCACAACCAATCCATCAGAAATACAAGCTAACACTTTTGTTTGCAGACCCCACAGGAAGTCTTTGAAGAATATCCAGGGAAATTGGCTATGAAGTATCAAGCCTACTACCCAATATATATTTGTTAAGGATGGTCCTGTGAACTAGGTTCTTTCCTATTTCTCTGCATGTGTAGGAGAAAAGAGCTTGTAAGAAGCCCCATGTTATGTCTACCAAGCATCTTACTTTTTTCCATCTGCACCCCTGATGGCTCTGAAAGAGTCATGAATCACAGACCATTCTGTGATCACTGGGTTGGTCACATGTCTCAAGCCTGACCAATCAGGAATTCCCATGCTCTGTCAGCAGAGATTGGCTCAAGTGTGGGCACATTACCCAAGGAAGAACACAGGGGAGGAGAGGATTTACTTCCTTTATAACAGGACTAGTGGTGGCTGCTTTTATCTTTGAGGAAAAAGGTTACCTGGGGAAGCAGAGAATACAATCACACCCACAAGAGAAAGAGGAAAACTAGCATTGAAGACGGAAAGAGAGAAGGAGGGAGAGGGATAAGAATAGAGTCTAAATGAAGGTTACAGACTATGGTTTGCCTTCTGTTTTTATAAACTAAGTTTTACTGGAATACAAATATGCCCATTTGTTTATGTATTATGTATACTTGCATTCAGGCTACAACAGTAGAATTGTTGGAACGGATACCATATCCAATGGGTTATTCCTGACTGAGGGCACATGAAGTATGCTGTCCTTCTCAAAGATCTTATAATTTAATGAAGGCCAAGAAATGTAAACATTAAAGCACAATAAGATAATGGGAATAAAGACAAAATGCAGGATAGAAATAAATCTAACAAAATAACAATGCTAACAACACTGATAATGTTCCTGATGATGACAGATACCATTGATTGATTGCATAGTGGTATTGTGTTGCCTCTCTAAGTATATTGTCACTCATCCTCCAAACAACCTTGCCAAATAGATGTTTCAGTTAGAATACAAAAATGTTTGCTGTAGTAACAAGCAACCCCCATAGCTCATGCTGCATATCTGGGGGGATCAGTAGGAGGATTTGCTTATTGTAAACAGCCAAGATCCCAGGATAATGAAAGCTTTCTCCATATGTTTTCATATTTGTCTCATTGGGGGAAGGGACCATTGTAAATCACACACTGTCTCTAAAAATGTCTGTCCACTAGTGAAACACATCCCTTCCACTCACATTTCATTAGTCAAAACAAATCATTTAACCATTCCTAAACTGAAAAGTACTGGTGGAATGTAATGCTACCATGTGCTTAGAAAGAGAAGAGCTATAAATATTTAGAGAATGCTAGTGCATTAGTCAGGGTTCTCCAGAGAAACAGAACCAATAGGATATAAATATATCGATAGTTTATAGATATAGATAGATGATATAGATATAGGTATAGATAGAGACATGGAAAGACATATGAGGAGATTTATTAGAGGAATTGGCTCACATAATTATGGAGGCTGTGAAGTCCCACGACAGGCTGTCTGCAAGCTGGAGATCCTGGGATGCCAGTAGTGTGGCTCAATCCAAGTCCAAAAGTCTCAGGACCAGGGAAGCTGATGATGTAAGTCTCAGTACAAGGCCAAAGACCTAAGAACCCAGCAGGTTGCTTGTGTAAGTCCTGAAGTCCAAAGGCTGGAGAGCCTGGAGTTCTGATGTCCAAGGACAAGAGGAGAAGAATGTCCTAGCTCTAGGAGAGACAGAAAGGAAATCTTTTTCTCTCCTTTTTTGTTCTATCTGGGCCCCCAGCCAATTGGATAGTGCCCACCCACATTGAGGGTGGATCTTCCCCACTCAGTCCACTGATTCATGCACCAGTCTCCTCTGGAAACCTCACAGACACAACCAGAAGTAATACTTTCCAGTTTCCTAAGTATTCCTTAATCCAATCAAGTTGACACTTCAAATTAATTATCACAACCATGAATCTTTACTCAAATGGGTATTATTAGTATTCACTTTTCTAATGAGAAAGCATAGTAAGAGAAGTTAGGAGACTTCCTCAAGGCTGTCAGCTAATAAGTAGTAGTGTTAAACTTGAACCCAAGTCAGTATGAATCTAAACCCCAAGACACTTTTTTTTTGTTTTACCATGTCAACATCCTTTCTCATCAGCTTTGAGTTAGATGATTGAATAAAATAGTAAATTTACATGACGTAGGACCAAGCAAGAGATGTAAAACATTTGGGTTTGATGAGCTTGGAAATAGTAGGCCCTTTTATATTTTTAATAAAGACATTTACATTATATAAGCAATACTTAATAAAGATATGGACAGCAGTTTTGACCAGAGAATTGGGTGTGCAGTGGGATAAGGGAGCAGTGTAAAAGTAGGAATAAGATAATGCAAAAAAAAAAAAAAAGTGAGAGAGAGATTGAAGAGGAAGAGAGAAGTGAGTAGTTAGAAGGGAAGTTTCAGACAGAGACCTTTCCTGCTCTTGAGTAGCTTAAGTATAATTCTTTTCTAAAAGGTTCAGGTTCAAATATTTATGAGACAGAGTTACTATTCCTTTTAGAGGCTTGTCAAGTGTAAAAGAGGAGGAAAAATCTGTTTGTGAAGGGAGTTTACAGTATACTTAAAGTTTATTTTAAAAATAAATAGGACTTGATAGATAGGGCAATAAACAACAGGCCCCATCAGTAACCTGCCAGGAGCACTAACAGGAAGCATCTGTAGGCTGCCAAGAGCCAGAAATAAGAATGGACAATTCTTACCGTCAGAGTCACAGTACAAAGTCACAAGTCACAAACAAAGTGACAGGACTAAGTCAGAGTCACAAACAAAGAGGATATTTGGGATGCAGCATCTCTAAGCCAAGTTACTCTCTGTTATGAGCACACTCACAGTTATGTGGAATACACCCACACAGGTAAAATCACATCTGAATCGGATGTTGCTGGCTCCCTTTGCTATGAATTCCAGGTTTTGTTTTAGCTTGAAATTATGACACAGCACACAAAAATATATGGGGATCTTTAGAGAAATATAATAGCATAGAGATATTAAACTTTGTATGCTGTCAGTAATTAGGAAGTATATATGGCCAAGAAGAGTTTATGTGTTCTCTCCAACCACTTATTATTTTAATAGTTATATGTATTAAATGTACACAGGCATGACTATTTAGGTGCTCCTACAATATGATGGGCATGATTACAGGAGCTAGGGATGCAGACGTGAAGAAGAGAAACAATCTTTACCTTCATGGAGCCTCATATTTTACTGGAAGAGTGAAACGAGGACACAAATGCACAAGGTGATTAAAGATTGGGGCATGTGATCTGAATGTAAGAAAAGAATGATATCATGGAAAACCTGGGAAACAAGGAGTGGAACTGACGGTAGGTAGTGGTCAAGGAGCCCTTTGGGGTACTAACCTTTGAGGTGAGAACTGAAAGCTAATAAGCAATCATGCAATGACAAAGCATGATATATATTTGGGCTTGCTTCAATTATAGGTCAGTGCACAAGTAATTCAGTTTTTGCAATTTTAATGGTAAAAACTGCAATTACTTTTGCACCAAACTAATAATAAAGACTTTATTTCTGGAGACAAAAATATAATAGAGCTGGGTTGTGAAGCTCATTGGATTGGGGATCTGAGCTTTTTTCTGCCTGAGATCTGAGATCCGAGTCTCTGTTCTGCCACTTAATAGCTGTACACCCTTAACTTAGCCATCTACATTTTATGAGTGCGGATTTCTTCATGTGTAAAATGTGTGGGTTGGGCCGGCAGATCTCTAAAATCTCCTCTAGCATGAAAAGTCCATATTAGTTTCTCTTCTGTTGCCACTGCAATAGTATCATATGCTTTCTCCTGACACACCACACACACACACACACACACACACGCGTAAGAATATGTGTATTAAGTATTCCACTTTCAAACTGCTGTCAGGAATTGACCCTGGGAAAAATAGGAAATGATTTTTCAATACGACTTGAATATAAATGAAAATCGACCTTAGCCCCTTACTCCCTTTCAAACGCTACTTTGTTGAGATAACATATTAGCTATTCCATAAAGGTCCCTGGGCCTTTATCTTATTTTAGGACCTTATATTAGAGGATATACCACTCCCCTTTCTCAAACTATCCGTCAGAGGCCACAGCCTTGGATGCTCCGTGTGTGTGTGTGTGTGTGTGTGTGTATCTGTGTCTGCGTGTGTGTGTGTGTGTGTGTGTGTGTATGTGTCTGTGTGAGACTCTTCCTCCTTACTCTCCCCTCAGTGCAGCTCGACCCCAGTGCATCTGATGGGCTGTTTGATGACCTGGGGAATAATGGGAAAAGATGAGGCAGTCCAATGGATTTGCTTCCAAGGAATTTGGATTTGGGATTGTAAGACAGTGGATGGGTTGGTTGCAGGACCCAAAATGAAGGACACATAAAAGCCTACAGAATCATAATGATGACAAAGCATTCGAATGAAGCCCGTGGACTCCATGTCTGTTGAGGCTCCCAGACTTGTTTAAATCCAGACTCATTTACCAGTTCCGTCTCCCACGAGGCCCAGGCATCATAGTATTTCCTGCCCCTGATTTCTATGAAATTTCTCCTGATACTATCAGCAACCACATTTCTACTTACATACCTTAACTGGAATTCTTTCAGTCAAATTACATTCACTAAAACAAAGGGTAGCTCATTCAACAAATGAGATAAACTCCATGAAGATGTTAATGGTGAACAGATTTAGAAACAGGAGTAAGACAGACAAACAGGGGAAAGGCTCTGCTTTCAAGAAATAGAGGTCAGGTGGCCAGGAGCTGCTGGCACAGGGAGAGGTAAATGATGCCTGTAGCAAAAAATGGATTCCACAAAATGCAGTTGGGGGTAAGGGTGGGCAGGTTCTCCAAAACTGGCCTGGGAGGATCTAAAAGAGAAGACTGGGAGGAATAAATTTGGCGTACAATTTTGCTAATGAGATAGAAACTGCCCTCAAAGCTCCCCAAAAATGTTTATCTTCTTCTTCCAGGTAGCTTCCAGCATCAGGCCTAAAATATAGTAAAAGTAATAATAATACTACTTATTCATAGGGGCTTGAAATTGTCTTTCAGGTACCACATAGAAAGACATTCTCTCCTAGTCATTCTTTAAAGAACTCTATTCTTCTCCAACTGGGCCACTCGTTAAACATTTTTCTTAATTCTGTGGCTTATGATTCTCCATTTGGGAATCATGGGTAGGACAATTAAGCTTGTCATTTTTAAGAAGCGGATGGTATGGAGTGATTGCCCAATAGTCTCTTCCAGCCGCCAGCTGTGATGAGTCTATAAAACTTTTCGTTTGAACTTAAAATACAGCACACTGTTACAAAAGGTAGAAATATTCTAAGTCAAGTTATTTCACCTCATAAAATAGTACTCCACCCCCACCAGTATTAGCAACAAAGCAGAATTATTCTGTGTTGCCTGAAATGTAAACCTCTAATTCTTAAGGAATGACTGAATAGATATTAAACCTAGTTTCATCCAATGCTGTAGACAGGTAAAGTTCTAAAGAGAGTAAGGCTGAGCAAAGGTCATTTAGCTGAAAGATGCTTATTTGGGTTGAACATCTTCTCTGCTCTAGGGTAAGCAAGGACAGATTGGCAATCAGCTTATAAAAGCAGGCACTGTGTGCCATCCATAATGTAGACCTATATATCTGACCTAAAGAGGCCACTGCTCATGTTTCCAGAGTGGAAAAATGCATATGAAATACCTTACCTGTACGAAAAGATCCTTCTGTTTAGTCAGAAGTGGGCCAGCAAACTGATACCTTGACAGCATGCTGGAGAGTCTAGCAAAGGGGGCAGGAGGGGATGTAGACTTCATTCCTTCCTTGTCTCAGTCTCTAAAGCACAAGGACATCTTTGCTCTAGGAAATGACACTTTGTTTGTGTAGGTGCAGAATTTTTAATCATGTGCAATTGTTCTCCCAGAGTAAAATCTGATTGTTGCTACAGATGCAACTTCTCTAAAGCCACCATGTTAATTACAGTTGTTATTTCCTGACCATTTGAGTAGCCCTCAACACGCTACCCAAATTTTGATGATCCATGGGGGAAGAACAAGATAAATAGGAAAGGGAGATAGATGGGGGTTTCTTATCTTGAGCATTTTAATTAATCCAGTCTCATAAAGTAATTTAAATCAATGGATGGCTTAAGCCTGATTATGAAAGAATTGCTATTGAAATGGAAGCCTTGGAAATAACCTTAGGAAGAATTTTTTTATAGTTTGGATCCAACTCTGTCCAGAGTGCTCATTCCAGGCCTGGAGAAACTTATAAATGGTTTTCCTTTCCAAACAGTCTGAATGACAACCATATCATACTTCTTTCAAGACAGATGGTGAGAGCACAGTTTGCCTTTCAGTTTTAATTCACTGCCATCTTTTCTAAGCAGCATGGTTAAGCGAGCTGCTAAAGAGAACGGCCTCCCAAGCCATTCTGCCTAATTTTAACAATACTGGGATGAAACCTCATGCTTTAATATTATGGTTAACTTTCCCAAAGTGTTTTATGAAACTTGCCTTAAATTTGCCATCCGAGAATTATAACCGATAAAACGTAGGCAACCTCCCTAAAAATAAATACATGAGAAGTTTGCAATTTTTCCTATGTTCCTGACACCATTGTCTGCTTCTTGATTTGCGTGGGTGTTCCCATTTCCAGAACTCTGGCTCACATTGTTTTCATAACTCCATTTTTTTCTGTCCCATGATGCCCTGAAAGAGAAGCCAAGATCCACCAAACTCTTAAGTATACCATCTGGATTTATGTTTTTCTTGAATACCAACTTATTGAGTGCTTATGTGGACCTCCCACTGTGCTAAACCTTATATTTTTTATCTGTGTTAATCACACAATACTGAAAGATTAATGCCATTTTATAGATGAGAAAACAGCCTCAGATAGGTTAGGTACCTTTTCTGAAGTCATACGTCTCATAAATAGCAGAACAGAAATGCAAACTTGGGTATAAGGTTAAAGCCCTGCATTCTAACCTTCACTAAACAGCACCTTCATTTAATTCCATTGCTCAGGGGGATGCTTGAGCACTGACTCTAGTAATAAAGCCTGATCAATAGCAGACTTATCTTTGAAATTCCAATCCAGTCCTCTGTTTCGGTGGCTTCCCACTTGGCCACTAAATATCTGTATTATTTTGTGCCTAGACTGGGTAAAAAGAGGTTGATTTTCTCTGGGGTAGGTACAGAGATAGTTCAAGCAGTCCTTGCCAAATGAAAAGAGTGGCTATCATCACTTATATTGAACTTCTTTCTACAAGGGAAATTCCATAAGATCACAGACCTAGTCTTAGTATCCCAAGCTTGTAGCCCAGAGCTCAACATTTAGACATGCAAATAGTTGAATAAATGAACAAGTGTATGAACAGAGACTTCATTACCCAGGTACAAGAAACTGCAATGGGAGAGCCTTTTACTCTGTCTTGCTTTGACCAATGATACTTCTGATACCAGTTCTTTCCTGATTCCTGGGTGCCAGTTCAGTTATCCAGAAATATCCCCAGAAACAAAACTTCCCTTGGGTCTTTCCCTGATAGAAAGCCCTGTCCACCAAGAAGCTTACCATTTATTTTAGAATAAATTTAACTTTTCTTAGGTGGCACTGTCATAATACTCTCTCTGTACTTAGCCTCCTAGGCATGAAAAATAAAAATTAAAAAATAGTGCTTTTTCTTCTTTAAATTAATCAGACTTCTGAACAACTAAATGATATTGTTAGTGATCTATCATTTTCATTCATTCAACAAATATATATGGAGCCACTACTGTGTGCCAGGTATATTCTAAAAGCTATGGATTTTGTGGGTATGAAAATGAAAGGAATAAGAATCCTTGCCCTTATGAAACTTAAATTCCAGGGGAGGGAGCCAGACAGGAAGCCAAATAAAGAAGTAAAACATAGAGTGTGTTGGGAGGTCACAAGCAGCAAGAAGAGAAACAGAGCACAGAAGAAGCGGGGTATGCCATGCGGAGGGCAAGGTACAATTTTAAATAGGGTGGGAATTATAGGTTACATGTGCTCCCCCATTAAGAAAATGTATATTGATGTCCTATTTTCCAGTGCCTCAGAATGTGATCTTATTTGGAAACAGATATGTTGAAGATGTAGCTAGCTACGATAAGGCTATACTGGAGTAGAGTGGGCTCTGAAACCAAAATGACTGGTGTCCTTCTAAGAAGATAGGGTGAAGACACACAGGGAGAGCACCATGACAACAGAGGCAGAGACTGGAGGGATACAGAGACAAGCCAAGGAACACCAAGGACGTCTGGCTGTCACCAGAAGCTAGGAAGAGGCAAGGAAGGATTCTACCTAGAGTCTCAGAGGGAGTATAGCCCTGCTGACACCTGGACTTTTCTGGCCTTCAGAACTGTGGGAGAAGAAATATCTCATTTCCTAAGCCCCCAGTTGATAGCACTTGTAACGGCAGCCCTAGGAAGCTAATATAGTGGGCAAGGAGGCCTCGCCTGTGAGGATGGCATCTGAGAAAAGACTGAAGTTGGTGAGGGTAGGTACAAAAATAACTCAAGCAGTCCTTGCCAAATCAAAAGAATTGGCTGTGATGCAATGGTCATCACTTATATTTAACTGATTTTTACAGTGCAAATTACCAAAGTTCAGAGACCTAGTCTTACATCCCAAGCTTGTAGATCAGAGCCCAACATTTGGATGTGCAAATATTTGTTGAATAAACGAATGAACAAACAGGTGCATGACAGAGACATCATTACTCACCGACAAGAGACTTCAGAGCATGTAGCTATCTGGGGGAGAGGGAATAAAAAATCCTAAGTCGCTGAGGTAGGAATATTCTTAGCACAGAGGTCAGAGTGGCTGGGGTAGTGTGAGAAGAATAGCAGTCAATGAAGCAAAAGGGTAAATGTGACACAAATACCAACAGTCTTCTAGCACAGCAGTGTTCAAACTGAAGCTCAGCATCACAATTACCTGGGTGACTTGTTAAAATACTGATTTCTGGGCTCAGTTCATCCTCAGTGTTTCTGGTTCAGTAGATCTGGGGCAGGGCCTGAGACAATGCATGTCTAACAGCTTCCCAGGGGATACTGATCTTGCAGATCCAGGGACCACACTTTCGGAACCACTGCTGTAGGCCATCCTAAGGACTTAGGCCTTTGTTCTGAGTTGGCTAAAATATTTCTGAGGGTTAGAGCAGAGGAGAAACACAAGGTGACTTCCTTTTCAGCAGGAAACTATTTGGGTTGAGAATAGACTGTAAGGGGTAAAGAGTGGAGGCACAGTCCAGTTGTGAGATTATTGTAACAAAAAGTGCATAATGTGAAGGATCTACTAAAAAGTAGACATAAGCAAATATGCATTGCCTGTGACCCAGAGTATTTCAGGAGCGGGGAGGAGGAAATGGGTTTGTTCACAGAAAACAAATATGTAAATAAGAGATTTGACTTCCCTGGTGCCTTGAAAGTTTGGCATGCTTAGAGAAGAACATTTATTTCATAGGAATTATATTGCTTCTGAGGTGCACCGGCTTCCCCTCTGTGTGTCGCCAATTTAGCAATCAAGCTCATGTCACATCTTGAAATTTTTAATGGGCCCTATGGGCATCCCCTGGAGTTGATTGCCTGGCTTGCTTTTGAAGGAAAAAAAAAAGGGGTCTTTTCATTCCACCCTCACACCAACTCAGAATCCTGTGAATTTTAAGAGCTTTTGTTTGAGTAGCTAATGAGGACTCTAATGCGCATGCTCTGGTTAAGTTCTCAGATCATTCACAGGGTGACCTTTAAGAAGGTCCTAAAATAGAATTTATATTATCTTTTTATATAAAACCCAGATCTCACAGTAGAAGAAATTCCCAGATATGAAGAATAAAGCAACATACCAGGATTAATAATGACAGGAAAAGGGATATTTAGAAGAGAACAATGCGTTCAAGCTTTTTGAAAGCATTTGATTTCCATTACCACATTTCCCTGTCATTCTGTGTGCGCTCCCACCTTCCCATTGATCTATCATCTTGGCAATATGCTCATAAAATCTACTCAGATCCCTTCAAAAACATCATGGTTTTAGGTCTTGCCTGTTTGAAAGGAATTCAGAATTTTATAATTTGGGTTTTACAAATACCTTAGTTTTTTTTTTTTTTTTTTTTAAAGGGATATTTTGCTTAAATAACCAAAATCTTCATGGAAGATATAGCTTAGGACCTTTCTACTTCAACATAAAAAGTGAAGCATCTTCCAAGTCTTACTTAGACCACTTAAGAGCTGACATACTGTATCATTAGTGATGTGACTGTAAGCAAAACTTAATTTCTCTAAGTTGATCTCATGGAGGTAGAGAGTAGAATGATAGATACCAGAGGCTGGGAAGGGTGTATGGGTGGGGGGTGAGGAAGAGAGGTTGATTAATGGGTACAAATATATAGTTAGAAGGAGTAATTTTTAATGTTTGATAGCAGCATAGGGTGACTATAGTTAACAATAAAGTATCGTATATTTCAAAATAGCTAGAAGAGAATACTGGAAACATTCACAAAACATAGAAATGAAAAGTACTTGAAGTGATAAATACCCTGCATTCCCTGACTGGATCATTGTACAGTCTATGCATGTAAGGACATATCAAATATATCCTATAACAATGTACAAATATTGTGTTTCAGAAAAACAAAACTTCTCTGTTTCTTATTTCCACATCAGTAAACTAAGGGAGTTTGGGCCCTTCACTTTTATTTGGATCAAGTTGTGAAGGGCCCAGAAAATTCAAGAATTAACTAATTTAAATTGAACTATTTTGCCGTATATTTATTTTGGCTTTAAGAGAGGAAAGTTATTTTAATGCATGTCTTCCAGGATATTAAAACTGAGATCAAAATTCAAATTCATTTGGAGGCTAGGCTAGTAGCATCAATGAGTGAAGCAGATAAGAGGCAAAGAAAACAAAGCCAGGGACCAAGAAGGTGCAAGCTAGGAGGGGGTAGTGGCAACCTCCAAATAAAAAGCAACTGGTACTCAGCTCCAGGCTGTGCTATGCATGCAACGCAAGAATAGAGACCCAGGTTTGTTACACAATCCATTTCAGAAGCTCAAAATACTCATTGTTGTTGTTGGTATTTAAAACACCTGGATTTCTTTTTTTTCTTGAGATGGAGTCTTGCTCTGTTGTCCAGAGCTAGAGTGCAACGGTGCAATCTCAGCTCACTGCAATCTCCACCTCCCGGGTTCAAGCAATTCTCCTGCCTCAGCTTCCCACATAGCTGGGATTACAGGCTCGCACCACCACGCCCAGCTAATTTTTGTATTTTTAGTAGAGACAGGGTTTTACGTTGGCCTGGCTGGTCTCAAACTCCTGATCTCGTGATCCGCCTGCCTCGGCCTCCCAAAGTGTTGGGATTACAGGTGTGAACCACAGCACCTGGCCTAAAACACCTGGATCTTTAAATCACAAGCAATTCAAATGTGAAACATTGTTATCACTATGTGGACCAAACCAACATGTCTTCTAGCTGAATCTGACCTGAAAGCTATTAGTTTGCATGATGAAAGTCATATTGGTTAAGATTTACCCCTTCAGGGATTGTTGTTGCATGCTAAATGTCCATAAGGGGAGTATCAGGTCACTTGAGTCCTCATAGTAATTAATTTTCTCTCCGAAAAAAATAACTATTAGGTTGGTGCAAAAGTTATTGCGGTTTTCGCCATTACTTTCAATGGCAAAAACCGCAATAACTTTTGCACCAACCTAATACTAACCTTATGCATGCCCCTACAAGAAAAAAGTTAAGTGTTCATAATAGGCCAACATAGACAGACAGAAAGACAGGCATGGGATATAATAAAAATGCAACACAAACTGGTTTTTCTGAGGGGCCTTAGACAACTGCAATTTGACCTTTCTAACTCTAAATCAAGATACTCTTTATTTCTGATCACTTGCATTGAAATGATGAACAGACGTGCTCATGAATCACGAGAATTGTCCCAATGCCCTAAGCTAACAAATAGACAAGTGAGGATATAATTGACAGTATAAATAGGATTTTTTTTCTTCCATGGAAAGATTAAAAGGATTAAGTAGTAGTAAGCACACTTAGGATATCTAAGTGGCTTTTTTTCTTTTTGTTTTTGTTTTACTAACAATATATTTGATATGCAGAGGCCCATAAATAATTTCAAGAAACAGTATTTAGGTTTATGGATTTGCTATATAAATAAAATTAGACTTTTGTCAGCTTGTCTACTGTTCCAACATCACATGAAAAATGTCTGGATGAATTTTCACCAATTTTGGAGAGGATATTTGTGATGATTTGAGTAATAATATAGGTGATGTTCTTCATATCAAGTTGGATTCCTTCACAAAGATCTGGAAGTCTAGAATAATTTATTTGAGAGATAATTCTGGGTAGCAGGAAGGATGGAAGGAGAAAAAGCCAAAACAGCTGCATCACTGAACTGGTGATGACTATAAGCAACTAGACTCATTCCCACTGGGGAATGTCTGAGAACCATAACGAACGTGTTTCAGAATGGTCCCTTCAAAAGCCAGAGAGACCGGGACATTTTTCCATAGACTCTCATCCTCCAGTGATTGGGATTCACCCTGGGTATTATCTTCTTTGCATATGAACACTACTCATGGCTTGGGAAGAAGTCTTGAGGCAGAAGAGCAGAGAGATATTGGGGGCATCTGATGTGGGATGACCTTACCATCATAGGAACCCTCCATCACATCAGCAGCTGGTGTGTAATCCAGGTAGACCACACACACAAAAAAAAAAATCTGCTAAATTATGTATGCAAAATTGAAGGTCATCACTGAGAAAGGACGCTATTCTTCAAAGCATAAGAAGTTAGGTACAAAGAGAAATCTATGCCTTTTCCAACTGAGAGAGAAAAGCTATCATCATCATATCATGACAGCCAGCACTGTCGGGCGCTGACTTTGAGCAACACTGTACCATGTGTTTTGCTTGCTTCCTTCACTGGGTCTTGCCACCACTTAATGCCACAGGCAATATTTTTATCCCCATTTTATGACAAGCAAACTAATGATTGGGCAGATTAAGTCATAACACTTTACTATACCAAGAGAACAAACACTATGTTCCAAATACCTGCTCAAATGAAAAGTCATAGAGAAGACACCTTGAATCTCACCATTGATTTGCCACAAGCTGCTTCACACGTGGGCAAACCTAGAGAATTTTCCTGGAGCAGTAGCCTTCAGAATATATTTATTTCATTATGGTTTATGATTCTCTCCCCAACGCCCACCCCCCCAACAATTCTTCAACTCCTTTATTTAACATATAATGACAACAGAAAAAGAGAACAATCTCAAGGTAGTAAGAAAAAATTAAGTGTACTTTTTCAGGATTAGAGAGGGTACAAATGAAAACTTTGCTTTCTCAGCATAAATACACATACAGTTATCTCATTTAGTGCTGCCAACTAAAGAACTATTTGGATATAACACTATACTTTTCAGAAATATTTTACGTTAAATTTATACATACATACATAAGTCTTTCACCATATACTGGCTTTATGATTCTCTTAAACAATGATCAGTACACCAGCAAGTCACAAATAGAAACATTTCTGAAAATCTAATTAAATTCTCTGGGTAAACAAAACTCAAGTTAGAAAGATCTCATGGCTATTGAACTTTCAAGAAACACAGCTACTCTATGTCACAACATCCGCTTATAAAAAGCAAGTGTTTGCGAACATGTATCTGAAAGAAATACATGTTAAAGGGAATTAATTTTTAAAAGAGAATTTTTCTCTCCTGCTAGGTATCACCATTGAGGGCTCTAAAACAGAGGCAGGGGTTTGCAATTCATGGCTTCAGAACCACTTGGACACCAAAGATGTGTGTGCCTCATGCAGAGACCTCACTTCTCTTTCATGGTAACTAATGACTCACATACCCTCTGCTCTCTCGGCTTCCAATAAAGGTTTTGAAAACCAAGGTAGAGAGAATGGAGAAACAAGTAGAAAATGGAAAAGAAACTGCTGAAAAATAATGGGTAAAGTTATATAGTGTCGCAATGAGCATTTTTATTCTAATTTATTTAATTTTGTTTCGGCAGGCCAAGTGGGTAAATGTTGTGGGTGTGGTAAAAGGAGTCCTAGTAGGTGAAATAACATGAAATCTTCTTAATGATGCCAACCAAACTGTTAAAAACTGATACCTGGCAATTAAGATGTTTATCCCCCTAGATTATTACTACTTTCTTCTCTGTTCTTGGTAGATGTCTCCGTGATTTGAGTTTCAGTTATGGCTCAACTAAAGAGGTTTTGTGAAACTGTTTTCAATTTCATTCTATTACTTAGGTAGCTAAGTTAATTTTCTAAGTTATAAAATCATACTGGGAAACAGACATACACACTGTCGCAAAAATCTTTTCTATGTTACTTAAAACTACAAAAGTATTGAATAAAATAGAAAAGAAAGGAAAAGTAGATAGTTAGAAATTGTAGACATAAATGCCGATGGACTTGGATGTGATATGAGTTGGCTTGTCCAGCATATTAACATATTTTCAGAGACGCTAGTGTCTTGTTTAGTGCCTTAATTTCTTAGGTGGTTTTGATTTTTAAAGCATATGGTTCTGTTAACAACTGGCCAAAAAATATTTGCACATGAGATTTTGCTTTTTAAAAAAATAATTAGTGCCTACAACAGTGAATTCTTTGCAACTCATTACTTAAGAAGAACACAGTCACATGAATATTTAGGGAGGATTATGTGAAGAACATGTTTCTGTATTTTTATGACAGTATAGCAAGAGGGAATGGACATCTTAGGATTTTGCTTGGTCTTCACAGCCTCCTTGACACCCCGATGCAGTATGTCAAATTACAGGTGGACATAAATCATTGGATTTTTCTAGGCATAAGGGCCATGGCTTTCATCAAATTCTCACAGGGTCTAGGACATCTCCCCACAGCACACACAAAAAGTAAGACCAACCAAGAGAAAATAAACAATTCTGAAGAGATAGTAGATCTTCAATTGCGTTTGTTGATCTAGTCTTAAGTGATGAACTGCTGGATGTCTTTGAGGGGCGTCAAAGAGTCACTCACTCTATCTCATGTTATCTGCTCCATACAGGAAAATCGCTCTAGGTCTCTATTTAGGCAAAATGTTCCTCTGATAAACACCTCCACAGTATCCATGTTTTAGACATAGCCAGTCTTAAACCGTTGGATACTCCTTTTTGCTTTGGCTTGTAGGAGGTTTAGGGTCAAGTCTATGGCCTGTTTCTAGCAACTATACCAGACTTTAAAGTCTATATGTCTGTGACTGAATTTAACCCTGGAATGTAATAGTTTTTCTAACCTTATACCCAACTCCCTCTAATATTTATGTTATTATTCTGTGCCTTACGTATTTTTAGAAGCTGCTTTAAACTCTCATGCCCACTGAAATAATAAAGCTTGTGAGGAAAATTAAACTCAGGGCAATTCAGTCACACTCCTATCATTTCCAGCCCTATCCTTGTTTTATTTTTCCTGGTAGCACTTAAAAGTAATCACCTAACAGTATATTACATATCAATTTATTTATGAGTGTTTATTTATGAGTGTTTATTTATGAGTGTTGTCTGTTTCTCCAACAGAAGAAGCACTGAGTTGGAGACATTATCTAACATGGCCAGTATTGCATCCTTAGTACCTAGAACAAAGTCTAGCCCTAATAGGACCTCAGCAGAGATTTGCTGAATGAACCAGGTGATCTGAGTTCATAGAAAAGGTTATTGATAATTGATCCACAGAGCTCAGCCAGTTAACTCCCTCCTCTGTGCTCTTTTGACTCCTGTTAAATTTTCCAAAGCGTTCAAAAGGAACATTTTTAAGTTTGGCAATCTCCTAAGTTTAGACAGAAATCCGTTCTATATACACAAATGTTCCCTGCTTGAATAACAATATAATTATTCCCACTTGTTTTAAGTGATTCTAAAAGGAGGAAATCATTGGCTTTACAAGAATTTTGTAATTGGAAATCTGGGTACATTTTAGCAAAAGCTAATGGATACGTACTTATTTTTCTGTGGAGCTGTATTTCTGTAGTGCCTTGAAAGGAACTCTTATTAAACTTTTAAGGATATTCAAAACAAGCTTTCTTTTATGTTACTAAGGAAAATTAACATACTGTTTGTAGCCTTATACCAACGTCAGTTACCTGGCCCTTAAATCATCATTTATATACTCTCAGTGTTCAGCAAAGAACAAAATATGAGTCTCATAGAATTCGGGGTTTGTTTTAAGGACACATGAGAGTACAATTGAGAACCATGCAATTCATAACAAATTCAATCTCGACAAGACAGTATACTATTAAATGAAGCGCCACCTATTTCTTCTTTCCCACAAGAGGCTGAAGAATGGGAGCCATTCACTCAAATATGAAAATCATGAAACTCTTTAATTCTATGACAGCCATACACCAAGAAACAGAAAAAAATCATTTCATCTCATAATGTTTTAGAGACCTCAGGCAAATGTACACAGTAGATGCTGTTAGACATCAAGGATTCATTACGAGTACTAAACAGCTAAACTGAAAGTCTACTGGTTTATTTGAAATTTCATGAGATTCTAGTAGGAGATTTATTAAATTATTTACCAAACTTCAACGGGAAAGATTACTATTTATTCGGTCTGAAAGTAATGCTGATAGGCTTGTTTCACAATGTGGTTTATATTAAGTGATAAAACGTGGTAAAATAACGTCTAGCGTCTACCATTAATTCATCAGTCATGATTCATTTAAATAAAAGACAGCAGTTCTTCTATGAGCTGACTCACTGGTGATTAAACATTCCCACGATTTTGTAATAAGATTTACCTTCTGTCAGTGAGACACGTCTGGGTCCCAGAAATCAAGGTTTAGTATTTATACACAGAAAGTGGTCCTCTATTCAGCAGTACCTTTTGAGGAAACTATCTACATAATTCCATCATAGCTGGTTCCATATAATTCATCTTCAAATCTTTCTGAACATACAGCACAAGTACTGGATACCAGTCTTCTCTTAAGTGAGTGTGTTCTTGCTAAATATTTACGTCCACGAATTACATATAGTTATATGCATATATATGTATGTGTATATATGTGTATACACACATACCCATATATTGTGAGCATCTGTATGCATCCAAGATATGATATGTATACACACAGACATTGTGGGCATCTATACACATGGCAGAATGGAAGTGGAGAACTAGAATTAAGCCAGGTAATTCTGAAAAATAGAAATTTCATGGAGAGGCTGGAAGGAACAATACCAGTGACGACACACAACTATCATGCAGAAGAAGGATCTAGCAGCGTTGTTGCAAGATTGTAAAATAACCAAAGTCTCAAGAGGATGGATGACAAAACTTACTTTATCTCAGATAAATGTGTTTCCTGGTAAAGAATGCCTCTTAGGTGATAATTGAGTCCAATAAAATGGTAAGTTGTAGAAATAAGAACAATGCTAGTCTAAAGCAGGACCTGTGACTACCAAGACTTGATGATAGAGGACATGGGAAGAAAAGAAGGGAAAAGTTGAACACAGAGAAGACAGCACAAAGAGATTGTGACTTTGCGACGAAGGGTGGCTGCCTCCAGGTTCTGATAAATGGAAAAGAGAGGCAGAAGAGAGTGTTAAAGTTAGAGGGAGAGATTTGAAGATGATATTCTGCTGGCCTTTAAGGTGGAGGAAGGGGCCAGAAGACACGGAATGCAGGCAGCCTCCAGAAGCTGGCAACCTCAAGGAAATAGATTATCCTCTGAAGACTCCAGAAGGAACGTAGCCCTGCTGGCATCTTGATTTTTAGCCCAGTGAGACTTCTGATACACAGAACTGTAATAGGACCAGTCCTTTTTTTACACCACTAAATTTGGGGTAATTTGTTACAATAACAACAGGAAATTAATATACTCATTCTTACCAGGAGTGGCCTTTTTTTCATGTGAATTTTCTGGAACTATATTATCCAGTAATTTAGAAACAATATTTGGGTTTGAATAAACTTCGTTCATCTTCCATTTTACCTCTATCTCCCTCAGTTTAGGGTTGGGTGATTTATATGTTTGTGGGTGTTTTACTTTCCAGCAAGAAAAATCCAAGGAATTCATGCCATTTCCAAATCAAATTTCACTGTTCAAAACATTAAGCCCCATAGATCTCACTACTTTAGGTAAATTACTTAAGGCAAACTTTAAAACAGCTTAATAATAAATAAGAAATCATTTTTTTCATTCAATGAGCAAGCAATTACATAATTTCAACTTTATTTTACCCAATTTTAAAGTTATTTTAATTTATTAATACTGGTTCTGTCAAAATAAAGACTCTTAAATGTGTTTGAAAACTTGATGATTCTGATGTGAGAGAAAAATTAAGCTCTGATATCTCTAGACAGAGAAGCACAGAGTCATTTTCACAGTCTATTTCACATACTCTCCCTGTTTGCTCCTTAAATCAATTTACATGTCCCTCAAGGAAGAGTGTCTATATATTTTGTCCATCATAACTCAGTTAATTCCTCATCCTTTATGTTTATTCCCACTGAAACTGAACACTTCAAGGGCCTCCCTGGGGTCCTTGCCCCAGGCTTTATAACCATGAAATGGGCTGCCTCCTTTCCTTCTTGGCATTTGCTACAAAAGAGAGTCTAGATCTGACAGACACCTCCAATTCACATTCATCCAAGACTAACCAAAAGAGACTCTGAACGGTTACTTTGTAATTCCCTTATTGTATCACTTTACTTTAAAAACAAAACAAAACTAGTAAGAAAAACAGCAAAAACACAGTGTGAAGCCCACAACTTTGGAATCAAACTCCAGTTTATACCCCAACTCTTAGCCTGCCTTGTGTTCAACCTTAGACAACTAACCCAATCCCTTCCAGCTTCCATTTTCCCACTTGTGTCATGCAAGAAGAAGCAGTATTTCTCTTAATCACTTGTTATGGGGAATAAATGAGATACTGTCTTCAAAGCTTGTATATAGTGCTGGCTGATGGCAATTGCTTGATAAAATGCCACTATCACTCTTCCATCTCTTACATAACTATTTTAGAACAAGACCTGTTACTTAACTTCTTTGGGTGGTATCTTTTTCATCTGTTAAGTAAGGAAGTTTGACTAGATAATACTGTATCATTTCCCCTTTAGTGGTGCAATTTTACAATACTAAGAACAATAGAAATATAAAGGGCATGGTTGTAAAATTGAAGGGATAGTTAGGTGAAAGGATATAGAAAGAGAGAATTGCATTGAAATATGTTTCTACAACTCTCTTTAAACATTTTTTTTTTTGTCCACAGTTTATTTAACAGACCCCTATGGGACTACCTACTCTTTCAGGTGTTATTCTAGGCTCAGAGGATTCAACAAGAAGCAAAACAAAGATCCTTCCCTCAGGCAGCTTACATTCTGGTGGGCAGACCAATGACAAACAAATGTATAGAAACATGTCAGGTGGGGGAAAGTGCCGTGAAGTTGGATAAGGCAGGTAGGGGAGAGTGACTGATGGGATGGGGAGAATATTATTTTATTTTATTTTTTAGTGATACATATTTGTACCTATTTATGGGGTCCATGTGATAATTTGTTACATGCATATGTGCAATGTTCAACTCAGAGGATTTAGGGCAAGCATCAGAGGATTTAGGGCAAGCATCACTTCAAATATTTATTATTTATATGTTACAACGTTCTTTTATTAATAATCACTCCCATATTAGCTATTAAGTTCTATTGTGCCATAGATCATTTGGAAATATATTGACCTGTGAGGTATCTCCAATCAAATTTTATAATAAAATAAAAGCTAATATTTGTTGTTTATTCTATGGCAAACACTGTTCTATGTGTTTTACACTTATTAACTCATCTGATCCTTGAAAGACTCTAATACACACACATAGGCACACAGTATATGGGGAAACTCAAGGAGAATTTCCCAATGTAATTATTCAATAAAATTTTACTTTAAGTGCTCTCCCTACAGGATAAAATTGATTTGTGTTATGCCCTCTCCCTCTGCCTTTATACTTTGTCCTTTTCTTTTTCTTAAGAACACACTTGATCCCTGAGGAATTGCCACACTGACTTCCACAATGGTTGAACTAGTTTACAGTCCCACCAACAGTGTAAAAGTGTTCCTATTTCTCCACATCCTCTCCAGCATCTGTTGTTTAGTGACTTTTTAATGATGGCCATTCTAACTGGTGTGAGATGGTATCTCACTGTGGTTTTGATTTGCATTTCTCTGATGGCCAGTGATGATGAGCATTTTTTCATGTGTTTTTTGGCTGCAAAAATGTCTTCTTTTGAGAAGTGTCTGTTCATGTCCTTCGCCCACTTTTCGATGGCATTGTTTGTTTTTTTCTTGTAAATTTGTTTGAGTTCATTGTAGATTCTGGATATTAGCCCTTTGTCAGATGAGTAGGTTGCGAAAATTCTCTCTCATTTTGTAGGTTGCCTGAGTTTGACCCAGCCATCCCATTACTGGGTATATACCCAAAGGACTATAAATCATGCTGCTATAAAGACACATGTACACGTATGTTTATTGCGGCACTATTCACAATAGCAAAGACTTGGAACCAACCCAAATGTCCAACAATGATAGACTGGATTAAGAAAATGTGGCACATATACACCATGGAATACTATGCAGCCATAAAAAATGATGAGTTCATGTCCTTTGTAGGGACATGGATGAAACTGGAAACCATCATTCTCAGTAAACTATCACAAGGACAAAAAACCAAACACCACA